>NC_084798.1:208450249-209090441 GCF_963169125.1 Humulus lupulus
AAAACCGTTCTTTCCCGCCTATCTCGTTAATTATAATTAACGCTCTCCAATTCCCAATATTCTCAATATTCTCAAATGCCAATAGATCATATCTCATTACCCTTTAATTCCCGGTAATGTTCTAATCATCAAAATGACCCCGAGACTCACCCCGAGCCCCGAACTTAAACCCATTATGACTAGACCGAACACTTACATTTCATGATCGTCTCATGCCGAATAGCTCGATCCAATCCACCTTATAATGTGGCTATATTAATTAATCACAACCATGCACCCAAAATACACAATTACGCCCATATGCATGTATTTACCATCATATGATAATATAATTCACATAAACATGCATATGATCATTAAATAGCATCATAACTCAATTATGGCCCTCTCGGCCTCCTAATCAAGGTCCTAACCCTTATTAGGAAATTCAGGGCATTACAACAGCTTTACCCAGTCTTTCCCCTTACGGATCAAGGGATTCTGACTATCACAATCACCCCTCCTTACGGGCCCAACGTCCCCGTCGGCCACACTTCCATCTAGGTCAAGGCTCTAATACCATTTGTAACGCCCCACGTCACTATGCCTGCTTCCTGGAATGACGACTGGCCCTACAAACCAACACGAGTCTTTCCAGCATGCTTTATCCTCACTCGCACGCTTCCTGGGAAAACTTCCCAGGAGGTCACCCATCTTGAGATTACTCCATGTCAAGCACGCTTAGCTTTGGAGTTCTCAAGTGATGGACTACTGAAAAGAAGATGCATCTTGTTGATATAGGTAGTACCCATCAATCCATTTAAGCCTTCTTCAACTGTGTAGTCTCATACCTACACAGTCTTAGAATCATCACACTTGACCTTCCCGAGGCGGTGTGGGATTGCACAACTTTACCCGGTCTTTCCCCTTACGGATCACAAGATTTTGACTGTCACACTTGCTAATCAAGTCATTTAATTTAAAAATGTGACATTAAACCATAATCGAACTAGGGTTAAAAGATTTTGGTCATAAAAGATAAATTTCATTTAAATAAACGTTTGATACACTGGATCCCAAAAACAAGGTTATAGAACAGTTTACAAAATTTCAAAGGTTATGTACAACCACAAGCCACTCTAATGGAAAAATAGGCATTTTAGGTTCTCCTGTCCTGTACCATCCCTCGCCTATGGTGGCCGAGCAGCCGACTATTTACATTCTGCCCCAGAGCTCTCCAATTCAGGGCTGGTCCAGCTTACCCTTGCCCTTACATGCACCACGTAGCACCCGTGAGCCAAGGCCCAGCAAGAAAACCATAATACAAAGCATAACAATTAACAGTAATCAAATAATTCACAAAACATTAACCAAATATTCAGTAGACCATAACATTCACATAATCAGTGATATCAATCAACAAATCAATAATTTATCATCCAGGTAATCAACATGCCATCGTTATCAGATTAACAACAGTAAACACATCATACAATACCCAGGGTCGGCGCCCTTAGGCTGCACCTTCTGTTTCTCCCACTGACTCCGGCTCACTTAGGCTGAACTTGGTAATTATATAGTTAACCTTAGCTAACAATGGCCGAGCCGCATCCTGTGTGCAAATATCTATTCTGGCACTCTTAGGCCGTTTATTTCATGTTCATATGGCATAACACAATCATATACCATTGTATACAAATATAGGGAACCTTAGTCCCAACACAACCACATAAACAAGTTCAGTTTTCTTACCTTTGATTCCGAGCGGAGAAAGTGAACTGGTTCCGAGCACGATCCTTAGCCTCGAGCCTCGGCGATAAACCTAGTCACAAGGATCATTGATATCTATCAACTTCCAATCAGAAATAAAATACCTAGGGAACAAAAATAACCTCAAGGACTTCAATTTCTACTAAACTGGGTAGTAGAAATTGTCCCGAGCACCTAGGCTCGAACCCCCGAGCCTTAACAATTCTTAAAATACTTCCAAGGTCAAAATTCCTAGGCGGGTCGCGACTTAGCTCAGCAAGTCGCGACTTGCCCCAAGTTAGAGAGCAAGCTCCCAAGCCAAAGGGGAGGCGGGTCGTGACTTGGCCAAGCAAGTCGCGGCGCGCCCCCAAGTTAGAGAGCTTCCTAGGAGAGAAGGGCCACACGCGCCATGGCGCCCCCAGGCTGGGTCGAGGCGTGCCCTGCTAACCCAGAGAAAACCTAGGTATTCTCCTCCTTCTCCCAGCCAAGAACACTCAAACTCAGCCCATAATTCTCCCTCAAAACCTCCCCAATTTAATCACTAAACAAGCCACGAACTTATAAATTAATCACCTATTTTGATCCTCAAAACCTTAGCCATAAAACAAAGATCATCACTAAATTCAACAGATATTACCCCCTCACAAGCTCAACCAAATTCATCACTAAACCCATACTCAAGAACTCCAAAATTCAACGTAAATTACTCAGCAAAACACAGAAATTTAGAGCAATAATCTTACCTCAAGTGGAGACCCAACTTTTAGTATAAACCTTCACACCAATCCAGCTCAATTCTCTAACTTTTCTTCTGAATTCCAGCTCCAATTCCAACTTGAATCTCCTTAACTTTCTGTCTAAAACTCCAAGCTTCAGCCACTTTCAACAACCCCAAAACAATCAAACACCAAGGATGAGGGAGAGAGAGTGAGTGAGCTGAGACCTTTTCCCCCTTATTTCTTTCCTTAGATTATTCTATAATCTTCTCTGTTTTTTCCTAATAAAACTGAGCATATCCTTAGTTTTAGGAAAAGACCTCTTTGCCCTCCCAAATAACACTAACCTTTAACTCAATCTAGGGGTAGAATAGTCATTTGCTCCCAATTCCCACTAATTCCTCGAGTGTTCCTAATATTTACCTCTTAAATATCGTCATCCAATTAATCACCAATTATTTACCTTTTGTCTAATAATCTCCAATATATTTCCTAAATTCCCAAAAATACCCCAGGCACCCCCGAGCCGGGTATAAATCCCTGTCGTGACTATTTCGCCAAACTGCTCACTAGGATCGTCTCGAGCCATATGCTGCAAATATATCAACATAATAATGTGGTCTTAACCATTTACCACAAATAATCACATTTATGCCCTCAACAGGCCAAAATTACAAATATGCCCCTATGAGCTAAACAAGGCCCACATGCATATTAATACTCATAAACATGCATTTCACATATCTATGTAATCATATAATCATGCATATCACTTAATCATGCATTTAATCATTTGAATCACATATAAACCAATTATGCCCATCTGACACACTAACCAAGGCCCTTAAGCCTTAATAGTGATTTTGGGTCGTTACAAGTTTCTTGCAACCAAAGCACAAATTATGAGGTATTTCAGACCTAATTAACAGTCTAGTTGCCCGCGGGATGTTCCTAGATAATCATTTTCACTAACAAGACTATTCTTGTTGAATGTTAGTGGTCAAAGTTCTACTATTGGTGTTAATCATATTCAATCTCAACCCAGGACAGTAGTTTCTTGCAACCTTCACAAATTATAGAGTATTTCAGACCTAATCAACAATCTGATTTATCGTGGGATGTTCCAAGATTAAAAATTTCACTAACCAAGATTGTTCTTGTTGACTGTTAGTTGTCAAAGTTCTGCTATCTGTGTGAATCATAGTTGATCTCACCCACGGGTAGTAGTGTTTTGCAACCTTGGCTAATTATAGAATATTTTAGACCCAATTAATTGTCTAATTATGGCTAATGTGACTCAAGATTAATAATTACACTAATAAAAAAAATTACATTAATAGACTTTTAGTGGCACATTTTGCGAAATGCGCTGGGAAAAGTACTTTTAGCGGTGCATTTCATGAAATGCGCCGAAACAATTTGAGCGAGAAAATTCCCGCCTTGCCCATTTCGAAACCCATGTGGGAAATACTTTTGCCAGCGCGTTTCACCTAACGTGCCGGCAAAAGTCAACGTTTTAATTACGGTAGTTGGGCTGACTTTTGCCGGCGCATATCGTTGCGTCGGCAAAATTCTCATTAAATGAAACAGTGTCATTTTGAATAAGGGCAGCATGGACAATTTTTACCGGTGCAATTTTTGACTTTTTTCGGCGCAACTAAACGCGCCGGCAAAAGTCTTAGTGATAAACACAGCCGCCCACCCCTTCTTCCCCATTTCAAAATTTTTGTTGTCTTTTCTCCTTCCCTCGCTCTACTCTCTTCCTTTTTCTGGTTTCATGGACCACTCCGCCCCTCTCCCACCCTTCTCCAACCCTCTCTGTGCCTCTCCCTCTCTGTCTCTTTGTCCCTCTCCCCACTCTCACTACAAGAAAAAGGCTCTACAACAACGAATTTTGTCATCGCTGTAGATCAAGAAGTCAACGTTGAAGGTAGACAGCGACGCCATGTCATCACAATAACGACGTCGCTGTAGGTCCGTATGTCTAGCAATCTACGACGACAACAAAATGCAATCGTCGCAGTAGGGTTTTACTACAGCGACGAAATGTCGGTCGCAGTAGGAAATCTTTTTTCGGTTGGACTGGGATATTGCGACGACATGTCGTCGCTGTTGGTGGTGCAAAGATTTGAAATTTTGAATTTCAAATTTTTTTTACAGCGACGACATGTGGTCGCTGTAGGTCCGTCGACCGCTCCATATACAGCGACGACATGTTGTCGCTGTAGGTATACAATTTTTAAAAAATATATATTTAATTTATTATATTGATTAAAATTTATTTAATAAATTATTAAATATTAATTAAATAAATAAAACCAATTTATTAATTAAATAATAAAACCAATTTAACAATATTCATAATCTCCAAAATGTATTATAACAAAACATAAGTAGTTATGTCTCCAAAATAAAATAAAAACAACATAAAATATTAATAATTTAAAAATAGTAACTTAATAAAACTAAATGTCATCAAAATTAATTCCAAAGTCATTATCATCGGGTTGTTGTTATGGTGGTTGTGGTGGTTATGGCTGCTGTGGTTGTTGTGGTTGAAAGCTTGCCATAATGGACTGTGTCATGTTCATGTCCATGTTGACAGGTTGAAATTGTGGAGGTTGGATGCTCGGATTTGTTGTTTGTAAATATTGTTGCATTTGCTGGAAGTTGTTGTTCTGGGTCATAAAGGCTTGACTGAAGTGTTGAATCATGGACTGGAAAGCCTCAGGTGGTATCGTCGGAGGGCAAACTGTGGTGGACGGAAACAGTGATGCCTCTGATTGTGAAGAGGATCCAGTGGCACTTGAGGCATATGTATTAGTGCCCTTCAACTTCCGTCCAATACCTCGGTTGTGGCCACGACGTTGACCAAGTACCTTTGAGACGACTTGTGTCTCATTGACATTGGCACTTCCTGCTTTAGATTCAGATTGAGACTGAGATTGGGATTGTGCCTGGACTTCTTGCTGCAAGGCATCTTGCAGTTTAGAAAAAAGACAATTAATACATAATATAATTGAATAATATACATAGATACAAAACTTAGAAAGTTACTTACATATGCATCCTTAGCATTCGTGTTCACCAATCCTCGTGTCGGATGATTGTGCATGTCATGGAAGGTATCGATAATGCTGGGCAGTTCCTTGGTCTGAAGATTCATCTTTAGAAAACAAAATTTAACAAAATCTAAGTTAAATATTGAAATTATTATTAAGATAACTTAAAATATTTCAAATTATCTATATATTTTTATTTACCTTCTTAAATCAAGTAGAAGCATAAGAAGTCGATCCATGGAGACTTGGATACTTTTGTTTTGCTCTGTTGGCAGCATTTGCCTTTGAGCGTGCCATGAACTGTGGAGTGGTGAAAATGTCAACCAACTTCTGCCAACTCTCGTTGTCAATGTCCTCCGGTGGATTCTTTCTGGCTGTCTTGATGTCATCATACGTTCCATGTTCATCAAAGTATCTTTTCTTACGACCTTTTCTATCCTTGTAGCGATCCTAAAACTCTCGCTCAATCCCAGTCTCTATCAGTCGCCACTTAGGGAGAGCTTTGGGACAAATGAAAAATTCATTCAAAAACAATGGTGAGATTTTTTAAATAATAAAAAAAACATTACACGTGAATAAGTAGATAAATTTACCTCAAGTTTGTGCATCAATCCAATCTTATGCTCATCCGGAACACTCTGCCCCGAGTCATAATATAACGGGACATGGTGACCAATAAGGTTGCCAATAAGTCTCGTGAACAACGTCCCAATATCAAAAACTGCTTTGTATGTTCCCTCCTTCAAATCAAATTGTAGAGCCAACAGACCTTTATTGTCGTTGACGAGCTGCTGCAAATTTTTGGATCGAGACCGACCTCTTCTTTTTGCGGCAACCACTGCATATGTTAATTAAAAAATACAATTAAATTGAATAAAATAATAATAATTTGTCATTTATTGATAAAAGATGGAGTAATTATAGTATATTACCTGTCTCACAGGAAGTAGGAACTCACATAGGACCAGGAGGAGGAGGAGGATCCGCTCCATCACCGCCATGAGAACGAGCAACAGTAGCAGACATATCTTTGCAGTTTAAATAATTATTAACTTAAACTCAGTTATAGTTGGAGGTTATTTACATAACTTAAATAATTTCGGTAATGCAGTTGAAACTATTGAAAAACAAACATTGTTGAGAAAAATCATATATTGAATGAAAAGTCTTCAAATTAAAACACATTAAACATACAAATATGAATATGCATAAGAAAATAATATTCATCATCAATGTCGATTCCTACTGTAATGCCCTAGTTACCCCAGGACAGTTACTGTGAATGGTGACCAGAAATTTGACCCGCTACCCGAGTCCTTTTGTTAAAAACGTGTTCTAAGTGTTATTAACAAGCTAAGGTAAAAAAAAACAATAAAAGGAAAGGATATATTTCATTAAGTATATAAAATGCTCATGAGCTATTCAAAACATTTACAAGTTGTTTACAGTACAAAATGGCCACTACTGTTTCAAATTTACAATCCCCGCCGACCTAAGCAGCAAAAATAGGGTGAACCCCCTAGTTCCCCTAAGAACTCCTTGGCCGTGGTGGTCAAGCGGCCGCATATGTACACAACACCACCTAAGCTCTCCACTCAAGGTTGGGTGAGCTTCTCTTTCCCTTTACCTGCACCACATAGCACCCATGAGCCAAAGCCCAGCAAGAAAACACAATATGACATGATATAATATCAACAATGATCATAACAGTCATTCAGGACTTTCAGTCCAAACAAATAGGTGACAGCCGCATAAGTCACTAAAATGGGGACAATTCCCTTTAGCCATGTGACGATAGGATCACCAGGGCTAAACAGATAAGTGAGCATTTCATTAGCTTTAACAGGATAGGTGCATGGTGATTAGTCACCAACATAACCTTCCATATGACTCTAGAGTCATAACTATGGAACATCATTCCCTAGCCATGTGACAAACAGTCACCTGGGCCTTATGCCCTGGCTCTCAGTAACTAGTCTTAGACTAGCCAAGCGCTTATAAGTTCATCAACCTTAGGGTCGGTCCAGCATTAATACCCCATATGAGTTATTCAACGCCGATATCAATTAGATCTAATCTTTATTTGGCGCTGCGTTCATGACGCTATGCCATTTCTAACTCTTAGGTTAGTGTCCCTGACTAGTCAATGCCATATTAAGGTAATCAACATTCACTAGCATTTAATATGAAATCCATGTCCACATTATCAATCAACATGCCTCAATAACAAATACGCATGCCATATATACACAGGGTGCAGTTTTCTTACCTTTGGTTCGAGTGAAAATTAATATAAGAACGACCCTTGAGAATGATCAATCTTTTAATTCCTTGACGGTCACCTGGTCATAACCAAAATATAGGATTCATCAATGAAAATGAGAAACAAAAGTTCCTAAACCAAAACCTAGCCTCCAAGACATCGAATCCTACTAAACCGGGTAGTAGGATTGATCCCGAGGCCCAAGGCTTGAATCCCCAAGCTAAAAACTCATTTCTGGTCAAAAATGCACTTATGGGCCGCGACCCTCCCTAGCCACGCCGCGGCTCGCCCCCCAGACAGAGGCGGCCCTTCCCTGCCACGTAACGTGGGCCGCGGCTCACCATAGCCATGTCGCGGCTCATTACGCAAAACAGCAAAGAACCAGAATTTCTTCCCCTGCATTCTCCTTGAAACCAACCCTTCAAACCAATCCCAAACATCAACCTAACACCAAATTCAACCCCTAAACTTCATCTACAACTCACCCTCATCAAAACCCAAGTTAAACACCAACCTAGCTTCCATTAATTCCAGCCATCCATAAGGAAATTACAAGCTGAAAACTTAAAGCCAAAACAGAGTGAAACCAGAAACCAATGGTTGAAACTCACCTCAAACTTGAGATTAAACCCCCTTCAACGAATGAACCAACCCTATGAACTCAACTCCTTGATTTCCTAGCTTGATTCCTCACTTTGAGCTCAAAAACTCCAAAGGAAGACAAGGAGAAGGTGATGTACAGGAAGGAGAATTTTTTGCTCTGTTTTGTTCTGTTTTCTACAGCCAACTAAAGCCTTATATAAATCCAAACCAAATGACCTAAATGCCCCTAGGTCATTTAAGGTTTCTAAAGTCATCCCAAGGGTAAAATCAGTATTTTCCACCTATCTCGTTAATCATAATTAACGCTCTCCAATTCCCGCTAATCTCGATGATCTCAAACACCAATAATTCATATCTCGTTACTCTATAATTCCCAGTAACGCTCTAATCATTAAAAATCACCCCGAGACTCACCCCGAGCCCCGAGCTTAAGCCTGTTATGACCAAACCGATAATTATATTTAAAGATCGTCCCATGCCGAATAACTCGAACCAATCCACATTACAATGTGGCCTCACAATATATCATTGACATGCAAACAAATATACAATTATGCCCTCAACGGGCCAAATTACCAAAATACCCCTGTAAACAAATGTGGACCCACATGCATGCATTTAACATCATATTATAATATCATTCTCATAAACATGCATAAATTCATTTAATGGCATAGATAAACAGTTATGGCCCTCCCGGGCTACTAATCCAGCCATTAAACCATATTAGGGATTCTGGGGCATTACACCTACATCATCATCTGTACCCGCAAAATCATCTTCACTAATTTCGTCATCATCATTGTCATTGATGAAATCATCATCCACATCTGGAACAGATCGAGACATTTCCCCAATTATGTTGGTGTGACCAGGTCAATCAAAATGCATAATCTCAAACTCTCCTAATTCCACAGTGAGTAAAAAATTTGATGAAGTGATATCGTGTACGACATCAACCTCGTTATCATCATCGATACTTGGATGATCCCACATCTTTCGATGATTGACTTCTTGTACTATCCTTCCAATTTTTGTTTCTTGAAGGATCTTCCAAGTAGAATACTTGTTTTGCCTGAGTGGCGAGAATAAATTGATCGTTCTTGTACCATTCAAAATTAATCATGATACTAGTTATGTTATTCTCAGTCACATTTCGACCCTTGCTTGCATCGGTGTTGAACCATTTGCATCGAAACAATACTACCGAGTAACCATGGGAATAGCATAACTCTACAATATCCTCAAGTTGGCCATAGAAAGTGAAACCATCAGTTCCTGGCACCGAAACTCCACTATTTTGAGTGGTACGTCTTTCGTCACGACTATGGACCAAAAACTTCACACTGTTAACTATGCAAGCCGTGTAGGAATATGCATTCTAATTGGACTCGTTTGCTAAAGCAAATAATTCATCAGTACACTTAGTTGACTGTACTTGCCGCAAACGACCCATCTTTGGAGTATGACACACAAAAAATCACAATGAGAAGAGTATTAATCGATACGAATTTCGTAAGAATTCTACAGTTTCGATAATTTACCTTCAATTTAAACCAGATAGGGAAATATTTTTGAAGATCTATGTTTGAATTTTTTCGAAGGCATTCACTGTATAGCACAAATATTAAGGTAAGATAACAGTTTGCCATGAATTAAATTTAATGAATTCATATATGTGTTGAGCTACTTACTCCATATATGGTTGGATTTCAGGGCAATTGTTGAGTACAAATCACTCCGCTTCTTTCCGATGAAGATAGTCAAGGGATATGATTTTCATTTTGCTACTTGGACGACATTGTGATTCAAAAACTGACAACTGTCTTTTAGAAGTAACAATATCCGCATTTCTTTCCGGTCGATTAAATTTAGTCTGTACGCCCTGAAGATATTGCGAACAAAAAGTCAAAGCTTCATCGGCAACATAACCCTCCGCTATAGAACCTTCAAGGTGCGCCTTATTCCTCACATTATTTTTCAACTTCTTCATATATCGCTCAAACGGATACATCCACCTCATGTAAACTGGTCCTCCGAGGATAGCTTCTTGCGGTAAATGAAGAATTAAATGAATCATTATGTCAAAAAAAGACTAGAGGAAAAATTAACTCCAACTTGCACAAAATTTGTATCACTTGATCTTCTGCATTCTCCATGTCCTTAACAACCAATGTATGAGCACAAATTTGCTTAAAGAAATTGCAAAGTTCAATGATTGTCTTCGAAATAGACTTATCCAAGTAGCCTCGAACTCCTACCGGCAACAGACACTGCATAAGAATGTGACAATCATGAGATTTCAACCCAACAATGTTGCCATCATTGTCAGTTACTTTCTTAGAGAAATTTGAACCGAAGTCATCAGGAAGTCTAACTCATTTTACGAACTGACAAAAAAACCATCTATCATCCGGTGTGAAAGAGTACATAGGATGTGGTTTGATCAACTTTGTATCGTCTTCCTTAAGGTGCAACTCTTCTCTGATACCCCAATTTTTCAAGTCTACTCGTGCGTTGGTGGTGTCTTTAGATTTCTCATTCATAAGAAAAGTACCGAGTAAATTGTCACAAACACTTTTCTCTACATGCATCACATCTAAATTGTGCTTTATTTCAAGTTCGGACCAGTAGTCAAGTTCAAAGAAAATATTATTTTTACTCCAATTAAGCTCTTTTGGATCTCGCTTTCTTTTCACACCCCCAAAACTGACATGTTTACCCGGCAAACGATATGGAACATGGGCTAATTGTTCGAGTATGTCTTGACTACTAAATTTTCTTGGAGGACGTCCTTTTTCATAATTCCCATCAAACAAGCGACTCTTCCTCCACTTATGCGTAGAAGATAAAAATCTTCTATGACAAACATAAGTCGTCTTCCCAATTACCCGACATGAAGGAGTGTCTTCATTGCATGAAGGACATGCGATATATCCTTGGCCACTCCAACTAGACAAACTACTCCGGGTTGGAAATCATTGATAGTCCATAATTGTGCTGCACGCATTCTGAATACACTATTCGTTGCAGCGTCTCTGGTTTGAACTCCCTCATCCCACAACTCCTTCAATTCGTCTACCACGGGTCTCAAAAAGACATCCATGTCCTTCCCAGGTGATATCAGACCGGGAATCAATAAGGTCAGCATGAATGATGACTCTTTCATGCACAGCCAAGGAGGCATATTGTACGTGCAGAATATTACCGGCCACATGTTGTAAGATAAACTCCTGTTACCAAATGGATTAAAACCATCAGGAGCCAAACCCAATCAAACGTTTCTGGGTTCTTTGGAAAAATTAGGATATTTGGAATCAAATTGTTTCCAAGCACCCCCATCAACAGGATGGTGCATCACACCATCTTCTTTCGACCGTCCCGTACTATGCCAGGTCATATCATTTGTTGTATGCCTTGAACCATAAATACACTTCAGCCTAGGAGTCAAAGGGAAGTACCGCAACACTTTGTGGGCAACTTATTTCCCATTTGTGTCTTTGTCAACCCATCGGCTCTCACCACATACAGGACAAATCTGTTTTTGGGAATTCTCCTTGCAGAACAAACAACAGTCGTACTTGCAAGCATGAATTGATTGATAACCTAACCCTAACTTCCTCATTTTTTTCTTAGACTCATAGAATGAAGCCGGAATCTTATTCTCCTTCGGGAATGCAAATTTCATAAACTTCAAAAGTTCATCAAAGGAACTATTTTTCCATTTATTCATAACCTTCATGTGCATCATCTTCGCCAAGAAGTTCAAGGAAGATAACCATGTACAATCAGGGTATAACTCAGCTTCGACCTCTTGAAACAGATCATCAAATTGATTCTCTACACTATTGCCACCACTATCTGAAATTCATTCATTTACGCCTTCTTCGTTAGTGTCTTGTTCACCAATAACATCATTGATGATGTCAATCATCTCATCAGTCACTGGAGCCTCGTCGTCCACTACTAGAGGCATATCAACTTTACCGTGGTAGGTCCATTTCACATATCGCTGAAGAAACCCATATATGTGTATGTGAGCCTCCATCACATCCAATTTCTCATTCAGCATATTGACACACTGAACGCATGGGTATCTGACTTCTCCCGAAACATTTACATGATTCTTGGCCATTTGTATAAATGCTTGAAGACCATTCCAAAACTCATTAGAGTTACGTCGTCTATTAGTTATCCAACTCTTGTCAATCGTCATAACTGATTCAAGTGGAAAATAAATGATCACGATGTGATAATCATAAAAAAATACCTTTATTTGGTAATAAATTTTTTATCACCAAAGCACTAATTGTTTCAATTAACTTATGATATCTTATTGAATTTTATGAATACATTAGTAAATTTTATGAATATATTATCAAACTTTAAAATTACTTTGTTAAAAAATTTATTTCTTATTTTTAATTATATATAATTATTAATTTACAAATTAATATTATTATTTTAATTTATGCCTTATAATTTTTTAATTAATTAATTTAAAATTTACAATCATAAAAATTCTAACAACACTATTTTAAAATTACATTGTTAAAATTTGTACTTTTTATTTTTAATTATATATTTATAATTTTCTATTTAATATTATTATTTTGATTTACACTTTATAATTTTTTAATTAATTGATTTAAAATTTACAATCATAAAAATTCTAATAAAACTAATTTTATAATTACATTGTTAAAATTTGTACTTTTTATTTTTAATTATATATTTTTAATTTTCTATTTAATATTATTATTTTGATTTACACTTTATAATTTTTTAATTAATTGATTTTAAAATTTACAATCACAAAAATTCTAAGAACACTAATTTTAAAATTACATTGTTAAAATTTGTACTTTTTATTTTTAATTAATTGTTTTAAAATTAATTAAATATTAAATTGTGATGTTTAATATTTCTAAAACTACTAAAATTTCAGCAGCATAACAGCTATAATCTAACATATCCCAAAATTTAAAACCTGCATAAAAACTACAAAACTAGTCCCAGAACATACATATAATTGATTTTACAGATTTATATCTCATATAAACAACATTAATCATATTATAAATATTTAATTGTATTTATCTAACATAATAATCTAATTATTATTTAAATTCTAATATTCACATCCACATTAAATCATAAAAACATATTCACATTTTTTATACATACATTCATATACACATAAAAAAATAAACATACATACATTAATAAATAAAATTATATCATCTAATATCTAAACCTATCGTATGCATTTTTTTTTATAACATCTAATATTTAATTGAAAACAAAAAATTATAATAAACATCTAATCATATTAATCTAACCTACCACACAATTTAAAAATAAATTTCACATTCACATTTATATACATATAAATATATTCACATTTATATACATATACTTATACATATATTTAACCTATCATACATTTTTTTATTACATAACATTTAATTAAATTAAATTAACATAAAAAAAAAATTAAAAATCACAAATATAATAAAATTAACAAAACATACAAATTTATTTTAAAAACTACTAGAATTTAATTTAATTTAAAAATTATCTACACACTATTAATCACAAAACTAAAAAATATTAAAAATTAAAAACAATACCCAAAAGCTTGAGATGCTCTGAATGCACCAATACAATTTGAAAAAAAAAAAAATCAATACAAAATTTAACTAACTCATAAAAAATACACAAAAAAATCTTTAAAACACTAAATTTAAAAGAAAAAACTAAAGCATTAAAGGTTTAATAGTACTAACTTTAACAAAAGGGGGCCAAAAATGGCTCTAGGCAGCGCTAGGAGGGGCTAGGCGGCGTTGGGAGGCGGAGGAAAACAGAGAAATCGTCTCTGTTTTGAGAAAAAATGACCAGAAATAAGGAAGAAAGACTCTGCCTGGGGGGTTATATCGCTGGGACCTAGTCATCGCTACAGGGAATACAATGTCGTCGCCACTATTGAACGCATCGTTTCACTCAAATCAGTTATTTTGTACTCTACAGCGACAACAGGCAGTGAAATTTGACTTAAATTTTTTGGTGGTTCACGTTCTCACGTTTTATTTTGGACCCTACAGCGACGACATGTCGTCGCTATAGGGTGTGCTAATAGGCAACCAACTATGGGCAGTTGAGTTCCCTGAGCATCCTACAACGATGACATGTCGTTGCTATAGACAAACATATTTCCCTCTTTTTTTTCCTACGAATACCCTACATCGATGACATGTCGTCGCTGTATAGTCAGTTCCCGCCTCCTGTTCCTTCCAAATTGCTGGAACCCTACAGCGACGACTATGGTATCAGGAATTTTGGAGGGCCAGAACGTTTGTTGTTGACGACCCTACAACGACGACATGTTCTCATTGTAGGTTATTTTTTAATAAATTAAGAGAAAATAATAGTTCGTGGATTTTGCCTACATACAGCGACAACTTTATAGTCGTCGCTGTAGAGTCTTTTTCTTGTAGTGTCTCCGCCTTACGCATGACCTCCTCCACCACCATCCATGGTATTTTCTTTTAATTTTTTTATTTAAATGGCTTAAATATATTTTTATTTGCTAAGTTATTTTTTTAGGGATTTCTAAGAGCCACTGTGAAGGAGCCCTCAAGCACCTCTGCCCCTCTGCCGAGCCCCCACTATAATTTTTTTCTATATTTGTTATATTTTTTTTACAATTATATATTTTCTAATTTTTTGTTAATATGTTTTTTTTTCGGTATATATATATATATGTACATGTTTAAAAAAATCATATTATTTGTGCAGGATGTTTTTGTGTTATTAAAAAAATAGATATTGTATATATTTTTCTTAGGTATATATGTTTATGAAATTGTATTTTGTAGATAAATATGTGTATGCATGTTTTGTATATGTTTTTTTTAAGATAAATATGTGTATAATTAATTTTGGTAGGAAATTATTATTTGTTATGTTTTTATTTTTTGCATGTTCTGGGAATATTCTGAATTTGTGTGTGTGTAATTTGGAGGTTTTAAAATTTTTTGGTAGTTAAAAATATAGTTGTTATACTGTCTAAATTTTTTTAAACTTAGGAAAATTAACATTAATTAATCAAATACTTAATTATTATCCTTAATTATTTTCATCATTTTATTTAAAATTATGTATAATTTTTTTAGAAAAAAACTCTTTTTAACAAGTCTTTATATATTTTTTATGTTAATTTTTTTATTAAAATATTTAAAAATATATTTTCTATGTATTTTTTAGAATATGTAATAGAAAAAACAAAAGCACAAGTTGAATTTTTTTTTTTAACATATATTACTTTTTAAGTGTATTAATCAAATTTTAGGGTGCAAATATAATGACACTTAATTAAATAAATAAATAAGTGAAACTTTAACTATTATTAAAAAAGTAAAAATAATAATCAATATAATTAGTAAATAAATAATGTAAAAATAAAATTGTTACTACTTACTAATTAATAGGTTAATGTACAAAAGTTTAAGTATAATTAAAAATAATTATAATTTAACTAAATAAATTAGTAAAACTTTAATTATAATTAATAAATAATTAAATGATTTAAAAAAATAATGTAATAATTAATAATAAACTAAATTATTAAATAAAAGTTTAATTGTAATATAATATTACTAATTTACTTATTAGGAAAAAAAATTGCATATGTCATAATAATTTATTATTGCATAACACATCATTTTTATATTTGAAAAATAAGAAATCATAATTAACTACATTTTCTTTAGTAATTATAAATATTTATTTTTGCAAATATTATTCTCACATAATGATAATTAGGGAGACAAAGAGTCGTGATATTATGACTATCATTTCTCTCAATTAAAGATAATTATTAATATTGTCTTAATTATTTTGGTTAAAGATATGGAGCAACAGAAGCTGGATGAGTGCTAAGAATCGTTGGTCACCAGTTATTATGAAGATAACGATGATGATGGTGCAACTGACGAAGGCGGGGATGATGAGTACACCACTACCCATTTATAGACATTTTTTTTCTTTATTTCTAGTTTATATTATTAGAACACAATGTATGTTTTAATTTACTACGCTACTTTAATATTTTTATGTTTAGTGGTGACATTTAACATTAATAGTTATAATTTAATTTTTAATTATTACAAATGAATTTTTATAAAATAAATCAATATAATTACTAAATGAATTAAAAATAATAAAGAATTAATTCAATGTAAATTAAAATTATTAAATAAAAAATATTTAAATAATTTTATATTTTATTTTAGTTTTATAAAAATAAATATATATTATTTTTTCCGGCGCAAAATTGCGTTGGCAAAAGACTTTTGGTAAAAATAAATAGACTTTTGTCGGCACAAACATAAACTTTTGACGACGCAAACATAAACTTTTGCCGGCACAAAATTGCGTCGCCGAAAGTCTTACCCTTTGTCGGCACAATTTTATGCCGCTAAAAAGTATCATTTTCGCCAGCGTGATTTGGCGCCGGCAAAGGCTAAGATTTTTGCTGGTGCAAAAGTGTTTTTCACAATTTCGTACAAAACGTTTTCCTCGAGGTGACTGTTATTTTGCGAGCGCATTTTCGCGCCGGTAAAAGTCTTATTATCGACAGAATTTCGCCGTCAGCATATGCCGACGCATTGCCCACTTTTGCCAGCGCAAAAGGAGAGTTTTTGCGCTGGCAAAAGTGTTGTTTTTTGTAGTGACTCCAAATATACTCGTAATTGGCCAAATTACGAAAATTGACTTTCTAATGAGAAACGGGCTCATATGCATATTTAATACACCTAAACATATATACTAGTCATATCATAATATAACTCACGTAATCATATAATGATATACATATATCACATAATTACCATAATTTGTCATCCTGACCCCCTAATCAAGACCTTAAACCTTATTAGGTAATTTTGGACGTTACAGTAAGTCCTTGTTATGCTAGTATGAGCAAGAACTTCGAAAGATAAATGTGATCCCTAAAGCCACACGAAAATTGATCTAGCATGAATCGAATGAATAAGAAGTAACTTTTTGATCTATGATGGGCTAGGAGTCCAACTTGTTGAAAGATGTGTGCTCGAGCTAAAGTTAACAACAGTGCCATGTATGAAGCACATCCAAAGACATGCTCAGATTTAAAGATGATAAAAATTACATGACTTCAAACCCGAAGAGCAGTTGGTTCCTAACAAAGTACACAGGCAGATGAAGCTCGATGGGCAAGACATCATAATGGCGGATTGACACAAAAGCATGCTTGTTTGATCATACTTTTGCCCTCTCTTTTTAACCTCTCTCTAACTTCCTAAAGTGAACAACTGAAAATTTTGAAAGCTTATATATCAATTTTACATCTTACATTTTCTAAGATTACTTTATTATAAAATTCTGTTTGTCTAAAACTATTTTATATACCTAATATGTTTTATTCATATGCATATAAACATTTTTTCTTAACTAAATATTTTTTGTAGGCGCCATCATCATGTATGGTATCAATAAAATCTAGACCATGTGGGACAAATAGGAGTTATTGTCAGCTATATATATAGGATGGGATTTAATTTTCTTTGTTATATTCCATGTTACGATATTATATAGTATCCCGTGGAAAAAAATTATTTTTTTATGTATTTTAAATCAATTTTGGAAAGTTTAAATTCAATATGTAAGGGTGTATATTTTTTTGGACTTTTATATTTTCTCTTATTATAAGTTTGGACTATCAATTTTGATAAATTATTTTTTAGATCTTATATTTTGTAAAATGGTTCAAATAGACACTTAAACTCAATTTTGATTAATGAAAATTGAATATAGCAGCATAGTTATTAGACAGAATGATTGTGTGTTTTTGTTTAGAATTGTTAGTTTGGTAAATTATTTGTGATTTTAGGTCAAAAAACTTTGACCGAATTCAAGTTTAGGGGTCAATTTGAATCATTTTACAAAACACAATATCTAAAAAGTAATTTGTTAAAATACAGAGTTCAAATAAATAATAAGACAAAACACAAAATCCAAAGAGTATAAACCTTTTTTTCTTTTTCAAATTAATTGCAATTAATCACATTACACTACAAGAAAGAAGGTCTTTGCCGGCGCAATTCGGAATTGCGTCGGTAAAACAAAACCTTTACCGGTGCAACTAGTGAAACGTGCCGGCAAAAACTAGGTCTTTTGCCGGCGCAAATCCGAATTACGCCGGCAAAGATTTATGAAAATTGGAGAATCAGTTAGTAGGTACTTTTGCCGACGCATTTCGCCTAATGCGCCGGCAAAAGTCAAACTTGTTATATTAATGTTGATGCATGTTTTAAAGAAGGTGGGTGGCCAGACTTTTGCCGGTGCATTTCGTTGCGCCGACAAAAGTCTAAATTGCGTTGGAAAAAGGCTTACTTATTTAAACGGTGTTGTTTTGGATTAGGGTTTGCTGATTGACTTTTGTCGACGCATTTTAGACTTTTGCCGACACAACGAAAAGCGCCGGCAAAAGTCATAACGATATACCCTCAGCCGCCGAGCCTTCTTCCCCATTTTTGCAATCTTTCAATTTTCTCTTCTTCAAACTCCCTTCAACGCCACCACCACCTCGACCCTCCCTTCAACGCCACCACCAACACAATCTCTTATCTTCTCCCCCACGACCACCTCCAAGCCTCCATCGCCACCCACCCCGAGCCTCCATCGGCCACCTCGACTGTCCAAGGCCGACCCACCCCCAACCCCGAGCCTCTGCCTAAGGTAAGTTGAGTTTAACTTTGTATTTTTTTTTTAGTTTTTGTTATGTATTGAATTTGTTTTTATATTTTTTTTGCTTCTGTGGAGTCTCCCAGCTTTGCCAACCCAGAGCCACTGCCAACCCTAAGCCGCTGCCGACCCCGGGCCGTTGCCGACCCTGAGCCACTACCGACCCACTGCAAAATACATTTTTTATTTACTATTTTTATGTTATTTTTATAATATATGTTTTTAGTATTTATTTAAAAAAAAAAACAGATTTGAGTATGTATTTTTTTTTAATTTTAATGCTTTATATGCATATTAAAAAAACAAATTAGATTATTATATTATATTGAGTATTTGTATTATACTTTATTTTTTTATATTAAAGATTATTACCTGAACGGCTCGGGATACTGACTCCGCATATCTGACTCCAGCTCCCAGGTCGCCTCCTCGACCTTGCTGTTCCTCCACAATACCTTAACCAAATGTATTGTCTTGTTCCTGAGGACTGTATCTTTCTTGTCAAGTATCTGAACAGGCTGCTCCTCAAAGGAGAGATCTGGCTCAAGCTCCAGATCTTCATAACTCAAAACATGACTCTCATCAGATACATACCTCCGAAGAGCGGATACATGGAACACATTATGCACGACCGACAATGCCGGAGGCAAAGCTAGTCTGTAAGCCACTTGACCAATCCTCTCCAGGATCTCAAATGGACCTACAAACCTAGGACTTAGCTTGCCTTTCTTCCCAAACCTTCTCACCCCTTTCCATGGCGAGACTCTAAGGAAAACATAGTCTCCTACCTGAAATTCCACATTCCTGCGTTTGGGATCTGCATAGCTCTTCTGGCTACTCTGAGAAGTAAGCATTCGAGCTCTAATCTTGTCAATAGCCTCACTTGTCCTCTGAACCGCCTCAAGACCTAAGTATCTCCTTTCACCTGTCTCATCCCAATGAATGGGAGATCTACACTTCCTACCATATAGCATCTCGTAAGGTGTCACTCCAACGGTAGACTGATAACTGTTATTATAGGAGAACTCTATCAAAGGCAGATACTTACTCCAAGATCCACCAAAGTCCAGCACACATGCCCGCAGCATGTCCTAAAATATCTGGATCGTTCTCTCAGATTGCCCATCTGTCTGAGGATGATAAGTTGTACTGAACTTCAACTGTGTACCCATGGCTTTCTGTAAACTCTTCCAGAACTTGGAAGTAAAAGTAGGGTCCCAATCTGACACGATCGACCTAGGATCTCCATGGAGGCGCACGATCTCTCTCACATAGAAATCTGCATGCTGGTCAACGGTATAAGTAGTCCTCATTGGTAGAAAGTGAGCTGACTTGGTGTAGCGATCCACTATCACCCAAACAGAATCATGCTGACCAACAGTCTTGGGTAAGCCCACCACAAAATCCATCGTGATGTCTTCCCATTTCCACTCTGGGATATCCAGAGGCTGCAATAACCCTACCGGCCTCTGATGCTCAGCCTTGACCTGTTGACATGTCAAGCACTTAGCCACGTACTCTACTACATCTCTCTTCATCCCCGGCCACCAGTACAATGATCTCACATCCTGATACATCTTCGTGGTGCCTGGATGCAAAGAGTAAGGTGTAGTATGAGACTCATCCAGAATCTCTCGCCTCAAAGCAGTGTCTAACGGAACACATATTCGCCCCTTGTATCTCAACAACCCCAAATTAGACACTGTATAATCTCTAGATGCTCCAACTAAGACATCCTCTCTAATCTTGATCAGTTGTGGATCACTCAACTGACCCTCCTTGATCCTCTCTAACAGCGTAGACTGTAGCGTAATATTGGGCAACTGGCCTACCAGCTCTGCTCATATCATCAGCTAACTCTCTGGCTATCAGCCTAATACCATGAATCTGTCCCGGACCCTTCCGGCTTAAAGCATCAGCTACCACGTTGGCTTTCCCTGGATGATACAGAATCTCACAGTCATAATCTTTTACCAACTCCAGCCAACGCCTTTGTCTCATATTCAAGTCCTTCTGAGTGAAGAAGTACTTCAGGCTCTTATGGTCTGTATGAATCTCATACTTCTCTCCATAGAGATAATGCCTCCATATCTTTAAAGCAAAAACCACCGCCGCCAACTCTAAGTCATGAGTAGGGTACCTCTTTTCATACTCCTTCAGCTGACGAGAAGCATAAGCTATCACCTTCTCTGATTGCATCAAAACGCAGCCCAAACCCTGATGAGAAGCATCACAGTAAATCACAAACTTCTCTTGATCTGTTGGAAGACTCAGAATCAGAGCTGTAATCAACCTCTGTTTCAATTCCTGGAAGCTGTTCTCACATTTATCTGACCACACAAACTTCTGACTCTTGCGTGTCAGCTCAGTCAATGATGTAGCAATCTTTGAGAACCCTTCCACGAAACGCCTGTAATACCCTGCCAATCTAAGGAAACTTCTAACCTCAGAAGCATTCTTTGGCCTTGGCCAATCTCTGACCGCTTCAATCTTTGCTGGATCTACTTTAATCCCCTCCTTACTGACAATGTGCCCAAGAAAGGATACCTGAGACAACCAGAATTCACACTACTTGAACTTTGCAAATAGTCTGTGTTCCCTCAATCTCTGCAGAACCAACCTCAGATGTTGCTCATGCTCTGACTCAGTCTGAGAATATACCAGAATATCATCTATGAAAACGATCACAAACTGGTCTAGATAGTCCTTGAACACTCTGTTCATCATATCCTTGAAAGCAGCAGGGGCATTAGTCAATCCAAATGACATAACTAAAAACTCATAATGTAACGACCCAAATTCACTAATAAGGCTTAAGGGCTTTGATTAGTGTGCCAGGAGGGCATTACTGGAATAATTTTGATTTAATGAGTAATTATATGTTTAATGATGCTTACATGATAATTGATTATATTATATGATGATGTGATATAAATGTTTGAGATATATGCGAGAATCACATTATGATGTGGATAAATCTGCAGCCGGCGACTCGAGGCGATCCTAGGGCTAGATAGCGGGAAAAGTCACAACGGGGTATTATAATTGATTTTGGGCAAGTCAGAGGTATTTTAGGTATCAGGTAGTGATTTAGACTATCGGGTGATGGAAATAAATAATTGGAGATATATTTGAGGTTAGGATGTCTAGGCGGGAATATTGGGGGATTTTACCGTTTTGGCCTCGGGGACGTTTCCGGCACCCCGAGCCTTGGGATTAACTTAATGGATAAGTTAGACTTAAGGAAGTCTTTAGAAGAAAACACAAACCGACTAAGTATATTTCTCTCAGCTCACTTACACGCTCAAAGGAAACCAAAGGAAGGAAAAACACAGAAAAACAAAGGAAAAACTACTGAGTTTGAGAGGGAACTGCTGGGATTGAGCTGTGTCTTTGGGAATTGAAGGAAGTAATCTGGAGGATTAGTTCAGGAACTGATCAAGGTCTGAGATAGAGCTAAGGTAAGTTTTGAATTTTCGTTTTGGGGGTTAGGAACTTAAAGAAATGGCTGAGTTTTAAATGGTTATGGTTTTGACATTCAAGGTGGAAATTGAGGCTTGGGACCTTGAAGATAGGTCAGGGGACTCTTGGAGAATCGATTCTACAACTGAGGTAAGGTTTAAATTATAGTTTGATGGTTGAATTTGGGGGTTATCATGGCTGGTTTTAAGTTCTTTGGGTTTGGATTTCAGAAGTTGGAGGGAAGAGATTGAAGTGTGTTGGGCTGTGTTTTCTGGGGAATTATGTTGCTTAGATCATGTTAAAAGGTTGGGAGTTAATTGGTTTTGGTTTGGGGGCTTTGGGATAGCTTTAGGTGAGGTTTGGAGGTTGAAAATGGTGGTTTTTTTCTGGGTTCAAAGGGTCGGGCCGCGGCATGGTTCTTGGAGAGCCGCGGCCCTTACCTGTTTTTGTGCCTTGGATGGCTCTGTTTGGGGGCCATGCCGCGGCATGGGTGGCCTATGCCGCGGCGCTTAAGGGATTTTGGGATTTTGAGATTTTAGGCTTGGGAATTTAACCTAGGGTGCTCGGGGTTGAGTCTTTTACCATATTTGGTGAAGTTCAATGTTCCGAGTACTAGAACTTGGCTTGGAAGCTCATTTAAGGTTGTTAATGGTGTCTTTCTTCATGGTTGTGACTAGGTGTTAAGCTAGGGCTCGAGGATCGGATCGCGCTCAAGGAGTATCGCCCGTGACTAACTCATTTGAAAGCTAAAGGTAAGAAAACTGCACCCGGTTGATTATATGTGACGGGACTAAGGGCTCCCTATTGTAAAAGCTTGAAAGGATGGTATTATGCCATGCAAGCTATTTAGTGAGCCAACGGCCTAAGGGTGCCAAGGGTCTCACTAGCGCATAGGGCGCGGCTCGGCCACTGGTAGCCGAGGACAGCTTATTATGCACTGAGCTTGGTTTAAGCGGGCCAGAGTCAGTGGGTTAAATAGAGGGTGCGGCCTAAGTCGTCGGCCCTGATTATTATGTGATATGAGCAATATATGTGATGGAATGTATCTTGTATTGGATTGTATATGCTGATTATCTGTTGTGGATTATCTAATGAGTATATGTGTTTATTAAGCTATTTGTTTGTTATTATTGTTTGAGTTATCTGTGATGTTTTCTTGCTGGGCCTTGGCTCACGGGTGCTACGTGGTGCAGGTAAAGGCAAGGGCAAGTTAGATCAGCCCTGACTGGAGAGCTCAGCGAGCGGAATGTACATAGCTTGGTGCTCGGCCGCCACGGTTGAGGTCTAGGCAAGGACATAGAACCTAAAGATTGTCTGTTTTGCCTTAGTATGGCTAGTGGATATTCACTTACTTTTGGGAGTCTGTAAACTTATTTTAACTTTGTGTTTAGGGGATCCCTTGTTTACTACAGTTTAAATATATGAAATGAGTCTTTTGAGACCAAAACCTTTTTAACCATAGATCTTGCATGTCTAGAGACACGTTTTCAAATTAACGACTTGATTAGCGAGTCCTGCACCTTTACAAGTACACAGTGTAACGGTCTTGGCTATCCAGGGCGTTACACATAATGCCCATACCTGGTACGAAAAGCGGTCTTCGGTATGTCTCCCTCCTTGACCCTCAACTGATGATAACCAGAACGAGGGTCGATCTTAGAGAATACCGTCTTACCCTGCAATTGATCAAACAGATCGTCTATCCTTGGCAAAGGATATCGGTTCTTAATTGTCAACTTATTCAGTTCTCTGTAATCAATACACATTCTCAGAGAACCGTCCTTCTACTTCACAAACAGAACTGGCGCACCCCAGGGTGAAAAACTAGGTCTGATAAAACCCAAATCCAACAGCTCTTGCAACTGTACCTTTAATTCTTTCAGCTCAGTTGGGGCCATTCTGTATGGTGCTCTAGACACTGGCTCCGTCCCTGGTGCTAGTTCTATAACGAACTCAATCTCTCTGTGTGGTGGCAACCCTGGCAAATCTTCTGGAAACACATCCAGAAACTCACAAACAAGTCTAGTATCCTCTGGTCTCACTGGCAAGACCTGGGTGGTATCAACCACACTGGCTAAGAATCCAATGCAACCCCCTTGCAATAAATCCCTAGCCCTCAATGTAGAAATCATAGGAATCCGGGGTCCATGCACAACACCAACAAACACAAAAGGATCCCCACCCTCAAGCTCAAAGGTGACCATCTTCCTTCTGCAGTCAATAGTTGCCCCATACTTTGCTAACCAATCCATACCCAGTATCATATCAAAGTCAGTCATAACCAACTCTATCAGATCCACTGACAACTCTCTGCCCTCCACTACCACTGGCAAAGATCTGATCCATCTCCTGGATACCACCAACTCTCCAGTGGGTAGCAAAGTACCAAACCCCACAGCATAGAAATCACAAGGTATACACAATCTATCAATAACACTCCTAGAAACAAAGGAATGTGTAGCACCAGAATCAATCAATACATTATAGGCGGTTCCAGCACTAAGAAGCTGACCTGTAACAACTGAGGGGGAAGCCTCAGCTTCTGCTTGAGTCAATGCAAACACTCGAGCTGGGGCTGAGCTGTCTGCCTTCCTGGGTTCTTCCTTTCTTGCCTTAGGGCAATCCTTTTTAAGATGACCCACTGCTCCACATGAGAAGCAGGCCCTTGCCCTACACTCTCCCAAGTGATGCCTTTTGCATCTAGGACACTCAGGATAAGACCTCCAGGCTTCATTACCACCAGGACGACCCATAGAAATACCACGAGGCCGTCTGTCAGGACCTGGAACTGGGAAGGTGTCAGGAACCTTCCTCTTCTGATCACTGGGGCCAACACCTCTACCAGAACCCACAAATGGAGGAGCTGGCCTCCTGAAATCCCTTCTGGCTGCACTGTCACGCCAGATCTTAATCTCTGCACTCTCAGCTGTGAGTGCCTTCTCCACCACCTGTGCATAAGTAGTAACTCCTGCCACAGTGGTGATACGTACATCTCGGGCTAACCTGGGCTGTAGCCCCTGTAAGAAACGCTCTCTCCTGGTCCCATCAGTGGGCACCAACTCCTTGGCAAACTTTTCCAAACGGTCAAACTTTAAGGCGTACTCAGTAACTAATAAGCTTCCCTGAAGTAGCCTAATGAATTCATCAGCTTTCACCGCTCTAATAGCGTCATTATAATACTTTTCATTAAACAAGGTTTGAAACTCCTCCCAGCTCAGGGTATTAACATTCTTGGTCTGGGCAATCACTTCCCACCAAATTCGGGCATCATCCCGAAACATATAGGTAGCACAGGCTAGCCTCTCACTACCAACTACCCTCATGAAGTCAAGAATAGTGGTAATCATGCTCATCCATTGTTCAGCCTTGGCAGGATCTGCACTGCCCTCAAATACTGGAGGTTGTTGCTTCCTGAACCATTCATAAAGAGGTTCCCATTTGTTTCCAACCTCAGGCAGCTGCCCAGCAACTGGCACCGACACAGAAGGTGCCTCTGCAACACTGGCCACTACAGGCACTTGCTGCTGTCTTAGGAGACGAAGCTCCTCTCCCTATTTCAGCACTGTTGCCTGCAATTCTTCAAACAACTGCTGCCAATTTGCTGGTGCTGGCTGTGGAATCTGGGATTGGTCATTCTCTTGACCCTGGCTGTTATTATTCTGGCCTGGATCACTCTGGCCAGTTGACATGTCTGTCTGCCCTTGGTTCATTCTGTCACTGATACCTTACTGAAACAATAATCAATACGGCCAGTCAGGTAGTAATACCTAAACCTCTTGCTGCCTTACGGTCCAAGAACAAACAGACAATTATCACATTCCACAGTCATTCAATATTCACAAACAGATACATGTTTATGGCATTAAGCACTCAGCATGTATCACATAATAACTTATAAACAACCATACTAATAAGCAGGTTTCAGCAATCTCAGTACTAATTAGCACACATTTGCTGAAGATATAATATTTCAGGGCTCAGGTTCAACAGGGTATCTCATGCACACAAGTAAAGCATAAATATCACTTTTAAGCAGTTATACATGTAACCACATAAATAGTTACCAAACCATGAGTCGAGCTTGACTTCAGTAATGTGTGTACATACCCAGCCAGTCTACAGGAACCTAAACCTTGGCATTGCTCTGATACCAAGTTGTAACGCCCTGGCTACCCCAGAACAGTTACAGTGAACCAGAAATTTGACTCGCTACCCGAGTCCTTTGGTTAAAAACGTGATCTAGGTGTTATTATCAAGTTAAGGTGAAAAACCAGTAAAAAGGAAATGATACATTTCATTAAGTAAATAAACTGCTCATGAGCCATTCAAAACATTTATAAGTGGTTTACAATACAAAATGGTCGCTATTGTTTCAAATTTACAATCCCCGCCGACATAAGCGACAAAAATAGGGTAAACCCCTAGTCCCTCTGAGAACTCCCTGATCGTGGTGGTCAAGCGACCCGAATATGTACACAGCACCACCTAAGCTCTACACTCAAGGTTGGGTGAGCTTCTCTTTCCCTTTACCTGCACCACATAGCACCGATGAGCCAAGGCCCAGCAAGAAAACACAACAAAACATGATATAATATCAACAATGATCATAATAATCATTCAGGACTATCAGTCCAAAACAGATAGGTGACTGTAGCAAAAGTCACAAAAGTGGGTACAGCTCCCTCTAGCCATGTGACGATAGGGTCACCAGGGCTTAACTGATAAGTTATCCTTTCATAAGTTTGATCAGGATAGGTGTATGGTGAATGGTCACCAACATAACCTTCCTCATGACCATAGAGTCATAACCTTGGAACATCGTTCCCTAGCCATGTGACACCAGTCACCGGGGCCGTATGCCCTGGCTTTGAATACTAGCATAGACTAGTCAAGCGCTTATAAGTTCATCGACTTTAGGGTCGGTCCAGCATCAATGCCATAGAGCCATTCAATACTGATATCGATTAGATCTAATCTTCATTTGGCCCGGCGTTCATAATGCTCTGCCATTTCTGACCATTGGGTCAGTGTCCCTGACTAGTCAGTGCCATAAACAAGTAATCAACATTCACTAGCATTTAATATGCAATCCATGTCCACATAAGTCAACCAACATGCTTCAATAGCAAACCATACATGTCATATACATATACAGGGTACAACTGTATTCATACACTGTTTTCTTACCTCTGGTTCAAGTGAAAGTTATTATAAGAACGACCCCTGAGAACGATCAATCTTTAAATTCCTTGACGGTCACCTGGTCATAACCAAAATATAGGATTCATCAATAAAAATGATAACAGAGGGTTCCCAAACCAATACCTAACCTCCGAGACAACAAACACCACTCAACCGGGTAATAGGTTCGACCCCGAGGCCTAAAGCTTGTATCCCCAAGCAATAAAACCCATTTCTGGCCAAAAAAACACTAAGGGTCGCGGCCCTTCCCAGCTGCGCCGCAGCGCGCCCCTCAAACAGAGGCAGCCCTCTCTGCTAGACACCATGAGTCGCGGCGCACCACAGCCATGCCGCGGCTCAATACCCAGATTTGCCAAAAAGACAGCACGCACCAGCAAACTTTCCCCTGCGTTTTCCCTTGGAACCAAGCCTTCAAAACAGCTCCAAACCTCCTCCAAACACTCAATTCAACCTCTATACATCACCTATAATTCACCCTCATCAAAACCCAAGCTAAACTTCAATCAAAACCTCCACAAATCCAAACTATCATCAAGAAATCATAGGCTGAAAAACTAAAGGAAAACAGAGTACAAACCAGAAACTGATGGCTGAACTCACCTCAAATCCGAGTTTGAACCTCCTTCAATGGCTGAACCAAGTCCACAAACCCAGCCCTTTGATTTCCTAGCTTGAAACCCCACTTTGAGCTCAAAAACTCCAAAGGAGAAATGGTGGAGAATGATGTACGGGATGGAGAAGGAAGACCCTGTTTTGCTCTGTTTTGTTCTATATGCTTCTACAGCCAACTTCAAGGTCATATAAATCCAAACCCAAATGACTAAAATGCCCCTAAGTCACTTAAGGTTTCTAAAATCATTCCAAGGGTAAAATTGGTACTTTCTACTTATCCCGTTAATCATAATTAACGCTTCCCAATTCCCGCTAATCTCAATATTCTCAAACACCAATAATTCATATCCCATTACCCCATAATTCCCGGCAACACTCTAATCATTAAAAACACCCCGAGACTCACCCCGAGCCCCGAGCTTAAGCCTGTTATGACCAAACCGATAAATCATATTGAAAGATCGTCTCATGTAGAAATACTCGAACCAATCCACATCATAATGTGGCCTCACAATATATATCATTGACATGCAAACAAATATACAATTATGCCCTCAAAGAGCCAAATTACCAAAACACCCCTGTAAACAAATGTGGACCCACATGCATGCATTTAACATCATAATATATTATAATTCTCATGAACATGCATAAACACATTTAATGGCATAATTAAACAGTTATGGCCGTCCCGGCCTACTAATCCAACCATTAAACCATATTAGGGAATCCGGGGCATTACAGCCTAGCAAGAAAACATAATATGCATCACAAACTCAATAACAGATGAATAATTATTTGAACAAGATCAAACACTCAATACTCATGTTAACCACATAGCACGTACTTATAATCAAAGATACACCTAGGCATTAATAACAATCAAGTTACATAATAAGCAGGGCCGACAACTTAGGCCGCACCCTCTGTTTATCCCACTGACTCCGGCCTGCTTAAACCGAGCTCAGTGAATGTTAAGCTGTCCTCGGCTACCAGTGGCCAAGCCACGCCCTGTGCGCTAGTGTAACCCTTGGTACTCTTAGGCCGTTGGTTTACTGTTTACATGGCATAATACCATCCTTACAAGCATACATAATAGGGAGCCCTTAGTCCCATTACAAATACACAACCTGGTGCAGTTTTCTTACCTTTATTTTCCACGTTCATCGACTATGAGCGACGTCCCTCGAGCACAATCCGTTTCCCGAGCCCTAGCTTAAAACCTAGTCACAACCAGTGTAATGGATTCCATTAATATTCAAATAAAGGTTCCGGGTACAATACTAGCTTCCGGGACATCAAATTCCACCAAGCACGGTGGTGGAATCGACCCCAAGCACTCTAGGTTAAGTTCCCGCGCTTAGAATCTCCAAAAGATCAGGAATGCACCTAAGGGTTGCGGCCCTTGAAACCTAGCCGCGACCTGCACCTATAATAGAGCCCAAGGCCCCCATCAAGCAGACACGTGTCGCGACCCTGCCCAATGGCGCTGCAGCGCTCTCCCTTGGCCGAGCCTCCCTGGCACTCTTGCTTCATAAGGCCGCAGCGCTCTAGAAAAGAGCCGCGGCCCCCCTTCGTGCCCAGAAAAACCTCCATTTTTCACTCTCAAACCTCATTCAAACTCATCCAAAAGTACCACAATTCCACAACTCAACTATCCATAGACTTCCCACAAGATTCTAGCCACACAACCTAGTTGAAACCTAGACTAAAAACCCATCAAAACCTATTTCAATCACTGAATCTTTCTAACTCAAGAACACAAAACCCAGTCATGGAAACACTATAACTCAGCCATTAAACCTTAAATTTGAGCTCACCTTAACTGCAGAATCAATCCTCCAAGAGATTTCTAGGCTATCCTCCAAGGTTTCAGCTTCAATTTAATCTTCAAATCCAAAAACCCAAAACCTCTTAGAACACACTTAAAATCACAGAATTTCAACCATAGAAAATGGGATTCAATGCTTACCTCAGTCTTGGTTGAGTGCCCTTGATAATCCTTGAGCTAATCCTCTAAATCCTAACTTTAATCCTCTAAATTCCAGCCAAGACCTCTAAATTTTTTTGTGTTTTTCCTTTGAGAGAGAAAAAGAGAAAAGAAAGGGTCAGTTTATTTTTTTTTATGTTCTACTGTTTTCCATCAGTTTAGTCTAACCTTAGCCCGTTAAGTCAATTCCCAAGGCTCGGTGTACCGGAAACGTCCCAAAGGGCAAAACGGTAAATTTCCCTAATATTCCTGCCTAAGCTTCCTATCCTCAAATATATCTCCATATATTTATATCCATAACCCGATCGTCTAAATAAATACCCAATACCTAAAATACCCCCTGACTTATCCAAAGTCAAATATTAAGCCCCGTTGTGACTTTTCCCGCTATCTAGCTCCCTATGATCGCCTCAAGCCGCACTCTGCAAATCTACCCACATAATAATGTGGTTCTCACAAATATAACATTTAATCACATTTACATTAATATATGCAAGCATGCTTATCATGTAATTATGCATTAAATCAATAAATTCACACATAAGCCAATTATGCCCTCCTGGCACACTAATCAAGGCTCTTAAGCCATATTAGTAATTTTGGGTCGTTACAACTATCCCCTCCTACTGAGAATTTCGTCCTCGAAATTTACCTGAATAACTCGGGATACTGATCCCACATTGCTGACTCTAACTCCTAGGTCGCTTCCTCGACCTTACTATTTCTCCACATCACTTTAACTAACGGAATTGTCTTATTCCGTAAAACTTTTTCCTTTCGATCCAAAATCTGAACTGGTCGCTCTTCATAGGACAAATCTGTCTGTAACTCCAAGTCTTCATACTTCAGCACGTGTGTTGTATCTAAAACATACTTCCGCAACATGGAGACATGGAATACATCATGAACTCCTGACAGTGACGGTGGCAAGGCCAACCTATAAGCCACTTGTCCAATCCTCTCTAGGATCTCGAAAGGTCCAACAAACTGAGGGCTCAGCTTGCCCTTTACTCCAAATCTCCTTACCCCTCTCAATGGTGAGACTCGTAGAAACACGTGGTCCCCAACCTGGAACTCCACATTCCTACGCTTAGGATCAGCGTAGCTTTTCTGTCTACTATGCAAAGCAAACATTCTGGCTCGAATCTTCTCAACAGCTTCATTAGTCTTCTGAACCATATCTGGCCCTAAGTTCCTCCTCTCACCCATCTCATCCCAATGAATGGGTGATCTACACTTTCTCCCATATAACATTTCATAAGGAGCCACTCCAATTGTATATTGATAACTGTTGTTATACGAGAACTCAATCAATGGTAGATACTTACTCCAAGATCCCTCGAAATCGATCACACACACCCTAAGCATGTCCTCCAATACCTGGATCGTCCTCTCAGACTGTCCATCAGTCTGAGGATGGAAAACTGTGCTAAACTTCAACTGGGTCCCCTAGCTCTCTGTAGAGCTCTCCAAAACTTAGAGGTAAAGATAGGATCTCGATCAAATACAATAGACTTTGGAACCCCATGGAAACGAACTATCTGCCTCACATATAACTCTGCATATTGCTCCACTGAGTACGTCGACCTCATTGGCAGAAAATGTACTGACTTGGTGTATCTGTCTACTATCACCCACACCAAGTCACAAAGTCCCACTGTCCTCGGTAGTCCTCCCACAAAGTCCATCGTAATGTCCTCCCACTTCCACTCTGGGATACCCAAAGGCAGAAGCAGTCCCGCTGGCCGCTAATGCTCAGCCTTTACTTGCTGACATGTCAAACATCTAGACACATACTCCACCACATCCTTCTTCATCCCGGGCCACCGGTATAATGTCCGTAGATCCTGATACATCTTCGAGGTACCCGGATGAAGAGAGTATGGCGTAGTGTGAGACTCATCCAGTATCTCTCGTCTGATCCCCTCATCTCCTGGAACACAAATCCACCCCTGATATCGAAGCATACTAGTCTCAGAGATGGAATAATCATTAGCTATCCCCGCTAAAACATGCTGCCTAACTTCCTGCAACTGCACATCCACCAATTGCTCCTCCTTAATGTTAGGAAAATAACAATTGCCTCAATGGAAATGGTAAGATAATATTACAACTCTAGACAATATATTACAAATAAATATTGATTGATTAAAATGTGTTACAACTCTATGACAAAAATACATGTAAATATAAGGAAAGAGGTAGAAGATGATAGAAATAGAAAATACAACTCTAAGACAAAATATACAAATAAACTAGAAGTAGTAGAATGAAAAGATATAGATGAGATTACAACTCTAAAACAAAAGATACATGTAAAAGAGTGAATAGTAGAAGAAAAGAAAAGCAATAGAATAAAAGAACAAGAATAAGAACAATGAACAAAGAACTCTCCCTCACACAACCAAAGTGAAGAGTATTAGGGATCACCAACTTGAACAAGGTTTGAAACCTTTGTCCAAAAGCTTATTTCTCCTTAACTCAAGCACTAAGGGATCTTTCACAAATTATGGAATAATCAAGCCTCAAGGTGTTTCTAGCCAAGTGCTCTAGTGGATAGAAATGTTGTGTCTTACAAGTGAGCTATAGGCTCCTATTTATAGAATTTAGAGACACTCTTTGAATTTCAAATTCCACCAACCCCCATGGATGTTACCAATGTTTAATTGGATTAATATGGAATTAAAAATGAGATTTGAGAGTTATTTGGGTTTTTTGAGCCGTTCAACAAAGATTGAAAAAACTGAAAAAATGGTCAGTTTTTAGCCTGTGGCCGCGGCCAGAGACATTAGTGGCTGCGGCCACTAGCCTCTGTCCCACAGGCCGTGGCCACCAACCATTTTCAGCACTAAAAAATGTGTTGTTTTTCCAAACGGTTCCAAACCCTCCCAAATGATTTTGTAACTCCCAAAACACATTATTGGGGTTAAAATCATATCTCTAATAGCCATATCACATATGACTATATGAAATTCATCTCAATATTGTGTAACAACAAATTTACACAATAAAGGGTAATATATGGAAGTTACAAATTTGTAACACCAAAAATGTTACATTATTTGGATATATCTCATATATCTAAATATTGTAACTCTCTATTATATGTTACAATATGTGACACTCTTTGTCACATTTATTTAATCTAAAACATTATATTATAATATAATATAATATTACATTATATTATAAAATAATATAACATTCCCCCACTAGATTAAATAGGTATCTACTGTAACACTTATTTAATCAATCATTATATTTTGAAATATAACACTTAATCCTCTCTAGCAAGGTCAACTGCAAGGTAATATTCGCTAACTAGCCCACCACAAATTCTATCCTTGCTCTGGTCATTTCATCGGCTAACTCCCTTGAGATCTGGGTGGAACTATACAACTGTCCTGGGCCCCTCCGGCTTAATGCATCCGCCACCACGTTGGTTTTCCCCGGGTGGTAAAGGATATCGCAGTCATAATCCTTATCCAGCTCTAACCAATGCCTCTGTATCATCTTTAGATCTTTCTGAAAGAAGAAGTATTTCAAACTCTTCTGGTCAGCGTATATCTCGCACTTCTCCCCATACAGATAATGCCACCAAACCTTCAGTGCGAATACCAATGCCGCCAGTTCCAAATCATGAGTAAGATACCGTTGCTCATACTCCTTCAGCTGTCGTGATGCATAGGCTATAACCTTCTCATTCTGCATCAGCACACAGCCTAAACCCATCCTCGATGCATCACAGTAGACCACAAACTTTCCTTCCTCCGAAGGAAGACTCAGAACAAGTGCAGAAATAAGTCGTCGCTTCAACTCTTGGAAACTGTTCTCACACTTCTCTGACCAAACAAACTTCTGATTCTTCCTTGTCAACTATGTCATTGGTGAAGCGATCTTTGAGAATCCCTCCATAAACCGCCTGTAATAACCTGCAAACCCAAGGAAACTCCACACCTCCGAGGTATTCCTTGGCCTCGGCCAATCTCTCACTGCTTCCACCTTGGATGGATCCACCTTAATCCCTTCTGCACCAACTATATGCCCAAGGAAAGTCACCTCTGGCAACCAAAACTCACACTTCTTAAACTTGGTGTACAACTGATGCTCCCTTAACCTCTGTAAAACTTGTCGATGATGTTGCTCATGCTCTGCCTCTAAACTGGAGAATACTAGAATGTCATCGAGGAAGACAATGATGAACTGATCTAAGAAGTCCTTGAACACCCTGTTCATAAAATCTATAAAAGCTGCCGGGGCACTGGTCAAACCGAAAGACATACCAAGAACTCATAGTACCCATATCGCGTCTGAAAGGCCGTCTTCGGTATATCCTCATCTTTGATCCTCAGCTAGTGATAACCAAACCGTACATCAATCTTTGAGAATACCATCTTTCCCTGCAGCTGATCGAACAAGTCATCAATCCTTGGTAGAGGGTACTTATTCTTGATAGTCAACTTGTTCAATTCTCTATAGTCTATACACATTCTCAGAGTTTCGTCCTTCTTCTTAACAAACAACACTGGAGCGCCCCATGGTGAGTAACTAGGCCTGATGTACCCCAAATCCAGAAGTTCATGTAACTGTAGCTTTAGTTCCTTCAACTCAGCTGGTGCCATTCTTAGGCCGTTGGTTTACTGTGTACATGGAAAAATACCATCCTTACAAGCATACATAATAGGGAGCCCTTAGTCCCATTACAAATACACAACCGGGTGCAATTTTCTTACCTTTATTTTCCACGTTCACCAACTATGAGTGACGTCCCTCGAGCACGATTCGTTTCCCGAGCCTTAGCTTAACACCCAGTCACAACCAGTGTAATGGATGTAACGTCCTACGTTTTTGGGTACCTTTAAACGACTCGGGTCGGGATTTTTCCCCCGGGTTAAGAATATTATTTTAAATAATATTATATTTTGTTTGTAAGTATTCCATGAGTTATTGCTAGCCAAAATATGAATTTTGTGATTTTAAAAGTCAAGATAAGACTTTCGGTCCTGGACCGACACAAAAACCCTGATCGGGTAAAAATCTCGGAAAATAAAATGAAAAATCATGGAAATTATATTTTGGGCATAAAATACATTCATAAAAGTTAAAGTTTGGTCAAGAATAATAAACCTAAAAGAAAATGGAAATTTTAAGGCATTTTGTGGTAAATGCCTAATTTTGCCGAAATTGGGAATTTTATTCCATGAATGGACCTTAGGTTAAATTTTATTGTGTGATTAATTAAATTAAATGTGAGAGACATTAAATTTAATTAATTAATGTTAAGTTTGGTGATTAAAACTTAATGAGAGTGAAAAAGGTGTAAGAAGTCAAGTGGGCAAGTGGGTAGAAAAGCACTCAAGTGTTTTGTGATATTTTGAAGAGTTGTGTGAGCCATTCTAACCCCCAAATCCGACCACTCTCCCTCCCTCATTCACTCTGATCTGATTTTTGAAGACTCTCTCAAGTGTTCTCTTCATTTTCAACCCCAAGAACACCAAAGAAACTTGGAAGCTAAGTCTTGGTCTAGGAAGGGTTTTCCCTAAGGTAAAGTTTCATTAATCTAGACTTTTGTCAAGTTTTAATCATAGAGTTTCAAATAGCTAATTACCAATGTTGTTGGGGGAAGTTGGTTAGGGTTTTTGAAAGGTTTTGGAGGAGCCAAAGCTAATAGGAAGGTCCAAACCTTAAGCAAGAACACCAAAGAGGTAAAAAGTTTACTTTTGATGATTTTTGTTGTAGGGTTTTTAGTTTTAAGCATTATTTTGTATATTTAATGCTTAAATTTTCTTGTTGGTGATGTAATAAGGTTATGGTAGTTGTTTAATAATTTTTATGATGCATGTGTATTGATTTTTGAAAATGGGAACCAAAACCCCCAAGGGTTTTGTAGGATACCCTAAAACAAAACATGTTTTAAGCTGTGACTTCCAAGGGATCAAGCAGCCACTTTATATTGTTTTTGTAAAATTAAATTGTACTGTGATGTTGTTGAGATTGAGTACATAAAATTGAGCCTTTGAAACACTAAAAAATGTTTAGAAATGAGTAAGTTATGCTATTTCAAAGTTTAGGTAAAAAACTGTTTTTTCGTATTCTTATTTTCGGAACCAAGTTTGGACAGCCACTGTATAGGGCAAATGAACCCAGTTTTTTCTAAAATTTTGTGGACATATTTCTGGAATAACCTATTATTCCACTGTAAAATTTGGTAAGAAAATATTGAACGGTTTGAAAGTTATTAACTGTCAAAGTTTGGAAAAAATAAGGGCTTGAAAATAAGGTCATTTTTACCTCATTGTTGGAAAATGATTTCACCAATAAAAAATGCTCATTTTGACCTAAGATTTTACAAAGACCTAAATGGCATAACAAAAATGGAATTGGGAAATTTTGGTAACAATTGGGTAAGTAAATTTCAAGTTGTGAACTAATGAAGTATGTAGTTAAAAATGTGAAAAATAGGTTTTTCACACTTAAGTGTAAAAAATGAGATTTTGGAACATAAGGTAAAAAGTAAAATTTTGTTTATTTCAAGATATAAAATGGTAAGTCTTGAAATCATATTTTCACTAAAATTAACCCTTTGAGTTTAAATGAATTATTTTTATTAAAGAGTTTTTATTCTTTCTAAAAATAAGAGATTTAATTTATTAATAGTTAATAAATTAAAAGAGGGTTTAAAACCCTATATTTTGATAAAATAATTAAATAAATTATTTTCCTAGTAAGTAAAATTGATTAACTGCTTTTGGAAAATTAATTAGTCAAGATGAGAAATTTATAACGGTTTTCCTAATTAAGACAAATTAGGCAATTTTCTTAAAACGGTTTTTAGATATTAAAACCTTAAGAAAAATAAAAGAAAATTTTAAAGAGTTATTTTCTTTAAAAAATAATTAAGGAATTTATTTGTATTTTCTGGATATAATACCGGCTAAAATCTTACATATTTTAACCGACTAGTCGAAAGTGCGGGTTAATAGTGATACCTTGAAAGAATAAGATTTTTAGCGGATTGTGGGAAATACCATTGTGATACCCGAGCCTAGGTATCGAGACCTTAGGATAGGTCTCCCCGAGACTTAGGGTTTAGTCTCGGATATTTTGTATGACTTTCCTTAATAGGTTTAAAACCAAATAAGGATTATAAATCCTTACAAATGACTTTTATTAAAATGACCGAACTGCCCAAAATAATAATAATGAATTATTAGTGCCATAATTAATCCGAGTATACTGTATGGATAACTACAGTATTGGCTAAGCGTAACTGGACTGAACGTTGGAGGGTGAAAACTTGCTGAGCGCTAAGGACTCCAAGTAAGTCAACTTATATTGTATGGCTGCAACATGAAATGATTATTGTCTTGTATGTTAGTATAGGGATACATGCATATATATAGGCTGTCATAGAAAGTTGCTTAGAGACGTTAGTCTAGTGAGTGCTGATTTAGAAAATATGAACGGTAGAAGTCCGTCATATCCTAGACGGTTGATCCCCGTCACACTGCTTGATTTCATTTATGTCCGGTTCATTACCGCGACGAGTGGCCATGAGATGAGGATAAGCTGGTTAAACCTAGGGGCGCCAAGATAAATTGGACCTAGGGGCCCTCATGCTTACTTAATCATTGGACGGTTAGAATCCGAGCAAGTGCTCTGATAAGTTATTCCCGGATAGCAGCCGTGAATATTGGCCATTCCGTGAGAGTGCCTAGAGATACTAGGGGTTGCCAAGATTGAGTGAGGTTGAACACCCTAGGGGCAGCTGCTCACCAGCACCACTGATTAACATAGAAGTCTCCGTAAAACCGTGTAAATTGGATTACACTCTTGAATAAGTAGCGATGCCCTAGGTAACACGATAGTTACCCTTGATGAGAATATTTATTGGCTAATCTTAGTGTGGAGACTCGGTTCTCTTTTACAGATTAGCAATTATGTTGGAGGGCGCGTTACGCATGAATTGTTGGAAATTGTCGAGCGTTGGTCTCGAATTATATTGTGATATAATATATCTGCTTGCTCTGGGATTTTCTGAGTGCAGGGAGATAATTGTTGGTAAGATATAGTTGTGATATAATATATCTGCTTGCTCTGGGATTTTCTGAGTGCAGGGATATAATTGTTGATAAGAATATAGTTGTGATATAATATATCTGCTTGTTCTGGGATTTTTCTGAGTGCAGGATTTTTTATCTAGTTACGAATTCATTTATCATTGGTTATCAGGCATGACCATAAGTTTGCCAGGATGCTTTAGCGTTCTTGAAATTGATTGTGTAGGGTCCGGATGGGTCCGGAACCCTAATTCTCTACATGCTTTGTTTGAAAGTTGATCTTACTAAGCGTTTTCGCTTACCTAGTTGTTTCATGTTGTAGGTAAGAACAAAGGCAAGGCAGAGCAGTGAGCGCTGGAGTCTTCCTTGCAAATGTACATGTGGACCGACCTTTTGGGAAGCCGTTTTATTTTTGGAAATGTGGTGTAATTTTCCTAAACTAGGCTCACTCTACTCTTTATAAAACATGTTTGTAACTAAATGTTAAGTATGGCCATACGACTTTTTAAAAAGTTTTTTTTTATACGGGTTTTTGAGACATTTTTGTTAAATGAAAACATTTATATTTCTGCATTATCGAGTCTTGAAAAATCCGGGTCGTTACAATGGATTCCATTAATATTCAAATAAAGGTTCTAGGTACAATACTAGCTTCCGGGACATCAAATTCCACCAAGCACGGTGGTGGAATCGACCCCGAGCACTCTAGGTTAACTTCCCGCGCTTAGAATCTACAAAAGATCAGGAATGCACCTAAGGGTTGCGGCCCTTGAAACCTAGTCGCAGCCCGGCCCTAAAACTGAGCCCAAGGCCCCCAGCAAGCAGACACGCACTGCAGCCCTGCCCAATGGCGCTCTCCCTTGGTCGAGCCTCCCTGGCTCTCTTGTTTCGTAGGGCCACAGCGCTCTAGAACAGAGCCGCGACCCTACCCTTTGTGCCCAGAAAAACCTCCATTTTTCACTCTCAAACCTCATTCAAACTCATCCAAAACTACCCCAATTCCACAACTCAACTATCCATAGACTTCCAACAAGATTCCAGCCACACAACCCAGTTGAAACCTAGACTAAAAACCCATCAAAACCTATTTCAATCACTGAAACTTTCTAACTCAAGAACACAAAACCCAGTCATGGAAACACTATAACTCAGCCATTAAACCTTAAATTTGAGCTCACCTTAACTGCAGAATCAATCCTCCAAGAGATTTCTGGGCTATCCTCCAAGGTTTCAGCTTCAATTTAATCTTCAAATAAAAAATCCCAAAACCTCTTAGAACACACTCAAAATCACAGAATTTCAACCTCAGAAAATGGGATTCAATGCTTACCTCAGTCTTGGTTGAGTGCCCTTGATAATCCTTGAGCTAATCCTCTAAATCCCAACTTTAATCCTTTGAAATCCAGCCAAGACCTCTAAATTTTTTTGTGTTTTTCCTTTGAGAGAGAAAAAGAGAAAAGAAAGGGTCGATCGATTTTTTTAATGTTCTACTGTTTTCCATCAGCTTAGTCTAACCTTCCTTCGCCAGTTAAGTCAATTCCCAAGGCTCGGGGTACCGGAAACGTCCCCGAGGGCAAAACGGTAAATTTCCCTAATATTCCTGCCTAAGCTTCCTATCCTCAAATATATCTCCATATATTTATATCCATAACCCGATAGTCTAAATAAATACCCAATACCTAAAATACCCCCTAACTTATCCAAACTCAAATATTAAGCCCCGTTGTGACTTTTCCCGCTATCTAGCTCCCTATGATCGCCTCAAGCCGCACTCTGCAAATCTACCCACATAATAATGTGGTTCTCACAAATATAACATTTAATCACATTTACATTCATATATGCAAGCATGCTTATCATGTAATTATGCATTAAATCAATAAATTCACACATAAGCCAATTATGCCCTCCTGGCACACTAATCAAGGCCCTTAAGCCATATTAGTGATTTTGGGTCGTTACAGGTGTGATGAGGCACCCCACTGACAGTAAGGCGTGGAAACACCTTGATGAGTTGTACCCATCTTTCGCAGCCGAACCTCGAAATGCTAGGCTTGGATTGGCTACGGATGGTTTCAATCCTTTTGGAAACATGAGCAACTCTTACAACATGTGGCCTATGATACTTGTCCCATACAACTTGCCGCCGTGGAAGTCCATGAAACCACAGTCATTAATGTTGTCTATTCTAATTCCAGATCCTTCTTCACCTGGAAAAGATATTGATGTCTATATGAGACCTTTGCTTGACGAGTTGAAGGAGTTATGGGTGAATGGTGTTGAGACATGAGATGCATACAATAGTACCTTGTTCAATATGTGTGCAGCAATCTTGTGGACCATTAACGAATACCCAGCTTATGCTATGATGTCTGGGTGGAGCACAAAAGGGTACAAGGCGTGCCCCACATGCAATGAAGAAACTCCCTCTGTAGGAATTAGAAGTAAAATTGCATACATTGGCCATAGAAGGTTTCTTGATATGGATCATGAATGGAGGAGTAAACGAGCACTATTCAACGATAACAAGGAACTCAGGCATCCACCAAACGATTACTCCGGGGATGATGTGTTAAAGCAATTAGAGAATTTGCATATTAGACAACCTGGGAAACACAAAGAATTTAATGGTGTGAAACGCAAAAGGGCTCCGACTGAACTTAATTGGTCGAAGAAGAGCATATTTTTCGAGCTTGATTATTGGAAGGAATTATTGCTAAGGCATAACTTGGAAGTAATACACATTGAGAAGAATTTTTGCGATAATGTCTTGGGAACTTTGTTGAACTTAAAGGGAAAATTTAAAGGCACTGACAAGGCAAGACTTGATCTAGCAGACATCAAAATTAGGGAAAAACTCCACCTCCGCAAAGAGGGAAACAAGTGGAAGAAACTGCACGCAAGTTACACCCCCCAGTGTCCCGAAGCGTCGAGTTTTCTGTGAATTTGTGAATCGGTTGAATTCCCGGACGATTTTGCTGCAAACCTTTCAAAGAATGTCAATGATGGCAAGATAACTGGGCTGAAATCACACGATTGTCACGTGTTGTTTCAGCAGTTGTTGCCCGCCGCAATTAGATTGTATTTGGTTCCTGAAGTTCAAAAGCCAATTATTGAGTTGTGCGGTTTTTTCAAAATACTTTGTTCATGGAGTTTGAATGTGAAAGACCTTGAGAAGATGGAGACAAACATTATCACCATTTTATGCAAGTTGGAAATGATTTTTCCTCTAGCATTTTTCGACATTATGGTGCATTTGGTTTTGCATCTTCCGAAAGAGGCAATTCTTGGCAGTCCCATGCACTTTAGGTGGATGTATCCCATTGAACGTTCAATGGAAGTTTATAAACAGTATGTAAGAAATCGTGCACGTCCTGAAGGTTCAATTGCAGAAGCTTACGTGGTGAACGAGGCCTTAACCTTTTGCTCAATGTACCTTCAAGGGGTTGAGACTCGATTCAATCGACCTGAGAGGAATGAGGATCGTGTTGAATCCCAACCAAATCGAGAATAATCTATTTATAAGGCTGTTGGTCGTCCATTTAGTAAGAAATCAAGTATGCTCCTCAATCCGCAGTTAAAGCAAAAGGCTGAGTGGTATATCTTGAACAATTGTGCCGAAATTAAGGAGTACCTTAGGTGTGTTTTCTAGTCTTTTTCAATAAATTTTTTTGGTTTATATATCGAGTAAAGGATAAAATCATAACATTGTTGTCCGTTTGTAGTGAACATATGGATGAATTAAGAAGACGGGGGGGCTAGAATCTTGAAGTTCAACAGGAAGCTAAGTTTCCTCAGTGGTTCAAAAAATGTAATGCCCCAAATTTCCTAATAAGGTTTAGGACCTTGATTAGGAGGCTGGGAGGGCCATAATTGATTTATTATGTTATTAAATGATAATATGCATGTTTAGGTGTATTAAATATGCATGTGAACCCATTTTTGAGTAATTGGGTGATTTTCATATTTTGGCCATTTCGGGCATATTTGGTATATATGTGATACATGTGTGGTGCTTTATTATTATTTGGTTATGCTAGGGTTACCCAGCACGAAACGATCCTAGGAGGTAAGCTAGTGGGAAAGTCACAACAAGATTTATTCTTGACTTGGAGTGAGTCAATGGGTATTTAGGGCATTACCGGGTTATTGGGTAATGGGAATAAATATGTTGTGATAAATTAGGAGTTAGTAAGATCAGGGGGAAATTCTTGAGGTTTTGACTATTTTGCCCCCAGGGACATTTTCGAGACCCCGAGCGTTAGGATTTGTTTGAGGCTACTTAAGCTTGAAGTAACCTTTTAAGAAATAAAAAGAACGTTCAGTAAGTTCTCTCTCCCTCTAAGTTCCATTTTCGTCTCTCGATCGCATTTTCGAAGGTAACTTGAGTTCTAGGACTTAGATTCAAGCGAGGATCGAGGCATAGCGATCCTAGGAAAGATTAGAAGCTTATTAGCCGGAGGATTTAGTTGGAAACAACTCAATCAGAGGTAATTCAAGTTTTAAGTTGTAAGTTTTTTTTTAAGTTTTTAAGCTTGAATTGGACTTTGTGTTTTGATGAGTGTTTGTTAGATTTAAGGCTTAGGTTTTGTTGGTTTTGGAGGATGGGGATGTTTGGGAACTTTGATTTTTGAGTTTGGAGATGTTTAGATAGGTTTTTGGAAGGTTTTAAAAGGTTGAAAACGGGGAAAAATGGCTGGTCTGAGGTTGGGTCGCGGCCCTGTTCTTGGGCGCCGCGGCCGAGGCTCGAAGAAGCAGGTGGAAGGATGTGTGTGTGCTGGGGACCGCGACGCTTGCCCCCGATGCCTCTGTTTTGGCTGGGGGCTGCGGCTCAGTGAGTTGGGGCCGCGGTGCTTGAGGGTATTCATGGCCGAAATGATGTTTTAAGCTTGGGAACTCACACCTTAGGCCTCATGATCATTCCTACTACCCGGTTTAGTGGGATTGGATGTCTCGGAGGCTAGGTCTTGGTTCTGGGATTCGGTTTTAGAACTTAAACTTATTGGATCACCGTTTATGGTTATGACTAGGTTATCACTAGAGGCTTGGAGTAAGGATCGTGCTTGTGGCTCGTTTATTGGTAACCTGTGCTTGGACCAAAGGTAAGAAAACTGCACCCTATGAATATGACATGCATGGTTATTCTTGATGCGTGTTGGATGCTTAAATGTGACATGCATGGTTATTCTTGATGCATGTTGGATGTTTAAATGTGACATGCATGGTTATTGACGAGGCATGTCAAGTGATTAAATGTGATGCATGTGTTGCATGAGAAACGTGTGATTACGGCATGCTATGAATATTGAATATGAGATTGTTCAGAGCTTGAGTCTCTGTGTTTATGCATGATCCTAATTATGCTAGCAACTGTTAAGTAAGCATGTTGAATGCCCTATATTCAGATATTTGACATATGATATATGTTTGGTAGAATTGCTTACTTGTGTATGGCATTGACTAGTCAGGGTCGGCACTGGTCGCGTATTACTGACCTGAGAGTCAAAAACGGCATAAGTGTCATGAACGCAGGGCCGATAAAAGATTAGATCTAATCGATATCAGCGTTGAATGACTCTGGGAGCATTGATGCTGGAACGACCCGAAGGTCGATGAAAATTATAAGCGCTTGACTAGTCTAGGACTAGTTACTCAGAGTCAGGGCCTAAGGCCTAGGTGACTGTTTGTCACATGGCTAGGGAGCGGAATCCCATGGTTGTGACTCTATGGTCATGCAGTAGGTTATATTGGTGACTAGTTCAGCGAACACCTATCTTGATAAGCTAGTGAATGGATCACTTATTTGTAAAGCCCTGGTGACCTTATCGTCACATGGCTAATGGGAACGAAACCCACCTTAGTGACTATTACAACTGTCACTCTTCTATTTGGGGCTAACAACCCTGGATGATTATTATGACCATCAGTTGATGTTGTATATTCATCATTACGTGAACTCATTTGCCTGCTTGAATAGAGCTATATTTGCTAGGCGTGTGCCTTATGCTTTGATGTCATGTTATTATTGTTCATGAGCATATTGAGTTTTCTTGCTGGGCTTCGGCTCACGGGTGCTATGTGGTGCAGGTAAAGGCAAAAGAAAGCTGGACCATCCTTGAGTTGGAGAGATTAGTTGACGATGTGTACAAATGCAGCTGCTCGACCACCACGGCCGAGGTTTGAAGAGGAACTAGGGTTAAACCCTGTTTTGCCGCTTAGATCGGCTGGTTGTAAATATTTTGTTGTAATAAACCTTTAAATTATATTTTTGGGATCCCAATGTATACAATAAACGTTCTAATGAAACGTTATATCTTAACCAAAAATTTTAATCCCTAAACCGCTAATCATACTTAGTTACACAATTTTGGCCAAATGACTCGATTAGCGAGTTTAGCACTGTTTATAAGGCACACCCTAACGGTCCCTGGAGTTTAGGGTGTTACAAAACACAAGTATGTATATTAGTCAACTATTTTCCAAAACCCCACTTAATCAATCCAAAACTAACTTTCAATGTTAATGTTGATAGGTGAACGATTTGCATGAGTCAACACTTACTGAAGTTAATAATGAATTGTATGCTCTCGCAAACAAATCAAGCGGCACTGTGTTCTTTTATCTAGGGATGATAGTGAATGGTGTCAAATTTGTGATTCATGGTCGTGATATGAAGCTTACACAAAATTGCGGTGTAATGGTGCCAAGTGAGGAAGGAGTGAACTACTATGGAGTTCTGGAAGAAGTAATTGAATTGTCCCACTTGATGGGTGACAGTGTTCTCCTATTCAAGTGTAGATGGTTCAACACAAGTAGAATTAAAGTGGAATCTAATTTTACGAGCGTATATATGAAGGAAGAATGTTATAAAGATGATCATTTTGTTCGCGCATCTCAAGCGAAGTTAGGGTATTATATTCGAGATGTGAAAATTAGGGATGATTAGAGGCTCGTTAATGAATACATTCCAAGGAATTTATGGGATCTCTCAAATTGATGATACTGAGACCACAAATGATATACCAATATTGCAAGAAGTTAATTCTTCTTCATTTCAGTTGTGGGTAGAACTTCCAATTTTTGATAATCTTCAGTATGATCGGGTTGATGTCAATCCCACTGAAGTGTACAATATCGATGATTTGGTTGGCGAAGGTTCAAATTAATTTGTTGTCGATGATGAAGTTGAATTTGAACACAGCACGTTGGTTGAGTATGAAGACGATGAGGATGACGACAATGTTCTAGTGGATAATGATAGTGATAGTGGTGTCTGTAATGATGTTGTAGTTAGTGATGATGATGACAGTGATAGGTAATTTGAACAAATATATGTAACTTTTTATTTAATTCAATGAAAACTTTATTTATTATCATTAATTAATGATAGTATCAGATATATGTGCACATGCACCTAGTGGATGCCTTGGGGATAGTCAATGTATTCATGTATTGGTACTCATTTTTTCAAGATATTTGATGAAATATCTTGAAAAGATGAGAATTAGTACATGATTGCTTACTATCTCCAAGGGATCCACTAGGTCGGAATAGGGTAGGTTGGGAAAGAACATAAGTAATAAAATGTAAATTTTATAACAAAAAACAATAGACATGCACCTAGTGGATGCCTTGGGGATAGTCAATGTATTCATGTATTGCTCCTCATTTTTTCAAGAATTTTGAGAAACATTTTGAAAAAATGAGGAGAAGTAAATGACTGCTTACTATCTCCAAGGGATCCACTAGGTCGGAATAGGATAGGTTGGGAAAGACCATAAGTAATAAAATGTTAATTTTATAACAAAAAACAATAGACATGCACCTAGTGGATGCCTTGGGGATAACCAATGTATTCATGTACTGCTCCTCATTTTTTCAAGATGTTTGAGAAACATTTTGAAAAAATGTGGAGAACTACATGACTGCTTACTATCTCTAAGGGATCCACTAGGTCGGAATAGGGTAGGTTTTGAAAGACCATAAGTAATAAAATGTTAATTTTATAACAAAAAACAATAGACATACATAATTTGAATTAGTTAAATAATGAATATTTTAATGTAGAATGGCCGAACCAAGTAATGACACCGGTGGTGGCTCCAAGAGGGGCAGGGGAGCTTATTACGGTGCCAATATCGAGAAGGAGCTGGCCACCAAAAAAGTTAGCCATCTGAAAATAGAGTTTGATGCACAAACTGGAAAAGTTATTCAAACGTACGACAAGTGGTTCAACAATTCCATGGCTCATTATATGTGTGACACCATACCCCCAACTACATTAATATATGCCTTAGTTTTTACATTAATGTTTAATTATAAAATTACAATCTATATTAATGAGTATTATTTTCTGTTTGAAGCGTATATCGAAGAGAAATAAAGAAGCTCGAGCAAAAATGACCATACCAGGAGGACACTGTTTATGATCACGTAAATTATAATAACCTATATCTTTACATTTACGAAAATATTATAAAGGTAACAATGTTTAAATAATTTATTTTTTAGATGGACCCGTCTACTGGCCAGCTTCCGAGCATGATCGACACATTCGAGCATCTCCGCAAGAAGAAGGATAAGTGGATTAGCGATGAAGCGGCAACAAAACATGTAAGTTGCCTAAACTTAACTAATTTATGATTATTTAACTTTAAAATATTTTAGTAAATAATTAATAAATATTTATTATTAATTGGTTGGTGTCAGTTAGTAATTATTTATTAATTATTCATTAAATTTTTAACAATTAAATATTTATAATTTATGTGCCAATATTTTTATGATTAATGATTGTGGACTAAGATAAAAAAAAAAAAGAACGTAACTAATGTTGTCCTCGTAACTAATGTTGTCCCCGTATCAGGGAGCTTGTGGGCTAAGTTAGTTTGTTCATGAAAATCCATATCTAAATCACAAACATGCAAATATTGTTGATGTATATGTTTAGAGACGTAAATTCCTCATTAATGGAATTAACTGCTCTTACTGTATATATCAACAATATCTTCATTATTGTGATTTATATGTGGATTTTCATGACCAAATTAACTTTAGCCCATTTGCTCCCTAATGCAGGAACAAAATTAATTACATTCTTTTTCAATCACTGGTCTGCAGTCTTTAATGATAGGATGTTGGTAGATAGATAATAAAGTTATATTTTATATGTAGTTATATTAAAAATTTCTAAGTTAGGTTTTCAAATAATGTTATATTGGAATTCGAGATATGTGCAATTTATTGTGCAGACTAAGATGACCGAGCGTCGAGCATCGCAGAGTACGGCCCCTGTATCATCTACTGCTTCTTGTGTCATCGATAATGTTGACGGTCAGTTCCCGACTGATATGGATATTGTCACGGATGTCCTTGGGTCTCGCTTGCGTTATAAGAAAGGGTTTGGGGGGTATCTAGGTTGAGGGCAATTGCCGCAAAGAGGGCAGCATCTTCATCAACTTCTCAAATGTCTGGGCAATTGCCACCTGAAGTGGACACCATTTTGCAGCAAACTCAGGACATTATGCAGGCAAATCAGAACATAAAGAAGTATACGACTAAACTTGAGAGTCGCCAACAGCGTCAAGATGCCCTGCTCAGTGCTTTGTTGAAGTAGGTTGGTGTATTAGCTCCTGGTTTTACTGTCGACTTACCAGAAGAGGATCCGGACGAGGACGATGATGCTCACGGGGGCGGGGATAATGAGGAGGGCAGTACACATTTGTAGAATTTTTTTATTTATTTAAAGTTTAATTGATTAGAGATTTAATTTACTAAACTACTTTTATATTTTCATGTTTGGTAGAGACAATAAACATTAATAGTTATAATTTTTTTATTTTTTTATAAAATCTTAATTTTTATTTTATTTCTAATTAAATAATATTACTAAAAAATTAAATAATTATTAATATATTAAAATCAAAATTTATTAATTAATATTAATATATTGAAAATAAAATTAGTAATATTATCAAAATAATTTATTTAAAAAATACTTTTATCGACGCAAAATTACGTCGGGAAAAGTCTCAACCTTTACCGGTGCAAAAATGCGCCACTAAAAACAACTTTTGCCGGCGCTTATTGCGCCACTAAAAGAAACATCTTTGCCGGCGCAAATTTGCGCCGCTAAAAGTGTTTTCAACGATCCCGCGATAAATTTTTTCGTCGGCGCATCCTTATTTTTCCTAGCGCATTTTTTCGTCGCTAAAAGAAACAATTGTCAGCGCAGTTCATTTTGTGTCGGCAAAAGTCACATTATCGACGGATGTACGCCGTCACTTTTTGCTGACGCAAAAGCGCGTCGGTAAAGCCCAGGGAGCTTTTGCCGGCGCAAATTGTGACTTTTTCCGGCACAATAAAGTCACATTTTTTGTAGTGTTATTATTATATCATATATTGTTGTGAATAATCTTATTGCTCCACTTAAAAGTCTAATTTGCACAACACTGAAAATTTGTTTCCTTGTTACAAAACCATATCTTTTCGAACCGGCCTTGTCCGCTAATATTAAAAACTTATTACACCTTAGACTACTCTTATCAAAATACAAAATTATATTTGTCATCATTTTAGACCTTTTTAATGACTTAATTACTAAGTTTTAGCATATTTTATTCAATTAATTATATCATATACATATATGTTAAAAAAAGTCATATCATATATATGTTAAATCTAATTCATTCCAAATTATCAAGTCAAATGTCACTATACCCAAATTCAAATGAATAACCAATAATATAATAAAATTGTAAAGATCATGCATAAAGAGAAGAGAACATTATTGATCTATATATCAAAATATTCCCATAAGATTACATGATAATTATAGCACAATCTTATCATTAGTGACAAAAGTGGTGGGACTCCTAACATATATGGGTTCGAATCTTCCTTTAGAGTCTACCGCTAATAAAGTTTTTTATTTAAAAAAAGCATTAGCAGTGGAGCAGAAATTATTAGTGGCGGAACCTCCGCCGCTAATATAGAAGAGAGAAAGTGCAGGAATTCTAACTTATATATGGGTTCGAATATCCATTTAGAGTATTCGAACATTTAGTATTAAATATTGTATTATATAAAAATATGTTATAATCTAATCTAATATTATAACATACAATACAATATAATATGAAATATCAAACGCTTAGTGGTATAAATGTTATCTAATGAGTTTGTATTCTCATTTATAAGTATAATGTACCATGTTGCACAACTTTTTTTTTTAAATTATAAAAAATTACACCAAAAATAATTATAGCCACAGTAAAATTGAAAAGAAATGAAAATTAAAACTAAAACTAAAACTAAAACTAAAGCAAATAGAAAGATAAAGGGCTACCTCAATTAATAAGCTAATTTTTCTAAGGTCAATGAGCAAAATAGCACCAAAATAACTATTATTTAGATAAATGTCCTAGTTTTAAAAAAAATCAACAAAAGGCCCAATACAATAAATTAGTATAGCAAAATTCTACATTTACCTTTACCATCTTTAACCTCTTTAGCCTTAGGTAAATTCTAATATTCACTTGAGACTTGGTACAAAATGATAATTTAAGTAATCAATAAAATAAAATGGTCATTTTTCTACAATTTTAAAAATAAATACATTAACTTCCTCATACTATTATTTGAAGTCATTTACTATAATTTCTCCATATTTCTCTCACCTTAACTTCAAACAATAAAGACTAAATTTCAAAAATTAGTGGAATAAACAAAAGAAAAAATGTTTGTAGGCAAGAATCCAAAACTAGTTCTTGATGTATATTAGTAGAACACGTAAATGATAACTACATTAATAAATTAGGTTTTGACATTTTTCACGTTAAATTTTACAACCTCCAAAATTTATTATTATTATTAAAAAACAATGTCATTTTCCCATGCAAAACCATGAAATTCAAAACCTAACTGAAATTCGGCGCCGATCCCGGGAGTTAACATATTATTGGCCAAAAATCCACTATAACTTTTTGCATTAAATGCCCATCTCTAATTTTCTTCACTTTTAACTCCCTTCAAAAGAAAATATTTTTTTTTTCTTCCCTAATTTCAGACACATTTATTACCCAATAAATAAATAATAATAATAATAATGAAATAGAATGAGAGAAGAACACGCTTAACCCAGCTGTAGATAAAGATAGGCATAGATAGAGAGAGAGAAGGAATCCCAAACCAATGAACAAAGGCATATAGGAAAAAGTCAAGAACATAATGCCAAAATACAAGCATAAATGCACGTATAGGGGGAGCATTCCTACCATAGCAGCAGGTTTATATAATAATAATAATAATGTTATAATTTGTTTTTATTAATTCAGAAAAAAATAAAACAAAACAAAAAAACTTTTACACTGTATAATACAGTGTGTGTAGAGAATATCATGTTGTTTTTTTTTTCTTATATCTTTATAATCTGAGGAGTGACTGATCATTCTCTCTTTTTTTTTTTAAAAAAAACATGAAAAAAAGAGTCTCAAAAAGATGTAACATAAACCTAACCCTAAACCTAGACAAATGTGCCATTCCTTACCTTTTCTTTATTATTATTATTATTATTTTCTTTTGTATTTGGTCTTTAGGGCATGTAAAAAAGAAACTACTGGTGAAAAGTACTACTGGGTCGAAGTCAGCTTTTTGTCTACTGTAGTTTACAGAAAGCATGTTTGAGCTTTCAAAGAAAAAAACCCAAGTAGTCAATAGTCTCAGCTTTTTTATTTTTTATTTTTATTTTTTTCTGATGAATATGCCTAGCTATATATATATATTTATATCTTTTTTTTTGGGTCATAAAAGAACAATATCTATAGTTGCTGGATTTTTTGGTCAGCATGCCTTCTTACTTGTCTATTTTATTGGGTTAGTAAAAAAGTAGTGTTGTTGTGTAAGGAATTGGTTCTGATGAGTTTTATTCTATTTTTATTTTTTATTTTTTATTTTTTGGGTGTGGCAGCTTTTTCATAAGCATTATACATGTGTTGTTGAAATCGTAAGGTATTATTTTGTCTTTACAGTTTTGGATTTTTACTTTTATAACTCCCTCTACTCGAGAATCAGAATCTGTCAGTCTTTTATTTTTCAAACACCAAATGCAAATTTTGTAATTAATGTTTTTTTATATATAATTAATAATTACAGATAATAACAACAACAACAATAATATCTCGACGAACCAACACTTGTCAAAAAAATATATGGGAATAATAGTGTATATGCATTAGCTCTGCAAGAGCATAATAATGATGAGTACACTGATAATAATAATAATAATAATAATAATAACTGCTATTATTATAAATATATTAACTTAGTGTATGTTGAAAATTCTTGTTTGATGTGTTATATAATTACAAACTATTATCTTTGATAGTGGTGTAAACAAATATCTTTTAACTTTCCACCATTTAAGTTTCTAGACCGATATATATTATTGATATCATAATATTTAATAAAAATAAAAATTCTTTTTAATGTCGAGTGAGGTGCTATAGAAAGATACTTGGTAAAATTTTTTGCAAAATAACAATATCACAATTTATTTTGTCACGATCTTATATTATAAAAATAACTAATAAGAAATTAATAAAATGTACTCTCTCTTTACTAATTAAAGTTTGTACATGTGCTTATATAAATCTTCTAGTATATAATCTCTTCTCTTAAAAGTTAGGAGTTTCAAAGGTAATTAAAGATTTAGATCAACTTTGTGTTTGTTATAATACCACTATATATATGACAACAATAATAATAATAATCATAAAGAGAGAAAATTAATATTTAGTTTTCTAATAAAATGAGATGAGATGAGATGAATTAATTAATATAACAATTAACCTGATCATGAGTTTATGATAAGGAAGGCCAATTAGTTGTTCTAAATTATTTGACTAGAATAAAAGCCATTTTTCACGGCAATATATATGTCATAGTAGAGAAAAAAACGTTATAGAAAGAGTAAGACTTTTCATGTCACTAAAACTACTTTCAAAACACTTTTTTTTTTATTATTAATGAAATGACCTTTTGCATAGCTATATAGTCTATGTATATTAACTTTTAGCTAGCTTGTTGGAATATATAGAGAAAGATAGATAGATTTAATAACATAAATTTAATTATATTAGGGTCAATTACAACTTGATCGATCGTGACGTAATGGAAAAGTAGTATTGGTCATGCACTAAATGGATCTTCATAAGTAAAAACATGCTCACAACTCACAACTCACCACTTACCACTTACCACTTTAGCTTCAAACACAATATGATATTTTGTCAAATTAGCAAATTAATAAATTTTAATATACTTATTTAGGGCAAGGTGATGATGAGATCACCTTCTATAAACTCAAATTTAATCAAGAAGTGGGTGACCTCATTAATTAGTTATTAAAAGTGTGTTTGGTACTTCGTATTATATCGCATTGTATTATACAACATATTTTTATATAGTACTATGTTTAGTATTGACTTTTATTAAAATATTACATATTTATATGTAAATACAAATCAATATCAAAACATAATGCTATATAAAATATACTATAAACATCATTTGTTATAATACAATATAGTACGACATATAATACAACACATCAAACGAATCATGAAAAATCAACGAAAATGCCAAAGAACAAAAAAGCACATCAACGTAATATAATTGATGAGTAATGATATGTGTATCCAAAATATACACCAAAATATTACACACAGTGATGTAACAGTTTAGCCTATCCAATCACATTTATTAAAACAATGACACATTGATTTTAAAAACAGTGACACATCACTGTGTGTAATATTTGGGAGCACGTATCATTACTCGTAATTAATTAAATCATGTGTTCTATGTCGAATATGATCGATCATGGTCGAAAGTATATATGCAATGAATAATAATAATAATAAAAAAATTGGTGTAACTAGCAATTGCTTTGGTTTTGGATGTCGTAAGATTACGGCGTCGTTTTTAAGCCAAAGCCAAAAATATGTATGTTTTTTTTTCATGATCATAGAGTACACTCTTTTCTTTCTTTTTCTTAAATTACGGGTTGATGATTTTTATCAAAAGGTTATACATGCAAACATTAATTATGCACATATATATATATATATATATTATGATTTTATAAAAAAAAATTGTTGACACTAATAATAGATCGATGGAGGACAAAACAAGCCCCACAAAGCTATGTACTTTTAGGAAACTTTCATAAATGTTATAATCAATAAAATAGTATAGTAGTTATACATATCTTCTTGTATTAATAAGAGTCGAAAAATCTTTTGAATAGATTCGTAGCTATATATATGTAATGAATATGTACATGAATGAATAGCAAAAATAAATAACAAAAAAAGAAATAATTGCGAACTTGATATTATTATATTATATATACTATACAATAGTGTGATTATTATTATTATTATTTTTCATGGCATTATTTATGATGTCTTGGTTTTATCTCAATAATAATTGGATCCTAGGTCAGAACCACATGGCGATTGATTAATATGAATCTTGTAAAAGATTAGGACTCTCTCTTGTTAGGGCCACTCTCTCCACTCAAATTTGAAGCTGACAGTCTAACCAAGAACAACTCCCTCCTATATATATACACATATATATAAATACAGGGAGCGACTACAACGCATCCCTTTTTTTTACAACATCGGTGTATTCTTTTTCTATTTCGGTACCTGAATAGTTATAATCTCAATTTTTTTTATATGATGGTGTACATTATAGCTATCTAGAACATCCTACAAATTTTCAAGAAATTCTGAATAAATTATGGTACTGAAATATGGTCTAAACTCTCTGTTGCACGCGTGCCTGTTTTTTTGTGTACGCGTGTAAAATTTGACTATTTGAACTTTGTTTTCGACTTCGTTCCTTATAAATATATACCTTTCTATAACATAATAATAATAATAATAATAATAATAGTCTCTAATTAGACAATATTTAACAAAAACCAAAAGCAAAAATAATATTCCTTCCTTCTTATTTTAATTTCTTCTTCATCTGCTTTTTGATATCATTATCTATCTAATAGCTAACCCTACTTTTTATTGCTTTATTCAGACTCTTCAACCAAAAAAGAGAGATTTTGTCTCCACAAATATTGTAATTTTGGCTTGCCAGGTTGAATCACATGCTTAAATTAACATTTTATTAACTTATCTATAAAAGAAAAGATACTGCTTTTTTATAACTTAATTTGTTTAAGAGAAACTTCTTTCTTTTATGCGTTTAAAAAATATATAATTAGCCCCTTAATGACTGCCAGTATATATATATATATATATGATTGATATTTATAAATAAAATTGAAGATTAATTTGTTGCGAACCACCTTTTTTTTTCATTTATATATATATGAGTCAATTTTAATGGTTATTATCTATAGATGATTACTTTAATATTAACTATTATATTAAGATCAATGGTCCATATTTATAGTTGTTAATTAATATTTCTAAAAATAAATTTGGATTTTTTTAAATTTTTTTAAAGACTACCTAATGTCACATAAATTAAAAAAATATATTTTATTTAAGCATTATATATGGAAATTCAAAATTAATGTAGAAAAAAACATTTACCTATTGATGATTTGCTATACTAAGTCACTATGTTGCCACATCATCATAATTATTAGTACCCATCTATGGGTAGTAATCATTAAAAAGTCTTTTATATATATATATATATAAAAGATTTCTCAATGGTTACTAATTGCCTTGAAAAACTATTTTTTTCAAAGCTATTTTGCATTTTGGCTGAATTTTGGTAATATTTTGCAAAATGGCCTCTAACACCTTCGATACCCGTGTCGAGATGTCCAACAAGGGATGGAGGCAAAAAATCAGTCTAAGGAAGGCTAAAGTGCACAAAAAAATTAAGGGAGTCAATATGAATTTTAAAAAATCAAGAAAAACTTAAAAAAAAAATACCTCAGGCCATTTTCAGACACCTTGAACCCTAACTAAATTCTTGACAAAGTGCATTTTATAAACAATTATCAAAACAAAACCAAAGTGAAAAATGAACTCTAAAGAGATTTATTTCCACCAAATAATATTTACAAAATAATATTCTTTTTACAATTATTTGTAAAATAGAAACTGCTCTAACGCATTTGAGTCTAAACACTCGATATTGTCGAATTTACTCAACAAGAAAAAAATCATTTTATAAAGTAACATGAAGAAGTTATATATATATATATATATTTATTTAGGATTTATATCATTTTGGATTGCTATGTTTTTTTCCAATATCAATTTGGACTCTCCTTTGTTTTGTAAATTGGTAAAAATAAAAAATACAACCCTCAACTCAAATTTGGTCAATGATAAAATTAAAAATAAAAATAGTACGAATTTTTATTGTCGTCTTCAGTAGTGGACTAAATTCATGTGAAGGAAATCATAAAAAATGAGAAGAAAAAGTTTAAATGGTTGACGTTGAAAATACTAATTTTTACCAATTTATAAAATATAGAATCTCCCTATAATTGTTTGAAATCGAGAGTTCAAATTAGTATTAAAAAACAACAACCTATAATTATATACATCTTAATATTTATAAGGTTTTATATTTTTTTGGACTATGTGTTTTGTTTCATAACCAGGTTGAATTCTGTGTTTTGACAAATTATTTTTTAGATCTTGTGTTTTGTAAAATAGCTAAAATAGACTCCTAAATCTGATTTTAGTTATGATTTTGGTCAAAAATTTTGAACTAAAATCACATATAATTCATCAACTGTGCTGTTATATTTAATTAAGAACAAAATTACAATCATTGAGTTTAGGAGTCTATTTAAATTATTTTACAAAAGTCCAAAAATTAATTTATAAAAACACTAAGATCAAAACAAATAATAAAACAAAACATAGAATAAAAAAATATATATAAATCCTATTTATAACAGAGAATAGTAAGTAATGGAAATGTAATCACCTTTTGTCATTTAAACTTTAGATCCAACTATTTAATTATTTAATCAATCATGCATCAATATAAGTCACTTCATCAATTAGCTTTATTTGTTAAATTTATAGTATTATTAAATAATGTCAGAAGAAATATATTCACCTTCTAGATGATAAAGTAGAGCCGTGTATGTTAATTAAATTAAATATAGTTATTTTTTTATAAAAAAATAATAAGTAATACATTTGGTGAATTTCGATGTTTGTATAATTATATAATATATATGAATTCAAAGTACCTCTGCAGTGGATGCGGTCATTGTCTCTATGAATTAGGTCCCCTTCGATCGTATTGAATATGTCACCTAATTATTTAATTTATATTATGTTCATGATAAGGAGGAAATTAATTATGATCCCTAACATTTATAGATCTAGTTGAAATGTGGGGGTTCTCCTCAAATTTATATTTATATAAATATATTAAGATGATGTGAAATTAATATGTGAAAACATAATATAAATTAATGCTGTAATTATTATTGTTGTTGTAAAATAATTTATTGGCTAACTTTATTTTTAACAAAATATTTTAAAGTAATTGAGAAAAATCAGTGGCATGTCTTTATTGATTCATGATATAATTGTCACTTGATTTAGCTGATTTTAGTGTGAAAATATATTTTAATGTAAATATAATATTTTTACCATATTTATCACAAATAATATTTATTGGTAAAATAATGTATTTAAATTATCTTGTGAGAATATTTTCAGGGATTATGTTCATCGAGGAATAATGATATTTTTGAAAATAAACATGGTCAAAAGAAATGACCAAGTTATAAATTTGATATCGTTGTTGAATCAACAGTTTTATTTTCTGTCGACACAAAATTAATCTAGCTGGCAGATTTTCTAAATCAAAGAAATTTACAATTGTTCTTGTATTGATTACAAGATCTCAGAGAGAGTTGCCCTTGGACGATTTCTTCACCTATAAATACTCTGTCAAGGCCTTTGGAAATTTTAACTCTTCCACTTGAAAATTTGTACACATTTTGTTGTTATTTTGAAGAGTGTTTCTTTGTAAAGATTAAGTTTGTTCATCTTAATCTTTGTGAGAGTGCTGAGTGTACTTGTGGATATATATATATATATCTTGTTCCTTGTAACAGATTGTATCTCTTGTGAACGTGTTTCTAAGGATCTTCAGGAAAAGATTTCATCAAAGTCTCATTTCGGGAGGAAGAGAGCACTCGCTATTCTTTAAAGGGATTTCAAGAGAATCACCGTTTCATCAAAATCAAATTTGTAGAGAATAGTACAACAAGATTGCGGCAATAGTTTAAGAGGGAGTCTTACATTGTTTAAGTCAATGCTTTGTACACATTATTTCTTTACTAATTGGTTTATTCTCTGGACGTGGGTCTGTGGATGTAGGTTATTCGAAAGGATTTCTGAACCACGTAAAATAATCCTCGTGTGTTGATTTTTACCTGTTTTTCTGCTTATGTCTTAACACTTGTATCAATTGTGTTAACAACGCTGGAATCGGTCTAAACAACTTAATCAGTATTCCGTATTTAATTAAGTTGTTTATCTCTAATCACTTAGTAATTTTAAAATACGAAATTTCAATTATTATTATTATTATTGTAAACCATATCAAATGGAGTGACGAATTAATATACAACTAGGATTGCCACAAAAATTTTATATATACTAGGTAGAAGTAACATACAATGCACGTTTGCTTAATTTTAAAGTTATAAACATTGCCTATAATTTTAATAAAAATTGGTTCACTATTTTTAAAAATATATATTTATAATAGAATGAATTATAGTTCTATAGTATATATAAATATTTATATCAATAATCTCTACATATATGACATCTAAACACAACGTTGATATAGATATATATATTTACATGACTACATGACATATATATATAAAATACAATAATATTTAAAAAGAAATTAATAATAGTATAAGTTAGTGTTGACAGTAGTATACATGCATCAACTATTTTTAGTTTCTAATGTATCTCATAATGTCCTTTGGTGTGTTTGATGAAGAAAAGCTTCAATCACTACTTGATAAAAAATAAACTATCACACAAATTTATAAGATAATAAAACGATATGTATGTCTTTATTATTTTTAAATATAAATATGATTTAATTATTTAAATTATCATAAAATATCTATAAAATATCATGTTTTAATTAAAAAAAATTTTGTTTATGTTTATGTTTGTTCTAGTTTTTTAATTTGGTAGTCACAACAAAAGATTATATACTATATGTTTAATATAATATTAAGTTTAATTTTAATTAAATTTTATTTAAGTTATAAAATATATGATTTTATTATTTTTAAATAATTATTATTGTAAAATATCTCAAAAATATCATATTTTAATTTGTTTAATTATTTATTTATTTAAATTTAAATCATGTTTACAATCTATACAGTTAAATATAGAAATATTATGTTAAATATAAAAATAATCTGTTAAAGTTAACAAAAAAAAAACCATTAAAACAAAAAAAAAATCGTACATATTTTTTATATAGAAGAGATATATATAGCTCAGATTGTTATAAACACAGGAAATAGTTTGAAAAATTATAATAATGTTCTAATGAACCATTGATTTTGAGTTTATTTTTTCAGATTCTCTCCTTATTAGCTAAATAACATAATTTATCCATATACAAATTTATTATCTTCCATGAACTTCAAAATAAACTTGATAAAAATTATAAATACCTTTAAAAAAAATGGGATAATTAAAATATTAATGCACATTCAAATAGTTAGCTACAATTGTGAGAATTATATATCATGTATTTTTCACAAAGTTTTAAATTTCTAGGGTCATGATCAACTTATGTTTTACTCCGCAATAAAAAAAAATATAAATAGATAAACAAGGTCAAATCAATTGTTTAAATTGTTAATTTACCCTAATAAGAACGTACTAAATAATTACTACAACTCTATCTTATCTCAAACAACTTTTAAACCATCATATGAATAAATAAATATATATTATTGGGCCAAAATTATTATTAAGAACAGAGTTGAGTTGAGGGTACTACTAGCTACCTAGCTAGTTGATGAGATTAGCCCTTTAATTAACAATTAAATGAATTAATATGTAGGGCCCATATGATAGATAGGTATCTTAAAGATTTGTCTTAACTTTTAAAAGCAAATTTTAAAACCAAGCTTTATGGTTTAATTGAAGTAGTAGTACCCTCTATCAAAAACATCATCAATCGGATGATGATAATGCTAAAAATATATATATATATATATATATATAGGTTTAAGTATCTCACGTAGGCATGTCTTCTTTTTTTGCGTAATGTATCCAAAAGAATCACTCATTATTCTAAGAAACCCTTTTCCTAATTTCTCCACAAAAAGTTGAATTTGCTTGTGTGTAAAGTAGAGAAAGAGAGAGGAATAGTCTATAGCTTTTTGACAAAATCACATTTCCACACCATTGGTGGAGTTAAAAGTAGCTTTGTTATTCCTAACTTTGCTTCTTCTAATAAGTGGAATAATTTTCTATTATTGTTAGTAATTCCTAAGAACAACTCCAATCGCAAAAGACATTTTAGTGTCGAATCACCATCGTTCTAATCACAGTACTAAAAGTTACACCAAAGATTATATTTTACATTATTATATTATTTTATTTATAAAATATTGATATAAAAAACAAAAAAAAGTTACTATGTCGTTGCTATAGCGTCGCACCATATATGGTAGGGCATTGTACGTAGCATTTCAGCAAAATAGTGAGACATTAATTTGCACTTCAGTTAGGTATGATATGGTGTTAAATTGGAACCAAATACTATTGATGCTACATTTTGTTCTTTCAACAAAGCTATATATCGATCAAGGTGGAATTTGGCATCTTCCAATTGTTTTTTTTTCTTTTCACTTTAGAAGATATTAATTTTGCAAATAAAAAATCTTTTGTGTATGGGGCGGTGCCCTCTCTAGTAGTGATAATGGTCACTTAACAACATTTATATTATCACCACATTAATCTTATATTATTAACAAAAAACTTTGTAGATAACGACCACTTACCTAGCAATGACATGAGATCAATCATCACTAAATATATTATAGGAACAAAAGGCAATGTGTTTCTTTTTTTTTTTTTTTGATGAATAAAAAAAAAAAAAAAAAGGCAATGTGTTTCCCGTTCGTAGAATTGTTTTAGTCGAACAAACGATGATTTTTTCAAGTTCTATAGTGTCATCAAAAGTGGTTTTTTTTTTACCATTTTTTTCACTCTTATTAAAATATAAAAAGAGTTAGATTACTATATATGATCATAATGATAAATAGTGCTATTGTATATCAAGATATTTTATTAGTTGGAATGTCTTCTTGATAAACTTTATGTGACATATATAATACTTATTATTCTTATATACCGCATATGTACAAGTTGATGAATTTGGTACAAAACAAAAAATCTACAAAATATTTGATGCTTGCATTTTCAGTCATTATGTATAATATATATATAGGGAGAGGGTGAGAGAGAGAAGTGTGGTCCTTTAATATTACTTAAAAAGTGTTATGTTAAAGCAAAATATGCCTGCATTATCTATTTTTGCATGAAAAAGCAGCAAAAGAAAGGTATAGGAAGAAAACTTCAGAAAAAAGAAACTCTCCCAATAAGAACAACAGGTCACTGTTTTCATCAGATTTCCTTCTTTAAAATCACACCTTATTATAACTCTTTTCTTTTAGCTGTAGGTTGGTACAAACATTTAACATCTCATTCAGACTTTATTGTTAATTATTATTATTTTCTCCTTAGATTTATATATATATATATATATACATATATAGTACAATGTTTTCTTTTTGCAAAAAGGAATAGAGGGGGGAACCAAAGTCATCAAATTTTTTTGCTTGATTGGTGCTTCTCCTTTACCCAATATTCATCTAATATCAAAAAGCAATATCACTTTCCTTCATATATGTAAAAATAAATTCTAAACTAAAAAAAATCAACAAGAGAGGGAGAGAGAGAGAGGGCTTCAAAGTCTACTTGCTTTGAGTGCAAGAAGCTACCAAAAGCTTTTTTTTTTTTTTAAAAAAAGGGTAATTAATGGCTCTCTTTCTCTCCCCAGCTGTGAAGTGATTTGTTGCTATGTGTTGTTGTGTTTGCTTAAAGTTTGACCTTGATGTACATGATTAATTATTATCTCTACATATTTATAATTATTGTAACAAAAGCTTGGTGGGGTTTTGGCTTGCACTAGTGAAAAGAGTCATGGGCCCTTTTGTCTCATAATATTCCATCAAATAGACTTAAGGAAGAAAAATATACACATAACTTTTTATTTAAATCCCACCCCATGATCATTGCTTGAGCAATTGCCAATTTGAACAACTTTGTGTGAGAAAAAAAAAATGAAATTATAGAAAAAGGGCCACCCTTTTTGAGATTCCAATTTGGTCAAATTAGAAGAAGAGAAAAAAAAATTTACATGAAGGATGTGAGTTGAGAGTGAGATATACATATCCTTACAATTAGGGTCATTGGTTGATCTAGCAATCCTTACTTGAAGGAAATAATAAATAAATAAATAAAATTATTATTAAAGAAAAAGAAAGAAAGAAAGAAAAAGGCACTTTTGAATTATGAAACCTCTATTATTGGTGGGAAGTGAGAAAGGGTATTTATATATATATATAGGCAATTAAAAATGGAATGAAATTGTAGTGGGAAAACACTTTTTTAATTTTCCCTTATGAAGGAACCAACTACAAAGCAATTCTACACCTTTTAGTAATGATGCTAAGGCAAATAATTATGAATCCACACAATATATATATATATATGGGAGAGAAAAAAAAGTTGTTGTTTAATTCAAACTATAAGGAAAATAATATATATTTATTTATATATAAAAGGTTGTGTGTTTGTGTGTCTTATATTTATAATTTATCATATTATAGCAATATCTATTAAAAGATGGTGAAGAAAAAAGGGTTTGGATTTAGATAGTACTGATGAGGTCACCTAAGTCATTCTTATGAGGAAAAAAATTATTATGGTATCATCATGCTAAGTGTGTGTATGCAAATAAAGACAAAACAAATGAGCTTTTCTTCACTATACTATTACCACTTTTTAATTAATTCATTAATTTTTACATTTTAGTTTTGGATTGGTAATTAATTACTTTTTTTACATAATAAATTTACCATTTCAAATTAAATTTAAAGTACTATAGATTAGTAGGAGAGACATCATCTTATATTATCATTTAATAATTTTATGCTGGAGACCAGCCATATTAATTAGTACTATTAAGACATGTTAAAATTGTATACTAATTAAAGAGAAGACATAATATTAATTTTGTATATAGCTTCACACATAGATCTACACATATACACTTAAAGAAAAATAAAATGTGAGCCTGTAATTAGCAATATTAGGCGTGAGATTATGAAAAACAAAATTATAATTAATATATACAGTTAATTCCATATATTATAGAGAGAAAAAAATGTAGGTATAATAGATAATATTAATAGAATGTAAGATATTTTAATAGTGGTTACATGTCAAATAATGAGAACAAAAAAAAATTGTTGCTACTCTCATAATAATGCAATTTTTTTCCATGAGAGAATATAGTTAGTAATTCAAACTAATTATAATTAATATATATATATGGTTTTCATTACGCGTACGTAGAAAAACAATGGGTAGCAAAAAGTCCCCCATTCATATTTGTAAAATGGTATTAAGAATATAGCTAGCTTGTATTTGTATGTATATATAATTTATTTTTTGATCAAATATGAAAAGTTTATTCTTGAAATATAGTACAAGAATCATAATATATATATAGTTTGATCAACAAAGCCAACGTACAAGGAAATTCTCTCAAAAAGAAAATGATAAGTGTCTTTGAAATGTTTTTAAGATGATTAACTGACATGGCTACAAAAAGGACATTTATATACATGAAGTGTTTAAATAATAAAAAATAATAATAAGAATAATAACAGTAATAATAATATGAGATATCCAACAATCAAGTTTTATAATATTGCAAACAATTATAATTTTAATTCATATGTGTAAAGTTAATTTTTCCTATATTCATTCACTAAACCTTTTTTCAATGATATTGACTTGACTGATATCATAATAATTCATAACACTATTTTCTCATGTAAAATAAATCTTCAAAACCCAATTATGATATATCATATCAATCCAAGCTGCTCCAAAATGTAGTCCCTAGCCCTAGCTAGTTTTATTATTAGCTCTAAATAAACTACTTTTGATCAATATTTAGCTCATAATTATTTATTAAATATTTAAGTAAATATGTATTAACATATATAATTATTAATATTTATATTTATATAGTTTACTGTGCATGAATTTGCATGTAGGAATGGGAGGATCCCACCACTTGATTTTGGATTTGAAATAAAAACGTAATTAATTGGTTCGACTTTCAAGCATCAAATGATGAAATCTTTTACGATCACCTTTTTTTGAACCACAGAATTTTTTGTTATAAGGTAGGCCGTGGTTTGGATTTGGAACTATATAAATGTTTTTATATATAAAATGTTTATTTATTTATTTCTTTCTTTATTTATATATATATATATATATGCCTTCTAAGTCAGAAGGTAGGGCATATATATTGCTATTATTTGGTGCTTATTTTCAAATATAAACTAATTAAAGATGTCGTTTCTTGGTATATAGTTTCGATTTTCAACACTGCAAAATTTGAGTTTAGACCAATTAATAAGTCTTGAAAAATAAAAAATAAAAAAGGAAAAAAAATACTTAAATAACAACATTTTATTCGTTTTCTTCGTGGTTCTCTAGAACTTCTTTTTCTTTTTTTCAAAAAGAAAAAAGAAAAGAAAACTTTAAACCTTTTAAAAGGTTGGAAATTTATGGGAGAGATAGACTTGATTGATCATTTGTGATTTAAAACTTTAAAATTTTAGTTAGCTCGTAATAATCATTTTGACACTAAACTGCAAATATGATCGACATCTGTCTCTCTCACTATATTTATATATATATATATATATATGAAATTATCAATAAACATTATACTATATTATATATTCACATATATATAGTTTCATTTACCACCAAATAAAAACTAAAATGAAATGTGAAGCAGTATATAATATATCTTATGAATATAAATTAATAATAATAATAATATTGGATTCATGAATTAATAATAATAATCTCTTGTTTAATTTTTATTTAATACTTTCTAGTCAATAAAAAGTTGGTAATTCTCCATATTACTCCAACATGTTGGTTCCCATTCCACCTTAATTAGTTTTGACAATGAAATGAATCATTTTAGTGCCAATCAACAACTTCTAATTTGTTTTCTTAAAAAATGATTTAAATGTTGAATAAAAATAAAATCCTAGAAAACTAAATTCTACATCAATATGTAAATTATAATAATAATATTATTATTATTATTATTCACTGTTCTGAAAGAGAATTCTATGAATGTGTTGGTGGTACAATAATCCAATTATGACAAAGAAAAAGCTGCCAAGTCTTATGATCACATAAGTAAGTGGTTATTTATATATATATAAATATTTATATGTATATGAATTCATCTTTTTCCTAAGTCAAAACAATTACAATCACTGGTTCACTGGTTCAATTCCTTTCATACACACATAAATATTACTATATTATTCAGCAAAATATATATATATATATATTACTATATAGCTAAGTAGTACAGTCAAAAATGGTGCATCTTTTTTGACTTTTCAACACTTTTTTTTTTGTGTTCAAATGAAACTTTATTATGTCACGCCACGCTTGTAAATAATTTCTTCCTTTTAGGGTTTCTAAACTCCTTTGGCTAGATCATAACTATATAAAAACCCACTTTAAAGTTTAAACCTTTTTCTTTTTTACTACTTTTCTTCACCAGCTGCTTTTTCCAAAATTTGTATAATTTCACACCTTTTTACTACTAATAATAATCAATAAATATAATCAACCCCTTTGGCACCTTTTTAGTTAGGATGGTTAAACCAAAAGAGCCCTTTTGTCCAAACTTATTATTATTAAAAAGAAAATTAAAACTTTTTTAACCCAAAAAGTTGAGATAAGAAAGGATACCTAAAACAAGAAGAAGAAAAACAAAATTAATTAATTAATTGATTAAGGCTTCAAAGTTGAAATTTTGCTTTTTAAGGAATAGAGAGCCCATAAAAAATAGACCATATATTTTATAAGTCTAATTTAACAAGATTTGTTAAGATATAGATATTTTAATACACACTAAGAAAAATTGGATAAACATAAGTACAATAATTTCAACGCTAACTAAATATTGCTTTTCTTTCTCTCATCAATATTAAAAAATCTCTAATTGTATTTAAATAACTAATGAAAATTCAAACTATAGTATACATACTTTCTCCATACATATCTCTTCTACATAAAAAGTGATTTTAACGGTTTATTTTGTTAACATTAATAGAATATTTCAAATATTTAATGGAGTTTACTTTTAAAACCAATTAAAAATAAATATTTATTAATTATATTAATATAAATTCAAATATTATAAAATAACATTATTAAATTTAGATATTATAAAATATCATTAGATATTATAAATTCAAATGTTATAAAATATTATTATAATAATAATATTTAATACTAGATATTTATTAATTCTGTCCATATAAATTCAAATGTTGTAAAATATTGTTATTATAATTATATATGACATATAATATTTAATTCTAATATTTATAATTTTTTGCTAGAATAAATATTTAGTAATTATATTAATATAAACTCCAATATTTTGTACCTTAAATAAGATAATTTGTGATATAAAAAATTATCGTATTATTTTTTTAATAAATTCATGTCATTCTTTTAAATATATATAACATTATTTATTTATTTAAAATTTATATAACTATCATAAAAATAAAAATAATTAATAAATTTTTTAAATAAAATTAAGTAAATGTTCATTCTAAATTGTTTTCACTTGGTATATAATATATATAAATCACCTTTTTTGTAATAGGATATATACTATAGAGGTTTGTTGTCATCCGTGATATTTAAATATATATATATATATATATATTTATTGTACATAGGGTGTGTCATTAAATAATTGGGTTAATGTTTTTCTTGGAGTCAAACACAAGCATAATAATTTCATAGCAAATGCACCCACAATGAGTGGATTCTTTTTTATATTATTATTATTTGTTTATTTATTTAACTTTAACCTTCACCTTCACCTATAAGAAATAGTAGGGTTATGATTAATGTACAAAGACTAGCAATCACTATGTTTGAATTGGTTGAAATATTATGTAATTTCTCCATGTGTAACTATAGTCAAGTTTAGTAATCATTTTAGTACTTCTTCTATATTAATGAGATCAAATAAGTAGACTAACTACAAATTGTAAAAATTCAAATTTATACAGTAGTGTAGAGATAATAATGAGTTGACATTGTTTTAATATATGTGTTGATTATGTGAATATTTATGGTTTATTTGACTATTATTGTGATAAGTTTTGTAATTAGTCAAATTTTAATAATAAAATGACAATTTATTAACAATTTTATATTTTTTAAATAATCAATATGAAGATTTAATTATTGAAAATAATTTAGAGTCATTAGTGAAAATAGATTTTTTTTATAATATTACTTTGTAAAATGACATTCTTTTGATAAGAATTTTTATAAGGTGTCTACAATTTTCAATAAAGTATTGAGTGGTCTGAAAAATTATTTGCAAAAAATTATCAAAATGAGATTATTATATTAAGTAATTATATTAAAAAAATATTATTTCACTAAAAAATTTCAATATATATTTAAGTTAACATTTACTACACTAATAATTTATACAATAGAGATTTTATACTTGAAATAAAAAATAATGAATGCATTTTATATTGAGATATTTTAGTATATATTTATAATAAAGTGTTGCTATCAATATTCATCAAAATATATTTTAATTTTTTGTGATAAAAAAAATCAATTTTATTGGTTTTTGGAGACAATAAAAATAAATCTTCTAGTTTTATAAAGTTAAACACAACGTGTAAATAATAAGAAGCCGGGCCTATCTAGTATCTTCCTTTTTCTTCGTCTATTTATTTAATTAAACTTTAAAATATAAATATTCAATGTAAGCAATCATACAATATAAAACATAAAATAACTAATTATGATGTTAAACCTCCTTATCTTTTTTTTTTTTTATCTGGATTTAATTAAAACGACAAAGAAAAAGACAGACAAATAATATAGAGAGTGTATGACAGTCCATATTTGTGTTTTGTTTATTTTTAATTATATTATTTCGGCACAATGCTTAAAAGTTGTATTTTATTTATTTTGAGAGAAATATATTTTATTTATTTCATTTCAGTAACACCTCCAATTATTTCTTGAAAATAAATAAAAATAAAAATCCGTTGCATTTAATTTTTAATAATCATGGTCTTATAAGAATGAGCATCTAATAATAATAATTTGTTATTGCAATCAACGTGTCAAAAATGATAAGAGAGAGTGGCAATTATGTAGATAGAGAAAATTGAGAGGGGTATAATGGACAATTCACATGAGGCAGAAAAGAGACAAACGAGGAGAGAAGTGAACGGTAATAAATGCAGAAAGTTGAAACACTCTTTTTCTCTTTCTAACTTCGGTCGCTGGAAAAGGAAAGGACTAAGTTTCACGCGTCATCTTCTCTTCTCCCGATAACTCTCCCAATTTCTCGAGATATTATCCCTCACGAGAAAACAAACAGTCTTCCCCCCCCCCCCCCCCCCAACACACACACAATTTTATCACCCCACTCAATACTTCATCTTGGTACAATTATTATTCAATTTTGTACTATTATTTCTCACTTTTGAAATATTTTGAGTAATGAACTATTAAGTATATTTCTTACCAAGGAAAATAATTTGTAATTTAAAAATTCACTAATCACATTATTTACTTAATTAAACACAAACTAGTCACACAAATTCATATTTTAATATATATATATATGAAATCTAAGTGAGAAAGAGATATGTCGTGCAGAATCTTCTATAAAAAATATCCAAAATTTATAAGTGATAATTTTGCAAATAGACAAAGGAAATTTGAGAGAGAATCAAAAGGGATGCTAGGTTTTCATTATACATTTAAGATAAAAATAAGAGTACAAGAGCAACAAAATATATCGCCAAAATAATGAGAGGCTAAAAGACTAAACTACTCTTACATATTAATAAAACTTATATTATTAACACCCCCATCAAACTCACGATGCATTTGCGGGAAGAATCGAGAGTTTGCTAACTAAGAAACGAAAACGAGAAATATAATGAGTCTTCGTAAACAAGTCGGCAATCTGCATAGCGGAAGTGACAAATGGTAAGGTGATGGTCTCATTCTGATAGTAGTGACGAGTAAGATGGCAATCTATCTCAATATGTTTCGTGTGCTCATGAAAAACGGAGTTGCGAGTAATCTGAATAGCACTAACATTGTCACAATGCATCGGAGTGGGATTTGAGAGAATAAGACCCATATCGGCAAGTAACCAACGCAACCAAACAATTTTAGCGGTAGTGGAGGCCATGGCACGATATTTTGCTTCTATAGACGATTGAGAGACAACAGTCTATTTTTTACTCTTCCAAGAAATAAGAGAATCACCAAAAAAATATACAAAAACCAGTGGTAGATTTGCGATCAGTACAATCACCACCCCAATCTGCATCTGAGTAGGCACGTAACTCTAAAGTAGACGTAGATGGAAAAAACAGACTCTGAAATTGAGTTCCGCGAAGATATCAAATCATACAAAGCACAGCTGCCCAATGAACGGTAGTGGGAGATGCAACAAACTGACTGACAATGTGAACTGCATAAGTGATGTCTGGCCTGGTGATAGTAAGGTACACTAAGCTACCAACCAGAGTGCGATATAGAGAGGGATCTGACAAGGCAACACCATCAGATGAAGAATACCTGGTATTAAGCTCAAGAGGGGTATCAATAGTGCGAGCATCAGAGAGGCGAACTTGTTCGAGAATGTCAGCAATGTACTTAGATTGAGAAAGAAGATAGCCACGAGGAGAGTAAGCTACTTCTATCCCTAAAAAGTACCGTAGGGAGCCCAAATCTTTAATCTCAAATGCACGAGCCAAGTGCGTTTTCAACTTCGTTATCTCATTCGCATCATCCCTGGTGATAATCATATCATCAACATATAAAGAGAGTAAAGTGCGGCCAGAAGAAGTACACCTAACAAAGAGAGTTGAATCATGTGCACTGGGATGGAAGCCAAGAGAAGTAATCACGTGTAACGACCCAAATTTGCTAATATGGCTCAGGGGCCTTGATTAGCGTGCCTGGAGGGCAATAAATTATTTAATATGTGAATATGTGATAGAGATGCATGTTTAGTTGAATTAAATATGCATGTGGGCCCCGTTTGGATATTAGAAGTATGTTTGTGATCTTAGCCCGTTGAGAGTATAAATGTGATAAATGCGATATGTATGTGATTTATCTGTGCAGCACGATCCGAGACAGTCCTGGGGAGCAATTAGCCAGAAAGTCACAACGGGATTAAGAATCTGACTCAGGGTGAGTCGAGGGGTATTTTGGGTATTAGATGTGTTATGGGGTTATCGGGTTATGGAAATAAATATTCGGAGATATATTTGAGGTTAGAATGTCTAGGAAGGAATATTGGGGAAATTTACCATTTTGCCATCGGGGACGTTTTGGTACCCCGAGCCTTGAGGTAACCCTATAGACTTAAGTTAAATAAAACAAAACTTAGAATTGTTTAGAACATTTAGAAACTGACTCCTTCTCTCCCTCTTGAAGTGGTCTTCTTCCCTTTGGAAGCTTAAGGAAAATCTTGGTGAAGTTAGCTAGAAGCTAAAGGAATTCAGCTGGGAAATATTTGGAGCTAAAAGTCTGAGGCTTAAGGACCAAATTCAGAGACTAAGTTCAGCAAGGGTAAGCTTTAAATTACAAGGTTTTAGCTTGAATTTTTTGCTGGTTTTTAGAATATGCATGTAGTTGGGTGAAGAATTGATTTTGGGTTTTATAAGGTTTTTGGTTCAAGTTCTGGTTAGGTTTTGCTGCTGAGATTGTCTTAAGACTTCTGTGGTTAATGTTTGGATTGTTAGGTTGATTTTTAAGGGTGATTGGCTGGGTTTTAGAAGCGACAATGGAGGATTTTTCTGGGTTCAAAGGGTCGGGCCGCAACATTGTTCTTGCTGAGTCGCGGCCCTCCGAAGCATTTGTGTGGCTTGGAAGAAGGGCGGGTCGCGACATGCCTTAGCTAGGGTCGCGGCGCGCATGCCCTGTTTTGGGTGTGCTCTCGGGTTTGGGGGCGGGTCGCGACTCTTAGTGCCATTTTGTGCTTTTAAGTGTGTTTAGGCTTGGGAACTCAAAGGTTAAGGCTCAGGATGAATTTTATCACTCGGATTGATAGAATTCAAGGTCCCGGAGATTAGAGGTATGGCTCAAAGTTATTTAATGGATTAGAACTTGATGGATGAATGTTTTTAATGTGTTGTGACTAGGGTTTCGGCGAGGCTCAAGTTAGAGGACTACTCGGGATATCGGTGCTCGGAGAGCTCGGGACGCAGGTAAGAAAACCCCTGTTCCCATAGAACTTGTATGCAGGGCTGAGCCCCAATATGTTTGAATTGCAGGGCGTAGCCCTTTGATTGAATTTTTTAGTGTTCAATATATGTTTATTATGCTATGAATGCAATTGTGTAAATGTTCGGCAAGATCCGAGAACGACAAAGGGCTGGGAAGGGCGTTGGGCACGTTGAGTGCAAGGCCGAGTACGACAAGGGGCTGGGAGCAACGTTGAGCACGTGGAGTGCGAGTTGCCAGGGTGAGACCCTAAAGGATACCTGGGATATCCTCACGGTGTGGACCGTAAACCCAGGGCCTGGTAAAGTGCCTGGGACGACTTGACCGTATGTGTTTAGCCTATTGATGGCCTGTTTGTATGCTATGTGTTTGTTATGCACACGTTTTTGCTTGTGAGGGTTTTCTTGCTGGGCTTCGGCTCACGGGTGCTCTGTGGTGCAGGTAAGGGCAAGGGAAAAGTCGACCAACCATGAGTACGGAGAGCATGAAGCGGCACGTACATGTTTGGCCTGCCTGGCTGCCACAGCCAGTGGATTTTGGGAGATGGTTGTACTAAAACCTAGATTTTGTCGTTTAGTCGACTTGGTTTGTACTCATATGTTGTAAATATTTCTAAACTGTATTTTGGGATCCCAAGAGTCAAATACTTTATGATTTTCAGTAAACGAAATTATTTTCAAAGTTTACAACTCTGTTTATGGTTTAATTACACTTTTTAACTTAAAACCTCGATTAGCGAGCTGAAAGCACATTTTAAACTCACTTAGTAACGACTCTAAGGATGTAGGCCGTTACATCACGACGGAGAATTTTTCAAACCAGGCTCGGGGAGCTTGTTTAAGCCCATAAAGAGCCTTCTTCAATCTGCAAACTGCTCCTAAATTATGAGGAACACTTGGTGGAGGAACCATGTAAACTTCTTCTTGAAGAGTCTCGTTCAAGAAGGCATTTTTAACGTCCATTTGAGAAATGGACCACAGTCGAGCAGACGCAACAGCAATGAGAATACGAATAGTGGTATGTTTGGAAACTGGAGCAAAAGTTTCCTCATAATCCATCTCATACTCCTGAGCAAAGCCTTTAGCAACCAAACGAGCTTTGTACTGCTCTACTGACCCATCAGACTTAGTTTTGATCTTGTAAACCCAACGGGAACCAATAGCACGCTTCCCCACAGGAAGATGAACAATATCCCAAGTACCTATCTTGTACAACGCAGAGAGTTCTTCAACCATTGCCTGCTACCAAAGAGGGTCAAGAATATCCTCTTTATAGGAAGAGGGCTCAGAGAGTTGGTGAATAGAAGTCAAAAAAGAAGAGAAAGAATCAAAATAAGTGGAGTAGACAAAATCAGATAACTGTGTGGACTTACGAATTCTTTGAGGGTAGTGAGGAGGAGAAGGAGGAGGAAGAGCAGGATCCACAATCTCATAAGCATCTTAGGCGGTAGTAGGGACAGAAGGGACTTCGACAAGCTGAGAACCGACATCTCCAGAGTTAAGCGTATCAACAGTACAAGAATCAAATGGATCAATACAAGTGAGATCATATTTGTGTAGATTAAGGGTGTCCGATGGAATAGAGTAGAAAGGTATATGCTCAAGAAACACAACATGACGAGAAACATAGAGTTTTTGACTAACAGGATCATAACATCGATATCATTATTGACCTTCACCATAACCAAGAAATACACAAAGAGCAGAACGAGAAGTAAGCTTACTACATTCAACATGAGGACGGAGAACAAAACAAGTGGAACCAAAGACTCTCAATGAAGAATAATCAAAAGCATGACCATAAAGTTTTTCAAAGGGAGATAAACCTGAAGTGACAGATGACAGAATCTATTGACTGAATGAACTGCAATCAGAATGGCTTCCCCCCAAAACTCACTGGGAACATAAGCAGACAATAAGAGAGAACGAGCAGTTTCAACAATGTGTCTGTGTTTTCTTTCGACAACCCCATTTTGCTCTGGTGTATCGGTACAAGAGGCTTGATGTAAGGTACCATCTAAAGCAAGAAATTTAGAGAAACGATTGGAGGTATATTCACCACCCAGACCACATTGAAAACATTTGATAACAGCATTATGTTAAGTTTTAACAAAAGCCCGAAACATATGATAAATCCCGAGGAAATCAGAACGATGTTTCATAAGATAGACCCAACAAAAACAAGTATAATCATCGATAAAAAAGACATAGTAACGTGAGCCACCTTTTGTTAGAACGGGTGATGGCCCTTACACATCAGAGTGAATCAAAGTAAAAGGTGCAAGAGAAACAGAAACACTCTTATAAAAAGGTAAAGCATATTATTTTGCCAATTTGCAACCACAACAATCTGAAATATCATGAGTTTGTAACTTTCCTAATGCTCATGTGGAAGCTAAGTACTTTAAACGTGAACCAAAGACATGTCCAAGACGAGAATGCCATAAATAAAAACTAGACGAAGATGAACTTAAACGAAATGAAGACAAATCGACACTAGAAGCTGCAACATCAGGAACTCTCAGCTCATCTAAAATGGAAAGCCCCCCTGCCTATGGCCTGTCCCAATCAGCTTCTTGGAATGAGGATCCTGCACATAACAATAAGAATTGGAGAAAATAACTGAGAAACCAGAGTCACATAATTGACCAACAGAGACAAGATTCAAAGTAAGATTTGGAATATGATATACATTAGAGGATGACATTTTTGGAGTGCAAATCGAGCCAATCCCTACTAATGGCATGGGAGTGCCATCAGCGGTCATGACAGATACAAAGGGTGTTGATTTAATGGACAAGAAAGAATTGGAATTAGGTGACATATGATGTGAAGCTCCAGAATCAAGGACCCATATAGAGGAAGATATACCTGGTGTGCTACTAGAAGGCAAACCTATGTGTGAGGGGGCTGACATGGCGTGTGGCTGAGAGGCAATGAACTTTTGAAACTGCTCTATGAGTGTAGCAATCGAGGTACTAGGAGTGCTTCCAGAATCTGCAGGTGGAACAATGTTAGGAAAATATTGTTTTGCTTCAATGGAAATGATTATAATATTACAACTCTATGCAATAATATTATGAGTAAATATAGATTGATTAAATAAGGTTACAACTCCATAACTGAAAATACAAATAAACTAAAGAAAGGAAGAAGATGATGATGAAGAAGAAGAGAATAGTGAGAATACAACTCTAAGCAAAAGATTACAAGTAAAATAAAGTGTTTAGACTAAATGAAAAGATTACAACTCTTAAAAAAAATATACAAGTAAATAGAACAAGAGAATAAGAAGAAAAGCAATAGAATAAAAAGAAGAACAGAAACACAATCAAACTCTCACTTACACAACCTAAGTGAAGAGGATTGGGGATCACCAACTTGAACAAGGTTTAAAACCTTTGCCCAAAAGCTTATTTTCCCCTAACTCAAGTACTATGGGATCTCTCTCAGATATTGGAAAAGCTTTCTGGAATTATCAAGTCTCAAGGTGTTTCTAGCCAAGTGCTCTAGTGGATAGAAAAGTTGTGTCTTACAAGTGAGCTATAGGCTCCTATTTATAGAGTTTAGAGACACACTTTGAATTTCAAATTCCACCAACCCCAATGGATGTTACCAATGTTAATTGGATTAATATGGAATTAAAAAAGAGATTTGGGAGTTATTTGGGTTTTTTGAGCCGTTCAACAAATATTGAAAAAACTGAAAATTGGTCAGTTTTTTGGCCTGTGGCCGCGGCCACTGGTCTCTGTCCCACAAGCCGCGGCCATTGAATGTTGGAGGCCACGGCCACTGACTAATTTCAACACAAAAAATTGTGTTGTTTTTCCAAACGGTTCCAAACCCTCCCAAATGATTTTGTAACTCCCAAAACACATTATTGGGGTTAAAATCATATCTCTAACAGCCATATCACATATGGTTTTATGAAATTCATCTCAATATTGTGTGACAATAATTTTACCCAATAAAGGGTAATATTTGGAAGTTACAAATTCGTAACACCAAATATGTTACATTATTTGGATATATCTCATATATCTAAATATTGTAACTCTCTATTATATGTTACAATATGTGACACACTTTGTCACATTTATTTAATTTAAAACATCATATTATAATATAATATAATTTTACATTATATTATAAAATAATATAACATCAATAGCTGCCATGTTCGAAGACATAGAGTGAAGAGGTCGGTGAGCTTGGTTGCCAGATTTCCCGTGAGGAGGGTGATTCGATGATTGCGCCTTGTTCAATAGTTTGGGACATTGAGCCTTCCAGTGTCCCTTTTGCTTGCAAAAACTGCATTCGTCGTAGCCAACCTTGGCTTGAGTCTTGTGTTGATTGTTGGAGGCTGGCCGATGAGGAACTACAAAGACAGAGGGGTTCGGAGAAGAAAGAATCCCCTCCCCCCCCTTATCAACTCGAGACTTCAAGCGCATCTCTTATGCTAACAACTCATTAACCACCGAATCAATCGACAGAAGAGGACTGCGATGCAGGATTGTTCCACAAAGACCTTCAAACTCATCTCGAAGAGCCATCAAAATCTGAATCAGACGCTGTGCGTCTCTCCGAGAAATGTAAGGGGCAAATGCCCGTAACTCCGTTGATTCAGTCAAAGCAAGCCGATCCCACAGATTAGACATAGCAGAATAAAATTCCTGAATGTTCATGCTATTCTGTTGAAGGGCCCGATTGTCAATCTCCAACTGATACTGCTTTGCAAAATTAGATTGTGTATACAGCCTTTCCAAGTGCTCCCAAACTTCCTTCGCCGTCTCATATTTTGCCAACTGGATATCGATTGATTGTTAGACCGAGTTGTTGATCCAAGTGATGATTTTCGAATTGCTGGCATCCCAAAGATCCAAATGTTCTGCGAAAACCTCAAAATCAAAGCCAAAGACAGCCAAATTCCAAAAAAAAAACCCATGAACTCAGCAGTAAGTTCGATCACCAAGACTGTAATCCTAGCGCAACCAAATCGAGGGTACTCAAGAACCTGGCTCTGATACCATGATAATTTTGCAAATAGACAAAGGAGATTTGAGAAAGAATCAAAAGGGAGGCTAGGTTTTCATTATATCCTTAAGATAAAAATAAGAGTACAAGAGCAACAAAATAATGAGAGGCTAAAAGACTAAACTACCATTATATATTAATAAAACTTATATTATTAACAATAAGAACATACATTTTAAAATATAATAAAAATAAAAGTAGAAACCTAAAATTTATGAGGTTTTTTAAAAAAATATACTTTTTTTGATGTTTTTTTTTTACTTTTTTACGGACCTTGTTTTTTTTTTTTTAAAATACTACTTTAAATTTTCAGAAAATACATTTTTTTAAATTTTATATTTACAAAATTATAGTGTCAATAAAACAACTAAAAAATAATAATAAGATAACAACTAAACATTAACACATTGAATGTTTGACATGTTTTTATTTAAAAAATCAAAATATATCTGAAAACAACTAAATAACAATTAGACATCAACATAACAACTATATATAAACTTAAACAACTAAAAATCAACATGAAAATAACCATACATAAAAGCTAAATAAGACAAAAACAACAACCCCACAACCACATAGTGCAACCCATGACATTTTTAAAAAAGCAACACACTACAATACAATGTCAAAAAAGCAACTTAAATGCAACACAACAACGTTGAAAAAACTCATAACTTGCACCCAACCATCATTTCCCAACCACAGTGAACCCAAAACCCCTAGCCTCATCGTCCCTCGAGCCCCAAAATCAAGCTCAGATTCACTGCGACCCAAGCTTTGAACATCCCTACGATTTGTGAGCCCCGTCCAAGCTCCGAGCGCTGTCGCCCATCGTCCGACCACTCACAAATGCGATTCCACTAGCACCCGAGTCGACCTAGGGCTTTGCGCATCCATGACACCTCCTTGCCTCTCCCCATCTCGGCTCCATATCGCGAGATCCCTAAGCACCCAGGCGTGAGCCCCGTCCCAAGCTCTGAGCACCCCTGCGATTCTCGAGCCCCAATTCGCGCCTCCCAATCGCGATTCCATCGACGTTCGACCATACACACCCACGATTCCACCAACACCCAAGCTGACCCCACCCTATGCGCAAGCCCAGGACCCCTCACCGTTCGATGCCTGGGTTCTCCGTTGTTGCCTCACTGAAGAAGATGGAAACCAAGGGAGTCCGTAAAAATGAGAAAAAAAAAAAAAACAACTTTGAACATTACAAATGTTAAAAATTTCGTGTGTCGGCAAAAAAGTTAAAATTGTGTCAGTTTGTCACTTTATGTAAAATTCTCAATTTTTATTCATCTATAACACGAACAATACAATGCTCTCAGATAAGTCACAAATGATAAATCATTACCCCAAACATCAAGAAAATGTGTAATGCCCCGGATTCCCTAATATGTTTTAATGGCTGGATTAGTAGGCCGGGAGAGCCATAACTGCTTAATTATGCCATTAAATGTATTTATGCATGTTTATGAGAATTATATTATGATATGATGTTAAATGCATGCATGTGAGTCCACATTTGTTTACAGGGGTGTTTTGGTAATTTGACCCGTTGAGGGTATAATTTTATACTTGTTTGTATTTCAATGATATATTGTGAGACCACATTATAATGTGGATTGGTTTGAGTATTTCGGCATGAGACGATCTTTAAACATGATTTATCGGTTTGGTCATAACAGGTTTGAGCTCGGGGCTCGGGGTGGGTCTCGGGGTGTTTTTTATGATTATAACGTTACCGGGGATTTTAGGGTAACGGGATATGAATTTTTGGTGTTTGAGGATATTGAGATTAGCGGGAATTGGGAAGCGTTAATTATGATTAATGGGATAAGCGGAAAGTACCAATTTTACCCTTGAAATGGTTTTAGAGGCTTTAGGTGGCTTAAGGGTATTTTGGTCATTTGAAGGGATTTATATTACCCTTTAGTTGGCTGTAGAAGGTTATAGACTAAAAAGAACAAAAACAGGGTTTCTCTTCCTCTTCCCTGTACATTACTCTTCTTCATCTCTCCTTTGAGGTTTTTGAGTTCTAGGTGGGGATTCAAGCTAGGGAATTCAAAGGCTGGGTTGGTGGACTTGGTTCAGCTGATGAGGGAGGCTCAAAGTTGGTTTTAAGGTGAGTTTTGGTCATTGAACTCAAGTTATGCTCTGTTTTCCTTTTAGTTTTCAGCTCATGGTTTTTGATGTAGAAAGTGGGAATCAAAGGGAGTTTTTGTATAGGTTTGGTTGGGATTTGATGAGGGTGAGTTATGGGTGATGTTTGGGGGTTTAATCGTGTGTTTGGAGGAGGTTTCGAGTTGGTTTGAAGGGCTGGTTTGAGAGGAAAAACACAGGGGAGAATTCTGGTGCGCGTGCTGCCTTTTTGCCTGTTCTGGGCTGGGCGCCGCGGCGCAGCTGTGGTGCGCCGCGGCCCTTGGCGTCTGGCAGGGAGGGCCCCTTTCTGTTTGGGGGAGCGCCGCGGCGCAGCAGGGGAGGGCCGCGGCCCTTAAGGTCATTTTTGCCAGAATGTGGTTTTTAGCTTGGGGATTCAAACCTTAGGCCTCGGGGTTGAACCTAGTACCCGGTTGGGTAGTGTTTGGTGTCCCGGAGGCTAGATTTTGGTTTGGGAACCCTCTGTTATCATTTTTGTTGATGAATCCTATATTTTGGTTATGACCAGGTGACCGTCAAGGAATTTAAAGGTTGATCGTTCTCAGGGGTCGTTCATATAATAATTCTCACTTGAACCAGAGGTAAGAAAACAGTGTATGAATACAGTTGCACCCTGTATAGGTATATGACATGCATGGTTTGATATTGAGGCATGTTGGTTGATATATGTGGACGTGGATTGCATATTAAATGCTAGTGAACGCTGATTACCTGTTTATGGCACTGACTAGTCAGGGACCGACTCTAAAGTCGATGAACACGCATTGAATGGCTCTATGGCATTAATGCGGGACCGACCCTAAGGTCGAAGAACTTATAAGCGCTTGCCTGGTCTAAGACTAGATGTTTATAGCCAAGGTATATGACCCCGGTGACTGTTTGTCACATGGCTAGGGGACGCTGTCCATAGCTACGACTCTAGAGTCGGGAGGAAGGTTATGTTGGTGACCAATCACCATGCACCTGTCCTGATCAAACTTATGAAAGAACTACTTATCAGTTAAGCCCTGGTGACCCTATCGTCACATGGCTAGAGGGAGCTGTACCCATCTTTGTGACTTTTGCTATTGCCACCCATCTGTATTGGACTGTTGGTCTTGAATGGTTATTATGATCATTGTTGATATTATGTCATGCTTTATTGGGTTTTCTTGCTGGGCCTTGGCTCATGGGTGCTGTGTGGTGCAAGTAAAGGAAATGAGAAGCTTAACCAACCTTGAGTGGAGAGCTTGGGCAATGTGGTGTACATATTGGGCCGCTTGACCTCCACGGTCAAGGAGTTCTCAGAGGAACTAGGGGTTTACCCTATTTTTGTCGCTTAGGCCGGCGGGGATTGTATATTTGAAACAATAGCGCCCCTTTTGTATTATGAATAGCTTGTAAATATTTTGAAAGGCTCATGAGCAGTTTATTTACTTAATGAAATGTATCCTTTCCTTTTTACTGGTTTTCCACCTTAACCTAATAATAACATTTAGATCACGTTTTTAACCAAAGGACTTGGGTAGCGAATCAAATTTCCGGTTCACTGTTCACCGTAACTGTTATGGGGTAACCAGGGCGTTACAAAATGACAACAAAAAACTAATAGACTACCGGTATACAAGCCAAAACCATGATTGTTAAGGGAAAATAATCTAATATAGTAGGTATGGAATGAATACCAAAAGTAATTACTATTGATGAGTAATAATTGGGATACTCAATTTACCCACTTAAAAATAATTATAGTTAATATTAAATACATATCGTAGTATGCATATTAAGGGTGTGTCTAGCATTATTCTTACTACTGAGTACTACATAGGGAAAAATCCAAAATGAGTATAGAAAAATCAAATCAAACACAACAAAATCAAACTTAATGTATATATAGCAAATCAAAAAATGAAGCTAAAGAAAATAAAAAACATCAAAAAAAAAAAAATTATTCCTTATGCAAACAATCGAGTCACACATCCAATAGCAAATGAACCCTAACCGAGTTTTGATGGAGGAGCATCTTGTCGACAAAGCCAAGAGAACCCTCGAAGTCTCGAATACTCACTTTTCTATTATGAATATCATTTTATAAATAATTATGGGAAGATATATAGAATGGTAGTCATTTTTACCCTACTGATACGGAACTGGAACGCTTCTTATATATGGACATGAGAGGGTGTTTTGATCCCAATTTTTTTTTTTTACGATAATGTCATTGTAGTTATAATAAACTTTTAAGAAATTCTGAATAATTTATCATAATAAAAACAGATTCATTTTATTTTTCTTATGCGCTTGTAAAATCTATACTTCACTACTCTACGTATCTTTTATAGGAAAACATACTCCATCGGTACAACAAAAAAGCATGTTGTACCGCAAGGAAGCGTTCCCATTAATTATACATGGTATATAAAAGTTCGATTTAGCAAAAGTAATATTAAAAGAAAAAGTTATAACTTTGGGAGTTTTGAAAGACAAACTTTAAATGGACACGAGAAATAGGGTAAGGTATCTCGGAGGGAGGAAAAAGACAAAGGAAGAAGAGTTATGATGGGCATGAAGGATGGAAAAGGTGGTAGTATAGTAGTAGTTGTTGTTGTAGTCTTTTTTTGTAGTTCGAAAAACGCGTAAAAGGCAAGGGAAAGAAAAGTGGATGGAAAAGTAAGAAAGAAAAATAAGAAACTTTGTTTCAACTTTTAACAAAGAAAGAAAGAAGAGAGAGCGTGCGTCACTAAAAGTAGTGAAAGAATATATAAATAAATATATGATGATGATGATGATGGTGATGATGATGGTGAATCATTTTTCGGTTTCTACAAGACTTCTTTCTTTCTTTCTAGTCTTAATAACTTTCTTGCTTAACCAAAAAGTTGTGTTTGCTTCTTGGCAGTATAAAGTTGTATATAACTCAAAAAAGTTTAAGTTTTTTGGCCAAGACAATAGAGAGATCAAATAAACAAGTGTGTTTGTATCTAAGTACTCATTATTAAGGTATCTTTTAGTTGTATGCCATTCATTTTTTTAATGAGGTAATGCGGATGCATCACTTTTTAGGATGATTAAAATAAAAACTATATATATACATCTATCTTACTACCACCCATCGAATTATGAAGACTATGGATAAGGGTTTAGGAAAAACAAATTAAAATATCATACTCACTAAGGAGTAGTGAGTCATATGAGTATTGTACGAGTGTTTTGCAAAAATATATAGGAAAATTTTATAGTAGAGATGCCACTTTAGTCTCTACCCGTAAGCGTATTTTAGTTTCTGACATGTAGATAAATTATAATCTAATTTTTTTTAATAACGTTGTATATTGTAGTTATAGGAGATATCTCACCAGTTTTCGAGAAATTCTGAATAATTTATGATGCCCAAAATATGGTTCGAACAGTCAAATTACACTCATGTTTGTTTTTTTTATACACGTGCAACTAACTATTTTGAACTCTTGTTTTCGACATTGTAAAGTATTCGGAAATTTCTGAAAACTGGTGGGATGCCTACTATAATTACAATATACATCATCATATAAAAAAAATTGTTATAATTTCTTTACGTACCAGAAACAGAAACCCCTACTGTTGGGCTAAAGTGACACCCTTACCATAGAATTTCCCAAAATATATATATATATATTCAAATAATTTTATATACAATAGTATTTTTGACACACTCAAAAATTTTATCTTTTTTTTTTTCTAATTAACTTTAAGGGTGCAACACGAGACTTCCCAGTAGGTCACCAATTCTAGTAATACTCTCGTCTAAACACGTTTAACTATACAGAGTTCTGATAGGATCCAGTATATTAGTACTGGTATGATCGCACCCCACACTCCACATTTTATCATGCACACTAAGTATCATATTGGAATATTATATTTTATACCAATTATGAAAAGAAATTTATTTTACAAAAATAGCATGAGAAACTTGTCTATTTTTCATTAATTGCACAATATTTTAACTTTTTAAAATATATATATATATTTGTGCTCTCAATCATATATGTAAGCACTCTTTTATTTTTTATTTATTTATTTATTTATTTTTTTGAAAACAAGCACTCTTTTATTAATAGTGTATCATAAATACTTAGTATTTTATTAGGAGAATTGAATTGAAGACAACATAATCACTCGATGGTAATCAATGTTCATATGTTTCACTTTATTATAATATGTTATTTTATTTGTATTTTCCATCCAAATATCAATTTAAAATCATTTGAAGATGGTAGTTTTAGTTATTTATTTATTTATTGTTATCCCTAATGATTCACTTAGGGACTATTAAAGTCTTTCATCATGTATAGTTAGGTCATTGAATGTAAAAGTTTGATAATTTAATAATTTTTGGAAGATGTGGTTGGACTAAAGTTTCATTATTTCAAAAAGAAATAAATTAGTAAAGAAAAACTAAATAATATTAGTAAAAATGTATATTTCATCACTTGCTTATTAAATTTATGGTCCAATATTTGTTGGGTACCTCATAAATTAATTCCTTAATTGCTCAAATTTTTTAAAGATTCATCATCAATAAAATGCACGTTAATTAGGTTTTATTAAAAAAAAACAAATTTTGTTTTATATATGATGAATGTCTTTAAACTTAAAAGGGAAGAAAAGCATGATAACTAGATCATAAGTACTTACAATAACTAAACTATATTAATTCTTAAATATAATGTAATGATGTCATCACATTTTTAGTTCCATATCTAAAAGAGAAATAAACAAAAAAATAAATAAATTCATTAAAAAAAATACCATGATAACCCAATTAATTAAAATCTCTAATTAAGAAAAAGAGAATAATAATAATGGTTGTGTTTGGTAAAAATTTTATTTTTGAATTTTTTAAACACAAAAATGAAAATATTATTTTATTTTTGTTTTTTTATTTTTAAAAAATAAAAATATGTTTGGTAACTATTTTTGTTTTTTTATTTTTAAAAACAAAAAATAATAAACGTGTTTGATAACTTTTATTTTTATTTTTTGTTTAACAATATAAGGTGTTGATTTGAAGAAGAGACTGTTTAAAAAAATTTGAAAGTGAGAATTTTTTATTTTCAAAATTTAATAAATTTTAGTTAAAGTTTTAAAAAATATTAAATAAAAATAGAGTTATCAAACATATTTTATATTTAATTTTTAAATTTTTAATTAATTAAATAAATAATTATTTTTTAAGTGTTACCAAAGCCCCAATATATATGCAAGTGTAAGATTAATTAATTGGTTGTCCATAATGAGACTGATCAGAGGTATTTGACAGACTGTTTAGTTTTTATCGATCGATTCTGTAGTTGCACTTGGAGTAATTGATTGATAAAAATGAAATTGAAAAGTTCATATTATTCATAGCAATAAATATACCTAACATGAAATTTAAATAAATAAATAAAAATAAAATATTTTGTTTTTATATAAAAGGTTGGACCATACAAACCAAGTTAAAAAATCACAAAATTTAATGAGAGATTTATTGGACGGTTTGTGAGCTGTGATGGGTAGGACAGTGCCGTTTTCAATAGCATTTAATGAACATTTTTCTCCTTAAAAGCAAGTTGGCTTCCAACGCTATTGAAAGTTATATATATAAAAATAAATAAATAAATATACTTATAAATATTTATGTATTTTTGTTTGTGTCACATAATCTTTTTTCAAAGATTTCGACAATTTAGCTCAACTAGTGGTTATAATAAGACAATATAATGTCTATTCCAATTAAATTTTACTATAACTTTTTAATTAATGAAAATATTATGCAAAACAGGATTTACGTGACTTCTACTGTATATTTACGTATATTTATATATACTAGATACTAACAAAATTTATTAATTATTTTACTAATTTTATATATTGTGATATAAATTTTAAATAAATAAATAATATTATGTATAAAAAAATGACAAAAAAATTTAAGCTAAAATATTATATATGATTTTTAAAATTATATACATAATATAATAATATTTTAAAATATAAATGATAATTTTTTTAATAAAACTTAAGATTCCGTATTATATATTATTGTTATAATTATATTTTATAATATTTAAGTTTATATTAATATAAATTGTGTGTGGTAAAAATTTTATTTTCAGTTTTCTTAATCACAAAAATAGAATTTTTTATTTTATTTTTATTTTTTGCTTTATAAAAATAATAATGTGTTTGGTAAAAGTTTTTATTTTTTGTTTTTAAAAATAAAAAACAGAATACTTGTTTGGTAACTCGTGTTTTGTTTTTTAAAAGGAAGAGATGAACAATCATCACGTGAGGTTGAAAAAAAAAAAAAAAACGAAAGCTTTTTTTTTTAAAGCTCAAAAATTATGTTTTCAAAATTTGATAAATTTTAATTAAAAATAAAAAATAAAACTTGAATTACCGAACAATTTTTTTTACTTTATTATCAGATTTTTAATTATTTAATAAAAAAACTACTTATAAAATAATTACCGAGCAGGACTATAAGTATTAAATATTTAGTCTTGTATTAAATATTATTATAATAATATTTTATAATATTTAAATTTATATTAATATAATTATTAAATATATCATGTATTATATATTATAATTATAATATTTTATAACATTTGAATTTGAATTTATATTAATATAATTAATAAATATTTATTAGTTTTAAATGTATATTTCATTAAATATTTAGAATATTTTATTAAAGTTAAACAAACAAATTTTTAAAATCAATAATTTTCGCTATTTATACACATTTTTTATATAGAAGAGATATATTGACACAATATAGTGTACTTGATTTTTCATGGCTAGAAATTAATTGATGTAGTTAGTTAGTTGTATGTTTTACTCGTGGATTTTTTTAGGTCTTTTTACCAATGTTTTAAGTTGGCTTATGAAACCTTTTTTGTTTTAGTTACTTTTAATATTTGTCATTGAAAAAATATATTAAAAAATTTGAGGAGTAGAAGTGACACTAGATTCATTGTATGAAAAGTATGATGTTTTATTTAAGTTTATAAAGAAAAAAAACAGTTGAAAAGAAGTTAGTTGAGAGAGCATTCTTTTTTACCAAATTTATTAGTGAAATTAATAAAAATGCTATTTATACGCATTAAGAAATTGCATATTTATACGCATTAAGAAATTGCATGGAGTTAAAATAAAACTTATATAATTATGTCCGTTTCATATATATTTTGATTAAAATATAATGAACCCATCTTTAATTATTAAAATATTTGATGTAAATTTACGAATTCGGAATATAATTATTAAGGTATGTAGAATTTAATTTAATTTTGCTTATATTATAAGAGACAAATATGAATTATTTTTTCACCTAAATTATGGTCTTTGTAGAGTCTTGTTCCCTTAATTTTTTTATGTTGCGAAAATTTCTTCGTACTATAGCAATCAATGAAAACGTCTCTTTTATTGCAAAATGTTCATTTTTTTAAAGTTGTTTGTTGGTGTAGTACTGATGTATCGTTAGCGTAACACAATTTGAGAGTCCAAGTACAGGGCCGGCCCTGAAAAAAAGTGGGCCTAAGACGGTTTTAATAAATTTGAAAAAAATTGGCCATTTTGTATATGTAATTTTTTTATGTAAATTTTTAATTTTTTTTTTCTTTGAACATTTACATGATATTTTTGGGCCCTGGGTAGGCACGGGCCTAGCCCGCCTATGCCCAGGGCCGGCCCTGTCCAGGTAAAAAAATACATGCATAGATAGTGATCTAATAACAAATTCAATAAATATGTATATGCATTCTTAGAGTTAATGTTTGCATGCTTTATAGGAGTGTTCACAAAATTTTGCAATTTGCCCAACCTGATGAACCCGACAAATCTAAACCCAAAAAAATCGACGAAAAACACAACCCGATTTCATTGTGTGATATTTAAAATTTTAATTCAATTAATGCTTTAGAAATATTTCTCAAATGTATAAATACATAAATAAATTGAATATTGTCTTTAATTAATTTATAATAAATCTAAACTAATTCATAAAATAAATATCTATTTTCTTTTTAAGTTTATCTCCAAACTTTTTAATTTCTCTTTAATACATTCAAAAATATATTTTGTATAGAATTTGGACATTAAAATAATTTAATTAGAAATTTAGACTTTAGCTAAAATAAAAAGTTAGGTGGATTGGATAAGTTAACTTGGCTATGCCACTCAAATATATTGGACAAGTTCAAGACTAGGTTTTGGTTAATTCGACAGATTACAAGTTGATAAATGTGCAATTTGACTTTGAGATTGGACGGGTAAAAACTTCCTCAAATTTGACCAATTTGACCAATAAACACCCTTAATGTTTAGTGCCAATAAACTTGATTTCGGTTAGCTTTAATTAGTTAATTAGACCCTTAACTGCAACTATATTTGTGACTTGTGACCACATCATCAAATTATTTAAAAAATGAACGAAATACAACAAAAATAGCATTTGCATGTGCTGCAATGGTTGCTAATTTTAAAATAATACATTATAAGTGGTGGGGATGAAGTCAGTCAAAATTTATAATAAAAAAAACTAAAACAATGTTTTTAAAATTATAAATAAATAAGGTTAGTATGAGATAATCTATATTTGTATCTATTTCATTTATTATAGGGTTGTTAAAATAATAAAATAGTGCTACATTATGTGTACCATCCCTAATCACACATTGTAGTTAATTTAAAATTTAATGTGTCTAATGATGTGGGACCTTGATCAAACATGTATAGGTCCCACATAATTAGCCAAAGATATATATGATCTTATGAGACAAACGTATCTCTCCTAATATATTTTTATACAAAGAAATTATGTAGTGGAATGAAAAGAGATACTCTACTAAATGTGTGTATACAATTATAATACATGAATAAGATATTTATATGTGTGCAAATACCTTTTTGGTGAATAAATAATAAGTGACTATTCCATTTCCAATTTGAAGTAAATACATTTGTCCATGTAAGACTAGTTACTAATAATAATGTACCAAAACCTAGGCCTATAGAAAGTGCACATAATTATTATTAATATAGTATAGGAGGCTATATATATATTTATATTTATATAGTTAATGTGTCTAAATTTGCATGCTTAAAAATAAAGACCAAAGATTGTGATTACATAAAGTATGAGAGAGTTAGTATGAAAAGGTAAAAGCCGGTGCCGTGTGAAAAGCAAGAAAATTGTTAAAGGTCCAAAAAAAAAATTAAAAATTTATATAAAAGGACAGTTTTTTTTTTCTTGTTGTTTAGGTCCTTCCTTATCATTTCTCCTAAATAAATAAATAATTTTTTTTTTCTTGTAAACAAACAAAGGACAGTGATAAAAAAGAAGAAAAGGCAGTCAATTCATAGTCATGAATATATTTTTTTTAAAAATTATGAATAATATAAAATTGATCTCTTTAGACTTACTCCTTCACTATTTCTCTCTCTTCAAAAAGTGAGTGTCTCTTTCTCACTCCATTATCTCGAATGAACTGAAATATATTAAATAAATACTATTACAATAACAAAAAAAAAAAAAAGTAGCCCAAAAAAAGCCAAATAATAATACTAAAAACAAAGTAAAAAAGATTGACTCAAAAAGGACAATACATTAATAAAAATTATAAAACGAATAAAAATGCAAACTTTTTTTTTGGGGTGTCTAAAAAAATACTCTACGTGGGTATGGGTTGAGATTATTTTATTATTACCATCATATTATCACTTAACAAGAGTGTAGTTAGTAGTATTATTTATGGAAAAAAAAAAGAAAAAAGTTGGGTCAGGTATAATTTTTTTTAAATGGGTATGCTTGCTTGGCTTTATGGATATTTTGAGTACTCTTATATTCACATATAGATGGATAGAGATAGAAAGCTGAGAGATCAGAGAGAAGAGAAAAGAGGTGGTGAGATGAGGAAATTCTTGTGAAGAAGGGGATCTGATCTTTCCTTTTCGCGTTGAATTCTCTTCTATAACTTTCTGTGTTTACAAACATACATCTGGGAGAATTATATATACATATTTATATGTATAGAGAGAGAGAGAGAGAGAGAGAGAGAGAGCTGTTACTTTCTCTTGATTTTTGTTTGTGTTCGTGAAAAGTTAATTTTTGTGATTCATTTTCCTATTTTTTTCCTTTGCCACACCAATAGCTCCACCTCTAAAGAAAAATGCAAACCTTGTCTAATAATTTCGAAACCTTTCACACCCTTGAGAGTATAAAGTTTTGATTTTTATTTCTGGATTATTATTATTATTATTATTATTGTTATTATTATTATTATTATTAATTTACATTTTCCCTTTTTCTTTGAATTTTCTCACATTCAGAGCATTAAATGGTCTTTTGTTCTTTTCTGCAAGAACCCAATACAAAACAAAAGCACGGAGTTATCATACAAAAGAGAAAAACTTAAGAGCAAAGGAGAAAGGGCCTCCTCTCTCTCATCAAGACTCAGACTTTTGTTCTGGGTTTTCTTCTAAACAGAATTCCAAACCAGAAAGAAAGAGTTTATATATATATATAGGGAAAGTTCGGTTTTGGTTGATTTGAGTTTGTGGACGAAGAAGAAGAAGGAAGAGGAAATAAATATTATCAATGAGAGCCGGATTGAGTACGATCCAACAGACACTAACGCCGGAGGCGGCGAGCGTTTTGAACCACTCGATCGCGGAGGCGGGTCGTCGAAATCATGGCCAAACGACGCCGCTTCATGTGGCGGCGACGCTACTCGCTTCGCCTTCTGGTTATCTCAGGCAAGCATGTATAAAGTCACACCCTAATTCATCGCACCCACTTCAGTGCCGGGCTTTGGAGCTATGTTTCAGCGTGGCTCTGGAGAGACTTCCCACGGCCCAAAACATGAGCCCCGGGATGGAACCACCAATCTCCAATGCGCTCATGGCGGCGCTTAAGCGCGCCCAGGCTCATCAGCGCCGTGGTTGCCCGGAACAGCAGCAGCAGCCCTTGCTCGCCGTTAAAGTTGAGCTTGAACAGCTCATCATATCGATACTCGATGACCCAAGTGTCAGTAGAGTTATGCGTGAGGCTAGCTTCTCTAGCCCCGCCGTGAAGGCCACCATAGAACAGTCTTTGAATTCTTCAGCTGCTGCCGCCGTGACTGCTAATTCGGCCCCAATTGGATTGGGATTCCGTCCCGGTGTGACTGCCACGGCACCACCAAGTCGGAACTTGTACTTGAATCCTCGTTTGCAGCAGCAGCAGCAGGGGAGCGCCGCCCAATCTGCGCAGCAGAGAGGGGAGGAGGTAAAACGGGTTTTGGATATACTTGTCCGGACCAAAAAGCGCAACCCGGTTCTGGTCGGTGATTCTGAGCCAGAGGCGGTGATGAAGGAGCTCCTTAAGCGTATTGAGAACAGAGAATTGGGCGAAGGGTCCCTCCAAAATGTTCAAATTATTCATTTGGAGAAGGAACTTTCCCCTGATAGGACTCAAATACTTGGGAAAATCAAAGAGTTAAGGGGTTTGGTAGAATCCCGGATCGCCAAATCCAATGGCGGAGGGGTAATTCTTAACTTGGGTGACTTGAAATGGCTGGTGGAGCAGCCTCCGGTGAGCTTGGCAGGAGGTGTACCGACCTCTGGGGCGGTGCAGCAACAACAGATTGTGTCCGAGGCAGGGCGTGACGCCGTGGCTGAGATGGGGAAGCTTTTGGCTATGTTCGGAGATAACGGCGGCCCCGGACGGCTTTGGCTGATCGGAACCGCTACTTGTGAGACTTATTTGAGGTGTCAAGTGTATCATACTTCAATGGAGAATGATTGGGATCTACAGGCTGTGCCAATTGCTTCCAGAGCTCCTGTTCCGGGATTGTTCCCCAGGTACTTTTTCCCTACTCAAATTTCATGTATTTGGTTCTTGTTTTTTTTGGCTCTTACTATGAAAGTCAGAGTTGACTCACTTTTATTAATCTATAAAGGAATTAGAGATTTCATTTCTTATAAATGGCAATCCAGAATTGCTGTACATGGAACCTCTACTTTTAAGTTTCTTCTTTGGAATGGGAGAATATGATCTTAATCACAAATTTAATGTTGTATTTTAAGAACATTATCGATTTAGATATAGATGTTTAATTGATCCTGTTTAATGCATACTAAAAACACTTTCTTTCTTTCTTTTATTGATCTTTTCCTTTTAGCAGGCTTGGGACCAATGGAATTCTCAGTAGCTCAGTCGAATCTTTGTCCCCTTTGAAAAACTTTCCAACAACAAAGCTTGGTCCACCTCGGCGTTTGTCTGAAAATATGGATCCATCTCGAAGAGGAGGAAGCTGTTGCCCCCAATGCAATTCAAATTACGAACAAGAGTTGTCCAAACTTATTGCCAAGGAATCGGAGAGATCGTCGTCCTCCGAGATCAAATCGGAAGCAAACACCACACGGCCGGTGCTTCCTCAATGGCTGCAGAATGCTAAAACATCGGATCAAACACAGGTGAGATGTTATGAACAAGCTGATCAAAAGTTGTTTGAGCAAAGACACAAGCTTTATTTATTGACATTGTTCTTTCTTTTGTGGTATTGTGTAGACAAAGAACCAAGAATTAGTCTTGAAGCAAAAGACTCAGGAGTTGCAAAAGAAATGGAACGACACATGCTTGCATCTTCATCCTAGTTTCCATCACCATCATCATCAAGCCCTTGGCTCCGAGAGATTGGCGCAGATGACGCCTACGCTGGTGTCGTCTCTTTCGATGACCAGCTTGTACAATCAGAACTTGATCGGGCGCCAACCTTTCCAACCTAAGCTACAAATGAACAAAAGCTTAGGTGAAACTTTGCAATTGAATACAAACCCAGTTGTGCTTTCAAGCCAACAGTCACAAGAGAAAACAGTTTTGCCACCAGGAAGCCCTGTTAGGACTGATTTGGTTCTTGGTCAAACAAAAGTCAACGGTGTCACAACAGAGCAAACTCATAAAGAGAGGATCAATGATTTTCTTGGGTGCATTTCTTCCGAACAAGAGAACAAGTTCGTTGATATCCCAAGAGATGACAAGGTTGCTTGTAAATTAGATGCAGACTCCTTCAAAAGACTCTCAAAGAGTTTGGCGGAGAAGGTCTGGTGGCAGCCCGAGGCGGCGGTCAGTGTGGCGGCTACTATGACGGAATGCAAGTTGGGCAACGGTAAGCGCCGTGGTGCAGGGTCGAAAGGTGACATGTGGCTGCTTTTCATTGGGCTAGACAGGGTCGGGAAGAAGAAGATGGCGTCTGCTGTTTCGGAACTGGTTTCTGGATCAAGTCCCGTGATGATCAGCCTCGGTTCGAGGCGGAGAGATGGGGAGTCTGAGATGAGTTTCAGAGGTAAAACAGTGGTGGATAGAATTGCTGAGGCGGTTCGGAGGAACCCCTTATCGGTGATCGTTTTGGAAGACATTAACGAAGCTGATATGCTTGTTCGAGGGAGCATTAAGCGGGCGTTGGAGAGAGGCCGTATGACTGATTCTCACGGTCGTGAAATCAGTCTTGGAAATGTTATCTTTATCCTCACGGCAGAATGGTTACCGGAGAATCTCAAGTACTTGTCCAATGGCGAGTCCATAAACGAAGAAAAACTCGCCGGGATAGCAAAAAAGGCATGGAAGCTGAGACTTTCAGCCTCTGTAAGGACCTCAAAACGACGAGCTCATTGGCTCGACGACGATCGAAGACCGACGAAGCCAAGGATGGAGACGAACTCAATGGCGTTTGATCTCAACGAGATGGCAGCCGGCGATGCCGATGATGATAAAGCAGACGGGTCGCATAATTCAAGCGATTTAACGATCGATCACGAAGATAATGAATGTGGCCTCATCATCAACAACAACAGAAGACCGTCATTGGTCGGCGGAGCCTCGTCGATGCCACGGGAATTACTCGAAGCAGTAGACGACACCATTGTTTTCAAGTCTGCTGACCCGCACGCCATGCGCAGCGGCATCACCAACTCCATAGCCAAGCGATTTTCCGCCGTTGTCGGAGATGGGTTTTCGTTAGAAGTGGATGAAGACGCGACGGAGAAGATCTTGAGCGGTGTGTGGACTGGCCGGACGAGTTTAGAGGAATGGACTGAGAAAGTCCTTGTTCCGAGCTTCGACGAGCTGAAGTCAACCCTTTCCGGGTCAACAACGGACGAGTCGATGGTCGTTAGACTCGAAGCCGAATGCGAGTCCGACCACGGCGGAGTTGGCGGCGACGGGAGAGAAAATTGGCTTCCCATTGGCGTCAAAGTGGTGGTGGCTGCCGATGCCTGAAGCGATGGCATATGGGCAAAATTGGTATTTTGCTATTTTGTTTGGATAGAAATGTAAATATGGTCAACTGTTTGGCGGGTAGTCAAAGTACATTTGGAAAAGTCAAGAGAGAAAAAAAAAACCGTTATAAGAGGGAAAAAAAAAGACAAAAGAGACACGTTTGGATTAAAAACTCAAACCAAACAGTCCCTCTCTTCTTCTTCTTCTTCTTTTTTTGGGTAAATTTAAATAGATTATTAATTAATTTCTTTCTTTTTTTCTTTAATGTTAAAAAATTATAGTGTTTAATAGTGATTAAAAATATTTATTAATTACGTGGAACGTTGATTAATAAGATGAGGCATTTATTTCTTTCTTTTTCCTTTTGTTTAACTCTCTTTTCATTTTATTTAAATTACTAAAACACCCCTGGTATAAAAGACGTGGCACTATCGATATCGTTGTGAATCTCACTATCTGGCACGTGGCCATGCAACCACTTTCACGTGGCTCCTCATCTAGACGGTTAGGATTCACTCCAAAAGACGAAATCATAATAATAATAATAAATTGACGTGTTGATGGGATTTGATCACGTGTGGGCGCATCATTACTCTACTATGTACGTCTCATTCATGGGATTCATATGACCGTTAGATGAGATGACTTTATTAAAGTCAACCTTTGCATCAAAGGTCAAGGTCATCCATTGCAGAAATGCATGACTTTTGCTTTCCTCTTAATTTGGTAAGAGCATACGATTATTTCTCCTGCCATGAAAATATTAATATAAACGTGTAACGGACGCAAGTCCAAGCTAAATTGTAGTGGGATGTGGGGTAGGGTTAGCTATACATTATGGTTAAATCATGCTAAGGTTAGCTACTTGTTTTTTTCATAGGTCAAAAATTTTAATTCACAAAACCAAATTTATTAATTAATATATCTTTGTAGTTGACATAAATTATTAGACAAAATTTTAACTTATAGCTTTTAGCTTTAAACATACTAAATAATAAGCGAATTGCTTAGTGGCATTTATAGTGCCCAACACCACACGGATGTGACATACTGTTATTGGTGCAATCTAATATCGGTCCCACTTATTTGAATTCAATAAATATTATGAGGTAGTGCTAACTAATCATATAGTGTCACATCATGTAGTGTTGGACACTTTAATGTACCAAATTTTTAATCCTCTTCGCAAGAAATGTTGTAGGGTACAATACATGCCAATATATAGCTAAATCTTGAAATAATATTACGAGCTGAGTTGGTATAAAATAATTAATTATTAGCTAAGAATAATTAATCATTACTTACTAAAGATATACTAGCTATACATTATGGTTAAACCTTGCTAATTAAGGTTGAAGGGCACAATATATGTAAATGTATAGTATGTGGTTCCACATTAGGTAGTAAAAAGTTAATAATCAATCGATCTAGCAAGGCAATAGTGTGGTAACTACAATGGTAAATTTAATAAAGTTAATTCTTAGATCGAGATATATCTACATATGTAAGTTATAATAACTTTTATTCAAAAAAAAAAAAGTTATAACAACTTTGAATGAATATACATTGTATTGTGATTGTGAACCCAAAAAAATGAAAAGAATAAGTTGTAGACAGTTGGCCCTGTGGCTAGTGGGCACATGTGTATACATGTCGGCATCTTAACTTGTTCTTGTTCATACCAAGTCTTGAGAGTCATCATCCATTACATATCATATGGCCTTAAATCTCAGACAACTAGATTAAGTTATGTTTTTTTTTTTTTGCAATTTCCAACTTTTCTTTTTCTTTCTTGGCTAAAATCGAGGCCAATTTTCTTTTTGATTGATTTCTCATTCTAGCTACTAAATATTCCCTCCCCTAATTCCAATTTAAGATAGAAAAGTCAAACGATTTGACATTATGTATTCATTAGTCATTGGATTTAATAATTGATAATTGGAATAACTCTACTAAATTAGTTATCGATCGACCATAGTTTTGTGATATGACAAATTATATGAGTTGATATTTTATGCTTGGTTTAAGATATTTAATAATATTTGTTAAATTACTATTGCCTTTATAATATCATAACATTATAGAAAACTACCTAGCTAGTAACTTTAATCATTTTTAACCAAGGTAATAATTTACTACAACGTGGGTCACCATACATAACTAATTGACATGACATAGTTAGATAGTGAAGATAAAATGATATGAAATGACTCATATAATTATATATATATTTATATAATTATGTATTACATATCTTTTCGAAAGGAGAGTCCGGACCGGACCACAACCACCAACGGACAATGAAACTCTTTTTTCATTTTTGTTTGGTTATTACAATTGCGATTCTTATCGATCGATGTGAGTCATACCTCTTTCGAAAGATAAGGGACCAAACCCTCTTTCCTTCTTATCTTTTCTTTTATTATATGTACATGTTTTTTTTTTCTTTTGTCTTCCTTTGATTAAAGACGAAATTAATCAAAACCCTCCACGTATACATGCATAGATATATATGTGTAATTTAGCAAAGGCCAAGGTGGTCGACATTATTCATAAAAAAATGACCTTGCATGATAATTCATGGCCATATGATGATGATCAAATAAAGAAGAATAAGGTGTTCGATCGACAAAGAGGAAAGCGAAATGACCAAGAAGACAAAAAGAGAGAGAGAGATGGATATATACACACACATATATATATATATATATATGTCTATTATTATATATATATATATTCCATTTTCGTATCAAAATTCATCATCATATTGATTCATATTCAATGTATTATACAAAAAAAGCTCTTCAATCGGTCTTCTTCACTCACTTAACCCTACATCCACATGTGTTCTCATTTAATACCCTCTCTCTCTCTCCATATAAATAGGTAACGGTTACAACACATTTTTTTTCAACACCGATATATCTTTTTTCTATTTTTGGCACTTGAATAAATATAATCCTAAATTTTTTTTTATATGAGAGTGTACATTGTAGTTATTTAGAATATCCTGCAAATTTTTAAGAAATTCTGAATAGTTTACGAAGCCAAAAATAGGGTTTAAACTGTCAAATTTTACATGTGTACACACAAAAACAGACACGCGGACAACAGACAGTTTAGACATTGTTTTCGGTACTCTAATTTATTCAAAATTTTTTGAAAATTTGTAGGATCTTCTAAATAGCTATAATGTACACTGTCATATAAAAAATTTGAAATTATATATATATACAAGTACGGAAAATAGAAAAAAAAACACTGGTATTGTAAAAATATGCAGTGTAACTCCCTATTCTAATAATCCCACTTGCTAATGAATGAGTGGAAATCGATATTATATGTGTAGATATATTTCCTTAAACAAAAAAACAGCTAGGCTTCAACTATAATTAAGTTTATATTTTTTTTTATGAGATTGTGATAATTTAAGTATTTTCTTTTATGTATAAATGAATATGGACTAATTATTTTGAGTGCATATATGCCCAAAAGTTGTATTATATATATATATATATATATATCTTTTTCTAGGAGCGTCTAAAGTTAAAATCTTGGCAGATATTATTTCTTATTATTGTCGTTCGAAAGGTCCTTTCAAAAAACAAATTATTTATTTTATTTATATCATGATTTTGTTAATTTATTTTAATTAAGTATTTATTAATTTTATTTTTGTTTTAAGGAATTTTAACTACTGTTTCATTCAATGGCGTAATATGTCTCTATCTGAATGCACTTATTTAAATTTATTAGCTCTGTCTGAAAAAACTAAATCCGAATTAAATGACTTATATAGTAGTTTTTTTTTAAAAAAATTATTTCTTTTGAAAGTCAAAATAATTATTGTATCAACGGCCATTATTAATGATAAAGAAAAGAATATCTATTTTTGCCACGTTGTTGAATGAGAGTGGTTTTCTTTCGGATATGGATAGGTAAATCAGGAGCAAAAATTAAAAATAACAATAATATATAATAACAAAAATGTTCTTGTCATTCATGTATATGACTATAATTATTATTATAATATATATATATATATAAATTAATATTGACCCAATTTATAAGTTAACATGCATAACGTTCTTTCTTTCTATATCAACCACCTCGTCCACTACTAATCCTCATAATCATAATTATACTACACTAATCAATAAAATTAATTAAATATAACAACACCCATGATGTAGAATCCAACATCGAATTATTTTATAATTAGGAATAATTATCAATAAGAAAAGAAGAACAAGGTAAATTAGAGTATACTACATCTACACATACAAATATATATATATATTTATATAAAAATATATATCCTTTGTCTTCTTGTCATGAGAGAATATATTTATATTTATATGATCTATGTTATAATTAATAATATAAGAATTTAGACATCTACTTCACCTTTTATGAAACAATAATATTTATCTATATTAACTAATAACTAATACATATATATATAGAATAGATAGCATAGTATTCTTGAGAAGGGTATATTGGTAATTTCACATAATTTAAGAGAGAGAGAGAGAGAGTGATATGCATGCCTTGCCTATGAAAGAATATACTTTGATCACAAGAAAGCTCCACTTGCTTTGTCTGTATACAGAAAAAGTAGGAGTGCATATAAAATTAAGACAGGGTGTCCTTTTTATCATTTTTATTTTTTTAATTTTTATTTTTTTAAATAAATAATTTTATTATATTTTTTTATTTAATTTAATTTTCTCTCTCCGAACCCACATACCTTTTTGCCTTTATGCTTGTGTCCCCTCATCATCTCATATCTGCCTTTTTGGAATAAAAACAAAAACTCAACCACTCTCTCTCTCTCTCTCTCTCTCTCTCTCTCTCTCTCTCTTTCTACACCTAATTTATTTCTTTATTATCTTAAATGAATATATGTTTAAATCACTGCCAGAAAAAAAGAAAAAAAGAGTGTTAAGTAACATTTGAGTTTTAACAAAATAGTACTTTTGCTAAGAATGTCAAAATTCCTTGTTGTTATTTGATTTTGTGATATTATTAAACTATAAAAGATACAAAGTGATATTTTTCTAAATGCTGCGAGGTCGGTAGATAAGTTTATAAATGCCCCTAAAGCTTTTCAAAAGATACGTATGATTTTTGTTCATTTATATAAAGAGTAAATTTCAACAACAAAAAAAAGTATATAAAGGAAAATTCTAGAATAGAGGTATGCTTTTTGTCTCTATCGGTATGGGTGTTTCTGTTTTTAATGCGTGAAAAAATTATAACTTAAATTTTTTATATGACGGTGTATATTGTAGTTATATCAGACATCTCACTAATTTTTCAAGAAATTTTGAATAATTTACGGTGTTGAAAAAGACTTCAAAATAATTTGTTTTTCGCGCGTATAAAACATGCTTACAAACAACTTGTTTTTCATGTTTTTCGGTATATGGTTATATTACAATTCAATTTTTTTTATATGACGACATATAATTTAATTATTTAGAATTTCCCCACAAATTTTCGGGGAATTCTAAAAATTAACAGTACTGAAAATAAGAAGAGTAATTGATGAAAGTGACATTTTTTTAAGTCATTTTGCACTCTGGCCTAGTTTTGATAATGTTTTGCAAAATGACCTCTGTCTAAAATTTCGACAAGCTGTCTAAAAATTTCGACCAACTGTTTGAATTTTTTGACCAACTGTCTATAGTGTCGGAGGTCATTTTGCAAAAAATTATCAAAATTAGGCCAGAATGCAAAATGACTTCAAAAAATAGGTCATTTTGCTAAGGCACCCAAATAAGAAATATGTTGTTTTGAAACTTGTTTTATACGCACGTGAAACAAGTTATTTTGAAGCTTGTTTTCGGTATCATTAATTATTCTAAATTTTTAAAAACTGGCGAAAGGTCCTAAATAATTATAATGTACACCATCGCATAAAAAAATTGGATTATAATTTTCCACGTGAATGAAATAGGTTTTGTTTATTTCAAAAAGAAAAATGTTTTAAAAGTATTATCGTTCTTTGATTCTTCTAGATTATGGACATATCCATCATGGCGTTAAAAGCTATTCTAAAATTTAAAATTTACTTTTGATAGTCATTGAATAAAGAATAAATAGTATTCACCACTCTCCAAACTATCACTAATTCAGATCGTGCTTCCAAATGATTTGTAATGTTAAAAAAAATATTTATTTTTCTTAAAAAAGTAATTAAAACCTTAAAAAAGTCATTTTAAAAGATTAAGAAAATTTTAAAAAAATACTAAACATTAAATATATTAATTCATGTTATCTTTTTCTTCTTTCTTCTTCTCGTTATATTCTTGCAGTTCATCAAATACAAACCCATATTATAAACAATTTTTTTCTTCAGTAATTTCGTATGTAAAATTGAACAAATGAGTGTATTATGTTGGGAATTTATAGCTTACACTTTCTAAATCAATAATTATTAAAGAAATTTATTCAATATTATAAACCTTAGAGACTAATCAAGAATCATATTCAAAGTATAAATGCAAATCTTGATAATTAAATAATCATATCCATAGTATAAATGCAAATCTTGATAAGTAAAGAATAGTTGATTAAATGATTATAACATGAATTTAGAAGCATTTAATCATCAATACTAACAATAATAAACACAATTAAAGGATGAAATAACAACAATATCACAATTAAGTAAGTAAATCACAATAGAATAATACGAGGTTTTGTAAATGAATCCGCTAAGTTCTCACTAGTTCTTACATATGAGATCGATATGATTCCGTCTTGAATCAATTGTCTCACATACTTATGCCTTAGACTATATGCCATCATAGGCTCTAACTAATGTGGCTTGACTATCACAATGTATCGAGATTGTCGATACCTTATATGCAGAATTTGGGATATCCACCATGAGATCTCTAAGTCACTTGGCCTCCATGGTTGAGTGTGCAATACATGTTTGTTTCTTTGAACCCCAAGAAATTGCTCCTCCTCCAAGCATAAACACCCAACTAGTAGTGGAGAGATGGTCTCCCACACTCAATGTCCAACTTGCATCGGGATATCCCTCAATTATCTTCGAAAAATTTAAATATTGGAGGCTTAGCTTCTTGGTCCTCTTAAGGTACCCTAGAACTCTCTCAATTGTCCTCCAATGTTCCATACTTGGATTGTTAGTAAACATACCTAGTTCACTAACCGCATATGCAATATACGCTTTTGTCAATGAGCGATGTACATTAGACTCTCTAATGCACTTACATACTCAAGTTGAACCACCACTCTACCATTGTTATTTTCAAGCTTAATGTTTGAATAAAATGATGTATTTGCCTCTTTGATTTTGAGATGACTAAATTTTTCAAGCACTTTCTTAACATAATGAGCTTGACTTAAGGCATAACTCCCACTATTTTTTCTCACTTTTATACATAAAATTGTATCGACCTCTCCAAGGTCTTTCATCTTAAAAATGGAAGATAGAAACATCTTCGAATTTATTATGTCTTTCATCTCATTACTCACAATCAACATATCAACAACATATAGACACATCAAGATGACATAGCCATCACAAGTCTTAGAGTATAAACACTTGTCCGCATTATTGCGTGTAAATCTATAAAAAAATTATGGCCTTATCAAACTAATGATTCATAGTTTATAACAATAAAATTAATTTTGTAAGATTGATTTAATTTAAATTATTTTTTAGTGTAATGATTTATTTTAAATTTATTAATATTTAATAAAAAACACAGAGATTTTTAATATTTTTGAAATATTTGTTTTAAATTACACATGCGGCGTTGATGTGACCAAGACACATCAACAAGCTACGAGTCGTGCCAGCGTGCTCTTAGCTACATTGGACAGAATTGGACGAAAGTCCCACTTTACAACACAATGAATAGTTTTGGAGAAATTTTTAATGGTCCAAAAAAATTAAGGGTCTTGATAATGTATAGGTCATAGTTCGGAGGACAAAATCCTAAATAACATATATTTTTTTAAATAAAAGGCTCATTTTTAAGTTTCACCCATGGCCAATCGACACCTTGAGCCAGCCCTGGTTTTAGACATTTAAAATACCTTAAAAATATTCACTCAAACACTCTCCAAAGTAGTTTTTAAGAGTTTTTTTTTTTTTTAATTTGACAAAGTCACCTACATTTAAAGTAAGGGTGTTCGCGATAGGAGTGATGCCATTTGGAGCAATTTTTATGGGCCAAAAATCATATGTGATTTGAGTCATTTCTTAAATCACAATTGTTTGACTATATGACTTCAAATTGTTGGGTTAAATACTTGTACATTTTCAAATTGGTAAGTGCATTGCATCGTGGTCTTGGAGAAAAATACAATCCAACCTACATTGTGAAAAATACTCCTAATTTAAACTTTAAAGGAACTCTTGCAATGTTTATTGGCTTCACAATATAGGCCCCATTAATGAATGAGTGCATGTCGACAACTAGTAGGGTCTTTTATACTGTAACCAACAGTATTTGTTATTAAATATGCTTAATATATTCCTAGCAATTTTGGCAACTAAATGCTTTAATATATTTTTAAACAAAACAGAGTCAAGAACATGTATGTATAAATACAACGAACTATATTAATTATTAAATTTATGAAAAATGTGTTCAAAATAATAATGAGATAAAATTATATAACCAAGTTTTAATCTCTAAGATTTTTCTTTCTAAATTCAAATAAAATATTATCTTTTTAAATCTTATCGAACAAAAATATGACCCCTATAAACAAACTAGTCCCACATGAAACAAATTTGAGAACATTTTTCATGTACAAGAGTATATTAATTAGCTCATTATCTAGCAATTTAATCATTTAATATAAATTGATTATTTAAAATTTTATTAACAGAAATGGTTTTCACTCTATTAACTAAATACTAAATATTAAAACTAATTCTCTCTAACATACATTATTCAATATATAGACATATTTTTCAAACTTTCTAATAAACGAATTCAATATCTAGACATTTTTGTTACATAATAAATTTCTATCTATATTTAAACAAAAAAATCAACAACAATCTTAACGAGTAAGAAGTCAAATTAAGAACATATATAATGTCAAATATACATCCAAGAGGATTGCATACTCTAATTTGTAACGACATATGGTACGTAGCTAGGTCGTCTCGTCCACATGAGAATCATTTTTCTAAAAAAAGACAAACAAACAAAACAAAACACACAACATTTGATTTCTTTTTTGTTGTTAATATCGAAAAATAGAATAGTCAGCAAAATTAAAGTTAGTCAAATATAATTTGATGATTGGCAAAGAGTCAAAAATTGATGAACCAAAAAGGAAGGTAGAACTCAATCGTCTAGAATAATAGAATGTATGGTTTTCCATTAATGGTCAAAAAATTATTGAGCCAACGCGCATGCACTAGTGAGTAGTAGTGATCAAGTATTTCATCATCATAATGATCGAAACTTGTGTTTGTGTACATAAAAAGTCATATTATAACATAAATGTCAAGTAATCAAACCTATAGTTCACATTGTAAAGTCAAATTATATCATGAAACATGTATTCGTGTAATCCTATTGCTACCTAGCTCAAGCCTTAAGCTAATATGAGATCTAATAAAGATAAGAATAATTAGTCATTTTGCCTCCCACTTTTGACATTGTTTCTAAATGCCATTAAATAGCAAAATTAGGTCTAACAGCTTAGGGTGCCCAACACCTAATTCATAATATGTAGAGAATGTTAAAGAGCACCTTAGGGTGCCCAACACCTTATACTGCTATAGGTGTCAATAAATATCAGGTTTCATATATTTAAATTTAAATTGAAATATGTGAGACCTACTACTAAATTGCACTAATAGATGTCACGACTCGAGTCCTAGACTGTGTCAAATATGTAATATTCATAATTTGGGTGGTCAACGATCAAACTTTGACCTTTATTGGAAAACAACTCTTATAAATGATCATTTAGTTAATTTATACGATATAGTACCATAATTATAATTAAAAAAATTATGGATTAATTCCTATAATTATATATAAAAATATTAGTGATAAAACATGATCATCTATCATTATACAAAGAACAATAATATCCCCACATTTATCTAATCACCAAACAGTTAAATTTAATAAGTCATAAAATACCAAAATAATACTTAGCATCTATCATTTTTCATTCATAACTATTACATAGCTAATTAAGAGATACAGACCATAAGGTTCCAAATTAAACACATAAACAATATTTGAAAGATAGGACTATAACTATAAGTAGAACTAAACTAAAATCATATTGGCTCCACCAATAAATCACCTTATCCCCACTCGCATCATTGGGTTGGGAGAGATATAGGGGGTGAGCTTATAAAGCCCAATAGGAAAACAACTAATATCAAGGACCGATAGTTTAAATAAAACCCATGCATGATTAGCTCTGAAAACAAAACATAAATCTTCATGTATAAACCAAAAATAGAGAGAAACCACAAACAATCACAAGAGGAAAACTACACGTGCACATCATACTGTCTACTAGATCCCTAGTTCCCAATACCTATCATAGAAAAACAACATCCTAAACCGAGTAGTCGTGCTTGATAACCACCACAATGGGTGGCTCAGATCACATCATGTATAGGTCCTATATCTTTACACCTACAGATGAGTGAACACCTGATCTACCTGTGATGACACAGAGACTAGGTCGTCAAGCAACAATATGCACAAATCACGATTAAGATGGCTCTTATCAGTATAACCAAATGCGGGAAAATGGAATAACAAAATAACATATTCTCTTTATTTTAGAAATTTGGGCAACATAACGGCTGCATGTGAATAAAACCAAAAAATATAACCTGCACAGATAAGTATACAAAAATATATTTGGCACTCAATGCCCTTAGAACAATCCATAAAAGCATGCAGATAAAGTTTTCAATTATTCAAACATTTTATAAATCTTAAAATTAGAATATGTCTAATGTTATTCAACACATGTAAAAACAAGTCCAATAACCAAGTTGAGTCACTACCTCCTTATGATTGCTATCATCTATCCAAAAAGACGCTCTTAAGCCCCTTATTCCTAGGTTCCAAGTAGCTTAGTCCACTCCAAAGTCACTTTGTCCTAAAATCCTCAACTGAACAAACAATTATGATCATCATAATGTACTCTTCAAATCGAGTCCAATGACATATAGCATGATACCATTCAAAGATAGTAAAAAATCTCACCTCAGCTGCGCACAGTGGCGGTTCACGGTGGCCGGTGGCAGTGCTCAAGCAATAGTGACGAAAATTAACTTTCTATATATCAAAACAATCCTCTCGATGAGTACATCACAAAAATGTTGGGGTTTTATGCCCTAATTAATACTCAATTTCTTTGTAATCTCATTTATTATCAATAAAAGAATAGAGGTCATTTTTTGACTTGGTCAATCACTTTGCTCACACGTTTTATTTTCATGATTATTTGTTTAATATAAACTTCTATTGAATCCCGAGCATATAGCTAATCTTATTTATAGTGATGTAATCACAGTGGAATATAAATATGATTATATGTTCAAAATAAGTTAGTCCTAAGATTATTAAGTGCACAGGATTAACACTAACTTGCTAATCTACAATATGATCTACTTACACATCATAGTGTTATTTTCTTTCCAGAACATTAGCAAAGTAGATAAGATCGGATGTATTTGTTACATCGGACAAGACTGATATTGATAGTTGATAAGATAAGTAAACATATCGTTATTATCTATTCTAGTCATGTCATATTGTTGACAATGGGTCAATTCAATCTCAATTCTGAGTGGTTAGTATTCTAACTGATTTTATTATTTGAGTTCTTTGACTTGTTCGTTACCAACATACCCTATGGACTAGCCCATACTTACATCTTGGGAACTCGGTAGTATAATTGAGTGGGAGTGTGAGCATCTATAGCTTCTGATGAAGAAGTGAAACGATGGTTTCCTTTTAGTTTGGTTCAAGGTGTTAAATGATAGAGATCTCATTTCAGTAATTAAATTAGTTTACTGAAATATCATTTACAAGGAACTAAGTATTTTAAGGATAAAATACAATGAGGGGTAAAACAATATTTTAGTCCTATCTCATTGTAGACCGTCTATAGAGGATTGAGTGACAATTGTGGTTGTAACGATGGATAATTAATAGCGTATCTATATTTGTTATAGAGCGTTCTATGAATTCAAGAGTGCAATTCCGAGTCTATAGTGGAGTCATGAGGAATTAATAAGTTAGTAAATTTATTTGTTAGATTTATGATAACTTATTGGAGCTTGATTTCATAGGCCCATGGTCCCCATTTTACCTTGGATAAAATCATCTAGATAGTCTCAATTAATTGATTTAATCATCAATTAGAATTATCAAAGTTGACCAGGTCAATTTTGGATAGTTTCACAGAGTTATGTAATTTTGAGAAGAAATGATAAATTATGGCAAATTTATTAATTAAGATAAATTGATATCTAAATTAATAAATACGTTTAAATCAAGGTTCAAATTATAAATAATTAATTTGATAAAGGATTTAAATTATTATTTAATTAATTAAACCAATAGAAAATAATACATGCCTTGATTTTAAGTCTAATGGGTTATAATCAAATGAGAAATTTCACGGGCCTAAAGCCTATGATAATTTCGACCTAGGGCTTCAAATTGGCTATTATTTTATTGATTTTTTTAATTAAATTAAATGTTCTAATTGAGTCTATAAAAGGAGTACTTAGAGAGAAGTCAAAACATAAGTTTGACAAGTCACAAGTTAGATTTTCTGATAGGTTTTAGATTATCTCTAAATACAAGTCATTTTCTAAGCATCTTTGTTATTTTCTCTTCTTCTCTTTGTATCTATCTCATGTGTTGAGAATTGCCCACTCTATTCTAGGTGATTCTAAGGATACATTGGAAGACTGTGAAGAAATTAGAAGAACGGTTCAGTTTCTTGATAATACTCTGCGACAGAAAGGATTCAAAGGTTAGAGAAACTGAAGGAATGACTTATTCATTCCGTTGCGTATACTGTAAGTATACTTATCATTGTTTCTCTTTGAATGCAATTTTAGAAACATGTTCTAGGCTATCTCATATTAATTTGTTTAATATTAGATATACATGAAAATAAATAAAGATCTTGTATAAGTTTTTCCAACAACTGGCCTCAGAGACTTTGGTAATCTTTATTTTCATGAATGAACATGTTTAAAATTGGATTATTTGATGTGTTTGAATAATTGGATGGTTTTTCATGTTTTTATTAAGCATATTGATTTTATGTGATTACTAGCAATTTTTAGGTTATTTTGTTGTGTTCTCTATGCTATTAATTTTTATATATGCTTTATTTTGTGTAAAACATGTTAAAAATGAATTAGAAAATAATTTTGGTTTGAAAATTTTCAAAAAATAAAATTTTCTACAAAAAATTTTGCCTGGCTGCTCATGCGCGTGCCCAGCCCAACATTTTTTTTTTTAAAATGAAAGAAAATTCAAAATTGTGGAAATAAATTATTTATAATCAAAACCAAAATATCAGATTTGTTTTTGTATTTAAAATAGTTTTTTAAAATAAGATATTTTTGTTAGTTGATATTTAAATAATTAGATATTTTCTACAAAGATTCAAATTCAAATTTAAAAATAGACTAACAACTTAATTTTAAATCTTTTAATATATATAAAAATATTATAATTATGATATCAGATATTTAAGATATTTTCATTTAAATTCTTGATTTTTTTAAAATCTTTATTTGAAAATATAAATATATTTTTATTCTATAGTTTTTAATATTAAAATTATTTTAAATTTGAATATTGTTAGTTAGATATTTTTATAGATATTTGAATTTGATTAACTGTTTTGAGATATTTTAGGATTGTTATAACTATTAATATTTTTTTTTTGTTAAAATATTAGTTATAGTTGTAACAACACAATATATTTTTGAAAAAAAGTTAAGATGTTGATTTTAAAATTTAAATTTGGTTAAATTTTGAAAATATCATTTTTTTCAGCCAATTAATAAAATATATTTTTAATAAATGAGATTTAAATTAACTTTGGTTAATTGTTGATAAATCCTATTTAAATTAAATTAATATTTTTTTTCAAATTAACCTAAACGAAGTTTATTGTTGATAAATGAAATTTAAATTAACTATTGTTAATTGTTGATAAATTTCATTTAAATTGACTTATTTTTGTAAAAATTTCATTAATTTGAATTTTTTTTTATAAATTTTAGATAATTAATTGTGATATTTTTGCAAATGAAATAAATTGTGGTATTTTTGCATAAATTCATATAATTGCTCATATAGTAATGTTGACTGCGTTTTTAGCCAACGACGTGAGAACGTCAAATACGACAAGCTTTCAAGAGAAATAAAAACGACACAGACGGTTTAATAAATAAAATAAAGAACACACAAGATTTTTATAGTGGTTCAGCCCCGATTGTCGGTAATAGCCTAATCCACTTAGAGTTGTGATTTATGGATCCGTACTCAAGATCAGATGGACTGAGCCAACTGAGTTTCTTCAGTACAGATTGCAAAAATACAAGAATTCTCTCTTATTTCAGCACTTTCTCTCTCTAGAATACTCAGACCCAAATTTCTCTCTCTAGACTACACAGACCCAAATTTTCTCTCTCTAGAAAGAAGAAGCAGAAGCCCCTCTTTCATCCCATAAGCCCCTTCTTTATAGGCTTAGGGTCATACATACGGTATCCCTTAGAACCGGGATATTTTATTATATTTATTACATTTAAATTACAAAGAAACATTCAAAATTCAAAATGTAACAAACCCCCCATTTGTGGGAAGAATGAGAGATTCCCGCATATCTTGTTGAAGTCGTTCCGGGGATTTTGACGTAGTCTCACATGCATGTTGATTACTCCTTCAAGCTTTCCTTGGACCAAGGTGATACAAGCTTGGCTCTCCTCAGACCAAGGTGGTCCGAGCCAACTCCCTTGGCACCTCACCTCGGGCAACTTTGAGGCAACCTCCTCCATGACATGTCCGATCGGACATGATGACCTTCTCCTCGGACCAAGGTGGTCCGAGGCATCCTTCTCTCTTGTTTCTCTCCTCGGACAAGTCCGAGCATACCTCCTCCATTCAAGGTCCCTTCGGACCTTGTGGCCTTCTCCTCGAACCAAGGTGGTCCGAGGCATCCTCCTTGGCATCTCACCTTGGACAAGTCTGAGGCACTCTCCTTTAGCATCTCCCAACTATGTCCGATCGGACATTGTGTAGGCTCTCCTTGTCAAAATCTAAGTCTCCATTCTTGACTTGCATGGGACTCCTCCTCCTTAGCTACTTACCTTGGACACTTTCGAGCCAACACTTAGGAAACCTTGGGAGGCTTACCTCGGACACACCCTTGGGGTCTCCTAGGACCACATACTCCTTGGGGTCTCCTAGGACCACTTTCTCCTTGGGGTCTCCTAAGACCACTTTCTTGAGTTCTCCTCGGACCTCATCCTTGGGTTCTCCTAGGATCACTCTCTTTAGCCTCCTAGGATGCATTTTGTCATCTTTATTGCCATGCCATTGATCTCCAATTTTTGGGTATAACAAGTAACATGATTAGGCCCATCCAATTATAACATGTTTGTTTGCACTACATGTGGTATTTTTGCAATTGGGCTTAGATGCATATAATGGTCCATATGTTTGTTAGATATATGGATTTTGCCAAATAAAATATTCATAAAATGATAGGTTGTATTTGGGTCCATTAGAAAATGTAATGTTTAAATTCCTCTCTTGTAGGTGATTCCACTTGTGAAGGTCCATTTGTTTTGTAAGACTATAGTGGGCCTAATCAATTAATAACAATTAATAAAATGAATGTTTAAATTCCTGTCTTTTGGACCTTGTATGGAAGATATGAGGCCTTTGTAGTGGGAACGACATACTGGACCCAGCTCTCCTCCATACAAGCCCAATTGTTAAGGTCCATGTACCTGAGTTGGACTTAATTGTATATGTTCATTATATTAGTTAAACAAAAATATTGATTAGCAACAAATTAATTCTAAATTAATTGAATTTGTTTCAATGTGACACTTTAGAATTAATAGGAAATTGTAGGACTTTGGTTTTAAAAATTTAATATGTTTAATTTTTTTTTGAAAACCATAGTCATTAATTTTCTAAAAATAAATAATAAAAATACTATTTTTTAATTTTATAATGAGCTTATTTTAAGATTTATATTCGATCTCCACTGTTGGTTTAACAACGTCAATAGCTTAATGGGGCCTCGAGGTGCTTTGATTCGTCCCCCTACGGAAGGTGTTCACTAGTTATTTTGACAAGGTTAGATTTTGAAAGATAGATAATTATAGGTCAAATTCTACTAGACTCACCCCAACGGTGACTACTAGGACTAAATATATGATTATCGAAACCGTGGGTCTAGCTCATAAAATAAGAGATTTTGTTTTCTTATTTCGATCGAATAGTAGGTTGTTAATAGTGGTGTCCATTATTAAATGAGTTTAGAACTCTATTTAACTGGTGATATTTTTTACTCTCACCAACCGGGACAGGGATATAATAGATTAGTTAAAAACCTAAAGAAATAGAGATATGATTGTTTTTTGTATTTTTTCTCATATCTTACATATTTTTGGTATATGCTGTGCTATTTCTTGAAATTTGTGTGAATAGAAGTTTTATTGAGAAAGTGTGATTGATTTCTATTTTATTGGTAATTTGTAGTTTTAAGTTAAGTAGTGTCTACTCCCACCCTTTCTCAACTTTCGATGAAGAAACTCACTGGAGAAAACTTCCTTAATTGGAAGCAGAATATCAACATAGAGTTGATTGGTGACAACTTTGAATTCGTCATGATTGAGGAATCCCCAAAACGAGCACCATGTCCACACGTTCGTGATGGCACCATCAATGCTCTTGATGGCACCGTAAATGCTTGGATAGCACAGTCTCCGCATGTACGTAATGGCACCGTGAATTCTCGGATGGCACCGTGTCTGAACGTTCGTGATCAACTCAACTATGGTCTGACACAGCTCATGAACAAGCTTCAGATTTTTGAGCCTATCATGGGTACACCTAGTAAAGGAGGAGAAAATAAGACTCCTATTTTTTTGCTTCTGATCTAGCTAAGGTTGAAGCTAACCAAGCTTCGTCTTCGAAAGCTGGAAACAAGAGGAAAGGTGGAAAAAACAACAACCCCAAGCCTGCAAAGGATGCAAAGACGAGTGCACAGACCCCTAAGGGGAAGAACAAGAAAAATAAGAAAGGTAAAGGTAAGTGTTTTCACTGCAAAGAGAAGGGGCAATAGAAACAGGATTGGCCCAAGTTTCTAGTAGCAAAAAATAAAGGTGATGATTATAGTTCATTTATCTTAGAAACATGTGTTTTAGAGAATGATAAATTCGTTTGGATTATTGATTCTGGATCTACCAACCATGTTTGTAACTCTTTACAGCCTCTTGAATCGTGGGATGAGGTGGACGAAGGCGGCTTAAAGCTTAAAGTTGGGAACGGAGCAATTGTTGCGGTCTAAGCTAGGGAAGTGCTCGTCTGAAATTCGGAAATAAATACTTAATTTTAAAAGATGTATTTTTATTTTGGATTTTAGTAGAAATTTAATTTCAGTTTCCATGTTGCAATTAGAACAACTTGTTATGACTTTCACAAGCTCTAATATATCTATTTCTTTCAATGGATCACAATTGTGTATTGCATGTTTGGAAAACGGGCTTTATATTCTGCGAACTAACAAACCCCTCGCTCTTAACAATGATTTATTCAAAGTAGCTAAACCTAGGACTAATAAACGTCAAAAGACTGATAACGATAATATGACATATTTATGGCACTTGAGACTAGGTCACATTGGCTATGATAGGATTCAAATACTTACAAAGGACGGACCTTTGAGGGAACTCACCTTAGGTGAAATTACCTGTCTGTGAGCCTTGTCTAGAAGACAAACTGACCAAGCGTCCATTCCCTGCAAAGGGTGATAGGGCCAAAGAACCACTTGGTCTTGTGCATTCAGATGTTTGTGGACCTTTGAATGTACAAGCCAGTGGTGGTTTTGAGTATTTTGTCACTTTCATTGACGATTACTCTAGATATTCATGTCTTTACCTAATGCATAGGAAATCAGAAACATTTTCAAAGTTTTAGGAATTCCTAGCAATGGCTCAGAACCAATTAAGTAAAACGTTAAAGATCTTGCGATCTGATAGAGGTGGAGAATATTTGGATATGCAGGTCCAAGATGATTTTAATGAATTTGGGATTTTATCACAACTTACTACCCCAGGTACTCCACAACAAAATGGTGTAGCGGAACGCCGGAACAGAACTTTATTGGAAATGGTTAGATGCATGCTTAGTTACTCAACTCTACCAACTTCATTCCGAGGACATGGAATTGAAACCGCGAACGACATTCTCAATGTCGTGCTGTCTAAATCAATCCCCAAAACACCTTTAGAACGCTGGAATGGTCGTGAACCTAGTTTACGACATTATAAAATCTAGGGATGTCCCGCCCACGTCCTGAGGAAAAAGGAGGGAAAGCTAGAACCACGAACTGAAGTTTGCATGTTTGTTGGCTATCCTAAAGGTACTCGAGGTGGATTTTTCTATAGTCATTCAGAAAAGAAAGTGTTTACTTCTACAAATGCTACTTTTCTGAAAAATTACTATGTCCAGAACTTAAAACCTCGCAACAAAGTAGTCTTAGAGGAGATGGTTAAAGAATTGAATCCAACCAATGTTCCATTGTCATCAACGCAAGTTGATGATGAAATTTCCACTCTTCATGTCCAACCGACGCAAGTCAATTTAAATGAAGATAGTACCACTGTTCCTGAGCTAACAATCACGGAGCCTCGTCGTAGTGGGAGGGTTTCTAGGAACCCAATTCGCTATGGTTTGGATGGTGAAACCAATATGGTTGTTGGTGACACTAGTGATGATGATTCGTTGTCTTTCAAATAGGAAATGGCTAGCCCTGAAAAGAAACTATTGCTCGAAACCATGAAACAAGAAATGGAGTCCATGTACTCAAATTCCGTTTGGGATCTTGTGGAAGCACCTAGTGACTTTAGGGCCATTGGGTGCAAGTGGATCTACAAGAAGCAATGGGGTGTTGATGGAAATACCGAGACTTATAAAGCTCGATTAGTGGCAAAGGGTTATACCCAAAGAGAATGCGTGGACTAAGAGGAAACTTTTAGTCCGGTAGCCATGCTCAAATCCATTCGCATCCTCCTATCCATAGCAGCCGCTCTCAACTATGAGATCTGGCAAATGGACGTCAAGACAGCTTTTCTTAATGGAAAGCTTGACGAAGTCATTTATATGGATTAGCCAGAAGGATTTATAGTAACTGGACAAGAAGGAAAAGTTTGCAAGTTGAGTAGGTCCGTCTATGGACTTAAGCAAGCTTCTCGTTCCTGGAATCTTAGGTTTGATGAAATAATCAAAACCTATGGCTTTGAACAAAATATTGATGAGCCCTGTGTGTTACCAACTGAAGGCAAATCAAATAGTGGTTGCAATGCCCCAAATCCTCCGACGTGGTTTAATGGCAGGATTAGTAGGCCGGGAGGGCCATAACTATTTAATTATGCCATTAATTGAATATATGCATGTTTATGTGAATTATATTATAATATGATGTTATATGCATGCATATGGGTCCACATTTGAATATTATGATGTTTTGATAATTTGGCCCATTGAGGGAAAATTTGTGTATTTGGGTGCATATTGTGATTTGTGAATGAGATTCCATTATTATGGAGATATATTCGAGCTATTCAGCATGAGACGGTCCTATTTAGTGGATTAGCGGTTTTTTCATAACGGGGTCAATTATTGGGTAATAAGAATGTTTATTTAATGATAAATTGGGAGTTATTGAGATCATGGTGAAATTTTGGAAGTTTTGACTATAATACCCCTGGGGTGTTTTTGGGACCCCGAGCACTAGGTTTTATTTGAGGTTACTTAAGCTTGAAGTAGCTTGTCAGATAGAACGTACGTTAGAAAACCTCTCGTTCTTCTCCGTTAGTTCATTTTCACCGTTCGAAGCGTTTTCGAAGATATCTCGAGTTCTAGGAGTCGGAATCAGGCGAGGATCAAGGCATAGCGATCCTAGAAAAGATTAGAAGCTTCTTGACCGAAGGATTTGACAAGAAACAACCCAATCGAAGGTAATCTAAGTGTAAAGTTTTGAGTTTTTAGAGTTTCTAAGCTTTGAATTGGCTTTTGTGAATCATTGAGTTTTTGGCTCGATTGAGCCTTGGGTTTTGGAGCATTGGGAAGCTTGGGAACTTTGATTTTATGATTTGGTAATATTTAGGCATGTTTTTGGAAGCTTTGGGATGTTGGAGAACGAGTTTGGGCGTGTTCTGGGTTGGGCGCCGCAGCCCTGTTCTTGGAGAGTCGCGACCCTAGCTTGAAGAAGCAGGTGGGGAATTTTGTGCTTGCTGGGCACCGCAGCCCTTGATGTAGGGCGCCGCGGCCCTTGTTTTAGAGGTGGCTGGGGGTCGCGGCCCTTGATGCCAGGGCCGCAGCCCTTGAGCAGGGTTGAGCCCGTTTGAGTGTTTTGGCCCCGGGAACATGGTTTTAGGCCTCGGGATCACTCCTACTACCCGGATTAGTGGGGATTGATGTCCCGGAGTCTAGATCTTGGTTTGGGAACCCTTGATTATCATTTTATTGATGGTATCCTATAATGTGTTATGATTAGGTGACCGCTAAAGGACTAAAAGCTAGACCGTTCTCAAGGGTCGTTCTTCTATTCGTTCTAGCTCGAATCAGAGGTAAGAAAACTGCACCCCATATGTGACATGCATGAATATTCTTGAGGCATGTTGATTACGTAAATGTGGACATGGATTGATTATTGAATGCTTAGCAAATCTTGCTCACTTGTGCATGGTACTGACTCATTAGTCAGATTTGGCAAAGGTGTCGGTATCAACTGTGAAGCTGTGACTCATTAGTCAGGTTCGGCAGTGGTACTGGGCACTGGTCACACAGTGCTGACTCATAAGTCAGGACGGCCTTAGCGTGTTCAACGCAAGCCAATAAAGATTAGATCTAATCGATATCTGCATTGGATGACTCAAAGAGCATTAATGTCATACCGACCTCAAGTTCGATGAATATTATAAGCGCTTGTGTGACTTACCTTTCAGTCACTCATTTGTTAAGTTAGAGGCTTACCTATCAGTCTCTTGTCTATTTAAGGCTAGTGGTTTACCTAGCAGCCACTCTTTTGTTTAAATTTAGAGACTTACCTATGATCGCCAAAATGTAACACGCAAGTATACGCGGTCTAATCAAGTAATATATGATAAGTTAAGTGTCGATCCCACGAAGACTGCTATTAATTACCACTAATTAACCTCTATTTCTAATTGATTTAAATAATAATTTCAAATTGGTAAATAAAATAATTATTACTAAAAATTAAGAAAACTACTAAGCACTTAAAGAAATGCAGAGAAGAAATTTGATTTAATTCAATAGATGCAAAAGTTAGGGCTTTAGCTTCATCAACCATCCACTTATGATTTCTAACCAATTCTCAAGATTTCTTAATTCTATTGTGGTAGCAGATTATAATTATCTATTATAGTCTTGTTAGGATCTATAATTCTCTACAATATAATGTCTCCTACATCTCTGTGGTAAATCAATATATTGCAGGCTTTAAACATATAATCCCTAAACTACACAATTCATAAAAGTACTTTCGTCTAATATAAAATTGTGATTATTTACCTATAGCATAATTATCCTTCTCTTTTCAGAGTATAGGTTAAAATCATATAAACATGTAAATGATGATCAAACATTCACAAGCATTAAGCATATGATAAATAATCCACAGCAGAAGAAAGAAACTCAGGAAAATTTCATTAAGAGATCAAAAGTTTCAAGAAGAATCCACTAAAACCCTAATAACAAGATTAGTTCAAAGCAGACATAATGAAATCAATCAAATTAAATATAAACATAAACACCAGTAAGAGATTACAGAAGAAAATAAGAAATCGAACTCTAGGTCTTCAATGTTCTCCTTCTGCCTTTAATGACTTCTCTACACTTCTAATTATCAATCCCCTAGAATAATTAACTCTTAAAACGTATTTAAACAAAAACCCTCAAATATCTAACAAATTTGACACTTCTGCAGGTCACGATCAGCCACACGCGCCACGACCCTAGCATCCAAGCGTCGCGGCGCGCCTCTATGCTCCAGCGCGGCCTCCTTCTCTGACTTCAGCGAGCGCCGCGGCGCTTCCTCAGGCGTCGCGGCCCTTCAAAAATCCAGAAACTAGCCTTCTCTGCTTCTCCCTTGCGCCGCGGCCCCTCTAATTTTTTCCAAAAACTTGATTCCAAACTCCAAATCGACCAATTATCTCCGCAAATGAGTCTTCAACTTTCTTCTTGTCAACTTTTAGCACAAATTTCCCAATTTCAGCTGATTTTTCAGTCATTTCCCAAACTCCACGTTTTCTTCTCCTATTTCCTACAAATATACCAAAACAGTCATAATACCGCATAACACTCCACCAAAATGACTCAAACTTACCCTAAACACATGTTAAAACTATGCTAAAAACGGACTCATCAAATTCCCCCAAACTTGACTTTTACTCGTCCTCGAGTAAACCAAAACAAACAACTCAACGAATAACAAAAACACACACATTTTTGAATCAAGCCAACAACAATACTAAGCCTCAAGCTATGACAAATAACTCACTTATATAATCTTCAAGAAACTCAACTTGTAATCCAGAATTTCAGTTGAAACATTCATTCCATTCAATTAAACAACAAAAATAACAGCTCTCAAAATCATAATTAACAAATAATATGTAATTGAATTCATTTATACTCACTAAGTTTCCATTCCAATCCAACAACCAAATAATATCCCATAAGCTTGCTATACTTGCTAATCTCCACTAATGTAGACAAAACATGCTCAGAAATCAATAGGTCTTTTCCAACTTATAACTGAATGGCTTAGGCAAAGGTGGATGAGAAAGTCATTTAAGCTCAACATATACCATGAACACTAACCAACCAACTCTACATTGAATACAAATCACAAGTCCAATCCCACTATTCCCAATATCTTATCATTTCGAGAGAAATTACATAAAATTTTTTTATTTTTATATATATATATATCATTACACTCCCCCAAACTTATTCCTTGATAATACAATTTGGAGTGTAATGTTATCTCATCATTGAAACTTTTTTTTTTCTTTTTCTTGTTTTCTTTTTCTACCTTTCTCTTCTTTCTCTCAAAATGTATTTTCTCCATTGTTGACACAACTTTTCATACATAACCCCCCCCCCCCCCTCCCCCCCCCCCCCCCCCCCCATTACAATCAATCCTAATTATCATTCATATGTTCATGGTACACGCAAGGGAAAGACAAAATAATAGTTAGGTTTTCAAGTTATTAGCTCAAAGCAAATGTCAATCAATAAAAGGGTCAATTTAGGCTCAACACTGGGTAACTAAGGATTAAACATATCAAGTTTAGCTTGAAAGGCTCAAACGATCCAAAAAAAATTGCCTAAATCATTTTTCTAAGCATGCATGATCTAAGATTTCGCCTCAAAAAGCAAGCAAACAAGTTCTAGGATAAACCAATCCAATCTTACCTTCCTATTTCAAACTTAGCAAGCATAAATTTTATTCCATCATGTAAAATTTATCAAAATCATGATTAGGCTCTCAATTATTTAAGTGTTTAAGAAAAATAGAACAAAATATTCAACCAAGCACACGGATTTTTTTAGTTTTATTCCCATTCAATTTACACAGTTCATCATTTAATCATATTATCATTGGCTAATCATTGGTAACTTGATTCAACTCACACCCTAAACAAAACACGACTAACACACTAACACAATAAAACCAAAACAAAACAACACAGAAACCAAAACAACACAGACAAGACAACAACAATAAATCTTTTCCCCCAAACTTATCCTAAACATTGTCCCCAATGTTTGAAAACAAAATAAAATAAAACAAAAATAAAGGAAAAGAGACGTACCAAAGACATTTAAAATGGTGGCGGCGGCGGCGGCGGTTGATACGGGACAAACTGAGATGGTAAAGAAAATGGAGCCACATCTTCATCGTTCTGGAGAGACCACCGATTTACCAATGCATTTAGCTGGTCCACGTGAGCAATTTGATACTCACTTTGCTGCGCCAAGTATTGCTGCATATGCTGCTGCTGCGCAATCTGATAATTGTTCTGTTGAGCCAAATACTGGAATTGATTCTGCATCAGCTGCATATAGGGATCAAAAGTACTAGCAGCAGGTTGAACAGGCGGCTGTACAACCGGTACTTCTTGCGCATTCTCCTCCGGAATCGTACCCTCCATATCCGCTTCATTATCCTCTTCGTCAACTTCATCTAATCGGGGTCTTTTATCAATGGCACGCTGCCGAGGTGGTGGTGCTTCTAAGGAAGGGAGTTCATAATTCATCACCCTATTCTTAGAATTTGTCGACGTGGGTTTCCGAACGACATCACTTCCAAACATAACCACTCCATATGTTCGGCATAAATCTGTGATTAAGGAGCCATGACCTAATCCTCCCATAGTGGTCAACATACTGATGTCCTTCATACTCTTCCTAACAACTCGGCCTACATCAATTGTCATGCCAGTCGTAATGGCATAAACCAACAATAACCTCTCCTTGTTGATATCCGACATATGAGTTGTCGGCATTATCCTTGCACTCAAAAAGTGCACCTAAGCCCGCGCCACATGATTCAATTGATAGCGCCAAAGATATTTAGGAACACCATCAACAACTGTAAACCGGGCTCTCGGTATACTTAAAGTCTCCGCCACCTCGACCTAATTAATATTATCCCCATGAGCCCATTGATGATATTCAACATCCTCTCGTTCGTAGGTTGGCATATCATTCAATCCAGCAATAGTGTCTATACCAACCGGAACTTGAACCCCTCGAACAAATACTTCTGTATTCTTCATCTCCACATAATTTGCATAAAATTCTAACACCACTGAAAAGTTTGCATGACTAACATCCTCTGCAGTAAACATAGCCCAACCCCTTCTTTGAATTTCCCCCCTAATTTCTTCATAAGTCGAGAGTTCACATGGTGATTCCGTATACTCAAAACCCCGCTCACTTATGACCTTCCTCTTACGAATCCTTGTATAGCGCTCAAAAGCGGCCTTACTTACGAATTTTGTAACATCATATTCTGGGGGTGGTTCGGGTTCCTTAGAAGTGGATGGCCTAGAAGAAAATGGTCTATTGGTGTTCCTAGAAGATGATGCCCTAGAAGGATTTCTCTTAGGCCCCATAATATGCTATGAAAAATTGGACAGCACCTCCCCTGTTTTTTTCAATATTCCCCAAATTCCAAATGTTTCTCAAATACAGCTAATCAACTCACTACAATGCTCCACTATCCCCACTATAATCTTCAATCAAAAATCCCTTCACAATGCCTTCTATATAAAGAAATCACCAACAAAACTTGAACAAATTGGAGAAACACTTACTTGATAATGATAAATTCCACTTGCACCCTTCAATTGCACCAAGTAATCATAAACTCACCACTCCAATTGATAGAAATTGAAAATTAAGGGTTTGAAATTTTTTTGGGGATTAGGGATGTCAAAATCAAATTAGGAAATGGGAAGGAGAAAGAAATATGTGGATGAATTTATATGTGGATTCAAGATATAATAGGGAGATTGAGAAGAAATTTCTGGGTAGAAGAAAGGAATTTAGAGAGAAAATGGAGAGAATTGTGTTGTGGATTTTTTTTCAAAATGGAGAAAGTGGCAAAAATGGAAGAAGGGAACCCCGTATATGCCTCGGACTCGCATACGCGCCGCGGCGTGCTCTTCCAAGCGCTGCGGCGCGCCTCAAAAAATTTTTTTGGTGATTTTCCAAGCACCGCGGCCCTTCCCATATGCGTTGCGGCTCTTGTGGCATGCGCCGCAGCCCTCTCTCCAGAATGCCAAATCTTCATTCTTTTTTTTATTTTTTTAGAGTTTTCACGATTTCCACGGTTCTATTACATTAAAAAATACTAAAAACTAAAAAAAAAAATAAGTCCAACCACAACTAAAAAATAAAAACTAAAAATTGTTCATACTTTTTACAAACTAACTGAACTAAAAATTAAAAATAAACATAGGAATGCCTCCTAAGAGCGCTGTCGTTAACGTCATTTAGCCGGACGCTGCTTTAGTTTCAGATCAAATCAATTCCAACTCGACCACGAACCTACATGTCTCCACCGGACCCTCCAAGTAATGCTTCAATCTCTGTCCGCTCACCTTAAAATCTCCCGTCTTTTCACTATGAACTTGTACTGCTCCATAAGGAAGTGAGAAGACTACCGTGTACGGTCCAGACCATCGTGACTTCAATTTTCCAGGAAAAAGTTTAAGCCTAGAATTAAAGAGCAAAACTTTATCCCCTGGTTGAAAATCCTTCCTTAATATTCTCTTATCATGAAAAGCCTTCGATTTCTCCTTATATATCTTCGCATTCTCATAGGCTTCATTTCGAAATTCCTCAAGTTCATTTAACTCCATAAGCCTATTTTGCCCCGCCATGAAGAGATCAACATTTAACTTTTTCACAGCCCAATAAGCTCTATGCTCCAGTTCCACCGGTAGATGACAAGCCTTACCAAACCCCAATCGATATGGTGACATACCAATCGGAGTTTTAAATGTCGTGCGATAAGCCCAAAGTGAATCATCGAGCTTCTTCGACCAATCCTTCCTCGAAGTATTTACTGTCTTTTCCAAGATACCATTTATTTCTCTATTCGATACTTCAGCTTGGCCATTTGCAATTGGGTGATAAAATAACGACTCTCGATGATGAACACCATAGCGAGCACAAAGAGCAGTGAACCACTTATTGCAAAAATGACTTCCCCGATCACTAATAATAGCTCTTGGAGTACCAAATCGAGTGAAGATATTTTTATGAAGGAATTTAATAACTTCCTTCCCATCACAAGTAGGAGTTGCTGCGGCTTCTACCCATTTAGAAACATAATCCACCGCAAGCAAAATATATTTGTTATTATACGATGATGGGAAAGGTCCCATAAAGTCTATCCCCCATACGTCAAATAGCTCAACTTCCAAAATACTAATCATCGGCATTTGATCTCTTCTTGATATGTTCCCAGTCCGTTGACAACGGTCACAACTTTTGACAAAATCATTAGCATCCTTAAATAATGTAGGCCAGTAAAACCCACTTTGCAAAACCTTCGCAGCTGTTCTTGTTCTGCCAAAATGACCGCCACAATGCAAACTATGATAGTGAGTTAAGATTGACAACATCTCCTCTTTGGGTACACATCTTCGAATAACTTGATCTGGGAAATGCTTATATAGAATAGGCTCCTCCCAATAATAATGCTTCACCTCCGAATAAAATTTCTTTAATTGTTGCCTTGTCATTTCAGGGGGTATAACCTTAGCAGCCAAATAATTAACATAATCCGCAAACCATGGAACCTCCTTGCCAACATTCACTTCGAACAATTGCTCATCCGGAAAAGCATCATTAATCTGAACTTCTTTATTAAGAGAATTTACCCCAACCTCTAAACGAGACAAATGATCAGCCACCAAGTTCTCAGTACCTTTCTTATCCTTAATTTCCACATCAAATTCTTGTAATAGCAAAATCCACCGAATAAGACGAGGCTTGGAATCTTTCTTAGTCATAAGATACTTTATTGCCGAATGATCCGTATAGAATACCACCTTATTTCCAATCAAATATGGACGAAACTTATCGAAGGCATAAACTATGGCTAGAAGTTATTTTATTTTATTTTTGCATAATTTAGTTGAGCATCATTTAAAGTTCGACTAGCATAGTATATAGTTCGAAATACCTTGTCCACTCGCTGCCCAAGAACCGCTCCGACCGCATAATCACTAGCGTCACACATAAGCTCAAATGGAAGGTCCCAATTAGGTGTACATACTATCGGCACTGAAATGATCTTCTCCTTGAGAGTCTTGAAAGCAATCAAACAATCATCATTAAAATCAAAAGAAACCCCATTCATCAACAAGGTAGACAGCGGCTTTGAGATCTTAGAGAAGTCTTTGATAAATCTCCTATAAAACCCCGCATGGCCCAAGAAACTCCTCACTCCCTTAACTGAAATTGGAGGTGGCAAATTCTCTATAGTAGAAATCTTGGCCCGATCCACTTCAATTCCTTTCTTAGAAATTTTGTGCCCCAATACAATTCCTTCATTAACCATAAAGTGGCACTTTTCCCAATTAAGCACCAAATGCGACTCCTCACACCTTCTCAACACCATCTCCAAATTAGTCAAACACGTGTCAAAAGAGGACCCATATACCGAAAAATCATCCATAAAAATTTCAATCCCCTTTTCAACCATGTCAGAGAATATTGCCATCATACACCATTGAAACGTTGTTGGTGCATTACATAACCCGAATGGCATCCTTCGAAAAGCAAAAGTCCCATAAGGACATGTGAACATTGTCTTTTCTTGATCCTCCGGTGCAATTACGATCTGGTGATAGCCCGAGTACCCGTCTAGAAAACAATAGTAATTATGTCCCGCCAATCTATCCAACATTTGATTAATGAAAGGCAAAGGAAAATGATCTTTCCTCGTTGCCTTATTCAACTTCCGATAATCAATACATATCCTCCAACCCGTCACAGTTCTAGTTGGAATCAGTTCATTGCTTTCATTCTTTACCACCGTCATACGCCCTTTTTTCGGTACCACTTGCACTGGACTTACCCAAGCACTATCAGAAATTGGGTAAATCACTCCAGCATCCAACCACTTCAAAATCTCTTTCCTCACCACTTCTTTCATTGTTGGATTAAGCCTTCTCTGAGCGTCAATAGTCGGTTTCGCCTCATCTTCCATAAGAATTCTATGCATAACTGTCGATGAGGTAATTCCTCTTATATCAGCCAGAGTCCACCCTATAGTAGTTTTATGAGCTCGTAACACCCTCAACAATTTCTCCTCCTCAACCTCCGAAAGAAATGATGAGACTATAACTGGAAGAGTCTTTTTTTCCCCAAGATAAGCATAACGGAGATGGTCCGGTAAAACCTTCAATTCTAAGACAAGTGGCTTCTGAATCGATGGTAATGGTCTGTCTGGTCCTGCACCCAATTCTTCAAATTTCTTATGTTTCCACAGCTCAGCTGATTTTATCCACTTTAAATAACTCATCACCTCTTCATTCTCCTCACCATCTACATCATCAACTGTGAGACTCAACTCAAGAGGATCCTCTCTTAATTTTTTTCTTTCTACTACTTCCTTGACCACATCAATTGAGAAACAACTATCACTTGCTTTAGGATAAGTCATGGCCTTAAACACATTAAATACTACTTCCTCCCCTTGAACTCTCAACTTCAACTCTCCCTTTTGCACATCAATCAATGCTTGCCCAGTTGCTAAAAATGGTCTCCCCAAAATAATCGGAACATTCTCATCCTCCTCCATATCAAGAACTATAAAATCAGCCGAAAAGATAAACTTATCCACATTTACCAATACATCTTCTATAATACCACGTGGGTGCTTCACAGATCTGTCAACTAGCTGTAATGTTACTGTAGTTGGCCTAGCTTCCCCCAAACCAAGCCTCCGGAATACAGACAAAGGCATTAAATTAATACTTGCCCCCAAATCGCAAAGCGCATGCTTACATTCAAACTCCCCAATAGTGCATCGAATGGTAAAACTCCCAGGATCTCTTAACTTTTGAGGAAGCTTTCTTTGCAAAATCGCACTACATTCTTCTGTCAATGCCACTATTTTGTAATCACCCATCTTTCTCTTATTCGAGAGAATCTTTTTCATAAACTTTACATAACTAGGCATTTGTTCTAATGCTTCCGCAAATGGTATATTTATATGTAGCTTCTTGAACACCTCTAAAAACTTTGCAAACTCCTTATCCAAATTATGCTTGCGAAGTCTTTATGGATATGGAACTCTAACATGATGCTCAATAGTTACAGGTGGGGTCTCCTCTTCTTCCTTAAGGTCTTCAGTAACCTTTTTATCATCCAACTTCTTCTGACTAACTCTTCTTTAGCCCTTCATATCTCATTCCACTCCTCAAAGTAATAGCTTGGCACTGTTCTTTTGGATTAACTTCTGTAGTGCTAGGAAAATTTCCTTGAGCTTTATTTGTCATTAAAGTAGCCAATTGCCCTATTTGAGTCTCCAAACTTCTTATGGATGCCCTAGTTTCAGTCATGAATTGGTTAAGCACATCAGGTTGGGTTTCAGCTGGTTTCATTGGCATTTGGGGAGGTGGTCTATTTTGTGGTTGATAATAGCCCGGTGGAGGATTTTGGTGTGCATGTTGTTGTGGATAAGGTGGCCTATTTTGGGTAGGTTGATATGGTGGCTGAGGTGAAGGATAAGGTTGGAGAGTGTTTTGGTTGTTAGACCAGGAGAAGTTGGGATGGTTCTTCCAAGCTGGGTTGTAGGTCATGGAATTGGGATTATTAGGCTGTCTTTGGTAATTTCCTATGGCTTGGACTTCTTCCATGGGCATGTTATTCATGTCTATAGCAGGGCATTGGTTTGGTTGATGGGTTGTACCACACACTTCACATAAGTTTTGAACTTGCATAGCTTGAGATGGAAGTGTAGTCTTTTGTAATTGCTAAGTCAAGGCTGCTACTTGAGCTGTAAGCATGGTTATCGCATCCAATTCCATCATTCCAGCCACCTTCTTTGGCTGTCCCCTTTCATTTGGCCATTGATAATTATTCATCGCCATCTCCTCTAATAGCTCATATGCCTCATTATCACTTTTACTCATAAAGGCACCTCTCGCTGCAGCATCTATAATTGTTCTTGTCGTCCCATTCAACCCATTATAAAAATTATGCACCAACATCCACTTTTCTATTCCATGGTGCGGACGCTTCCTTAACAACTTCTTAAAGCGCTCCCAAGAATCATACAATGACTCTCCATCCAACTGATAAAAATTATTAATCTCACCCCTTAACTTTGCAGCCTTTGCTGGAGGAAAGAACTTGGCAAGAAATTTATGAGCTAACTCCTCCCATGTAGTGATCAAATTCGCTTGTAAGGAAATCAGCCAAATTTTCGCCCTATCCCTCAATGAAAATGGGAATAGCCTCAGTCTTATAGCGTCATCACTCACCCCATTCATCTTGAACGTTGCACATAACTCCAGAAAATTAGCTATGTGTAAATTAGGGTCCTCCGTCGGCATACCTCCAAACTGAACAGTTGTTTGAACCATCTGAAGGATGGCTGGCTTAATCTCAAAGTTGTTGGCAGCAATGGTTGGAGGTCTAATGCATGAATGCACTCCTGTAACAGTAGGAAGTACATAATCTCTTAATGTTCGTGCTCCTTGCTCCCTTGGAACCTCAGCAGCCCCTTGACCATTATTAGCACCATTTCCCAAATTGTCAGCCATGGTGAATTCCAATTTCCTTTTTATTTTCCAGTTCTGTCTGCACGTTCTTTCAATTTCCCGGTCTATTGGTATAATCTTTTTTTGTCTATTGCTTCGCATATACCAACAACAACCTCAAACACAAGAGAACCTTGATCCGAATAAATGTTAAAAAAAATAAAAAATAAAAAAAACAAATCAAATTATAACAAAAATTAACTTATTGATATTAATAAAAACAGTCCCCGGCAACGGCGCCAAAAACTTGATCGCCAAAATGTAACACGCAAGTATACGCGATCTAATCAAGTAATATATGATAAGTAAAGTGTCGATCCCACGAAGAATGCTATTAATTACCACTAATTAACCTCTATTTCTAATTGATTTAAATAATAATTTCAAATTGGTAAATAAAATAATTATTACTAAAAATTAAGAAAACTACTAAGCACTTAAAGAAATGCAGAGATGAAATTTGATTTAATTCAATAGATGCAAAAGTTAGGGCTTTAGCTTCATCAACCATCCACTTATGATTTCTAACCAATTCTCAAGATTTCTTAATTCTATTGTGGTAGCAGATTATAATTATCTATTATAGTCTTGTTAGGATCTATAATTCTCTACAATATAATGTCTCCTGCATCTCTGTGGTAAATCAATATATTGCAGGCTTTAAACACATAATCCCTAAACTACACAATTCATAAAAGTACTTTCGTCTAATATAAAATTGTGATTATTTACCTATAGCATAATTATCCTTCTCTTTTCAAAGTATAGGTTAAAATCATATAAGCATGTAAATGATGATCAAACATTCACAAGCATTAAGCATATGATAAATAATCCACAGCAGAAGAAAGAAACCCAGGAAAATTTCATTAAGAGATCAAAAGTTTCAAGAAGAATCCACTAAAACCCTAATAACAAGATTAGTTCAAAGCAGACATAATGAAATCAATCAAATTAAATATAAACATAAACACCAGTAAGAGATTACAAAAGAAAATAAGATATCGAACTCTAGGTCTTCAATGTTCTCCTTCTGCCTCTAATGACTTCTCTACACTTCTAATTATCAATCCCCTAGAATAATTAACTCTTAAAACGTATTTAAACAAAAACCCTCAAATATCTAACAAATTTGACACTTCTACAGGTCACGATCAGCCACACGCGCCACGGCCCTAGCATCCAAGCGTCGCGACGCGCCTCTATGCTCCAGCGCGGCCTCCTTCTCTGACTTCAGCGAGCGCCGCGGCCCTTCAAAAATCCAGAAACTAGCCTTCTCTGCTTCTCCCTTGCGCTGTAGCTCTTCATTCAAGCGCCGCGGCCCCTCTAATTTTTTCCAAAAACTTGATTCCAAACTCCAAATCGACCAATTATCTCCGCAAATGAGTCTTCAACTTTCTTCTTGTCAACTTTTAGCACAAATTTCAGCTGATTTTTCAGTCATTTCCCAAACTCCACGTTTTCTTCTCCTATTTCCTGCAAATATACCAAAACAAGCATAATACCGCATAACACTCCACCAAAATGACTCAAACTTACCCTAAACACATGTTAAAACTATGCTAAAAACGAACTCATCAACCTATCAGTCTCTTGTCTGATTAAGGCTAGTGGCTTACCTAGCAACCACTCTTCTGTTTGAATTAGTGACTTGCTTGTCAGTCACCCAGTATGGTTTTTCTAGAACCTCAAGTGATATTCACTTATCTGTTTAAGAGCTATAAGCTTTGTGTGATTATAATGATAATCATTTGATAATGTTTACATATAATACTGTGTTTTCTTGCTGGGCTTTGGCTCATGGGTGCTATGTGGTGCAGGTAAAGGAAAAGAAAAGCTCACCCAGCCTTGAGTGTAGAGCTTAGGTGGTGATGTGTACATATGCGGCCACTTGACCACCACGGCCAAGGAGTTCTCAGAGGAACTAGGGGGTTTACCCTATTTCTCCCGCTTAGGTCGACGGGTTTGTAATTTTGAAAAAATAATTACCTTTTTGAGTTGTAAATAACTTGTAAATGTTCTTGTGGGCCCATGAACAGTTTTATGTGTTAAATAAAACATATCCTTTCCTTTTTGTTGGTTTTTCACCTTAGCCTGTTAATAACACTTAGAACACGTTTTCAACCAAAAGACTCGGGTTGCGGGTCAAATTTCTGGTTCACTGTAACAGTTCTGGGGTAACCAGGGCGTTACAGTGGTATTCCTGGGTCTTTATGTATATGATATCTTACTCATTGGAAACAATGTTAAGAAATTATCAGATGTGAAGAATTGGCTGAGCACTTAATTCCAGATGAAGGATTTGGGTGAAGCAAGTTATGTTCTAGGTATCCAGATCATCAGGGATACAAAGAAAAGACTTTTAGCTATATCTCAAACAACTTACATTGATAAAGTGCTTGAACGTTTCTCAATGAAAAATTCCAAGAAATGGCGTCTATCGTCCAACATGGAATTCATCTTTCAAAGAAGCAGTCTCCCCAGACTCCTGAGGAGAAAGATGCAATGAGAAAAGTTCCTTATGCCATCTGCAGTATGAAGTCTGATGTATGCTATGTTGTGTACTAGACCAGATATTTGCTATGCAGTGGGAGTAGTGAGCAGGTATCATTCAGACCCAAGACCGGAACATTGGATAGCAGTTAAGCATATCTTGAAGTATTTAAGGCGAACTAAGGATTATATGTTAGTCTACAAGGGTGGTGTTCAAAACCCTATAGGCTACACCGATTCAGATTTTCAAACTGATGTCGATGACAGGAAGTTTACTTCTGGAATGGTGTTTACTCTTGGGGGTGGAGCTGTGATTTGGAGAAGCGTAAAGCAGTCTGCAATCTCAGATTCCACCATGGAGGCTGAGTACATAGCCGCGTCAGAAGCAGCTAAGGAAATAGTCTGGCTAATGAAGTTCTATTCGGATCTTGGTGTTATTCCAGAAATGGATAAACCGCTTGTGTTGTTTTGTGACAATACAGGAGCGATAGCCAACTCGAAAGAACCTCGAAGTCACAAGAGGAGTAAGCATATAGAAAGGAAGTATCACATTATTCGAGAATATGTGGCCAAGGGAGATGTGAAGGTTATGAAGATTGCATCTGAAGACAATCTTGCGGATCTGTTTACAAAGACATTACTAGAAGCTACATTTGATAAGCATATCAAGGAAATGGGATTAGTAGATATAAGGCATTAATTTCAATTAGTACAAGTAGGAGTTTGTTGGGGTTTTATACCCTAATTAAAACTCAATTTCTTTGTAATCTCATTTATTATCAATAAAAGAATAGAAATCATTTTTTGACTTGGTCAATCACTTTGCTCATACGTTTTATTTTCATGATTATTTTTTTAATATTAACTTCTATTAAATCCCGAGCATATAGCTAATCTTATTTATAGTGACGTAATCACAGTGGAATATAAATATGATTATATGTTCAAAATAAGTTAATCCTAAGATTAGTCAGTGCACATGATTTACACTGACTTGCTAATCTACGATATGATCTACTTACACATCATAGTGTTATGTTCTTTCCAGAACATTAGCAAAGTAGATAAGATCGAATGTATTTGTTACATCGGACAAGACCGATATTGACAGTTGATAAGATAAGTAAACATACCGTTATTATCTATTCTAGTCATATCATATTGTTGACCATAGGTCAATTCAATCTCAATTCTGAGTGGTTAGTATTCTAATTGATTATATTATTTGAGTTATTTGACTTGTTCGTTACTAGCATACCGTACAGACTAACCCATACTTACATCTTGAGAACTCGGTAGTATAATTGAGTGGGAGTGTTAATCATAGATATGAACATCTATAGCTTTTGATGAAGAAGTGAAATGATGGTTTCCTTTTAGTTTGGTTCAAGGTGTTAAATGATAGAGATCTCATTTAAGTAATTAAATTAGTTTACTGAAATATCACTTACAAGGAACTAAGTGTTTTAAGGATAAAATACAATGAGGGGTAAAATAGTATTTTAGTCCTATCTCATTGTAGAGCATCTATAGAGGATTGAGTGAGAATTGTGGTTGTAACGATGGATAATTAATAGTGTATCTATATTTGTTATAGAGCGTTCTATGAATTCAAGAGTTCAATTTCGAGTCTATAGTGGAGTCACGAGGAATTAATAAGTTAGTAAATTTATTTGTTAGATTTATGATAACTTATTGGAGCTTGATTTCATAGGCCCATGGTCCCCATTGTGCCTTGGATAAAATCATCTAGATAGTCTCAATTAATTGATTTAATCATCAATTAGAATTATCAAAGTTGACCAGGTCAATTTTGGATAGTTTCATAGAGTTATGTAATTTTGAGAAGAAAAGATAAATTAGGGCAGATTTATTAATTAAGATAAATTTGTATGTAAATTAATAAATAAGTTTAAATCAAGGTTCAAATTATAAATAATTAATTTGATAAAGGATTTAAATTATTATTTAATTAATTAAATCAATAGAAAATAATACAGACCTTGATTTTAAGTCTAATGGGCTTATAATCAAATGAGAAATTTCACGGGCCTAAAGACCATGATAATTTCGACCTAGGGCTTGAAATTGACATTTCCTTTGTCGTGAACAAGTTATCTCAATTTCTAAAGGCACCAACTGTTGAACATTGGTTTGCTTGTAAGAGAATATTACGGTATTTGGCAGGTACTCCCATACTCGGCCTACATTTCAAAGCTGCTAAAACTCTTGATCTTGTGGCATTCTCAGATGCAGATTGGGTTAACTCAATTGATGACAGACGCTCCACGTCCAGTTACTGTTCCTATCTTGGAGGCAATCTAATAACATGGTGCTCTCGCAAACAAAGTGTTGTAGCCCAGTCTAGTATTGAATCGGAGTAACGATCACTAGCTCTTGCAACATCTGAGACAATCTGGTTACAATCACTTTTTAACGAAATAGGCCTCAATCTTTCTCATTGCCCAGTCCTATGGTGTAACAATCTTTAAGCAACTTCACTCGCCTCCAATCCAGTTTTGCGCGCTCAAACAAAGCATATCAAGATCGACCTCCACTTCGTCCGTGACCGGGTTGTAGAGCATCAAATAGATATCACACATGTATCATCTAAAAACCAAGTTACAAATATTCTAACCAAACCATTGTCCATAACTCAGTTTGAAGTTTTGAGAAAACAAGTTAACACATAGGGGGGATGGTTAGTTTTGTGTTCTAACTGGATCACATTTAGTTTTTTTCCTTTCAGTTTCTTTCACTACAAGAAAAAGACTCTACAACCACGACATTTATTGTGACAACTCCAAAGTCGTCGCTGTATGTAGTCGAAATCCATGAAAAATTAATTTTTCTTAATTTATTAAAAAAATAAGCTATAGCGACGACATGTCGTCGTTGTAAGGTCGTCAACAATACACGACCAGGTGGGTCGTCAACATACGACCCACGTCGACGTTGTAGGGTACCAAGAATTTGGAGGGAACATGAGGCGGGAAATGACTCTACGACGATGACATGTCGTCATTATAGGGTCTTCGTCGAAAAAAAGGGAAATATGTTTGTCTATAGTGACGACCTATCGTCACTGTAGGATGGGGAGGGAACTCAACCGCAAAGAGTTGGTTTCCTATTTGCACCCCCTATAGTGATGACATGTCGTCGCTGTAGAGTCATCGTGGAAAAAAAGGAAGGAAATATGTTATTCTAGAGCGACGGCATGTCGTCGCTGTAGGTAGGGAGGAAAATTAACCGCCAAGAGTTGGTTGCCTATTTTCACTCCCTATCGCTATAGAGTCCAATTTAATCCACTGGTCAGTTAATTTTTACTCTATCGCAACGACATGCCGTCGCATTAGGGCCCAAAAAAATGTAGGAAAGTGAACCGCCAAAAAATTTAAGTCAAATTTCACTGCTTATAGCAAGGAAATGTCGTCGCTGTAGGGTAGACGTGTAGCATGTGGTAGAATTTGTGTACTATTTACTATCCTACAGCGACGACAAGTCGTTGCTGTAGGGTCTCACTGTTTGAGTGAAACGGTGTGTTTGTCGTCGCTATAGATTCAGTCGATATAACCCACCAGCCCGAGCCTTCTTCTTTATTTTCTGCAAAAATTTCTGGAAAAACCTGAGAAAACCGAGAGTTCTCCGCTGGTTCGAGCCTTTTGCTGCCATTTTTGCTGCCATTTTTGCCTTGTTTTGGTAATCTAATCCTATTTTCTTTCTATTTTATTGTTTAAAATGTATTTTTTTTTTGTTAGTATATGTGTGTATTTTGTGTTTGGTATAAATGAGTTTTTCAAATTTTGTGGATTATTTTTTTAATTTTTTGCAGATTACTTGTGCCTAGCCCGAGCATTGGGATTAGATTATTGACAAAAGATAACGCTATAACCTGACTTTTGGGTATTGTTTTTAAGTTTTTTATTATTGATTTAAGTGTTAAATTAAGTTTTCACTTGTGTAATGGGTTATTTTATATTGTGTTGAATTTTTTTTTTTTAGGTTAGATTTGTATATTTGTTAATTTAATTATATTTGTATTTTTTAGGGATAGATTGTTAATATATTTATTAATTTGATTTAATTAAATATTATGTTATAAAAAAATGCATATGATCGGTTTAGATATTAGATGATATAATTTTTTTTCTTAATATATGTATGTTTATTTTTTTATGTGTATATGAATGTATATGTATATAAATATGAATACGTATGTATATGTATATAAATGTGAATATATTTATATGATTTAATGTGGATATGAATATTAGAATTTAATAAAAAAAATAGTTTATTAGGATAGATAAATCAAATTAAATGTTTATAATATGATTTATGTTGTTGATATGAGATTTAAATTTTTATATTTAATTATATGTATATTCTCGGATTGGTTTTGTATGTTTTATGCAAATTTTAATTTTTTGGATATGTTAGATTATAGTTGTCATGTTGCTAAAATTTTAGTAGATTTTAATGCAATTAATAAAAAAATTATAAAGTAATAAAAAGTAGAATAAAAATTTATAATAAAGTAATTAATATAGTCAACTTTACTTTTGAAATTTTATTAAAATAAAAAGTAGAAAATAAATTAATAATTTGATGATTATTAAATAAATTAAAATAATAATCTTTAATGGTAAATTAATAAGTTTATAATTAAATATTTGTTTATTTAATGAATTTGAAAATATATTCATAAAATTTGATAATATATATTCATAAGATTCAATAAGATTTCACAATTTACTTGAAAAAATTAGTGTTTTGGTGATAAAAAAATTATTAGCAAATAAAGGTAGTTTTTTATGATTATCATATTGTGATAATTTATTTTCCACTTTAATAAGTTATGACGATTGATAAGAGTTGGATAACTAATTAATAAACAACATAACTCTGATGAGGTTTGGAATGGTCTTCAAGCATTTATACAAATGGCAAAGAATCAAGTGAATGCTTCGGGAGAAGTCAGATACTCATGCGTTCAGTGTGTCAATATGCTGAATCAGAAACTGAATGTGGCAGAGGCTCACATACACAGATATGGGTTTCTGCAGCGATATGTGAAGTGGACCTACCACAGTGAAGTTAATATGCCTCCAGTAGTGGACAACGGAGCTCCTGTGACTGATAAGATGATTGACATTGTACGCCCTAAATATCCACGGGTTATTAACGAGCTAGAAAATGGCATAATTCTATCAGCCACGTGGAAGCCACCTACCCGGAGCTGCTGTTACGGGTCTCTACCTCTCTAGCTCGAGATAGCCAAAGGTTTAGTGAGATTACTAAGGCATCGGATCATCAGCGTGGACACCACGAGCTGAGATTACATCAAGCTCGGGGTACGAGCTTGAGTTGACACCTCCGACCCTTTATAAAATCAACCACGCAATGTAAATGTGCATATATCAGACATCACGTGTCTACTCCATTCTTGAATTCTCGGACACGCAGCATAAACGTGCGCGTTCAGACACCCCACGACTAGTTTGGGCCATGCGGCCCATTATCCCCCTTACCTATTGATTAGACCACACTTCATTGTCAGGTTTTAGGAATTAATCATGAATGTCGCAGAAGTGACATGATGGGTAAGAAGGTCACGGGATGACCTCCCTTGCCAACACCCAGGTGTCCTCTCCCTATAAATATGGAGACCCTGGGAGTTGCAAAAGGTTGGCTTCTAATTTGTAAAGAAATACCCTGTAAGGAATATCAGAGATATATCAATAATATTAGCTGGTGGACTAGAATGATTTTAACCTTTGAACCACCTAAAAAAGTATTCGAGTTATAATCTTCCTTTGAGATCATTCATCTATTACGGTTCATCACTTAGCACTAATCCCTCTCCTTATTTATATAATTATCTGTTGCCGAAAAACCGCGTCAACAGACATCATCAATGATGTTATTGGTGAACAAGACACTAATGAAGAATGCGTAAATGAAGGAATTTCAGATGGTGGTGGCAATAGTGCGGAGAATCAATTTGATGACTTGTTTCAAGAGGTCAAAGCTGAGTTATACCCTGGTTGTACTTGGTTGTCTTCCTTGAACTTCTTGGCGAAGATGATGCACATGAATGTTATGAATAAATTGACAAATAGTTCCTTTGATGAAATTTTGAAGTTTATGAAATTTGCATTCTCGAAAGAGAATAAGATTCCGGCTTCATTCTATGAGTCTAAGAAAAAAAATGAGGAAGTTAATGTTAAGTTATCAATCAATTCATGCTTGCAAGTACGGCCGTTGATTGTTCTGGAAGGAGAATTCCCAAAATTAGAGTTTTCATGTATGTGGTGAGAGCCAATGGGTTGACAAAGACACAAAGGGGAAAAAAGTCACCCACAAAGTCTTGCGGTACATCCCTTTGGCTCCTAGGCTGAAGTGTCTTTATGGTTCAAGGCATACAACAAATGATATGACCTGGCATAGTACGGGACGGTTGAAATAAGATGGTGTGATGCACCATCCTGTTGATGGGGTTGCTTGGAAACAATTTGATTCTAGATATCCTGATTTTTCCAAAAAAAACCCATAAACGTTCGATTGGGTTTGGCTACTGATGGTTTTAATCCATTTGGTAACATTAGTCTATCTTACAGCATGTGGCCGGTAATATTCTGCACGTAATATTAACTTCCAACTATAACATGAGTCTAACGTACAGTTATGTAATTAACCTCCAACTATAACTGATTTTAAGTTAATAATTATTTAAGCTGCAAAGATATGTCTGCTACTGTTTCTCGTTCTCATGGTGGTGATGGAGCGAGTGATCCTCCTCCAAATCCCACGCGAGTTCCTACTTCCTATGAGACAGGTAATATACTATAATTAGTCTATATTTTATCAATAAATAACAAATTGTTATTATTTTATTCTATTTTTAATTAACATATACAGCGGCTACCGCAAAAAAAGAGGTCGGTCTCGATCCAAAAATTTGCAGCAGCTCGTCAATGACAATAAAGATCTGTGTGCTCTACAAATTGATCTGAAGAAGGGAACCTACAAAGAAGTTGATGATTTTAGGACATTGTTCACGAGACTTATTGGTAACCTTATTGGTCACCTTGTCCCGTTATATTATGACTCGTGGCAGAGTGTTCCGGATGAGCACAAGATAGGATTGATGCAAAAGCTTTAGGTAAATTTATCAACTTATTCACATGTAATGGTTTTTTTTATAATTTAAAAAATCTCACCATTTTTTTTAAGGAATTTTTCATTCTTCCCCAAGCTCTCCCTGAGTGGCGACCGATAGAGATTGGGATTGAGTGAGAGTTTCAGGATTGCTTCAAGGATAGAAAAGGTCGCAAGAAAAGACACTTCGATGAACATGGAGGGTATGATGATATTGAGACAGCCAGAAAGAATCCACCAGAGGACACGGACAACGAGAGTTGGCAGAAGTTGGTTAAAATTTTCACCACTCCACAGTTCAGGGCATGCTGCCAACAGAGCAAAACAAAAGTATCTAAGTCTCCATGGATCGACTTCTAATGCTTTTGCTCGATTTAAGAAGGTAAATAAAAATATATAGATAATCTTAATAATAATTCAATATTTAACTTAGATTTTGTTAAATTTTGTTTTCTAAAGATGAATCTTCAGACTAAGGAACTGCTCAACATTATCGATATGTTCCATGACATGCACAATCATCAGACACGTGGACGGGCGAATACGAATGCTAAGGATGCATATGTAAGTAACTTTCTAAGTTTTGTATATATGTATATTATTCAATTATATTATGTATTAATTTTCTTGTTTCTAAACTACAAGATGTCTTGCAGCAAGAAGTCCAGACACAATCCCAATCCCAATCTCAATCTGAATCTTCAATAGGAAGTGCCACTGTCAATGAGACACAAGTCGTCTCAAAGGTACTTGGTCAACGTCGTGGCCACAACCGAGGTATTGGAGGCAAGTTGAAGGGCACTAGTACCTTTGCCTCAAGCGCCACCGGATCCTCTTCACAATCAAAGGCATCACCATTTTCGTCTACCACAGTCGGCCCTCCAACGGTACCACGTGAGGTTTTCCAGTCCATGATTCAACACTTCAGTCAAGCATTTATGACCCAGAACAACAACTTCCAGCAAATGCAACAATTTTTGCAAGCAACAAATCCGAACATCCAAGCTCCACAATTTTAGCTGTCAACTTGGACATGAATATGATACAGTCCATGATGGCAAACTTTCAACCACAACAACCACAGCCACCACAACAGCAACCACCACACCCACCACCACAACCACCACAACAGCCCGACGATAATGACTTTGGAATTGATTTTGATGACATTTAGTTTTATTATATTATTATTTTGAACTTATTAATATTTTGTATTGTTTTTATTTTATTTTGGAGACAATACTACTTATGTTTTGTTTTTTACATTTTGGAGACTATGGATATTGTTAAATTGGTTTCATTGTTTAATTAATAAATTAGTTTTATTATTTAATTAATAAATTATGTTTATTATTTAATTAAATAAATTGGTTTTATTTATTTAAACAATATTTAATATTTTATTAAATAAATTTTAACCAATATAATTCATTATTTTTTTTAAACTGTACACCTACAGCGACGACATGTCGTCGTTGTAGGGTGCTCGCTACTGCAATTACAGTAGGAAATCTTTAAAAAGTCTAATCACTAAAACATATTGCTCTATTGCTCTCATCATGATTTGTTTAGTTGTTTGGAGGTGACCTATCTCATTGTGGAATAAGAGTAATCTCCGAGTGATTCTTTCTAGCACTCCTACTGTATTTCTTGGCTCTCTAATTCTTTTTAAGGCCTTAATGACTCGGATATCCTCATAGGTCAAGGCTCCATTCATCCTTAACTGAAAACATAAAGGCTAAAACGTTAGCTAAAACGTCGTAGGGTGCTCGCTGAACACAAAAATCTGAGATTTCGTGACACTACGGCGACGACATGTCGTCGCTGAAGGCATAGAAACCCACATACTTACAACGTCCCAAATTTCCTAATAAGGCTTAAGGCCTTGATTAGGGGGCCAGGATGGAAAATTATGGAATTATATGATTATATGATATTTATGTGTATTATTATATGATTATGTGAGTTATATTACAATATGACTAGATATGCATGTTTTGGTGTATTAAATATGCATGTGGGCCCATTTTTGATTAATTGGGCAATTGTTGTAATTTGGCCCGTTATGGGTATATTTGGCATATATGTGGTATGTGTGTGGTACTACATTACTATGTGAGTATGTTTGGGTTACTCGGCACGAGACGATCCTAGGGACCAAGATAGTGGGAAAGTCACAACGGGACCCATACTTGACTCGGAGTGGGTCAAGGGGTATATTGGATAATGGGAATGATTATTTGATGATATATTAGGAGTTAGTGAGATGAGGAGGGAATTCTGGGAATTTTGACTATTTTACCCCCGGGGGCGTTTTTTGGACCCCGAACATTAGGATTTGCTTGATGTTACTTAAGCTCGAAGTAACCTGTCAGAAATAAAAAAGAACATTCACTACGTTCTCTCTCTCTCACTCTCTCTCACTCTCTCCCGTTCCCTTTTCGACACTTGTTCGCGTTTTCGAAGGAAACTCGAGTTCTAGGACTCAAATTCAAGCAAGGATCGAGTCATAGCGATTCTAGAGAAGATTAGAAGCTTATTAGCTGGAGGATTTAGCAAGAAATGACATAATTAGAGGTAATTTAAGCTTTGAATTCCTGAGTTCTTACTTTGTTCTTGGTGTTCTTGAGTTTTACAAACTCAGGACTTGGATTATGAGTTCCTATGGGGATTTAGGGTATTTGTTGTTGTTTTAATGTTGCTAAGATATTGGGTGAACTGTTTCGATGATTAAAATGTTGATTTGAGGGGCTAGGGACCCGTTGGGGTTGGATTTGGAGCTTTGAAGCTCAAAGAATACGAAGATAGAAACCCAGAAATCTGGTATCAGCGTTGTAACGCTAGGTTGGTAGCGCTACAACGCTATGTTGTATGTTTGGGGGTTGAAGTGCTGACAATAGCGTTGTAGCGCCCAATAGGTAGCGTTGTAGCACTACACAGTGTTCAGAACTTGATTTTTGGTACCTTTTTGGGGTTTTGGCCCGAACGCTCGGGGGTTGATTCCACCACCCTGTTTGGTGGGATTGGAGGTCCTGAGAGTGCGGGATTTGTCCCGGGGTTGGGTTTTGGAACTTGAACTCATTGAAACACCGTTTATGGTTGTGACTAGGTTATCGCTAAGGATTCAAAACTGGGATCGTGCTCGAGGGTCGTTCATTGGTAACCTGTACTTGAACCATAGGTAAGAAAAAATGCACCCAGTATGTGATGCATGCGATGCATGTGATTATGGCATGGCATGAATGTGAATTATGGAATTGATCAGAGCTTGAGTCTCTGTAAATGTGCAGGATTATGATTACGTTTGTGATTGTTGAGTAAGCATGTTGAATGCCTTATATTTGGATATTTGACATATGATATATGTCTGGTTGCATTGCTTACTTGTGAGTGACACTGACTCATAAGTCAGAAACGGCAATGGTGTTTAGTACTTGTCGTGAAGCTCTGACTTATTAGTCATGATCGGCAATAGTACAGAGCGCTGGTCGTATGGAATTGACTTACGAGTCAATAACGGCATTAGCGTATTGAACGCAGAGCTCTAGGAAATTAGCCAAATGTAAGTTTGGGTCTTTCGTTGGTGATCCCCCAAATTGAACGGATAATTGTACCATTTGCAGAATAGCAGGCTTAATTTCAAAATTATTAGCCTCAACCGCTGGAGGTCTAATGCATGATTGTGCCCCCGTGACAGTAGGTAGTACATAGTCCCTCAAACTTCTTTGTATTGGTTGCTGAACTGGTGCAACTCATTCAGCAACTCCTGCTCCTCCAACATTACCCGCTGCTATCTCAGCATTAATATTCTCAGCGTTGTCATGGGCAATCTTGTCAACCCCTCCGTTACCTCTGTTTTGAGCCATTCTTTCTAACCTTTTTTGTTTCCGATTTATTCTACATGTTTTTTCAATTTTAGGATCAGCATGCACCCTTGATTCAAACCCCTGTCGTCGCATAAACTATGTGAATACCTGAAATCACAAATTGCCAAAAAAACAACCAGAATGAGAACGGTATAAAAGAAAAGCAACCAAATTAGAAAAAGAATTAATTTATTGATATTAGTAAAAACAGTCCCCGACAACGACACTAAAAACTTGTTACAGATTTTCTACACGCAAGTATACGCGTTTGTTTAACAAGTAATATAATGTAAGAAAGGTCGAACCCACAAGGACTGCTACCAAGTACCAAGCATTAATCCTTATATTTTATTTGGTTAACGATAATTTGATTATAAGAATTAAGTAAAACTATTGAAATAAGAACATAATTGCAGGAATAAAAGATAACAAAGGAAATAGAATTCAATAATTAAATGAACTAGGGCAATTAACTTCATCTACCATCCACTTTATATTTCAGTAATACCAAATATACTATTCAGTTCTCTCTCGTGATAGCAGGTCAACAAAAGTAACTTATATTCGTACTAGGATATACAAGTCTCAACCTTATGTAAATTTTCTACATCTCTGTGATAAATGAACATAAGACAGGCATTAAGTAAGACAACCTTAAAGCTACTGTAGAGTCCAAGAATTTTACTTAGCTAAGATAGATAATAGTATGATAGTATTTATAGCATTATCTTTGTTACTATGGATTTTTGGTTCAGACCGGGAATTATTTGGACACTCATAGTAGTACTTATAGATTTTCTAAGTTTAATCTATAGTTTAAGAATATTAAGTATAACCTAAGGTTTGATTAAAGTGACTGATATTAAGGATCATATTTATTATATTATAAGGTTTAGACATCAACCAATAGGATTTGAAGCACATGTCATGAATGGTAATTAAGGATTAAGTATTTTGGAGGATTAAATCTAATAAGGAGTAAAGTTTGAATGTTATAGGGTCAGTCAGCAGCTTTGAATACGTTGAGGGCTTAGTCAAGGCTGTTTACTCCATTCAAACTTAGCTAAAAATGTGTAATTTCGTGTTTAAATATTCAGCGAGTGCCGATATATCGCAGCTATAGGGGGCGATATGTCGCAGCACGTAGATACGGAAAACACGAAACGATGCACGGTCGCCTCGGGCATACTGGCCCAGGCGATATATCGCCTACAGGGGGCGATATATCTCCTCCACCAGCATGTTTTCAAATACATTTGAATTCTTTTCCCTTCAGCCATTCAAACTCCTTCAACAGTCCAGCATCTTCTGAACGAGTCTTCAGCCTCTGCTGAACGATTATTCAAATGATTTTCACCTAAAAAGCCATTATTTTTATTCAAGTAAAATCAAGATATTTTCATTCCCAAACTCTATAAATAGGACTTAGTACCCAGCCATTATTCACCATTTGCTCTAAGTTCAGAGGCTGCTAGTGTTAAGTGAGTGTGAGAGTATAAGCACTTGGTTTGGGGGAAAACTATAAGCTTAAACATCATAAGCTTATCAAACACTTTGGGAAGTGAGTGCTATAGTATTTCGGTGGATGTTAGATTGGTCTTGCAATCTTTGAGGTAAACCCAAAACTATAGTTCTTTTCTGTATTTTTATGTTATTTCCTTTCTCAAAACCTTCTACTCAGTCCCCTAACCTTATTCTTATTTTGGTTAGGGAATCCAAGCTTTTAAGCATATAAGTCGGTAAGTATGTTTTCTATGGTTTAGTCTTTCCATCTCTTTCATTTCATCTCCTTTCTTTAGACTTACTCTTTCTTATGGTTTTAGGAGTGTTCCAACAATCCCAACTCAGTCCATAATCTCGGTAACTTTGGTAAGGAAATAGGCTAGAATCAACATGTTATGTGATTATGTTATCTATATGTTTTATGTTATTAAAAGTGTTATGATATATGTGTATGTTTGTAGGCTTGGGCATATGACCCATATGACTAACAAGACCCCAAATGGGTTATGGGCATATGACCTACTTAGCTAGTAGGACCCCACTAATCCCATGGGCATATGCTTGTTTAGTCTATGGGACCCCAAGTAATAATGGCCATTATAATAAGTGTATGTTATATGTATTATGTTAAGTCTTTATGTTTTCTTATGAAATTATGTATGTGACTTTGTGTTAGATTTTCCTTACTGGGCATTAGGCTCACTCCTTTCTGTTTATGTGCAGGAAAATAAGTTTAGAGGCGGAAAGATTCGTGACGCTTGGAGAATGTGTATCGATGGTGAATGGAGTCAAGGGGCCGAGCGTTATTCGATTCGAGGATGTAGTCTCCTTTTAAATTTTTATGATTTTATGTGTATTTTCCGCAACAAATATGTAATGTCTTTCATTTTTAAATCATCTTTTGTTTTAAAACAATGGGATCCCATAATCCTTCTTAGTATTCTGTTTGTTTGTAAATAACTCTCATTTTGCAAGTTACTCAATAAAATATGGTATTTTCGTAAAAATGTAAGTTTTATGTATAGTTTCGTTAATGGTCCAAATAGTCTAGATTAGTGGGGCATTACAGTTGGTATCACAGACCAAATAGGTACTCTCGTCCTATACTGAAATCTATGTCTATTCAATTACAGCATAACAATTCTCACTTCTTAGATTCCGAATCAAAATCATATAAATCATGTAGTAGATGACCAGTCAATCACAAGCATTAAACACAAATTTGAATAGATCACAAGATAGAAAAGAAATCATAAAACTTGCATTAATTCAAAATAAAGTAAGTCACTCTCTTGATAGATGACTAATAAGTTACTATCTGAGTAGATGACTAATAAGTAACTCTCTGGGTAGACGCTAACAAGTCATTCTCTGGATAAATGACTAATAAGTCACTCTCTAAATAGATGACTAATAAGTCACTCTCAGGGGTCTCGCGCCCAAAGCCATGTGACGTTCAATCACCTGAGCCTTTTGGCCCTGGCTCTAAGTAACTAGCCTTTAGACTAGACAAGCACTTTAGTTTTCTTCAACCAATAATTTAATACTCATGTTGATTAGATCTAATCCTTTCGGCCTGCGTTAAACACACTAATACTGATCTTGACTCATAAGCCAATACCATACGACCAGTGGTCAGTACTACTGTCGATCTTGACTGAAAAGTCACAGCTTCACGACCAATACTAAACACCAATGTCGTTCCCTGACTAATAAGTCAGTGCCATTCACAAGTAAGCAAAGCTGATATGCATTTACAATGCAACCAATATAAATAGTGCACTCAACATTCCTCATCAATAACCATGCATGTCACATACTGGGTGCAGTTTTCTTACCTCTGGACAAAGTGGTGTCTTATGAGGGAGGAAATAGATTTTAGGACAAAGGTTTTGAACCTTGTTTAAGTCTTGTGTTACTCTTGAGATCTTCATCTTTAACCTTCTACTCTTATGATAATTGTCATAATTATGCAATCTCTTCTCATATTTTTCTTTTACTTATGTAATATTATTAATTAATATTATATATATTGTGTTCATTTTGATTGTAATCATCTTCATTGTTAATATTCTCTAACAGATATTCATCCATGTTACACAATCATACTAATAAGCAAGTTGATTCATGATCATAGCATTTAACACTTAACAATTAATAATTCAACAATTAACAATGCTAATAAGCATGTTCTAGCAATATCAGTGCTAATAAGCACGTTCTTGCTTATCATGCAGCAATCAAGGCCCAGCCTTATTAATGTATCTCATGTAGGCAGGTAAAGCAATTATATTCTATTTAAGCAGTTAAACACATAACCACATAAATAGTTACCAAACCATGAGTCGAGCTTGTCTTTAGTGGCGAGTGTACATGCTCAGCCAGTATTCAGGAACCCTAAACCTTGGCACGTTCTGATACAAGTTGTAATGCCCTGGATAACCCAAGACTGTCACACTGTGTACTTTAAATAGTGCTTAACTCGCTAAACGAGTCATTAGGTTATAAACGTGCATCTAGGTGTTATTAATAGGCCAGGGTGAAAATCTCGGTCAAAAGGAATGGATATATTTTATTTAAAACGTTAAACTGTACATGGCCCCATAAAATCGTTTACAAAGTTATTTACAATCCAAAATGGTCATTACAGTATAAAAGTTACAACCCGTCGATCTAAGCGACAAAAACAAGGTTAACCCCTAGTTCCCCTGATAAACACCTTGGCTGTGGTGGTCAAGCGGCCGCATATGTACACATCGCCACCTAAGTTCTCCACTCAAGTTTGGGTGAGCTTTTCTTTCCCTTTACCTGCACCGCATAAAACCCGTGAGCCAAAGCTCAACAAGAAAACTTATTACTGCATATATACAATATAAATAAATGATCATGAAATCATTCTGGGGCTTGCAGCCCTAATCAAATGGTGACTAATAAGTCATTCTGGGGTAGATGAATAATAAGTCTCTCTGGGTAGATGACTAGCAAGTCACTCTCTGGATAGATGACTAATAAGTAATTCTCTGGATAGATGACTAATAAGTCACTCTCTGAATAGGTGACTAATAAGTCACTCTTTGGGGTCTCGTGCCTCAAGCCATGTGACGTTCAGTCACCTAAGCCTTTTGGCCCTGGCTCTAAGTAACTAGCCTTTAGACTAGACAAGCATTTTAGTTTTCTTTGACCAATAGGTCGGTCAAGCATTTAATGCTCATGTTGATTAGATCTAATCATTTAGGCCTACGTTAAACACGCTAATACCGCTCTTAACTCATAAGCCAATACAATACGAACAGTGCTCAGCACTACTGTCAATCTTGACGGATAAGTCACAGCTTCACGACCAATACTAAACACCAATGTCGTTCCCTGACTAATAAGTCAGTGTCATTCACAAGTAAGCAAAGCTGCTATGCATTTACAATGCAACCAATATAAATAGAGCACTTAACATGCCTCATCAATAACCATGCATGTCACATACTTGGTGCAGTTTTCTTACCTCTGGTTCGAGCATGAAATAATAAAAGAACGACCCTTGAGCATGATCGATCATTAAGTCCCTTAGTGGTCACCTAGTCATATCCAAATATGAAATCTCATTAATAAAATAAATAATAAAAGGTTCATGGTCTAAAACCCCACTCCCGGGACCTCGAATCCTACTAAAACGGTTAGTAGATTCGATCCCGAGTCTAGAGAAATGAAACCACGCTCTTAAAATTGATTAAAACCCTTCCTGGCACAAAAAGGGCAGGTGGGCCGCGACCTGCCCCCTAGGGTCGCGGCACGCCCCTAAGACAAAGAGCCCCTATCTGGGGTGCTAGTGGTGGGTCACGACTTGACCCTGACGGTCGCAGTGTGCCTGCTAGACAGAGCCCGGGGGAGGCTCTGGCATGGGTTCAAGTCGCGACTTGCATGAACTCGGTCACGACTTGACCCCACAAACCCAGCTTCTTTGCCTATTTCTCAATTCAAACTCAACCCAAACCTTCATCAAATCAAACCCAAAATCACCACCAATCAACACCACAACATTACCACCACTCAAACTGCAAAACTCAAGTTTAAAAACACTCAAAACATCACCACATATCCACTTCTAATATCAAAATCTCAAGCTTTAAACTATAAAAAGAAAAAAGAAAAAAAAAAAGAGCAAAACCAAAGATTAAAGCTTAGAATTCTTTACCTCAAGCTTGAATTGAACCCCTTATATGGATGTAACACAACCCTAAACTCCACACCTAAATCCTCAAGCTTTCAATTCTCCACTTAGCTTCAAACTCCAAACAGAGAAGGAGAGGGAGAGATAAAAAAAAAAAAAAGGAACTCTATTTTTGCCTTAGACCCTTCTACATCCAGCCTAACTTAAAGCATATCCCATGGTCAAAAGACCAAAATGGCCCTAGTATCATTTAAAACCTTTAAAGCTAACAAGGGCAAAATTGTCATTTCCCACTTATCCCGTTAATCATAATTAATGTCCTCCAATTCCTTTTACTCCCAATATCCTCAAATAATAATTAAATCATATCCCTCATCTCGAATTACCCTCATTACCTGTTCATTCCCGGTAATGTACTAAGCATCAAATTACCCTCAGGCTCACCCCAAGCCTAGTAATTTACCCCATTATGAACAAACTGCTAATCTTGCAACCTAAGATCTTCTCATGTCGAATAGCTTAAACAAATCCACATAATAATGTGGTCTCACCCAGAAATCACAAACATGCACATAAATATACATTTATACCCTTAACGAGCCAAAATTACAAAAATACCCCTCTAATAAGAAATGGGCCCACATGCATGCAATTATCATCATATAATAATATAACTCACATAATCATGCGTATAATCATATAATTGCATATTAAATCAATTATGGCCCTCGTGGCCCCCTAATCCAGGCATTAAACCACATTAGAGAATTTGGGTCGTTGCAATTGAGGCTATTGAAAATATTAGAGCTTGGATGCTCGCTTCTCATAATAGACAGAAAAGTTATGTGAATTTGAAGTGAAGGAATGTAGAGTTCCAAGTGGAAGACTGTATCTTCCTTATCATATCACCATGGAAAGGGATGAGGAGATAATGACAAGTTGAGCCCTAGATTAGTAGGACCATTGGAAATCCTAGATAGGATCGGTTAGGTTGCCTATGGATTGGCCTTATCTTTGGTACTGTCAGCCGTATACAATATACTTCATATTTCCATGTTGAGGAAACATGTGTTAGATGAGACTCATATGTTGAGCTATGAGGATCTAGAGTTAGAGGCTAAATTATCCTGTGAGGAATAGCCAGTCCAGATATAAGACAAAAAGAACAAAGTTCGGAGGAACAAAGTTGTACCTTGGGTTAAGGTATGATACAAAAATAGTAAGGTCAAGGGATTGACCTTGTAATGCCCCATGTCACTATGGTTGCTTCGTGGAATGATGACTGGCCCTACAAACCAACACGAGTCTTTCCAACGTGCTTTGTCCTCACCCGCACGCTTCCTGGGAAAAACTTCTCAGGAGGTCACCCATCTTGAAATTACTCCAGGTCAAGCATGCTTAACTTTGGAGTTCTCAAGTGATGGGCTATCGAAAAGAAGATGCATCTTGTTGGCATAGGTAGTACTCATCAATCCATTTAATCCCTCTTCAACTGTGTAGTCCCATACTTACACAGTCTTAGAATCATCACACTTGACCTTCCCCAGGCGATGTGGGATTGCACAAATTTTACCCGGTCTTTCCCCCTACGGATCACGGGATTCTGACTGTCACAATCACCCCCCTTAGGAGTCCGACGTCCCCGTCGGCCACACTTCCGACTAGGTCAAGGCTCTGATACCATTTATAACGCCCCACGTCACTATGGTTGCTTCCTGAAATGATGACTGGCCCTACAAACCAACACGAGTCTTTCCAGCGTGCTTTGTCCTCACTCGCACGCTTCCTGAGAAAAACTTCCCAGAAGGTCACCCATCTTGAGATTACTCCAGGTCAAGCACACTTAACTTTGGAGTTCTCAAGTGATGGGCTACCGAAAAGAAGATGCATCTTATTGGCATAGGTAGTACCCATCAATCCATTTAAGCCCTCTTCAACTCTGTAGTCCCATACCTACACAGTCTTAGAATCATCACACTTGACCTTCCCCATGCGATGTGGGATTGCACAGCTTTTACTCGGTCTTTCCCCTTACGAATCACGGGATTCTGACTGTCACAGACCTGAAACTGGAATCAGTTATGTGGGATTGCTATTCCGGGCTACTTAAGGAAAATTTCGAGGACGGAATTTCTATAAGAGGGGATAGTTGTAACGTCCCAAATTTCCTAATAAGGCTTAGGGCCTTGATTAGGGGGCCAGGATGGCAAATTATGGAATTATGTGATCATATGATATGTATGTGTATTATTATGTGATTATGTGTGTTATATTATAACATGTCTAGATATGCATGTTTTGGTGTATTAAATATGCATGTGGGCCTATTTCTGTTTAATTGGGCAATTGTTGTAATTTGGCCCTTATAGGTATATTTGGCATATATGTGGTATGTGTGTGGTACTACATTACTATGTGAGTATGTTTGGGTTACTCAACACGAGACGATCCTAGGGAGCAAGCTAGTGGGAAAGTCACAACGGGACCCATACTTGACTCGGAGTGGGTCAAGGGGTATATTAGGCATTTAGCACATTACCGAGATATTGGGTAATGTGAATGATTATTTGATGATATATTGGGAGTTAGTGAGATTAGGAGAAAATTTAGGGAATTTTGACTATTTTACCCCCGGGGGTGTTTTTGGGACCCCAAGCATTAGGATTTGCTTGAGGTTACTTAAGCTCGAAGTAACCTATCAGAAATAAAAAAGAATGTTCAGTACTTTCTCTCTCTCTCTCTCTAGTTCCCTTTTCGACACTCGTTCGCATTTTCAAATGAAACTCAAGTTCTAGGACTCGAATTCAAGCAAGGATCGAGTCATAGCGATTCTAGAGAAGATTGGAAGCTTATTATTTGAAGGATTTAGCGAGAAACGACATAATCAAAGGTAATTTAAGCTTTGAATTCCTGAGTTCTTACTCTGTTCTTGGTGTTCTTGAGTTTTACAAACTCAAGACTTGAAATATGAGTTCCTATGGGGATTTTAAGTATTTGTTGCTGTTTTAATGTTGCTAAGCTACTAGGTGAACTGTTTGGGTGATTAAAATGTTGATTTGAGGGGCTGGGACCCGTTGGGGTCAGATTTGGAGCTTTGAAGCTCGAAGAAGACGAAGCGAGAAACCCAAAAATCTGGTATCAGTGCTATAGCGCTAGGTTGGTAGCGCTACAGTGCTATGTTGTCTGTTTGGGGGTTGAAGTGCTGACTATAGCGCTGTAGCGCCCAATAGGTAGCGTTGTTGCGCTACACAGTCTTCAGAACTTGTTTTGTGGTACCTTTTTGGGGTTTTGGCCCGAAGGCTCGGGGGATGATTCCACCACCTTTTTTGGTGGGATTGGAGATCTCGAGAGTGCGGGATTGGTCCCGGGATTGGGTTTTGGAACTTGAACTCATTGAAACACCATTTATGGTTGTGACTAGGTTATCGCTAAGGATTCAAAACTGGGATCGTGCTCGAGGGTCGTTCATTGGTAACCTGTACTTGGACGAAAGGTAAGAAAAATTGCACCTAGTATGTGATGCATGCAATATATGTGATTATGGCATGGCATGAATGTGAAATATGGAATTGATCGGAGCTTGAGTCTCTGTATATGTGCAGGATTATGATTACGTTTGTGATCGTTGAGTAAGCATGCTGAATGCTTTATATATGGATATTTGACATATGATATATATGCCTGGTTGCATTGCTTACTTGTGTGTGGCACTGACTCATTAGTCAGAAACGGCAATGGTGTTTAGTACTGGTCGTGAAGCTCTGACTTATTAGTCATGATCGGCAATAGTACTGAGCCCTGGTCGTATGGAAGTGACTTACGAGTCAAGAGCGGCATTAGCGTATTGAACGCAAAGTCGAAATGATTAGATCTAATCAGTATGAGCATTAAATACTTGACCGACCTATTGGTCGAAGAAAACTAAAGCGCTTGGCTAGCCTGAGGCTAGTTACTCAAAGCCAGGGCTAAAAGGCCCAGGTGACTGGAAAGTCACATGGCTTAGGGTGCCGGTCCCCAGAGAGAGACTCATTAGTCATCTATTCAGGGCACAGGTCCCCAAAGAGACTCATTAGTCATCTATTCTTGGCGCAGGTCCCCAGAAAGACTCATTAGTCATCTATTCAAGGCGCAGGTCCACAGAGAGACTCATTAGTCATCTATTCAGGGCGCAGGTCCCCAAAGAGACTCATTAGTCATCCATTCAGGGCGCAGGACCCTAGATTGACTTGACAGTCATCTAATCAAGGCGCAGGACCCCATAATCATTTATTTGTACGTGCATGCATGCATGAATAGGGTTATTGCTGCTAGGCATGCTTATTATGATTTAGTGACATGTTACTATCTGCTTATTTGCATGTTGAGTTTTCTTGCTGAGCCTCGGCTCACGGGTGCTATGTGGTGCAGGTAAAGGCAAAAGAAAGCTGGACCATCCTTGAGTTGGAGAGCTTAGGTGACGATATGTACATATGCGGCTGCTCGACCACCACGGCCGAGGGTTTAAAGAGGAACTAGGATTAAACCCTATTTTGCCGCTTAGGTCGGCTGGTTGTAACTCTTTTATTGTAATTAACCTTTAAAATGTATTTTGGGATCCCAATGTATACATTTTACGTTTTAGTGAAATGTTGTATCTTTGACCAAAATTTTTAACCTTAAACCGTTAATCACATTTAGTTACACGATTATAGCCAAATGACTCATTTAGCAAGTTTGGTACTATTTAAAATACACAGCGTAACATTCCTGCGTAGTAGGGTGTTACACACTTTTCAGCGACGACATATCGTCGCTGTAGATGGGGCGGTCGACGGACCTACATTGCTGTAGGAGTTTGTTAAATTCAAATTTTCAAATTTTGCAACCACCTACATCGACGACATGTCGTCGCAATATCGCAATCCAACCGAAAAAAATGATTCCCTACTGCGACGACTACGTTTTGTCATCACTGTAAGTTGCTATACATACTGATCTACAGCGACGACTTCTTGATCTATAAATACAACGCTCACACCTCACTTAACTGGGTTGAGCACTTTCATCTCAATTTTTTCTTTGTTTCACTTTCTTTCATTCAATTCGTTTTGCTCACTTCAACAACAACTGTTAGGAAACGATCCCTTAATAGCTTGAAGGAGAGTCTTGGTCATCTTTTACACTTAGTAATTGATCTAATTTGAAGTTTCTTCTATATGGCAAATTCACCCGTAATATAATCAATATATGGGAGTAGGGAAGGTGAACACTTCTTCACATTGAAGGTGTGGACCAATTGAACTATGATCAACTCCAAAAAAACTTGTTGATTTCAAAAGTCGGCAAAATGACTATAAATTAAATCCATCACATTATAAAAAAAATAAAAATAAAAAACATGTAGTAAAAAACCATGCGTGTCGGCTGGCGGCTATACTTTTTTAATTTTTATATGTACAAAAAAAAAAGCAAGTATTAATTATGGTCCATATATTTTTGTTTTTATATACGTTTTTTTTCAACTCGATATAAATGATAACTAAGGACGGTGCATGTATAAAAATACCTTTTTGAAATTAAAAAGAAAACCATTGCTTTTCTTTTCCTCCTCGTATTAAAAGTGATAAAGACTCATAATATAAATATATATATATTAATGATATATCTCATCAAGTTTGGCTTCAGTCAATAATCTTTGTCATATAATTTGACTGTCGATATCAATCTACCATGGGTAGTTTGGTCATATATATATATATATATATGTGTGTGTGTGTGCGCGCGTACCCTAGATAGATCAATTAATTTTGATGCATTATTGTCACGTAAATTCACCAAAATATATATTCAAGAATATGCTTTTCACAATCACATGCACCCCATAATTATATATACACACAACTTGTAAAAGATGGCTTTTTTCATTTGTTTTCATGTCCTAATTTATTCGATTATAAGAAGATAATTAATATGTATTATTGGTTCCCAAACATCATGACAAAGTCGATTTTAGTCGAGTGCCCAAAAAAAAAATTAATTAAAATAAATAATAATAATAACTCTTTTACTTAATATTAAATAAGACACTTAGAAGAGACATTAGTTCTAGCTAAGTATTGTATGTTTTTTTCTCTCTTTATATACATAATAAATCTTACTATTACAATAGCATGTGCGACCACTATTTTTTTTTAATTTTTTTAATATCCCTTATTATTATTATTGTTTTATTTATTTATTTAGTATTAAAGTACATGCATGGTCTTTTTGATGTAGAAATTAGGTGAGAAGCATTTGTCAATATGATCTATAAGTAAAGCACTAACAATAAAAAGTTGGGAAAAGGTACCCCCAAACCCTAGCAAGATAATAAACCTAATTGTCAATATGATTTAGATCCTAAAAGTTAACATAAGACAAAAGCAAACCCAATTTTTTTTTTTTTTTTTTTTTTAAAAAAGGTGAGATATATATATATATAAATATATTTGAGGAACATAGTTTATATCAGTTAAACATGCTTTTTAACCTACTTTGGTTATTGTTTTGCTTTTGTCATCTTCTTAAAAAAGGTGGAAATCAAAGTCTAAAATAAACTCTTTTCTTCCTTCACCCACCTATCCAACAAAAAATAATGTAGGTCCAATATTTGGTTTACCTAAACCCCTTTTTTTTTTTTAAATATATTTATATAAACTAATAAATGAATTGGCTTGGAAGAAATAGTGAGAATGAATCAACTTTTTCTTCTGCCTTTGAAAAGAAGATGCTGGCATCTTAAGGCTTCTTGGGTCCTAATTTTTTAGTGGAAAAAAGATAAGGAAAGATGGCTTTTGAAAAGGTGTGATTAACAAATTAATTAATTGATTAATTAATTAATAGGGGATCTTTATACCTTTTGCATTATTATTATTATTATAGTATTAACAGAATATATATATATATATATGATTTGCATTCCTATCCTATACATACAATTTTTTAATAATTATTCTAGAATTGGGGGATCACTTGGTAAATAAACTAATGAATGTGAATGTGATATATGATATATTTAAATATACTAATTATTTAATTAAGAAAAAATAATTGAAATGGAATGTGAGAATTTGGATTTTGTGAGGGCAAAGACAAGTATATGACAAAGCACAACATTTTGCCTTTTTCTTTGCTCATCTTTTTGTAGATATGCAGGCTTTCTGTCCATCACGCTTACCTGTTCCCTCCCACACCAAAATTTTTAATTATTAATTAATTTTTATTTAATTTTTTTTCACTTTTCTCTTACATGATTAATTATTTATTTTATTTTTTTTGTGTGGGACTAATTTTGACACTTTTTACTGATTGATGAAGAACTATTCTGCCAAGACAAGAAATCTTTTTTTTTTAATGTATATTAGATTTTAAAATACAAGCAACCCACTTTGTTTGAACTATATGACTAAATAAACCCTAACTATTTATAATTAATGCAATAGAAAAAAAATCCCATTTTTGGGGAGATACTAGAATTGTTGATATATTATATGGCTAGTTACTAATTTATATAAAGTTGTACTACTTTTGATTCTATATATGTATTTATATTAAAGAGTTTGAATTGAAGGTTACTCTCCTTGTTTATTACTCCTCCTAAAACAAAAGCAGCCCATGAAAGTTGATTTGTGCTTTGCTTTATTTTATTTATCATTTTGAAAAGGTGTGAAGATCATAAAATATATATATATATATTATTATATAAGCAACAATTAAAGAAAGCCACCACAAAAGTTTTAAAGTGGTATTTGGTTGAGCTTTTTAGGAAAGGAAAGGAAAGGAGACAAGGGCTAAAAGGGTGTCTATATATGCACATCATCCAACCAATATTATCCAATCTTTCTAGACTTTTGTTAAAATTTCAGAATCTTTCCTACCATTTTATTTTTAATTAATTGGTAGAGTTCTCATAGCATATACCTATAGCATGACCTGAAATTTATGTGCCTCAGTAACACCACATATAATAATAATATCTTTTATTTAATATTAAACCCAAATCTTATTACTAAAGTATCATTTTATTCTCATATCACCAAATTTTAAGAGTAATTATATATTCCACTCAAAAATATGTACCTAAATATTATATACAGTGTCAAGTCACTATTTTTTAAAAGAATGGGTCCCTATTTTTATAAATGTGATTGATTAGGCTAAACTGTCACATCACTATGTTTAATATTTTAGTGTATATTTTTTGTGCACATATCATTACTCTATTTTTAAACATAGCTAATTTGTTGGTAGTAACTACTTCTAAGGATTGATTATTATGAGTTGTGATATAGTTACAAATAATTATGATTAAGAAGCATGGACGAAAGAAAAATAATCATATTAAAAAAATATTGATCGAAATTGAACGACCAAAAATATTATAAATATTAGTTCTCTTCTATATAAAGTTCAGCTTTTATCGACCTATATTATGATGAAATTTACAAAGTAACCCTCATAGTTTCGGTCTATATGAAATATTGGTTTTCCAAGTAAAAAAAATTGAAAAAATGTTTCTCTTTTCTGTTTTTTCTCAACTTTTCTTCATTTTCTTCTTAGGATAATTGATAGAACTGTAAGAAATTAAGGCCCATCAAAGAAGTCCTCTATCCGGGGCCTGCATATTTACGGACCTGGGCCTTCATTTTCTGGGCCTATTGGACTACCCACTTGCTCCTCAAATGCAAAAGAGTGTGATATTAACAGCTCTGAAATTTATCACACAAGATTGTGTGTATTTTTCAGTTCGTGCTTTAAAATGTGGTGTATATGCATAAGCTAGCATAAAGTTTAAAAAATATAGGATTTTAATAGCAAATATATATATATGGTTTTACCATATATCTAAGTTTTAAAAAGTTAACTTTCAAAAAATCACAATTAATACGGTTTTTTGAATTAATTAACTATCATAAAATACATCTTAATTATGTATAAAATTGTAGCTTATTTGTTAACTTATACATATGTGTGTGTGAATCTAAAAGTTATATATTTGAAAGAAAAAAAAACAAAAAAAACTACTGAAACATTAATAAATGGAAATTCTGACAAAAAAAAGTCATATGTGTGGGTGTGATTGGTAGTGGATTTGGAAATGATTTCATGATTTTGAAAACTTAAAATTTGTAGGACCTACCAAAATATTTGATTGGTAGATTGTTTTTTAAAACTATATCTTAATCAGAATTCTAATTTTGTGTTGTAATTTAGAAAACAATAATTTTGCGTTTTCTCTGTTTTGTGATTTTTTCTCCAAAAACTTAAAATCAAAATCAGGATTTGTTTGTTCTCTCTACTCCTATCCTTTGTATCATTGTTTGTATTTTTTTTTTTTTTCTAATTTTTATGACTTGAGTATGTTCCCACTAGTAATAAGGTGTTTATGGAACATTTTATGACATTTATGCACAATTCAAAAATAAGTTGTGCTGGTATTTTTATAGATGACAATGTAATATTGTTATAAATTTAATCAATAATTATTATTAAATTTTAATTTATCAATATAATTAAATTTTACTTAATTAAATCTATTGATAAATCAAAATTTAATATTATACAACCTATGTATATAAAATATATAAAATTAAAATAATATTTAAATTCAGCTCTTCCAATCACATATTCAGTTTATGTTATATTTTCAAATTTAATACCAATCACAGATTCATTTTTTTAAAACTCAAAAACAGTTTACTGACATTGAACCAATCACATTTTCAGAAACACGATTTTAGTCACTAAATTCAAATTTTCATTTTAGAATCTCACTTTTCAAAAATACAGTTTTCTAATCGCGAACCAATCAGACCCGTAATTTCCACCATTTTTAAGCACTAGTCATATGAGTAATGCCATTAATTACGATGTTGGTAACTCAGTAACTATGTTAGATATCATTTTTCAAAGTTAAAAGAAAAAGTTTCTTGAAAATTATGTCGTATGTAAAATTGTGTTTGTGTTCCATTTGTGTTGTTAAAATGTAGTATTTTTAAAATATAATAAACTACAAGTGTTAAAAAAATGTTATATGTTGACTTTATAGTAAACATGTTACCAGTAATTATTATGTTGTTAGCTTGTAACTATGTTGGTTATCACTAGATTATGTCTTATTCATCCAAATAAAAAACAATATTTAAGAAAAAAATTAAAAATACCAAACAAAGTTTGTAAATTTCATATTTGTTTTTGTACAAATAGTTATTTTTTAGTTGAGGTCTTTTGGCTATGGTGAATTTTATGTAGGTATTTAGAAAAAAGTTTAAAATAGAGGAAATTACATTTTATATGGAATTTTTAATAGAGTTTACAAAAATATGGCTTTTTTCGAGAAAAGTTAATCTAAGGTTTTTTTTTTTTTAAATTCACTTTTATGGGTTTAGTTTCTCATATTTTTGTATAAAAGTTTATTTATGTCATAGTTTTACTCTTAATCAAGTTTTATTAATTTAGAAGAGTATGTTTGTAATTTGATTATTTTTTTTAGCTTATTTGATTTTTTTTATATTAATTTTATATAACTATTTTTATATTGATTTGTCCATGGTTGTTTTGCAATTTTTTTTTTAGTATGAATTGTATTATTATTTTTTTATTTATTATAAACATTTTTTTTCATTTTTTTTTAGATTGTACGTTTTTTTTTTCAAAGTCTGAGTAAGGTAACCAGTTACTTAATTGATTTTTCACAGTTATGTAAAAAAAATCCAACAACTAGGTTAAATAACATTTATTTGGAGGAGTAACCAGTTACTTGTCTGATTTTTCACAGTTATGTAAAAAATAGTCTTAGAGGTTAAATAACATGTATTAGGAGGGGTAACCAGTTACAGTGAAATGAGTATCCTTCTGCCATAAGAGGCGTAACCAGTTTCCATAAGAGGGGTGACGAGTCACTCATATTAGAAATGAAAAGTAACATCAAATTTGAAGGAAAAAAAAAGGAAGAGTAAGTATGATTTAGTAACCTAGGTAACCAATTATCTTAAATAACTCATAAATATACACACACATCAAAACGTGAAGATAACTAGTTACCCCCAGAAATATACATACAAAGAATGTGAAGACAACCAGTTACCACAAATCTGAAGATAGAAAAAAAAAAACAGATCGGACCACGAACCAACCTCCTCCCTCGCCTCCGACCACCACTAGAACCCCCATCCCCTGCGCGCAAAACCCCGTCGCAACCCCAGCCATCCTCGTCGTTTTGCGCAGCTCTGAGCACCACGAATCACACTCAACCCAGGCGTCACCCTTCTCCCTCACCTCCGACCACCACCAGCACATCCCTCGCCTCAGCCTATCCCCGTCGTTTTGGATTTGGGGGCTCGCGAATGGAATCACGCAGAGATGCGCGGATTGGGTTTGTGTCCGTCGATGGCACAGCTGGGTGTTCTTGGCTGGGTTTCACAAAGGTGCACACCTAAGGTGAATCGTATGTGGTGAGGTTGGGTGACCGGAGATGATGGTGGAGATGATGAGGCAGGTGAGTGGAGGACAAGGAAGGTGGCGGCTAGGGCAAAATGAAAGAGAAGAGGTGGCTTGACTGAAGACACGATATGGACTCAAGTTTCAGATGAGGAGTTTTTGCTATGTTAATTACCATAGTACCCCTCCCCTCCTTTTGCTGATGTTTTTTTGTTTAATTTTGAGTTCAATATGTGATTAATTTTCCCATAAACTGAGTTTTTGTTAATTAAATTTTTCCATACAAATTAAGGAAAGTTTAACTCCCATATTTTTGCACATTGATGGCTAAAAAACCATATTTTTTTAAATTCCCTTTAAAATAAGGTAATTGAGAAACATTGGATTGATTTCCATTTAAACCTTTAAATATAAAGCTTCATTTTAAATAAATAACTCAAGTGACACCATACTCATTCACAAACCATACTAAAAAAATTAAGTTTTTTTTTATATGACTTTACTATTTTAGAAAATTTTATTTAAAAAATACAGTTTTTATTTATTTATTTATATTTTTACAATCTTTAAACTTAATACTAAATATTTCCTTTCAAAAAAAAATTATACTAAATATATACCTTTACACATAGTTCGAGTGAAAGAAAAAAATCATACAATTCCTTAAAAATATTAAAGGGATATTTACATAAAACACGTTTTGTTAAGAAAAAATTACAATTTTACGATAGGATGGACATATTTTTAATTTTACGGTGTCGAGCTCTTTTTTTTCAGTTATACGATGTCTTCATCACCGACAATTCTGAGATACCCAGCCACATTTGGAACGCTCGCACCACCATGCATCCATGGCTTCGTCTGCTCAAGTGGCAGCAACGATGCCAAATGTGATGAAGATGATGGGTTGACTATTAGCCAAAACAAGAGCAGAGCACATCATTGCTTTGATGCCTCGTTTTTATAGTAAAGCAAAGTAAATAATGTACATCAATGTATGTTGAATGACATATATATATATATATGTATCGACTGGTTAGCCAAGATTGTTACACTGTGTGTTTAAATGGTACTTAACTCACTAAGCAAGTCATTTAGACTTAAATGTGTAATTAAATACTAAACCAAGGTTAAGTATTAAAAAATTTGGTCAACGAAGTAATCATTTTTTTCATTAAAAGCATTTAGTTTATACACGGGATCCCAAAAAGTGTTTACAGACTGATCAAAAACAAATAAAATATAAACTAGCCGTCTTGAGCAGCAAAACAAAGTTCAACCCTAGTTCCTCCCAAGCTATCCCGGCCGTGGCAGTCGAGTAGGCTACATATGTACACACCGCTCCTGAAGCTCTCCAACTCATGGCTAATCCAGTTTACCTATAACACCCTGGTTAGCCAAGACCGTTACACTGTGTATTTTAAATAGTGTTAAACTCACTAAATGAGTCATTTGTCCTTAACCGTGTAGTTAAACGTGATTAATGGTATACGGTTAAAAAAACTGGTCAAAAGGAATAGATATTTCGTTAAAACGTTAAGTTGTACATGGGATCCCATAATAAACGTTTACAAAGTTGTTTACAGTTCTAAAAGGGTAATTACAACTCAAAAGTTTCAACCAACCGACCTAAGCAGCAAAAATAGGGTTTAACCCTAGTTCCTTTGAGAAACCTTGGTTGTGGTGGTCAAGTAGCCGCATATGTACATGTCGCCACCGAAGCTCTCCAACTCATGGCTGGTCCAGCTTCCCTTTCCCCTTACCTACACCACATAGCACTCGTGAGCCAAGGCCCATCAAGAAAACTTAAACATGCTCATAAGTAGTGACTAACACGTTACCAAACTGTTGACGCCGTTTTTCGTCAACAGATAAAAGAAGAGCACAAAAACAATGGATGACGATGGCCAAACGGAACAAACAAATCAAACACACGATTTTTTACGTGGTTCAGCAGTTAATTCTGCCTAGTCCACGAGTCTCTGTTATTAATCTTAAGATTATCTCTGAACAATTCTTTAGCATGAATTCTCCAGAGTTTTCTCTCAAGGATCAGAATTTCGGTCACTTACAATGGTGCATGGCTTCTCTATTTATAGAGAAGGATGCAGAATACTATCCCACATATTTTGGGTAGTTACTCTTTTGTGAATAAAATAAATGGCTTTAAATGCCTTTAATCAGATAAAAAAGGAAACGTCCCTGAAGACCAGGGAATGCATAACTGACTAAATAATATCCCACGATTCTTGGGGATTTACATCAATAAATGAGGATTACATCTCATGTTTACAATACTTGTAGATATTCAAGGTGGTTATAGCGTATCTCCAAGGCTTCAGCATCTCAGGTTTCGTGTCATTGTGCGAGCCACCGACATCTCCCGAGCTAACATTGCTTTCGAGATAGTACATCGAGCTCAAGACCCATGCTCCGAAGTTCCTGAAGATGAAGGTGTTCTCGGAGCTACCTTTCGAGATCGAGATCATTTCGAGGTCATCGCATTCGAGATCATATATCATACTTTGCATGCTCGATTTACCATCCTAGAGCTTACCCTAACCCTCACGAGACCATTTAATGCGAACTCAGCTTTCGAGGTCATACTTACTATGGCTCGAAATCTGGGTATAACACAAACCATAATAAACATGTCTAGCAGTACTAACCCTACTCATGCATGTATACCAATCACATAAATGACTATAGCGTCATAAGGGGCCAGCTGCCCTAATTAAATGATTAACTGAATCATATTTGGCCCATTGCCCAAAATACATGATTAATGAGTCACACTGGGGCTCAGCGCCCTAGGATATGGGACTAATAAGTCACCTCGGGGCCCATTGCCCTATCCTCTGTATAACCATCTTTGGACCTGGCCTAGCGTACCTGGCACTTAATTTTCCACGACCATTGGGTCAGATAAGTGTATTGACCAGCGCTTAGTGCGCTATTGTCGCCCTTGACTTATAAGTCAATGTTTTTCGACCAGCGCTCAGCACTATTGTCGTCCTTGACTCATAAGTCAATGCTTTTCGACCAACACTCAGCGCTATTGCCGTCATTGACTCATAAGTCAATGTTTTTATCAATCAGATAATGCAGATAGGCATTCATTATATAACAAATATCCAGATACAAAGCATTAAGCATGCTTAATAGACCAATCTCGGGCATAATCATAATCATGCACATTTACTGGGGCCCAAGCCTTAATCAAGTCTATATTCAACATTCGGGCCAAGCCCTAATCATGTACATCACGTATTGGGTGTAGTTTTCTTATCTCAGGTTCGAGTGTAATATATAATAAGGACAACCCTCGAGCACGATCTTGATTCCGAACTCCTAGCGATAACCTAGTCACAACCATGTATATAATGAGTAAACAAAGGATTATGGACCAAGTCCTAGCCTCCAGGATGTCAAATCCTACTAAACCGGGTCGTAGGGTTGATCCCGAGCCCTTAGGTTGAGTTCTTGCACTCAAAACCTTCATTGGCCAAAAATCCTCTATTTGCGCCGCGACACTCCCAAAATTAGAGTCCCAGCTCTCACAAATATAGATCCCAGCCTCTAACTCCTCTGGACACAGGTCGCAGCGCGATAACAATTCAGAGAACCGCCCAGGCACCTGGGTTCATGAGGGTCAAGGCGCGACCCCGCGAACCCAGCTTTTCTCTAGTTCAAATCCTCCAAAAACTCCCCCAAAACCAAACCAAACCCATAATTCAATCTCAAAATAAAAATGTTACATCCCAGGCAACAAAACCTGACTTTCCTTCGGATTAAAACTCATCAAAACCATAAAATCCAATCAAAGCTTAAGAAATTTAAGGAAAACGAAACTCAAAAACTTAAAGCTTAAATTACCTCTGATTATGTCCTTTTCCAGCTAAATCCTCCAGTTATCAAGCTTCTAATCTTCCCTATAATCGTTATGACTCTAACCTTGCTTGAATCCAAGTCCTAAAACTCGAGTTTCCTTCGATAATGCTAACGAGCGTCAAGTGAGAGTGTTGTTTCCTGAACCTTTCATAATGAGGTTCTCATCTGTTCCCAGCCTCTGACGGTTGTCCAACTGTTGGCACCATCACAGGTGGTGCCTCTGGCAAAACGTTCCCTACATGAACCTTTTGTTGTCTCAGGAGGAGGATTTCTTCTTCCTGCCTCAATAATCTGGCTTGTAAATCAGCAAGCATTTTGCCAGTTCTCAGGAGCTGGCGGAGGGGTTTGACCCTGTCTGTTATTCTGGCCCTGATCTTCCTGGCCAACTAATGACTCTATCTGCCTTGGAAACATACTTCCAAGCTTATTCCTTGCTGCAATGATCAATTCGGCCAGTTAGATAGTAATAACTAAACCTCTTGTTGCATCAGGGTTCAAGACCAGGCATATAATCATTCACATTCAACAGTCATGCTAATAAGCATGTCGATTCATGTTCATATCCAAGTATGGTGCTGATAATCACATCCTGGCATTTATAACAAATAACGATGTTACTAAGAATTTTCTAACATTCATAACCATGTAACAATGTTAATGAACATTTTCTGGCATACATGTATCCATGACAGTGCTAGTGACTGTGTCCTGACCTACATGTCCATATAACAACACTAATGAGTGTTTCCTTTGCATTCACAAGCAATATCAGTTCTAATAAGCACATCCTTTTAAATCATGCAGCAGTCAAGGGTCAAGCTCTATCATAATATCTCATACTACCTAATAAGGCATGCAGATAAGGCATTTATATCTCATTTAAGCAGTTAACACATAAGCACAAAAATAGTTACCAAAACCTGAGCCGAGCTTGTATTTAGTGGCGAGTGTACATGCCCAGTATGTCTTCAGGAACCCCTAACCTTGGCACACTCTGATACTAAGTTATAACGCTCTGGTTAGCCAAGACGGTTACAATGTGTATTTTAAATAGTGCTAAACTTGCTAAATGAGTCATTTGGACATAACCGTGTAACTAAACGTAATTAATAGTTTAGGGTTAAAAATTTCGGTCAAAAGGAATAGATATTTCGTTAAAACGTTAAGTTGTACATGTGATCCCATAATAAACGTTTACAAAGTTGTTTACAGTTCTAAAAGGGTAATTACAACTCAAAAGTTTCAATCAGCCAACCTAAGCGATAAAAATAGGGTTTAACTCTAGTTCCTCTAAGAAACCTTAGCTGTGGTGGTCAAGTAGCCGCATATGTACACGTCGCCACCGAAGCTCTCCAACTTATGGTTGGTCCAGCTTCCCTTTCCCCTTACCTACACCACATAGCACTCGTGAGCCAAGGCCCAGCAAGAAAACTTAACACATGCTCATAAGCAGTGACTAACACGTTACCAAACCATAATAAACATGTCTAACAATAATAACCATACTCATCCATGTATACCAATCACATAAATGACTATAGCGTCATAAGAGGCCAACTGACCTAATTAAATGATTAACTGAATCATATTTGGCCCATTGCCCAAAATACATGATTAATGAGTCACACTGGGGCTCAGCGCCCTAGGATATGGGACTAATAAGTCACCCCGGGGCCCATTGCCCAATCCTCTGTATAAGATGCTTTGGAGCTGGCCCATGGTGCTTAATTTTCCACGACCATTGAGTCAGACAAGTGTATGATGTGCTCCTGATTAGGTCTAACTGTAACGACCCAAATTTCCTAATAAGACTTAGGGCCTTAATTAAGGGGCCAGGATGGCAAATCTAGGAATTATATGATTATATGAATAATATTATAATGTGACTTGATATGCATGTTTAGGTGTATTAAATATGCATGGGGGCCAATTTCTATTCAATTGGGCGATTTTCATATTATGGCAATTTCAGGTATATTTGGCATATATGTGGCATGTGTGTGGTGCTTTATTATTATTTTGTTATGCTAAGGTTACTCAACACGAGACAATCCTAGGAGGTAAGCTAGTGGGAAAGGCACAACGTGATTTATACTTGAATCGAAGTGAGTCAAGGGGTATTTAGCACATTACCGGGATATTGGGTAATGAGAATAAATATTTGGTGATAAATTGGGAGTTAGTGAGATCAGGGGGAAATTCTGGAAATTTTGACTATTTTACTCCCGGGGGCGTTTTCAAGACCCTGAGCATTAGGATTTGCTTGAGGCTACTTAAGCTTGAAGTAACCTGTTAAGAAATAAAAAGAACGTTCAGAATGTTCTCTCTTCCTCCCGTTTCCTTTTCGTCACCCGATCGCATTTTCGAAGGAAACTTGAGTTCTAGGACTCGAATTCAAGCGAGGATCGAGGCATAGCGATTCTAGGGAAGATTAGAAGCTTATTAGCTGGAGGATTTAGCTGGGAAACAACATAATCAGAGGTAATTCAAGTTTTCAGTTCTAAGTTTTTCAAGTTTTTAAGCTTGGATTGGATTTTGTGTTTTGATGAGTTTTAGAATGAATTGAAGCTTGGGTTTTATTGGTTTTGGAAGATTAGGATGTTTGGAAACTTTAATTTTGAGATTTAAATAGGTTGGGGTAGGATTTGGAGCTTTGAAGCTCGAAGAACACGAAGTTAGAACCCAGAAATCTGGTTTGGGCGTTGTAGCGCTAGGTTAGTAGTGATACAGCGCTAGGTGCTCTGTTTTGGGGGTTTTGAGTCTATCTGTAGCGCCCAAAGGTAGCGCTGCAGCGCTACACAACCTTCAAAAAATTATTTTTTTGGTACTTTTTGGGGTTTTGACCCGAGGGCTTGGGGGATGATTCCACCACCCTGTTTGGTGGAATTGGAGGTCCCGAGAGCACGGGTTTGGTCTCGGGATTTGGGTTTTGGAACTTGAACTCAATGAAACACCGTTTATGGTTTTGACTAGGTTATCGCTAGGGGATTGGAACCAGGATCGTGCTCGAGGGCCATTCATTGGTAACCTGTGCTTGGACCAAAGGTAAAAAAACTGCACCCAGTATGTGATGCATGAGATACATGTGATTAAGGCATGACATGAATATTGAATATGAGATTGATTAGAGCTTGAGTCTCTGTAAATGTGCATGATCATAATTATGCTAGTGATTATTAAGTAAGCATCATGAATGCCCTACATTTGGATATTTGACATGTGATGTATGCTTGAGTGCATTGGTTACTTGTGAGTGGAACTGACTCCATAGTCAGAATCGACAATGGTGTCAGTATTGACTGTGAAGCTGAGACTTATTAGTTAAGTTTAACAGTAGTGTTGAGCACTGGTCGTATGGAGTTGACCTATGAGTCAAGAACGGTATTAGCGTGTTTAACGCAAGCCGAAAGTATTAGATCTAATCGACATAAGCATTGAATGAATCATCATGAACATTAATGCTTGACCGACCTTAAGTTCGATGAAAATTAAAAGCGCTTGTCTCATCTAAAGGCTAGTTACTTAGAGCCAGGACCAAAAAGGCTCAGGTGACTGCAACGTCACATGGCTATGGGTGCTGAGCCCAAGTTCATGACTCATTCATCAATCACTCGTCTGAATAGGGTGCAAAATCCAAGTTTGTGACTCCATAATCACTCATCTGATTAGGGCTACAAGCCCCAACATGATTACTAGAATCTCAAAGTGTTAATCACTCATCTGATTTGGGCTACAAGCCCCAGTATGATTATCAAACTCATAAAGTGTTATTCACTCATCTGATAAGGGCTACAAGCCCTAGCATGATTACTAGAATCTCAAAGTGTTAATCACTCATCTTATTTGGGCTACAAGCCCCAGTATGATTATCAAAATCATAACGTGTTATTCACTCATCTGATTAAGGTGCAAAAACCCAAGTTTGTGACTCCATAGTCACTCATCTGATTAGCACAATCATTTACTTGGACTTATTCGCATGCATGAATAGGGTATTACTGCTAGGCATGCTATTATGATTTAGTGACATGTTACTACTTGTTCATGAACATATTGAGTTTTCTTACTGAGCTTCGACTCACAAGTGCTATGTGGTGCAAGTAAAGGCAAAAGAAAGCTGGACCATCCTTGAGTTGAAGAGCTTAGGTGACGATGTATACATATGCAGCTGCTCGACTGCCACAGCCGAGGGTTTAAAGAGGAACTAGGGATAAACCCTATTTTGCTGCTTAGGTCGGCTGGTTGTAAATATTTTATTGTAATTAACATTTAAATTATATCTTTGGGATCCCAATGTATACAGTAAACGTTTTACTGAAACGTTGTATCTTAACCAAAAAATTTAATCCTAAATCGTTAATCATACTTAGTTACACAATTATGGCCAAATGGCTCGGTTAGCGAGTATAACATTTTTTAAATGCACACCGTAATGGTCCCTAGGTAATAGGCCATTACACTAACCATATCGACTAGCGCTTAGTGCGCTACTGTCGCCCTTGACTTATAAGTCAATGATTTTCGACCAGTGCTATTGCCATCCTTGACTCATAAGTCAATGTTTTTCGACCAGCACTCAGCGCTATTGCCGTCCTTGACTCATAAGTCAATATTTTTCTCAACCAGATAATGTAGGCAGACATTCATTATATAAAAAATATCCAGATATAGAACATTCAACATGCTTAATCAATCAATCTCAGGCATAATCATAATTGTGCACATTTACTGGGGCCCAAGCCCTAATCAAGTCTATATTCAACATTCAGGCCAAGCCCTAATCATGTACATCATGTATTGGGTGTAATCTTCTTACCTCAGGTCCGTGTGTAATATATAATAAGAACGACCCTCAAGTACGATCCTGAATCCGAGCCCCTAGCGATAACCTAGTCACAACCAAGTATACAATTTCGTCAATAACGAGTAAACAAAGGCTTCCGGACTGATTCCTAGCCTCCAGGACGTTGAATCCTACTAAACTGGGTCATAGGATCGATCCCGAGCCATAAATTTGAGTTCCCACACTCAAAACCTTCATTGGACAAAAATCCTATATTTGCGTCGCGGCGCCCCCAATTAGGGCCGTGGCGCTCCCACAAGTCGCGACTCTCATAAACAGAGAGCCCAACCCCTAACTCCTATGGACATGGGCCGCGACGTAGCTCCACAAGTGCCACGGCGCGATAACGATTCATAGAACCACCCAGGCTCCTAGGTTCATGAGAGTCGTAGCGCCCAAGAACAGGGTCGCGGCATAACCCCGCAAACCCAGCTTTTCTCTAATTCAAATCCTCAAAAAACTCACCCCAAAACCAAACCAAACCCACAATTCAATCCCAAAACATCAATGGTACATCCAGGCAACAAAACCTGACTTTCCTTTAGATTAAAACTCATCAAAACCATAAAATCCAATCAAAGCTTAAGAAACTTAAGGAAAACAGAACTCAGAAACTTAAAGCTTAAATTACCTCTGATTATGTCATTTTCCAGCTAAATCCTCTGGCTATCAAGCTTCTAATCTTCCCTAGAATTGTTATGACTCTAACCTTGCTTGAATCTGAGTCCTAAAACTCGAGTTTCCTTCAATAATGCTAACGAGCGTTAAGTGAGAGAGAACGAGAGTGTTTGAACGTATTTTTGTTTATGACAGGTTACTTAGGGCTCAAGTAACCTTAAGCAAATCCCAAGGCTACACAAAAACGTCCCCGAAGGTAAAATAGTCAAAATCCCTAGAATTCCCTCCTGATCTCACTAACTCCAAATATATCCTCAAATATTCATTCTCATTACCCAATATCCCGGTAATGAAATAAACACCAAAAATACCCCTTGACTCACCTCGAGTCAAGTATTGGTCTCGTTGTGACTTTCCCGCTAACTTGCTCCTTAGGATCGCCTCATGCCGAGTAACCCAAATATATCCACATAATAATGTGGTCTCACACATATATCACATATATGCAAAATATACCCATAACAGACCAAATTACGAAAATTTCCTTTCTGATAAGAAACGAGCCCACATGCATATTTAATACACCTAAACATGCATATCAAGTCATATTATAATATAACTCACATAATCATACAATGATACAAATATATATCACATAAACACATAATTTTCCATAGTTTTCCATCCTAGCCCCCTAATAAAGGCCCTAAGCCTTATTAGGTAATTTGGGACGTTACATTACCTTTGCCTTTATCGGCACCACAAAGCACATGTGAGCCGAGGCTCAGCAAGAAAACTTAAATCAAAGATTCATTAAGTAACATAATATAAACAACAAACTTAGCAGCAACAGTCTGCTCAAACAAACACATAATACAATTTAGCAGTCAATGAGTTAGATAAGTGTAATCGACACTTCTGAATATTTAGGTTACGTTCAGGCCGAGCTCTCTTAGGCCACTCTTAGATCTTATTACTGACCCTGGGTCCCTTAGGCCGAGTTGCGTTCTGCACTCTTGATGTCGGCCCCGACGCCCTTAGGTTGGGCTTTCAGACTAGATATAATCAAACATATAAATTGCATAATACAAAATCAGATGCAGCATATACAAGCATACCCAATCGAAAATCACATTTATAACCACAGTCATATCCATTAACAGGGGTCCAAGCCCCGATTACAACCCGAGTGCAGTTTTCTTACCTGGAGTCTCGAGCAAATAGCATATGGCGACGCCGAGCACGATCCCTGCTCCTGAGCCCTAGCAGTATAACCTAGTCATAATGAAATAATAATAATCATCAATCACTTAGACTATTTAAGAGCTTCAAGGTAAAATTCTAGCCTTCGAGATCTCAAATTCTACTAAACCAGGTAGTGGAATCCTTCACGAGCCTTTAGGTTTGAGTTCCCAAACTTAAAAACCTTATTTGGACAAAATTCTCTATTTGAGCTGCGACGCCCCTCTACAAGTCAAAGAGCCTCCCCCCTTGCTACCCTGGACACGCCCACGATGCATACCACCAAGTGTCGCGGTGCTAAGGTGGTTCAGAGGACCACCCTTAGCCCTGAGTTCATGCAGGCCGCGACGCGGCCCCGCGAACCCAGAAAATTAGCGATTTCAGAAATCGCAATCCTCTCCAAAACCCTTCCAAACTCAATTTATATCCCAAATAGACTACCCAAACCATTCCAGCACTTTAGATACACAATAAATAACAACCTATAGCTTCTTAAACACAACAATTACAACTTAAGGTCCTAGAAACTCAACCCACCAAGAACTTTACAGAAATTTACAAGTAAAGGGTTTATTGTAATGCCCTAGAATCTCTAATGCGGTTTAATGGTTGGATTAGTAGGCCAGGAGGGCCATAATTGTTTAATTATGCCATTAAATGATTATATACATGTTTATGTGAATTATATTATAATATGATGTTAAATGCATGCATGTGGGTCCACATTTCATTACAGGGGTGTTTTGGTAATTTGGCCCGGTGAGGGCGTAATTGTATATTTGTATGCATGTCGGTGACCTATTGTTGAGACCACATTATAATGTGGGTTTGTTCGAGCTATTCGGCATGAGACGATCTTGGAATATTAATTAGAGGTCTAGTCATAACAGGTTTAAGTTCGGGGCTCGGGATAAGTCTCGGGGTGATTTTAATGATTAGAGCATTGTCAGGAATTAAAGGGTAACGAGATATGAATTATTGGTGTTTGAGAATATAGAGAATAGCGGGAATTGGAGAGCGTTAATTATGATTAACGAAATAGGTGGGAAATGTCAAATTTTCCCTTGGGAGCCTTTAGAAACTCTTATTAGACCTAGGGGTATTTGGTATTTTCACCCCTAGGATAGATATAAGCCATTGAAGGCTGTAGAAAGAAGAGAAAACAAAGTAATTTCAAAGCTTCTCCCGTACTCATTTTCCTTCCTGTTTTCTTTGGATTTTTGAGCCTCACTTGGGGATTCAAGCTTGGGAAGTAAGTCTTGAGAGCTTGGGAGTGTGTTCCACCATTGAAGAGCATCATAATTTGAGCTTGAGGTAAGTTTCTAGCCATTAAAATCTCTGGTTTGCTCTGTTTTAGTTTTGGTTTTCAGTTGGGATTTCTAGGTTGGATGATTGGTTTTGTTGGGAGTTTTGGCTAAGGTTCTTGCGGTTGTGATGCTTGGGGTATGTGAGGATGGTTTTTGGGTTCATTTGGCACCAAAAATGAGATTTGGAAGCATTGGAATCGAGTTAGAATTGAAGGAGTCGAAGAAGGAGGTTTCAGGGGAGAATCTGTCTGGGGGTAGCGCTACAGCGCCCATCAGAGGGCGCTATAGCGCTACACATGATGTTGTTGGGCAGTTTGGGGTTCTGAGTATAGTGTTGGGGCGCTATTGAGCAGCGCTATAGCGCTGCTCTGTTCCTCCAAAATCTAGTTTTGAGTGTTTTTAAGGGTTTTTGGCTCGAGGTTTCAATCCTTAAGGCCCGGGATCGAATCTACTCACCGTGTGGGCATGTTTCGAGGTCCCGAGAGTGGGGTTTAGGTTAAGACCATTTCATTGTTGATTTTCATTAATGGAGGTTATAATTGTTTATGATTAGGTAACCGCTAAGGAACCAAAAGGTCGATCGTTCTCAGGAGTCGTTCTTATTATATTTATCGCTTGAACCAGAGGTAAGAAAACTGCACCCTGTGTATATGACATGCATAATTGTTGTTGAGGCATGTTGGTTGATAAACGTGGACATTGATTGCATATTAAATGCTAGCGGATGTTGTTTACTTGTGTATGGCACTGATTAGTCAGGGATGGCACTAGTCGCATATTACTGACCCGAGAGTCAGAAACAGCATAAGTGTCCTGAACGCAGGGCCGATTAAAGATTAGATCTAATCGATATCAGCGTTGAATGACTCTAAGGCATTAATGCTGGACCGACCCTAAGGTCGATGAAACCTATAAGCGCTTGACTAGTCTAAGCTAGTTACTCTGAGCCAGGGCCTAAGGCCTAGGTGACAGTTTGTCACATGGCTAGGGAGCAGTATCCCATGGTTATGACTCTATGGTCATGAGGAAGGTTATGTTGGTGACTAGTTATCATGCACCTATCCTGTTTAAGCTAGTGAAAGGTTCACTTATTCGTTAAGCCCCGGTGACCCTATCGTCACATGGCTGATGGGAACGGAACCCACTTTAGTGACTGTTCCAATTGTCACTCATCTGTTTTGGACTGAAAGTCTTGAATGATTATTATGATCATTGATGATATTATATCCATGCTATATTGTGTTTTCTTGCTGGGCTTTGGCTCATGGGTGCTATGTGGTGCAGGTAAAGGGAAAGAAAAGCCCACCCAGCCTTGAGTGGAGAGCTTAGGTGGTGATGTGTACATATGCGGCCGCTTGACCACCGCGGCCAAGGAGTTCTCAGAGGAACTAGGAGGTCTACCCTATTTTTGCCGCTTAGGTCGGCGGGTTTGTAAATTTGAAACAGTAATGACCATTTTGAGTTGTAAATAACTTGTAAATGCTTTTATGGGCCCATGAACAGTTTTACGTATTAAATAAAATATATCCTTCCCTTTTGATTGGTTTTCCACCTTAGCCTGTTAATAACACTTAAATGCATGTTTTTAACTAAAGAACTCGGGTAACGAGCTAAATTTCTGGTTCACTGTTCACCGTAACTGTTCTGGGGTAACCAGGGCGTTACATTTATACCTGTGACTCTTTCAGCAGAATTCAAATCCTCTCAGCTGCTGGTACTCCTAGTTGCCTCCAGTCCTTAATTCTAACTCAGTTCACCACTAAATCAAGAGCTTAAAAAAAAAATCCACAATTCCTAGCTTGAGAGAAAACTTAGAAGGAGAGAGGGAGAGAGCTAGTGTTATGTGTGAGTGACCAAACCTTCAGCAAAGGGTTATCCCTTATTCTAATTATATGGTCAAATGACTAATTTTCCCCCATCCCCTCTTAACCTTCAAGGCAACCTCCAAGGGCAATTCAGTCGTTTTGCCACCACTTCCCGCTAAACCTCAAATACACTATAAATTCCCAATTAATCCCAACATACCCAAATAATCACCAAATACCTACCCATCACCCGATAAATCCCGACTACACACTAAACTACTAAAACACCCCTAGGCTCACCCCGAGTCGGGTATTTGACCCTGTTGTGACTTTTCCGCTAACTCGCCCACTATGATCGTCTCGAGCCACACATCTCAAATATATCCCCATAACACTACAGTCTCACTCATAAAACATATATAATACAAATATACCCTCAACGGGTCAAAATTACAAATATGTCATGATTAACAAAACAAGCACACATGCATATTTAATAAACATGCATAAATACTTATATCATCATATAAATCATATATGTCACATAATCACACATATATTCAATTAATTTCACATATAAATATGATTATTCCTTCCTGACACAATAATAAAGGCACTAAGCCTTATTAGCGAATTTGAGACGCTACAATATATCTGTGTATGTCTTTCAAACTTTCTCTCTGTTTCGTTAATCGGATAAGTACGATGTCGGCGAGGTATCATTTTCATCTAAGTTGCAAGCCATAACAACAAAGTACCTTAACGTGATGAAGCTTTGTGAATTTTGTTGACCCACCATATCTGCACATATCCAACCACATTTGACGTAAAGCACAGTAGGAATTGCAGTGGCAGTAGGAAAGTGTTTGATGAAGACGGTACTCAGCAAAATATGAAACTTAATGGTCATGGCTAGCTTAATTAATTAAATTATATGTTTACATTGGTGTGGAGATAATGTGCATGTCCTTTGTCGATTGTATGATGTTAATTTTGAAAATTGAACCAATATCCCATCTCTACTAACGATATGACCCAAGAATGTCACCTGCGGTAACCATAACTCACACTTCTTAAACTTCGCAAATAACTTGTGTTCTCTCAGTCTCTGCAAGACCAACCTGAGGTGTTGCTCATGCTCCTCCTCTGACTGTGAATAAATCAAGATATCATCAATGAAGACGATCACAAACTGATCCAGATAGTCCTTGAACACTCTGCTCATTAGGTCCATAAAAGTTGTCGGGGCATTAGTCAAACCAAATGACATAACGAGAAACTCATAGTGCCCATATCTAGTACGGAAAGCTGTCTTGGGTATGTCTTCGTCCTTAATTCTCAACTGGTGATAACCAGATCGAAGATCTACCTTGGAGAATACCATTTTACCTTGCAGTTGATCAAATAAGTCATCTATCCTTGGTAGAGGATACTTGTTCTTAATGGTCAACTTATTCAGTTCTCTATAGTCTATACACATCCTTAGCGAACCGTCCTTCTTCTTCACAAATTACACCGGCGCACCCCATGGTGAGAAACTGGGTCTAATAAAACCCAGATCCAACAACTCATGTAACTTTACCTTGAGTTCCCTCAACACAGTTGGGGCCATTCTGTAAGGTGCCCTAGACACTAGCTCTGTCCCTGGTGCCAGCTCAATAACAAAATCAATCTCTCTGTGCGGCGGCAATCCTGGTAAATCTTCTGGAAACACATCCAGAAATTCACACACCAACCTAGTCTCTGATGGTCCCACTGGCATGACCTGCGTGGTATCCACCACATTGGCTATGAATCCTATGCAACCTTTCTATAATAGGTATCTAGCCCTTAATGTTGAAATCATAGGCATTCGGGGTCCATGCACAGTGCCAAAAAATACAAAAGGTTCCTCACCCTCAGGTTCAAAAGTTACCATCTTCTTCTTACAATCAATGGTTGCTCCATATCTAGTTAACCAGTCCATTCCCAAAATCATGTCAAAATCGGTCATGGCTAACTCTATCAAATCAACCGATAGTTCCCTACCATCTACCATCACTGGTAAAGACCTAACCCACCTCCTGGAAACCACCTATTAGGACTGTGTCCTAAAAACATGTAAAGACATTTGTTTTTCTATGAATAAATAAATACAATGGTTTATTATTGTTGTTATATTTAGATTGTTAAATTATTGTGTTGAATAATTTTGTAAATATCAGAAAAATTTTATATTCATTATTGAGGATGTGATCTTGTATTAGTACGAGAGAATTAAGATCACATGAATGAATAAAAACAGTCAACAACAATAGATTAAAGTTATGGAATTCTTTAATTGTGTAAATCCTATAATTGACATTTTTATAGAAATATCTTTTCTTAAAAGATAAATTGGTGGATTTAGTTGTTTCCCTTTATTATAATATTCGGAAGTGTTTGTTTCCCTTTATTATACTTTTCGGAAATGTTTGGTTTCCCTTATTATAATTTTCAGAAATATTTGGTTTCCTTTTTTGTGAATTTTGATTTCCTTATTGTCTCATATTGCTTTTAAAGGGAAAAAGTATATTGCAAATATTCGGTACTTACCCAAAGTTGTTTTTGGAATATTTTCTTATATATTTTTCGTGCAGCTCAAGGATTGCAATCAGGAAACTGGTTCTTAATGTCATTAATTATTGTTTCCTTTTTGAGCTTGTTTTTTATCCGACACAGGTCTGAGCTGTCCCCACCGATATCGCATCTGTCGGATCAGCATTTTCTAAAAAAGGCAACTCTTCATCAATCAAGAATAACTACTATGATTCTTGCCTTTATCAGAAGAATTCTTTCTCTGCCTTTGTGAGCACGAAAAAGGACTCTATAAATAGGGCTCTAAAGGCAGTGAGAAAAGTGAACTCTTTGGTGCATTATTCGTGAGCATTATTGTAATATTTGTGAGAGTTCCTCTTTGTATTCAAGATCATAAGTATTCACGTGATCTTGTAGAAATATGTGTGTTTAGTTTTTAGTGGTGAGTTTATACCATGTTCATGAGTGAATACACATTGTAATTTGAATACAACGTTTATAGTCTTCGGGAGAAGATTTTTACAAGCCTTGCGTCGGGAGGATGCAAGCACTCGCTGGCCATTGAAGGGAGTTCAAGTGGTTGAGCGTTTCAATCAATATCAGATTAGTGAAGAGAAGTACAACAAGTTGCGGCAAATCTCAAGAGGGAGTCTTGTTTTGTTTAAGTCAATGTTTTTGTACTTGTGATTCTTTATTAATTGGTTTTATTCTCTGGGCGTGGCCCCAAGGAGTAGGTTATCCGAAAGGGTTTCTGAACCTTGTAAAAATTCGTTGTGTTCTTTATTGTTTTGCACTGTCTTTTTATTGTGTTCAGTCTCTGTCGTGACAAGTTTGGTTTCTATCCCGATAGAACTGTAATCTGTGTAAACAGTTAATTACCATTCCGCACTTTAATTAATTCACTTGGTTTAATTAATTTGGTAATTACTAAAAACGAAATTTCAAATTGGAGTTGTAAGTACGGTTTACTGAGTATCATAATGATAAAAATAATCTAGATTCGGATTATTGATGTGGAAAGACATCTCGGTAAAGGTGTTTTATATAATATGATTATATATGACATCGACCGATATGAATTAAAGTCTTTATCCAAAAACCATTTAACAATAAAGACTTCTGATTCATATCATAACTGATGATCATTTATAGATCAACCTAAATCCTAAGTGTTCATGAACTCTTGTTCATGTTTATTAAATCTTTTAATTCATTCGTTAAGGTCTCTTCAAAGAATGAGACTAATGACTTTTGTTTTGGAGATTTAATATCATGGATGGCTGGGACATGTATCAACAATACGGAATCTAATCTTTCCTAACGGATTGTATATTAGTTCCCTTAAGGGTTAATTCTAGAACTGAATGATTTTGAGCTCAAATCTATAATTAGATTATAGATTAATTATTCACTAGTGAATTAATGGTACTTATGGAATAAGAAGTAAATTAGAAAGGTAAAATGGTAATTCTTCCATTCTCATTTATGAACTAATTAATTAGAGGGTTGAGCTATTGAAAGATGGTTATATCAATGGACGACTTAAGATAAGATTTCTGTAAAAGTATATCTATAACATAAAGAGTGCAATTCTGAATTTATAGTGGAGTAATATTAGAATGAATAAATTAACAATTATAATTAAAGAGTTTAACTATTTAGTTTTAATTTATTGGAGCTTAATGTTATAGGTCCATGGTCCCCGAAATGGCTCAAACCACTGACAAAGGTAAATACAAAAATGGGCAAAAATGACTTATTTGATAAGTAAAATATTTTTCTATGTATCAAACATAATTATTGTATAATTATGTGTAATTAATTAATTAAGAATTTGATTTAACAAAAATATAATTAGTTTTGAATTAATTTATTTTTGGGATTTTTGGTATTTAAATAATAATAAAAATTGGAAAAAATCACATGCCATCACCGACATGTGGTACACGTGTAGCACAGTGCACAGTCACTATGCTACACGTATAAGAGACTGTGAGCAGTTTCTAGGTTCCACAATTTTAGTTATTTAAATATTAAATAAATAATGATATATTAATATGATTAAAATATTATTATTTAAACAAAAATCTGATAACTGATTAGTTATTTTCAAATTGTTTAAAATAACTAAGATTTTATTTTAATATATTGGACATATTAAATATAGGATATTAGTTTTTTCAGAACGTAACTTTTCAGGGATAGAAAAATATCTAGAAATCTCTCTCAGAGAAAGAGAACAGTGATACATACAAAAATCATTGTTCTTCACAAAACCTAGGTCCAAACTTTATCAGATCTCATGTGTTGAGAACATCTGATAAATAGATTTTGCCTATTATTTTGTATAGCGAGCCCACACTCGTTCTTTGTGTGCTGAGAACATTTTGAAAGATCTTGGTGTGAGATCTCAAGGATTTAGCCATACAAAAAGATAGCAGTAAGGAAGGACCTGAGGTAATTTTTCTATTCATGTCTATGATTCAATATATATATGCATGTGAAGAAGTAGATCTAGAAATCTTATGGGATTAAATTAACAATTTGATTGTTGTTCCGCTGCGTATAATCTCTGATTTGATCAATAAAAACCAACACCACCAACTCCCCAGTGGGTAATAATGTCCCAAATCCCACAGCATAAAACTCACAGGGTCTACACAAACTATCAACAATCCTACTAGATACATAAGATTGTGTAGCACTAGAATCAATCAACACAGAATAAGATATGCCAGCACTAGAAAGCTGACCTGTGACCACCGAAGGCCTAGCCTCAGCCTCAGCTTGTGTCAATGCAAATACTCGAGCTGGAGTCGAGCTATCTGGCTTCTTAGGTTCTTTTTTCTTCAGTCTTGGGCAATCCTTCTTAAGATGCCCCACAAGCCCACATACAAAACAGGCCTTCGCCCGACACTCACCCAGATGACGTCTCCTGCATCTGGCACATTCCGGATATGTCTTCCAATTCTCATTGCCGCCCTGACGGCCAATATGTGCACCCTGTGGCCTCCTATCAGGTCTAGGAGCCAAACTGGTATCCATGGTCTTCCTTTTCTGATCGTTGGGGCCTCCGCCCCTACTTACTCTTGAGAAGGGAGGTCCCGTCCTCCTCATATCTCTCCTGGCTGCGTTATCACGCCAGATCTTATTCTCAGCATCCTCTGCAGTAAGGGCTCTCTCCACTACCTAAGTGTATGTCCTCACTCCAGGTACAGTGGTAATTCTGACATCCCGAGCTATCATAGGCTGCAGCCCCTGAAGGAATCTTTCCTTCCTTGTCCCATCAGTGGGCACCAAGTCTGGAGCAAACTTGACTAACCTATCAAATTTCAAGGCATACTCGGTCACCGACATATTCCCCTGCAAAAGTTTACTGAACTCCTCAGCCTTTGCGGCTTTAACAACCTCATTGTAATACTTTTCATTGAAGAGGGTTTTAAACTCTTCCCATCCCATTGTGGTTACATTTCTGGTTTGGGATACCACCTCCCATCAGATCCATGCATCTTACCGAAACATATACGTGGCACATGCCACCCTTTCATTGCCTACAACTCTCATGAAGTCCAAAATAGAAGTAATCATGGCCGTCCACTATTCTGCCTTAAGTGGATCTGCCCCACCCTAAAAAACCGGAGGATGCTGCTTCCTGAACCGCTCATATACCAACTTCCAGCGATTCTCCAACTTTGACTGCTGTTGTACAGCCGGTACTAGAACAGCGGATGGGGCCCCTGATGCAGCGTTCCTGGCGGGAACCTGCTATTGCCTCAATTGTAGTATCTCTTCATTCTGTCTCTACAGTTGAGCCTGCAAGTCTGCAAGCACCTGTTGCCAGTTCTCAGGGCCTGGCGGAGGGTTCTGACCCTGATCATTACTTTCGGTCTAATTCCCAGCGCTGGCTGGCTCGTTAGATTGCCCTGGAAGCATACTTCCAAGTCTATCTGCAATCAATGACTCAGCTTATCAGGTAGTAATAACAGTATCTCACATCAACCCACGGTTCAAAACCGATCGAATAAGCATCCACATGCATTAACAGTGCTAATAAGCATCCCAATAATTCACATTCAATAATCATGCTAATAAGCAGATAAATTCATGGTATCACTTAAACAAGATGCTAATAAGCATATTCTTTGGCATGCATAACCACTTAACAATGCTAATAAACATTTTCCTTGAGCATACTACGACGCTAATAAGCATCCTATAGCATTTACAAACATCTATCGTGCTAATAAACACACTCTCAACCTACACACAGTAGCCAAGGGCCAGGCCCTATCAAAATAACTCATGCTTCTTATTTAACCTAGCAAATAAAGCACACATAATTCATTTAAGCAAGTATACACATAACTATATTAATAGTTACCCAACCCTGAGTCGATCTTGTCTTTAGCAGTGAATGTACATGCCCAGTCCAACATCAGGAACCCTTAAACCTTGGCTGCTCTGATACCAAGTTGTAATGCCCTGCTAATTAGGGTCCATTACCAAGTGTGTTTAAAACGAGTGCTGGACTTGCTAAACAAGTCATTTGGACTAAATGTATGATTAAGCCATTAAAGGTTTAGGTACTAAAATTCTTTGATAAACTCAAACGTACTTTCATTAGATTAAAAACATGTTCTTTACACGGGATCCCAAAAACATCAGTTTAAAAGTTAATTACAATACTCAGGTTACATAATAAGCCGACCTAGGCGGCAAAAGTTGGGTTTAACCCTAGTTCCCGTTAGCATCTCGGCCGTGGTGGTCGAGCGGACTGCATATGTACATACCACTGCTAATGCCCTCCGACTCATGGCTGGTTGAGCTTCTCTTTACCTTTACCTGCACCACAAAGCATCTGTGAGCCAGAAGACTTAGCAAGAAAACGTAATCAACAGTTCACAGAATAAAACGACTATCAAACAGTAATAACTGAAACTGGTGCGTTCATAAAACCAAACTGGAGACCATAGAGTCACACAAGTGTTTGTTGCACTTTCTTTCAAATTGTTGGCATCCGAGCCAGTCAAGTGCATGTCGCACTCCCAGGGTGGCCCAGCCATGGTGGCCTGTACTCCACGTGCACTATGCCAATCTTAGCTTATAAACTAAGTTCTTAAAGCCCTTGACTTATAAGTCAAGCCACCGCGTGCCTCCAACTTATAAGTTGAAGCCTTGGGACTCTCGACTTATAAGGCGAGTCTCCCAGAGTCCAATAAACTCTCAACTAATAAGTTGATCCTCACTTAACATTCTAATAAATCTCTGGTTTATAAACCAAGCTTCACGGTCACGGCAGACAATCACATGTTTCATACAGCATACTTAACAACAATTATAATGCATTATAATACATTCAAACGACAGTGATAGGCATAATAATAATTATGCGCATTACAGTGTACCTAATAAAATATTCACAAACATAATTATAATCATGTTCATTAACAAAGTCAAAGCTTTATTCATCTCTATATTCACCACATTGACTAAGCTATATTCATGCATTCGCATAACAGGTGCAATTTTCTTACCTTCGGTCCGTATGTGAGTTACTAGCGACGACCCTTTAAGTACGATCCCCGATTCAAGCCCTTAGCGTAAACCTAGTCACAACCGTAATAAGGAAGTTCTATCAACAACAGGTAAATAAAAGCTTCCAGATCAAATCTTAGCCTCCGGGACATCGAATTCCACTTATCAAGGAAGTAGAATCGATCTCGAGCCCAAATGGTTAAGTTCCCAACCTAAAAATCCCATTAAGGCCAATTTTCCCCTTAAGGGCCGCGACCCCTCACAGCCGAGCCGCGACCCGCCTCTAATTCTAGAGGCTCGACCTCCCTGAAAACCAACGCTCGCCGCGGCCCGCCCTTGCCACCGAGCCTTGCTGGCTCAAAATTCCCTTCGCAGGCCGCGACTCACCATAAAAGAGTCGCGGCTCAGCCCCACGAACCCAGAAATTTATAGGTTTTTCTTCAGCCGAACCCAACTAAAACCCATCTAATTCCACCCCAATCTTCCAATTCAATTTCCATAATTAACACAACCCTTTCCAACAACAAACCCAGCTATATACCATAGTAAAACTTATCAAAATTCTCAAACTCAACCTTCCAACTATCTAGCATGCATATACTTAAACTTCAGCCAACAACCACAGAAACATCAAGAGAAGCTGAGTTTAAATCTTACCTCAGAGATAGAAAAACGCCCTTGAACTAATCCTCAAGTCTAACACTTTGATTCCCAAGCTTTGATCTTCAATTTCCCCAAAACTTCCTCAAGCTTCCATGGCATATAGAGAAAACGAGAGAGAGAAAAAGGGAGCTGCTGTATTTCTTTTCCTTTAATTTCCTTAGCCTTCTCAAACATTTCCCAGCTCACTCAAGCACTATACTTAGACCAAAATGACCATTTTGCCCCCTTACCCTTAGTTTATTCATCAAGTGTTCACAAGGGCAATTTTGTCCTTGCCTCAAATCCCGCTATCCACAATTTACATCCTATAATTTCTGCTACTTTCAATATTCTCACACGGTTACCAATAATTCCCATTACCCACTAATTCCCGGTAATGTACTAAATTACTAAAATACCTCAAAGCTCACCTCGAGTCGAGTATTAAGACCTTGCTGTGACTTTTCTGCTAACTTGCTCATCGGGATCGCCTCTCGTCGAGTAACCCAAATATATCCACATAATAATGTGGTCTCAATCACACAAACACATAATTGCATTTATACCCCAAACAGGTCAAATTACTCAAATACCCTTCTTATAAGAAACGAGCCCACATACACATATTTAATATCTCTAACATGCAGGCATAATTATATTATAATATAATTCATATATAATAACTCAATTATTGCCTCCCGCCCCCCTAATCCAGGCACTAAGCCACATTAGGAAATTTGGGATGTTACAGAGACTGTATTTTTGTAATTTTGAAACTTTAAAATTGTGTTTTTGAAAACTTGAGTTAGTAAAATTGAAAAAAAAAAATAAGGGTTGTAAAAATGTAAAAAAACATAAAAAAATGTGTATTTATTAAAAAAACCACAATATTAAACTCATCCATGTCAGTGGGGTGCTCGGGAGGCATGCCCACAAGTGTAACAGTTGACACTCTAGCTGGGTGCACAAGTGGCACGCCAGCTAGCTGCCTAGGCAGTACTTCGTCGTGGGTCCACTTTTAGCCCTTGGGCTGCCAAAGTGGCCTCCATGACGTTAACTATCTCTTGTAGGGCAGCAATGTTCCCCTCTTGGATATCGATTTTTTGCTGCTAGGAGGCAACTTGGCCTCTGAGAGTAATCACTATCATAAAACTCTCTACCTTCTCCATCGTACTCGACGTTTTTATCGTAGTCTTCTTGGGCCACATTCGGGTTTGCTGGCGGAGGTGTTCGGCTGGGATCTCCTCCCTCAGTCGCAGTGGGAGGCACGATGTCGTCTGGAACGTTTCTTCTAATGGTCACCATTGTCGACTCTGCAAAGCTTTCTTCAAGCTCTCAATGAAAGCACCAAAATGTTGTGCATTTTTCGCTATCAACTCAATTAAACAAAACTTCAAAGAAAAGCATAAAAAGAGCAAGAGATTTTACGGGAGGCAGCCTATCTTCTGAGTAGCAAGTGAGCTTAATATAGATTACTAAACCCTCTCGGATAACCTAACTACTCTCGGAGATTGTCACGTATCACTTGGTGAAAACATGAATAACACTATTAAAAAAAATATTATTGCTAGTATTAAATCATTCTAGAAAAAATTAACATTCTTGAACTTTAAAATTATATAAATTAAACCTAACGAAAATTCTTTAATTAAAAAAAAAATAATTGATTCAGGTATAACTAAATTAAACAAGTTCATTGTGGCATATTTTTGTATTTTCACTTTAAAAAAATATATGAATTTATCTCCAATATATATCATTTTAACATATAATTGAAATTTATCCAATTTGTTCTTGTAATTTTTTTTTCTCATAAAGTATAATTTTTTTTTCTTTTAAATAACTCATTTTTAAACTTTAAAAATATATATATTTATGGCCTATATATATATACCATACTATGTGATGACGTGGCAAAATCTTATCAAACACATATAAACAGAGTTTATTTTCCGTACAGGAAGAGCTACCGAAGCTGTGGAGCTAAGGAAACGGTTTCCACAAAAAGTCCAAAGCAGAGAGTAGAGAAGAGATAGTAAGTAGCAAAGGAAGATAATTATGTTGATAACGGTCAGAGAAGCTTCTTCTTCCTCTCCACTCTGCCACTCCTTATCTCCTAATAATCTGATTTCTAAGCCCTCTCTCAGACTAAGAACTTCCTCACTATGCCGAGCCAGCTTGAATGTTCAGAGAAAACCTTACAACACCAATTCATGGAGCTTTGGCCTTCAATCCAACAGGTTTGGCGCTTACCCTTTTCACCTTTCTCTTCATTGTTTAGATTTGTTGCCATCTTTTCTGGAATTTAGCTTTCCAAGATTGGATTTGTTTTTAGTTTTCTCCAGTTGGGTTTTGGGTCTTTTTAATGTTTGTATTGTATAAAGAAACAACAGTATAGTTTTCCCTAGTGAAGAAGATTACATTTTTCTTGTTGTATGATATCCTATTGATGTGTATAGAAGGGAAATGTTTGACAAAGTGAGGTTTTTGAGTAATTGAGAGTAATGGGTGAGTTTTGATTGAACTTAGGAGCTGATTTGGTGATTACCCAAGTCGTTTGGAGACTTGGAAATGGTATACTGAAATAGGTTTTGGTGAATAGTGATGCAGAGCAAGATGTGTTGTAGAATACAATGTGCCATTGCCACCCAATGTTGCTGTAGATGTTTTTTAAGTTTGTTTTATTGGAAGCTTGTTTGTGTTAAACCTAAACCCTAAGCCAATACCAGAAAGATGACAGATAATGTGAAGGTTATGCGTTGAAAACACACATAGATTATTATGCTTATTGATTGATTCAATTTGCAGTGGCATGGATAATTGGAATACTATTGTAGGCTGCCGAAGGCGTACTCCGGCAATGAGTGGATTCACAATAACTAAACACAGATTTTCTCCATTCTTGTTCAGTTTAGGTGTATAAGACAATGATAATCATTCTTCATTCTTCTATTAATCTATTAATCTTACCAGCCAAAGTCTCAATTTCTATTTTCTTTTGCTGATTTATAGCAAATAGAATTTGTAATAAGTTCCTTTAACTTTTACTCTTTGAAGAATTAGTTCAGTTCATTGTTTAGAAATTTGGACTTTCGAAACTTCTTTTAAAAAATATTGAATAAATAATAAAGATCTTATACACATTGTTTAATTAACACTTCATCCTCTTCAGTACTTCATTCATAGCAGAATAAGAAAAATTAAAACTTCAATTATTATATTTCTTAGAAATTATTAAATCACAGTTACATTCATCTCTTTTGCTGATTGTAATGACTTTTCAGCTCTGAAGGCGCAGTTTTTGATCCCTTGGGTATCAATCCAGATGCATCTTCTGGTTTAAATGCAGCTTGGGAAGGCTTTGTTGGCCTGGTGTCACAAACATTTGAGAGTACTTCTGGTACAAAAAATGAGAAGCCCTCAGCCCGAGGAGTGGCAGGTTTGCTTAGTTGATCTCTAAGTTTTTCAAAGTGGACCCTTTTTGTTTGCTTTTATAGGTGATCAATATACCTTGATCTTGACAGCTGCAATGGAGGATAGTTCCATTGATTTTGGTGACTTCTTCAAAGGCCCATTGCCGGGGAAGTTTCTCATGCTTTTAGGGTATTTGGCCCTGTCTCGACTTGGTATATATATACCTCTTGGTGGGGTTAATAGGGAAGCTTTTGTAGGAAATTTGGATCAGAACAGTTTATTGGGCACTCTAGATACTTTTTCTGGAGGTGGCATTGGTAGACTCGGGATATGTTCACTCGGCATTGTTCCGTTCATCAATGCACAAATTGTGTTCCAACTTCTTGCACAAATTTATCCAAAATTACAGGATCTTCAGAAAAAAGAAGGGGAAGCAGGAAGAAAGAAAATTCTTCAGTATACTCGATACGCTTCAGTTGGCTTTGCTGTAGTACAGGTTAGGATCTCAACCAACAACATTCAATGCATTTTTACCACTTTACTCTACCATCTCGACAAAATATATTTATATAAGATTATGTTACTAAGATTTTAAGGAATGTAAAGAATCATGCTTTAAATACCCATCACTATATATCCATATTGGTATGATTTCATTGCTATTGATGGGAACATAGTTTAAAATGGTGAAATTGGAAGTGGCATAGCATATATGGCAGAGCCAACTAGTGGACATGCTGATAGATATATATATTTTTTTGTGAGTGATCCGCTCGTGTTATCACTAATCGGTTTGTGATTTTCATGGCAGGCCATTGGTCAAGTGTTCTTCCTTCGTCCTTATGTGAATGACTTCAGTACGGAGTGGGTCCTATCATCTGTTACATTATTGACACTTGGTTCAGTACTAACAACATTCATTGGGGAGAGAATCTCAGACCTAAAACTTGGAAATGGCACATCACTTTTAATATTCACAAGCATTATTTCCTATTTGCCAGCATCTTTTGGTAGAACTATTGCACAGGCTTTGCAGGATGGAAATTATGCTGGACTTGCCACCATCTTTGTCTCCTTCTTTCTATTAGTGTTTGGAATTGTATATGTTCAGGTATGTATTAGTTGTATCACCCTTTTCTCAACCTGTAGGCTAAGATCAATTGCTACTAGTACTGAAAAACTTCTTTGTTGAGCGAATAAATATATTCAAAATAATTTAATAAAGGGTTTCAGGAAGCAGAGAGGAAAATTCCAATTAACTATGCCTCAAGATACACCAGTAGAAGTGGAGGGCTTGAAAGATCTGCTTATCTACCCTTTAAGGTATGAATTCCAATTTCTTACTTCTTTGATGAAGATAAGGTTCAGATGGTTATTTGTGATTGACGCTAGTAAGAATATGCTTGGAAGTGGTTGCAATTTTTCTAACTTCAGTCACACTTAAACCTTATAAACCGAGAAGCTCTCCAAACATCTTTAGAAATACATTTTTAGTGTTGCATCTCATTGTTGTTTTCCCAACTTATTTGAGTTTACAATCATCACAACTGTGACTTTCACCTTTCTAAACAAATTAACTTCCAAGTTGATAGCTTTTTGTTAATTTGTTGGAATCCTGGATGTCCTTCCTAGTTCTGTTATTATTTTTTATGAAGTATTATTATATTTTGTTACACTACGATCGACACAATTTATCTCTTTTTGGTTTTGGCTTATGCAGCTATGCCATAGGAGACTTGCAATTATAATTTTGATGTACTTAACAACAAAAAAAACTGTCACATTAAATAAAATACTTTATGAATGCAGGTAAACAGTTCTGGTGTGATGCCAATTATTTTTTCCACATCATCTTTAGCACTTCCTGGTACAATAGCACGCTTCACTGGTTTATCAGCATTAAAGAATGCTGCACTGACTTTAAATCCTGGGGGTAAGGTTCATAATTTCTCATTTTTATTTGCTATAGTATAATTAGCAGTTGACTAGCACAAGAAGCTTGATAAACGTTTTTATTTCTGGCCTAACTATTATCTTGAATTCAATACGTATGATCATTTCTTAAACACAACTACAATTTTCAATATCATTTTCATAAGCCTCTGATGCATTAAAAAACTAGTAATTTGTGAAAATATACTTTTTTTTAGTGTCATTTTGTAAAATGGCTTTTTTTTAATAATTCTTTGCAAAGTAGTCTTCTTGACAGGGAGTTGAGTGTGTTTGGAAGGCTACTCTGTCAAGAAATATCAAAAGAATTTCATTTTGCACAATGATATTAAAATGTGTATTTTTCCAAAAGCATCTAATTTACATTGTTGTATGTAAGCTTCTGGCGCATATACAAACCATTTAGATATGTTTATTTCACTAGAATTGAAGAAAAGTTTATGGTTATCATGCTTAGACTTCTTCTTTTCCAGTCTTTAATATTGGCACTAGATTTTAGCAGTTGAATTTGCGTATTTTCACTTGTGAGGAATAGTAATTGCTAGTGATTCCACTCTGTAATTTCTGCAGTGTGGAATATAGATTAGCATTCATAGCAAGGAGAAAATATAGATTGAATAAATTTCAGGGAAACCATCCCATACATGATTTGCTTGCATTTAATAGATTTTTTTAGTTTCTTTTGTTATAACTTAAGTTAAAATATCTAACGGTCTTAAACTATCTTGAAAACTCTTTGTAGGTTCTCTCTATCTTCCTACCAACATCCTATTAATAGCCTTCTTCAACTACTACTACACTTTCCTACAGTTGGACCCTGATGATGTTAGTGAACAGTTGAAGCGCCAAGGTGCATCGATTCCACTTGTACGACCGGGGAAGAGTACAGCTGCCTTTCTTAAAACGGTAAATCTATGCCTTCGTAATTCGTAATAATTGACATCTGTGACTCTTGCATTTACTGATCCAGGAATTTAATCAATTGACTTTATTGTGATGTAAAAGTTTATAAAATTAGCCTTTAGTGTCTAAACAACGCATTGAATTGTCGATAAACTCCTTCAAAATTCTTTCTTTACATAAATCAAGAAAAGCATAGTACATGTGTGTGCCTCTCCATTGTGTTAAACCAAGTAATCTGCTTCTTATTTTTTCCTTTCAAGAAACATAATTTGGAGAACTTATAGTTTGATGAACAAAAGCATAACTGGGTTTAAGGGTTTATTCTTCAATAACTTTTGTTGTAATGCTTATCTGCTGTTTTCATCTTCCTGTATACACTGCTTTTGAGTCTGATTAAACTTTGGCTTTTATGGTTCTCTTGTTACAGGTCCTAAGCCGGATATCAGTGCTCGGTTCAGGCTTTCTGGCAGTCCTGGCCGCAGGTCCTGCAGTAGTGGAACAAGTCACTCACCTGACTGCATTCCGGGGATTTGCAGGCACCTCGGTTCTCATTCTTGTTGGTTGCGCAACAGATACCGCAAGAAAAGTTCAAGCAGAGATCATATCCCAGAAATACAAGAACATAGAGTTTTATGACTCTAACAAGTTTGGTCCATAGAAGAGCTGGTTGGTTGTAGTTGTACATCTCTGTATGAAATATTTAATGGGATGTGGCTCTCAAAGATGAGGGTTTTTTCACATAGATGAATACACATATGATATCTATATGTCATGTTTGAGCTAGTCTTGTAATTCTTGAATGTTATAATTTTTTTGGCATTCAGATTAATTTGGGTTTTGTACATAGATTCATTCCTTCTTTTAGTTACTTGTTATGCAATTTTTGAGGGAAAAAAAAACAAATTACAATACCAGAAGTTGGTATTTATGAAATTTGTAGCTGATTTTTATGTCTATAAGGTTGGTTTCAACCTTAAATAACATGATAAAGACAAATATGGTCAATTGACAAACTGAATTTTGTTGGTTTTAAAAGAAATGAAATGTCATTCATCTAAGACATAATATTTTTTTAGCCAATTATATTTGTTTGATTAGGATTCACTATGTTAAAAGACATATTATGTCATTATGTGTAAAAATTGAATACACAATTTGTTTGCACATATTATTATTATTCATTTTCTTTAAATATTTCTTTGTTTTTAATATATTATGTAATTAAAATAGAAATATTTGGATAATATTAAAAAATAAATTTCACTAAAATTATACTCAGAAATGATGTTGTAATATTTATCAAATGATTTATATCTTTTTGGACTTTCTGTTTTGTTTTATTATTTGTTTAGACTCTGTATTTTGACAAATTATTTTTTGGACCTTATATTTTGTAAAATAGTTAAAATAGAACCTAAATTTAATTTTAATAAAGAAAAAATTGAATATAACAACACAGTTTTTAAGTAGAATAATTATATTTTTGTTCTAAATTATTAGTTTAGTAAATTATTTATGATTTTAGTTGAAAAATATTGATTAAAATCGGGGGTTTAGGTTCTATTTTAAATAATTTATCATATTCCAAACAGGAGAATAAAAATTGAAACTTTACAAATATTTGGGCGTGCGCGGCTAAACGAGCTTTAGGTCAAATTGACTTGGGATTCGGAGTAACAAGTGTTCGTGTTGTGTATTACTACGCGCGCTTCGGAAGTGTCGTGTAACAGTACGGACACACAGAAGAGCACACCATGGCTATGGCGATTGGAACAGATTCCAAATGGGTTTCTGCTTACTTAGCCTTAGCCATTGCTGCTCTCTCTGCTTCCACCACTGCTTTCTCTGGTTGCTATCCTCATTCTTTTCCCATTTCCGTTCACCTATTCAAACATATATCTATTTCTCTCTCATTAATTTAAGTGGTGTTGTTGTTAGTGATTCTGTGGAAGAGAAAGTCGAGGCTTTTGGAAACCAAGATTCGTGAGCTTCAGAACTCTCTCAACTCCTCCTTGGATAACTGTGCAGCCGAGAGACAAGGCCGAATTCGAGCTCAGCAGGTGTTTTTTTATTTACTCTGAATTTGCATTGTTGAATGAATTTGGTTATTTTTTTCATTTGGGTTTTTGAGTATGTAAAAGAAATGATTGATCTTTACGGCTTTCTTTGAATATCTTATATGAAGAATCACGCTTCTATATATGAGGAAAAAAAATTAAGTGTAAATTGTCTGAGTTTTGGAATTTAGTAAAAAAAAGAAAAATTGAATATTGTTTTAGTGCTTCTCTATTTGGAATCATATTATTGCTGAATTAGCAATGTCACAGCTTATAATCGTAATGATGCTTTTGTGATTTTTTTTAGCTTCGTAATTAGCTGATTTTATTAACACTTGTAGGCTCTGAGGAACACTCTAGCTCAACCAAAGCTTGAGAATACTGAGCTGACTTCTTATCCCATGACACCAATTGGTACCATCCAATCATGCTTTTCTACCAGGTGATTTAGATGACAAAAAATTTAGTAGTGATTTCTAGTATCTTTAGTAGTCTTCTACCATCCATTCAGCATCATTTGCAGTATATTTTCGTTCGTGCCAGAGTTACTGTTTTTGTCCAATCATGCACTGTTAAGATTTTGTGTTTTAAGTGTCTTGTTATAGAAATTGATTTTTAATTTTACAGGAATGGAACACCAAGGCAACCTTTACTTGTTCCTCTCGCCAGGGCATGCTTGGTCTTTGATTCGTCTCGGGTTCCTCCGGCATCCCTCGAGGGTCTTGGGGACTATTCTCATTGCTGGATTTTATATGTTTTTCATTTAAATACTGATTTGGATAAGCTTTGGAAGCATCCATCTAAGTCAAAGTTCAAGGCTAAGGTGTGTCTCTTGTGGTTATTGCTATTGTATAGTGTACACCAAGACTACAATCTTTTTATCTTCTTATTTATTTATTATCATTAAACTTGTATAAAAGGCTGGCAAAATCAATAGGTGAGGGTGCCAAGGTTGAAAGGTGGAAAGATGGGAGTATTTGCGACTCGATCACCACATCGTCCATGTCCTATTGGGCTCACTGTTGCAAAGGTAAACTCAGCTACAACCTCGCTTAGATCTTGTGTGTGAAAAGAAGTAAGCATTTGTTCCCCAGACTCTTCTTCAACTTGATTTTGGAGTGATTGATCATTTAACTTTTGAAAGCTCACATAAACCTCAAATACTTATTGCATTTCCTTTCATACTCATTTTTTCTACAATTAAATCATCCACATGAAAATCTTAAGCCGTTTAACATCTATGTTAAAAACAATGATTCAAAAAGGTCATTAAAAATTACTATAGAAGGACCACTTGAGTCTAGCTTAAGTGGTTGGGTATGTGTATTGCGTGTAATGGGGTTCAAACCACAGGTAATTTAACAAAATGAGTAACTACCATCTATTTCTCATTTATTTATTATGTTTTCTTCAAAGGAAAAAAAAACAATTTACTAAAGAAGGGAGTGTAAGCTTTTAGCCATTTCTTAACTCTTGGTCTAACTGAGTTGATGAAATTTGAATCAACCTGAGTGAATTAAATTTTTTATTTTGAAGTTGTTAAATCCAATTGCTCATTTTTTATACAAAGGCTTACTATTTGATTACTGATTCAGCATGTGAAGTCCCTTCCCCTCTATTAGTTTGAGTGAACTATGTCTCTTCAGAAGGAATATGATGAATAAAACAAAATTTGACCCTGTTCTTTTAGGTTGAGGCAGTGGGAGAGCATATGATGCTCCTCTCTGGTGTGGATCTGGTTGATGGCACAGTAAGTTTTCAAATTTAATATGTACTAGCTCTAGCTAGTAGCTGAATATGCCTGAACTCCTCTGCTTTTTGTGGTTTTGTTTGCCAACTGAATGTTTTCCACAGAGCTCATATATAATTTATGACATCACTCATGACTCATCTTGTTTTAATTTTGTCAACAGCCGGTACTTGATATCAAACCTTATCTTCCCTTCTGTGATAGCGTCCAAGACACAAGTCTGCCTGAGTGGTTGATGGTATGACCTTATTGTTTTTGAGCCTATTATAACTTTAGTTAGAACGTTTACAAGTCTATTGATATTCCTGTGAAGTATAGCTACATGTTTCTGCCTAAGTGCTGCTTTTTTTTATTATTATTATTCAGTGTCTACTGTTACAAAGTTCAAACGATTTATTAGCGTACACATAACTTTCTCGGTAATTATATTTCCTGGCTTGCACAGGGGGAGAATTTATTAGTAGCAGCTTCTGTTAGCTTTGCCGAGGGCTTCAGTTCCACACTTTCTGATTGCTGGGAAAAATCGGTATGTAATCTAATACATACTTGCTAATTGGTCACTGTGACTTTTGTTTGATTTGGAAGGTTCTGTAAATTGTGAGAAAACTCACAATTCTGTTTATTATAAATAGTCAAGTTTGCATACCCTTATTCGATTTCTTCTTTTTTTCCTAAAGCCATATTGTATTCTTGGTAGAATGTCATATTTGTATTGTTTAAGAGTAATAACTCGTGGTAGTTTGAAGCTTCTACTCATTACTTCCTGACTTAATAACCGACAAGTTGAGGCAGTTTAATCTGATTTGGACCTGAAAATTGATTACAAACACTTGATCTTCACATATTCTTCCTAACATCTCTTATAAAGTCTATATTTTTCCTGTCTGTTACAGTAAATTAAGAACATGTGGAAAAGAACTTTATGACCAAACTTTAGAAAGCACTAATTTACATTTGATTTCAATCTTTATTCTATCGATTGAACGTTTATATGGTTTGTTCTAGGGCAAGAATTCACTCTATGCTTCGCCAGATGAGTTTCAAAGCTTGATAAGGCAAGTTCTGTCATGGGATATTCGATCAGTGGCTCAACGCAATCGGCCTCACAATTCTTTTATTAGAACAGAAAATGATGAACCATTGGAAAGTCCTTCTGATTCCGAGGATCATAAAGATGAAACAGCTCATAACCATGGAAGTGAACAGGCTCCACTTTCTTCTGAGGATGTAATTTATCACTTGATCTTGGAAGGATTGAATGTTTCATACAGAATCGATCCCAACGGCAATGTCACCGTGGAGAAAGTCTCACCATCACCAGCCATCTCTAAAAGCAACCAAAACCGCTCTAATTACCTCACATGGAGAGACAAGTTAAGCTAACCCACCAATATCTCTTGTTGGATTTCTCTTTTTTTTTTTTGTTACAATAGTGGAGTTTAGGAAGACAAAAAAATTGAAAGAAGGAAAAGAAAAAAAAATGCATACTTCATAAAAACTTTCAAGTTTTTTCTATTTGGAAACTAAAGTCACTTCCATACTCAATGATTGTATGGTGAAAGTCCAACTACTGAGCAGAATAGTAAAATGGAAAGAGCCATTTGCATATTTTGTTCTGTGGTAGTTATAATTGACAGTTGAATGGTTATATCAATCTGATCTTTTATATATATATATATATATATATATATATATTTAATGATTTCTATCAGGTAAAACATCAAATTCTGTGTCATGAACAATCATGAGTATTGAAAATTTAGCTTATATGATATAATTATGGCAATTGTACACTCATAAAAAATTGGAATATGAATGACTACTAATACTATGGTATTTTTATTTGTAAAAGTAGCTTTGTATGGTGAGGAATGGTATTGGTAATGAACATTAGATTACACCTCACTCAAACATAGTAAGTATGAACTATAATAAGACCTAAATTTGCTTAATAATATTTATGGTTTTTTTTATAAGTAGATTTGTTTATTGAAATTTTTGCAAACAATCTTGTTCAATGATAAAATAAATGTGTATAACATTAATTACATTTTGAAGTCTCGACATGAACAAAAGAGAAGATATATAATGAAAGTTGAAATATTATTCATTAGACCTTTTAAGAAAAAACTAATATGCAATAATATTTTACTAAATTTCATAATAACTATTTTTGGCATTAAAGACACTTGAAGTATACTATCAGTGTAAATTGTCGGTGGTGCTTTCCCCACCAAATACAAATAGTATGGGTCAAGATGGAATAATGGGTTATATGAAAATTGGAAGTTTTGTTTGGGCAAATGCCAGCTATCTAAAACCTAGGACTGTAGGGCATTGTAGTTTGAAGGCCTCAAATGATATAAAAGATATGAACTTGGGTTAGACACAAAACAACGATGTTGTGGATATTGCCGGATTTAGATGTGTAACATGAAGGCACACCACGAACAAACTAATTTGAAAGTAAAAACTGTAAAATATTTGAATTAAGCCTGATAAATTAAAGTGTAACTTTGAGTATTTATTAGTAAATGTTTAAATTTTAATAATTATAATTAATTTTAATATAAACGTATGTAAAATAGTGTTGAAAATTTATAAAAATAATTGAAATTATAATTAAAAAAAAAGCATTTACCTTAATAAATAGCACATCAACTATATAAAAAAAAGAGGTTTTTTTTTTTAGTAAAGTAATAATAATATAGGTTTATAAACGAACCCAAATATGGCCCCAACTCAAAGTGCTGTAAATGTGGGCCAGTCCAGTCCGGCCCACATTTTCATGGGTTCAAATAATTTGGGCTGGGTCAGTCTATATTTGAAAGAGCAAGCCTAGCACAGTTTATGGGCCCGGCCCATGTCGGGCCCACTTTTTTATTGCCAAAAAATGTGAAGATAGAGAATTGAACCATCCATCTCTTCTTTAAGAATCAATGGACTCACCACCAATCAAAATATATTTCTTTGTTTAAATTATAGTTTTAGATATTTTTATATACTTTTTAACAATACTTTACACAAAATTATATCAAAGATAATTATTAGAATTTGAATACCTACTAATAAATGCTAAAAAATTTAACTCACAATTCTTAAAATAAATTAATATAATAATAAAAATATAAACATTGAGAAAAATAATAAATTTTTATTATCATTTTAATTTATAGATAATTGACAAATACAAAGTTATTATCATTATTAATATCAAAATATCAGGTTTTTATCGTGTCGTACTTTCGGGCTAATTTATTCGTGCTTTTGTGTCGTACTTTTGAGTTTGTTGTGTTGTGTCGTGCCGTACAAATTTTCAATTCATGTCGTGCCTGATCCATGCTCATATTTTTTCGTGCTATATCGTGCTCGTGCCTCTCGAACTCGTGCCGATTTCGTGCCGTACTAGAAAACTCAACTCGTATTTACAGCTGTAACTAAACAAGTCAACTTGTCCATGGTAGGACCTGAGCTATAACTCATTGCTGAGTCGACCTACATTTACAACTATGTAGAGGTGCTTTAGCCATACCCAAGGATCATTCACTCTGAGATGGTCTCTTTGGTCCTAGAATGACATAAGTGGTAGTGGACTAGTTGCCACATGCACGATAATAATGCCAAGAAGCACCGTACCATGATTCATGGGAATTCGAACAATGACTTGTCCAACGTAAAAAAAAATAGGTGCCTAAACTGGAGGGAAGAAAAGCTTCAACCATTTACTTATAAAAGAAGTTCAATCACCATATTTATTCAAAGTTGAAGCTTCAACTCCAAACTCACTATATACTTTTAATCTAACTGCCAGCATTTTTTATTAATTTATTATACCAAAAATCATTATTTAACTATATTATTGGACAGTGAAGTAGCTAGTAAAATTAGTGCTAAAAAATGAAAAATTATATTTCTGCCTCCCAAATAAATTTGTGGACTTGATTGATTGACCCCTCAATTAAAAAATGGTGGCTATGGGAAAACAATTGGCAAGTATGAAACCAGTACCTACCAACCTCCCAAGATATTTCACCTCTTGGATGTAAGGTTGGAAAAGAAGGTTAGAGTTGACCCACAAGCCAAAATTTGAGTTCATTCTCTTTTATAGAATTGAGACAAAATATTGCTCCAAAAATATACTATTAAGCATATTAATGTTCCCTTTCAATAAAAAGACAAGCATCTTATTGTGTTATACAATTAATGCATAGCAATGATGGTTACTACATCTGAAGACAAAAATCTAACTTTAAAAGCAAATGTGTATTATTTTTGTAACATTATAATCTAATATGAAGTTTCTTCCAAAGACTTATTTAAAAAAATATATATTTTCTCATAATATTTGTCCACATTCACATTTTCATCCCTGGTCCTGATAACATTTTAAGGTTTATGTCAATGTCAAAAAGAAATAGTTTTGGCATAGTCACTTTGGAAAAAAATTCTTTCAATTTAGTAAAATAGGTCACTTGGTCATAAGAATTGTGTAGATGAATAAATATATATAATAATATATATAATATCTTGTAGTTATTATTTGGGTGGAAGTTGCACTACCAACCAAGCTCATTAAAGCAACCAATAATGATAAATGTAATACTACAATATATAAAGATGGTTGTTATTTCGCATTTTAAAGTATACAATACCACATGAGGTGATATTTTATAATTAGTTAGCGATATTTTATAATAATTATTAAATTAAAATATATCATATCTAATATTAGATTACACTAATAATAATATGCTACATTTTTGTAGTGTTGAACACCATTAATATCCTTTACCAATTCTCATATATAAATGTAATGGGACGTACATTTCCACCTAAGAAAACAACCTCAATTAATTCTAATTAAGAGGAAACTTAATCAATTAGGTTTTTGTCTATTAGCACACAAATGACATGTCAAAATTGTCCAAATAATTATATCAATACTTTTTTAGATTTTTCTTATTTTATAAATAAAAAATTAATATAAAGTCTTTTTTCTTTGTCAGATGATAATATAAAGTCTTAATTAACTTGTTTTGTGGGCAATGGAATAATGTGCTTGGCTTGCTATGGTTGACAATGACAGTTTTTTTTTGGGAGAATTTTGTCACTTTTTGTGTAGAATTGCAGAATTAATACCTTGGATTGGCTGAGAAACTTAGCTATCATTCATGTGAATAAGGAAGGGTATTATTGTAATTGCGTATTTTTTTTATATTTATTTGAAGAAATAAACAAAGAATTGGACAAAGAAAGAGTTAATTGGCCAATACTCAATTTCACAAACTTAGAAGAGAATCAAAGTCATCCACCGCGTGGACCCATTTTGTTGTTTTTATAAAGAAAGAATTTTCCATTATAATGTCTGCCCTTTCTTTGTAATATAATTACCAAATTGCCACTGTATTGTTGGGGGAGAGTGAAGCTTCTACTTTTATTATTAGAAATATATTTGGCTCAATAAAGTTAGTTAAATTCTCTATTATACACTAATAATAATCTGCTGTGTTGGAAGTACATGAATAATAATAGAGTGATGGCAATGACTTTTTGGTTTGGTGGGAGGACTATTGGTAATAATAACATTAGATACAATCACAAATTATATATAATAAAGTAGATGGTGAAAATATATTTTTTTAATGGTATTTTGTAAAATAATATATATATTTTACAAAATGATTTTTGTGATCAAATGTCGATTATTTTGGATAGAATGTCAATTCTGTTAGATAGAGTATTATGTGTATTGCAAATGTTGTTTTGCAGTAATTTATCATACATATTTATTTAGTTTTATTTATAAAATATATTAATTTATTTTTATTATAATATTTTAATTGTCATATAAAATTTAAATAAATAAACTGTCATATATACATTTTTTTTTAAAAAATTAATTAAAAATGATAAGTTTTTAAATCACAAACAATCCTACTTACCTCTATTCAAGATACAAAATATTCGATTATGCTATTCTTAAAAACACACTAAGTGATTGAAAAAAAAAACTTGTTTATTCTTAATAGAACTTTCATATATAGTTACATAGCCACATGTTTTGTACACATGACATTTATATATAATGCATTTATAAATAAATGATAAAAATAGAATTATGTATAAAATATTATTATAATAGTGATATTTTATAATATTTGAATTATATTAATATAATTATTAAATATTTAGTGTATCTTATTTTTAAATTTACTTTAAAAGTGTATTCAGTTAAATATTTATAAAATTCTATTAAAATTGACAATAAAATAAAAATCAGTTTAACTAAAATAAAATCTGTTAAATAAACAAAGATATATAAAAGAAAACTATTGTGAAAGTAAGTATAATACAAAGTTATTTTGGCAAAGCACCCTATATAATATAATTTGAGGCATGATCTCTTAGACTGAGAAATCAATTAGTGAGTTAATTAAACACAATGAATCTTACTATGAACTTCGACAATTTCAGTGTTGATAAAATTGTGTTCAAAAGGAGATTCTATGTTGTCATTGACTTAGCTCAGAACTAACTCTCCCACCACGATTATTTGTTAGTACTGCCACAACCATAATTTGTGTCATATATATATATATATATTTATATATATAAATGATAATTTTTCAATAGGGACTTCAGTGTATGCTCTATCAGTAGGATTGTCAGTGTTTTTCGATCCGTGAATAGTTTTCGGCGCGACTTTTTTTTATGACCGTGTATATTGTAGTTATTTAGAGCATCCTGCAAATTTTCAGAAAATTTCGAATAGTTTACAATACCGAAAACTAGGTTCAAACGTGTTATTTTCCACTCGTATAAAAAAAATTAGTCACTCGTGTAACAATATGTTTGAACCTAGTTTTCGGTACTGTAAATTATTCGAAATTTTCTGAAAATTTGCAGGATGCTCTAAATAGCTACAATATACACGGTCATAAAAAAAAATCGCGCCGAAAACTATTCATGGGTTGTAAACACTGAGAGCCCTACCGATAGGGCTTAAAGTGAAGCCCCTATAGGAGAATTCCCCTATATATATAGACAATTCTTTTATATGGATTTCACTTTAAGCCCTACCGGTGGGGTCTCCGTGTTCTCGATCTGTGAACAGTTTTCGGCGTAATTTTTTTTTATGACCGTATATATTGTAGCTATTTAGAGTATCAACGCGATTTTTAGAAAATTTTGAATAGTTTATAGTACCGAAAACTAGGTTCAAACATATTGTTGCACGCGTGACTAATTTTTTTTATGCGTGTGAAAAGCAACATGTTTGAACCTAGTTTTCGGTACTGTAAATCATTCAGAATTTTCTGAAAATTTGCAGGATGCTCTAAATAGCTACAATATACACGGTCATAAAAAAATCGCACAGAAAATTATTTACTGGTCGAGAAACACTGAAAATTCCACCGATGGGGCTTAAAATGAAACCCTATAAAAAAAAATACGTATAAATTGAATATGAGAAAATTATATAGATGAGACTAGTGATTTAGCAATTTGATTGATTCTTTTATTAGTGTTATTTTAAATGTAGGTGTGGCTCAATTGGATAAATGTAGAATTAATTGATGGGTCTGATTAACTGAGACATGGTATGGAAACTTAATAATAATAGATATACAATGTCTGATATATGATACAGTTAATATATAAAAGATACCATGCATCTATCTACAAAGTATTAATGTTCCATACTTAGTCATGGCTAAAGAAAAATTGAACACTTATTTGGGATACAAATATCTATAGATACTACCAACACTTAGCAAAAATGGTACTAGTGGTCCTTTGTTTTTAGCAAAAAATAAAACAAATAAAGGGTAGTGGTCCTTCTAGATCGAAATGTATCATTAATGTAGGATATAAAATTGGTGGGCAAGAAAATAAATTGAAAAGTTGAATACACATACACATATATATATATATATATGTATAGTAATGGTAGTGGCTGAGCTAGATATGAATAATGTAATGTTCATCCCCATATCATTATGATCTATGTTCCAATCCAGCTCACTCACATAATAATGTTCCCCATATATACATTCTCATTTAAATCATCTATCTTTAACATCAATGTTTGTAATATATATAATATAAGTGCTAGCAATATTTATATTTTTTTATACTCTTATGAATAAATGTTTGACATGTGAAATTAACTTAAATAGTTCACATTTTAATCCTATGTTATTTGTGGAACCTATGTGTCAAACTATATATATTTATAAAGTATTTAACACTTTTCATATACATATATTGTTTATAAAATATTAGTCATATAGGGCAATAGAAGCAATGGCGACCCTTATTAGAAGAGTTAGCAAAAGTTAGGAAAAAATGTGGAGATAACTTTTTAGGTTGGGATGTCTATTGCAAATCATACACACATAAAAATGTTTAATATATTATTTGATTTGTATCCAATAATGATTTTATAGCTCGCTTAATAATGTGATCTATTTTATAGGTAATTAACCTTAAGTAGCTATCAATAATTTAACTAGACATGTCTCGGAAAAACTCGTTCTCGAATTTTTTTTTCTTTTTCTTTTATGAGTTTGTTCCCTTCTGGCCAGGGCAGCTGTCATCGGTCCTTTGACCTGGCGGAGGAGTGTTGCTTTTTGACGTGGATATGGAGGCGCAACGAGCTAGATTTTTGCATCCTATCGAGTTAGTTGCGCATAAGGGTTTAGGGAAGTTGGACAATGTTATCATCGACACCGAAAGGTTAGGGGTTCTCTGCTGGTGATTCGATGGGGTTTTTGTCGGACCTAGGGATCTATGGATCCTTGGGATGTGTTGGTTTGAGGGGTTAGTGGAGGTGTGAGTTTGGCTCTATTGTGGCTGGTGCTGTGGGTGGTGGGGCCATGATGGTGGAAGTTGCTCTGCTTTCCATCCCATGGGGCAGTGGGTGGTGGTGGATCTGTTCTCCTCAACTCTCTCCGGGTGGTTGGCTGCTGAGTGGTGGTGGATTGGCGTGTAGCTCGGGTTTTGTGTTTGGTGATTATTTCATATATGCTTATGTTTTGTTTGTTGTCTTTGTTTTGTTTTATTTTGTTGTTTATCTTGTTTTGTGTTGTTGTAATGATGAGGTTTATCTCCTTGTCTTATGAGGACCTTAGCTGTTTATGTTGTTTTTGCATGACCTTATCCTGTCTAATTCATTTTTGGATAGTTTTGCCAATTCGGTTTGGAGCACCGTCGCATAATTTTTAGGTTTTAAAAATACATCTATCCTTGCTATAAGCTTGGTCAAGGTATTATCGGTCCTCCCTTTAGGGTTTTATTATGAGTTTGTGCTTGGTGGGGTTAGTGTTGTTCATTTTTTACAATCGCTCCATATTTGTAAACAACTTAGTTTGCAGTATTTGAGTAATCTTTATTGTGAGATTTGTGCAACTTTAATTATGCCTCACTTTTGGACCATGTCTGTTGAATCTTTGTTTGAATGAAAGTTCTTTCTGTTAGAAAAAAATTTAAAGTAAAAAATAATGACACCTACTTTTAGAATAATCTAAGTGTCAAGAATTAAAAGAAAATGGAAGAGTGAAATAGTGTTGTTACTAGTCCTCGTTGTATAATTGTATATACATAGAGAAATGTTATATTTTGAAAATTTATTTTTCTAAAACGACTTTAAAATAACAAAATCATTATAATTATAAAACCAAATAGATAAAAGCAATTAAATTACAATGTATATTTTATTTTATTTACACTGAAAAGAAATTTTCTTCTTATAACACATCCATTATTATCATACTTGCACAACCATATGAATAGTAGCTTTTGTTGGTAAGAAATAAAAATAAAGATAAGGACAATTGACTTTTTTTTTTAATATATATATATATTCATTATTGCAGTTGAAAGTTCATTAACTACTCAAACTGTTTTACCCACTTTAGCGAACACATAAAAATTAAATTTAGCTTAAGTAAAGGTGTAGAAAAATAAAAATGACACATTCATTTTTTACACGGTTGAATCATGATTTCTCACAATTTACTTCATGAAATTTTGTTCACAAGTGAAACAAATTCACTAAAAATAATTAGAATTATTACAAGTTACAATGCAATAAATATAATTTAAAACTCCATTTCAAATTATTTTACAACACAAGCAATTATCTCCCTATTTTTGTGAAAGTCTTCAAGCAATCAATCTCCCGCTGATTTTGTGATTTGCTGAACTCCCTTTAGTTTCTGCTCAAACTCCTATAGAGACTTAGCTTGAACTCTCTTCAACTTTAAACTAAAAAACACGAAATGAATGGTATAGTTTAACCAAAACGCCATGAGCCCATGGATAATTAAACAATGAATGATTTAGATCTTTGCAAATAATTTTTTCTATGACATAACTTTTTAACTACTAAAAAATATAGGGTTAACATAAACAAAACGAATATATATAGGACAATTCTCATGTAGGGGGCTTCACTTTAAGCCCTACCGGTAAAGCTCTCAGTGTTTCTCGACCCGTAAACAGTTTTCGGCGCGAATTTTTTTATGACCATATATATTGTAGCTATTTAGAGCATCCTGCAAAGTTTAAGAAAATTCCAAATAGTTTACAGTACCGAAAACTAGGTTCAAACATGTTGATTTCCACTCGCATAAAAAAAATTAGTCACGCGTGCAACAACATGTTTGAACAAAGTTTTCGATACTGTAAACTATTCAGAATTTTCTGAAAATCGCATTGATGGTCTAAATAGCTACAATATATATGGTCATAAAAAAAAATTACGCCGAAAATTGTTCACTAGTCGAGAATTACTGAGAGTCTTACAATAAACACTGAGAGTCTTACAATAAAGCTATTTTTAAAGGCCCTACCAAACAAAATTCCCATATATATTAAAGGACACAAAAGAAAAAAAAAACTCAACATTGATATGTGCTGAATTAAAAGGGAAATTTGATAAATCATGCTTACATTAGCTTAATAATTAAAATTTGAACCAAAGTTAACCACCATATGATACAAATGCTCATCTTTCATTTAATACCAAAAATACCCCTCTCATAACAAAATCTCATACCTTTCCTCACTAAAATCTTGCAAGAAAGATACACATGGGTAAGTGATTTTCTTTGATTCTTGTTGTTGTTGGTTGTTTTTATGATTTAGAATGCTGTTTAGATGTTGGATCTGTAGTTTGTTGGTATTTTTTGCTGTTTTTTGGGTGAAAATCGTGGTCTGTGAAAATCTGCGTTTTTTTGGGTTCCCTGAGTTTTTTTCTAAATGCCCGATAGTGTCCGATAGAGGCCCGATACAGGAACGATAGTTGTTGAGTTTCAAGGTTAGAGATGAGGTCCGATGGCCACCCGATATGTTTGGTTACCCGATGGTCATTAAGGTTCGATGGCTACCCAATGGTTGCCCGATTATTTTCAATCTACACACCCTTTTTAAGTACGATAATGGATCGATAGTAGTCCGATATATACCCGATAGTTGTTATAAAGTTAATGCGGACCTATTAGTACGATTGTACACGATGGTACCCGATAAGTGCCCGATGCTTGCCCGATAGTACGATGGTACACGATAGTGATAAAAAAACTTTAAAAAAAACGTACATTTCGGCTTTTCCCCTGCCTATTTCCCGTTCCCTCCCAAAACTCTTCACTCCCACAAAACCATCGAGCAACATAACTACTCTCACCCGACGCCTCTCTCTCCCTCACCCACCCTCACCCGACGCTTCTCTCTCCCTCACCCGACTGTCGGAAAAACCCCCACCGGAGACGAAGAAAAACCAAGCCCCAACCCCCACCGAAGACGAAGAAAACCCAAGCCCCAACCCCCACCGGAGACAAAGAAAAACCAAGCCCCAACCCCCACCGGAGACGAAGAAAAACCGACACCCCATTACGCAAAAATGTCTAGGGTATGTGTTTTTTTCAATTTCTTTTCCATTGGAAAATGTTATAGTATGTATTGTTGAATTTGACTGTGTGAAATCTGATAAACCGTAAAATTTTGAAAAAAATTTCTGGGTTTTTAGAGGTACGATAGTGGGTTGATAGGGGTACGATAGTATTTGTGTTTCTCATAACTTCAGGTTGAAGATGAGTGTACGATAGGGGTACGATAGTGGTTCGACGTTGGTACGATAGGTTTGTGTTTTCTGATAACTTGAGGTTGACGATGTTGGGTACGATGTGTGCCCGATAGTGGGAACAAATGGTTGTGTTGTTATAATCCGATGGTGTACGATGTGAGGTACGATTGTGCACGATAATGTTATAGTTCCAGTTTTTCATTGGTGTCCGATATGGTGCGATAGTGTCCGATAGTTGCTCGATAGTATATTGCAGAATATAAAATTTGATGTTTTTTTTGTTATTCTATTTAATTGGGTATTTATTTGTTTTATGCAGAACTTAAGACCTCCACAACTGATAGTTCCAGTAGAGGAACATTTTACGGGACGTATCACTTGGCGCGGCAGTTGGTACTTTCCAAAAATTAAAGCAAAATTTATACAGTGTGGTTTATTGGATAGGGTGAAGGAATCCCCTTTCAAACAGTTCTTCATGGCAGAACCATTAAATTTTTCTGGTGCCTTAGTTCATCAGCTGTTGTTGCACAAATTCAGAGGGGAGAAGACTGACGAAGTCCAGTTTTACATTGGGAAAAAAAGATGTAGATTTAGCCAATTGGAGTTCGCTTTAGTTACTGGTTTAAATTTTGAGGCCGGACCGTCTAAAGCTGAGATTAAAGCGAAGACCACTTCGGATCGGTTGATTCTTGAATACTTCAATGGCCATTCCCCAGTGAGCATAGGGCAACTGCACAGAACTTTTGAGAGTTGTCAAATAGTTGATGATGTGTACAAGATGGGTTTGTGCTTATTAGTTGAGGGTGTTTTGAAAGGTCGTGAGGAGAAGTTGATGGTTTGGACTGACATGTTGAAGATGGTAGACGACGTTGACTTCTTTTTCCAGTACCCGTGGGGGAAGATATCATACCAGAAGTTGTTACAAACTTGTCAAAAAGACTTTGTTGAAATGAAGAAGCATTTACAGAAGAAGATTGAGAAAGGAAAGACTCAGAAGGAGGCCAAGTACTCTATTTATGGGTATGCTGCAGCATTGCAGTATTGGGCTTTTGAGTCCATCATTGAGTTGGGTCAGGATTATGCTGTGAGATTGGGCCAAGGCATTCCAAGAATGATCAACTGGCAGAGCAAGGAGAAAGTAGAGATACACAAAGAGCAACTTATTAAGTTGTTTGCCAAAAAGGTGAGCTTTTACTTTACTTTTGAATGTTCTATATTTTTTTCTAGATATGCAATTTTATGGGTACTGCACGATAGGAATACGATAGGGTACGATTTGAGTACGATTATGGGGTTTTTTGCCAACTGGTTGAAAACTGGCTAAGGGGTACGATTTGGTACGATGATGGTCCGATGGGGGTACGATATGCATTCTTTATTGATGTAGTTGTAGAGGTACGATATTGGTATGATGAGGTACGATATGGGTACGATAATTGCATGATATGTGTACGATATGGTACGATTGGGGTACGATAGTGTACCATTTTTCACCGATGACAATTACTTATTTTTATATTGTTTTGCTTTCCAATCTAAATATGCATTGTTTTTTGTGGCAGTTGACAGTATACCCCTACCTGTGTGTCCGACCTGCTGAAGAACAGTATGTGAGGACCCTTGCAGACAATGAAGCCCCATTGTATGTGGACATGGGGTTAGAGGAAATAGAGGTGGGTCCCGATGGACAGCCTACCCAGGAAGCCTTACAGAGCCAGGCTGAAAAGCTTGCTGAAAAGTTAGCTGAGCAAGCAGAAGCAGCAAATATTTTTAAGGAGGTTCCACCAGCTCAACCTGAGGCAACTGAGGTTCCCTCATCAACACCTCATGCCAGCACCTCCTCCCAAGCTGAGCAACCAGGCTACTCTATGATTTTGGCCAGGTTGGAAAAGGTTGAAAGGCAACAAAGTGCCCTTATTAAAGGTCAGTCCGAGATCTTGGGTCAATTGCAGAAGCTGATGACAATGATGGAAGATCTTAGTAGGCCAGTTCCAAATCCACACCCTCAGTCCACTGAAGAAGGCCCTCAGTCTCCTGTAGATGAAGACATTCTCCCTAACGATTACAAACCTGATGATGTAGATGATCACATTTTTCGCACACCAGAGGATATGCAAATTACTGTAATCGGAGATACTGAAGATTCTGAAGTACAATTCTTAAACATAGCTCCACCAGCACCGGAGAAGAGGAGAGAAAGAAAGAGGCCTAGGTGGTTCGATGAGTACACTGCAATGAGGAAAAGGAATAAGAAATCGAAGGCAACAGTGAATGTGGATCCATTGAGGGTTGTTGATGGTAAATTACTTATGACCTTTCACAAGTGGTTGCTTGGCACCATTGGCAATAAATATCCGAGGGAATGCTTCTTAGGGACACACGATGTTGCTTGGTTCCTGAAACTGCATACTCCGAGGACATGGCTTTCTGACTCTGTAAGTTTTCTATAACTTCATAATTAAATAATGTTGAAAATTTATTTAAATGTTTCTATATGTAGTGGTACGATATAGGTACGATTGATGTACGATGGTAGTACGATAATTATAAGTGTCAAATTATAAACTGTTTATATGTCAATGGTACGATTGTGGTACGACATTAGCACGATAGGGGTACGATATAATTTGTTAAGTAGTTACTATTACCATCGTGATTTTAGAATTTGTAGTGGGACTATATAGGTACGATGGTCGTACGATAATGTACGATGATGGTACGACAGTGGGACGCTAGTGGGTACGATGTTGTATAATACTAGTTTTTGCCATAAAGGTACGATGATGGTACGACATTAGCACGATATGGGTACGATAGAAGGTTTTATTGTTGTTATTTTGTTACTATATTCATGTACGATTGGGGTACGATTATGGTACGATTGGGGTACGATAGGTACTATATTCATGTTTGATAGTTTTTTGTTTATTTATTTTGGTACGATAATGTGGTTACTGACTTAATTTTCCTTTAATGTAGCATTTAGATGCAGCATTCCATCTCATGAGGAGGTGTCTAGAATTTTATCCTAACGTGTACCCTCAGAAATGTGTTGTTATGCCTACAATTTTTCCCGAATCATTGAAGGCTCGGTGGGACGCTTTTCCAGGTTCTGACTACTCTAGATTTAGTTGGGATGACAGTATATTGGACTTGGTTAGGGGTGATGCAGTCCAGTTCTTACCGAGTTGGCAGAACAAGGAGTTCATTTATTTTGCCCTCTTCTTGAAAGACCAATTGCATTGGGTAGCTGTAGAGGCAGACCTGAATGGGTGGATGCTCAACATCTTTGACTCCAGTATTGGATCAATTTCCGAAAACGATTTAATCAGCTTGATGGTTGACTGGTGTACCATTTTCCCGTCGGTCTTGCGACAGTCCGGTTTATTTGAGAACCATGACGTTATACTCGCGCCTCAGTTGACAGCATCAGAGAGCCAGGTCAGACCCTTCGATTGGAAACTCACTCCACGTGAATTCGTACCGCAAACAAAATCCAGGTGAACTTTATTAAATATCACATATTAATTATTATTTCTTAATTACAAAATTTATTAAATTATTGTTTATTTTCTAATGCAATGGCGATTGCGGATGTTACGTAATTGAGCATATTGAACATAAGCTTCTACAACTACCATTTGATAATGTAACTGACAATAATATGAAACTTTTTAGGCAAAGGTGGTGTGTAGACTTATTCTACCAAAACTTATGTTGAACGGTCTTAATTTTTTTGTATTGTATAATTTTTTTGATTGCTCTTTTTGTAATTACTACATTTTAATGTGCTTAATCTTTCCATCGTACTATCGTCGATCACTATCGTACTCTATCGTACCCTCACATGCCTCACAAATTTCACGAAACTGTACTGAACCTATACCATCGTACCATTATCGGACCAATATCGTACATTATCGTACCCTAATGTCGTACATTAACTATCGTACTACATCGAGCAATGTCGTACCATATTGTAAGATACATTTAAATAATCATACAACAAAAAATATCGTGCATTGTCGTACCGACATCGTGCACTATCGAACCAACACTGGATTATTACATATTTAAGAGTTTCATAATGAAGAAAAAAACAGAAAAAAAACCTGCAAAATCCAGCACATAACAAATATTACTAGTTCAAGCAGAAATAAAACATAATAGGTCAACTAGAATACAAACAAAACAATTTAACCTCGGTACTTGCAAGACGCTTTGTTGTGCCCTTTACCACCACACTTGCTACAACATCGTTGTATCACAACCTTGTCTCCATTAGAAGGATATCGATTTTTCCTAATTCGTCCGACCTTTTGCTTCTTCGGTCGGCCTACAGGTTTCTTCTCAATCGGTACTCCAACTTGGATGTTCTTAATGTCTTCAGGCAATTCCCAATCATCCTCATCACCAACTGGCATAATTGTCCCCTCATATGTGCTCTTCCAACTCTCTCTTGTGTAATATTCAGAGCACAATGCGTACATGCTAATATTTCGTTCTTGAGCAGCAGCACATGCATGTGGACAAGGAATCTTCATGATTTGGAATAGGCTGCAACTGCATGTTCGTGCCTCCAAATCAACTATACCACCACTCTGAACTGTTCCTCCGGGGTGGACATTAAATGTATAAGGTCCAGCTCGGCCGACGCTTAAGAACCGAGATTTCTCAAATTGACATGACAAGTCCCCCTCCATAACTGGTGATAGAGTCGTGCTACACTTTTCAGCGTTTTCCTTTCGAGTAGCAAACCATGTTTGAATAGTAAACCTGATGAATTCAACAAAAGCAGTGATCGGGAAGGCTCTTGCGTCCTTAGTTTTGCTGTTGAAACTTTCAGCCCAATTGCTTGTCATTACATTGTAACGGTCCCCTGGAAAGTACGCACGAACCCATCTTTCAAATCCAATGCCCTCAAGATATAGTGCAACTCGAACATCCATTGCTTTTATCTTCTCAAATTCTCTTTCAAAATCTGTCTTCTTATACGAGTATGCACAACTGTAAATATGAACCGTGAAGCAATCAGTCTTGAACTTGCTAGCCACGTTCATAATAATGTGGTGGTAGCATGCGCCATGGGGTGCATAGCATGAACAATGCTTTGATGCCTATCCGATACGAATGCTAAGTTCTCAACATCACCAATCGCTTGTTTCAACTTCCTCATGAAATAGGTCCAAGAGTCGTGGTTCTCACTGTCAACTATTGTGAAAGCAATCGGAAATATGTGGCTGTATGAATCCAATGCCACGGCACACAACATTTGGCCACCATACCTAGTTTTCAAGAAGGACCCATCAATACATATAACAGGTCGACAAAACTTGAATCCCCGCCTACAAGCACCCAGAGAAAAAAAGCAATACTTGAAGCGACCCTCGTCTACCTTGAAATCAGTAATGGAATCGGGATTGTTCAACTGCAGCATGTGCAAGTACCCAGGTAACTTCGAATATGAAGCTTCAGGCGTACCCCTAACTATGTGGAGTGCTTTCTCTCTGCATCTCCAAGCCTTCTCATAACTCATTTTGATCCCGAAAGAATTCTTCATATCTTCTCTTATTTTGGAGGCTAAATAATCTGAACCGTTAACTGAGAATTTAACCTTGATCAGTTCGGCAACTACCAAAGGTGATGCTTGACGGTTATCTTTTTTTCGAACATCGAGGGAACATGTGTGTACATTTTCAAATGCTGTCACCTCGAACATGTTAGAAAGTTGCTTCTTCTTCCCTCTTAACCTCCACCCACAATCAGGATTCTTGCATGTCATGTACCAAACATCAGTACCAGACTTCTTAACTATAAAGTCGAATCCCTTCTTCATTGCAAACAAGCCAGCAACCTTCTTTAAATGTTCCTTGTCTCTGAAAAACTTTCCTAAATGAATCTCCCCGCCCGATGTGCCACCCATAGATATATAGTGACTATTATCCTCAATGTCTTCTCTTGTAAACATCTGAGCTTTGAATTTACTATAATATGTCGAAGAAGAGAGTGGATCACTAAATTCTCTAGCATCATTTGTTCCGTCTGGACGACTACTACTAGTACCAGGTGTTTGGCGATCTTCTTTACGGGGTCTACTTCTACATGTTGTTTGCCTCGGTATTTGGTACGACAGTGGACTCAGGCTCAAAGCTTGAGAACGGACCTCTGTTTCTTGGTTGTCTCTTACATCTTCATTGCAATCAAAATCAGCATCAGGTTCGGGATAATCAAGAAAATCGTCATTGCCCTCAAAATCATTTTCAGGGTCAGGACAATCAGGAAAATCATCATGAAATGGCATTTGTGCTACATGATCAACTGTCGGTATGAAAGGGTTTAATTCAGGTACAGCAGTGGCTACCAGCACCTCCGGATTTGTTTCTGGAACATAAGTCCCAACCTCACTACGAGTATCCTTAACAGTACTTGGTGGAGGATTACGATCAACAATGATATTCTTCTCCACCAAAGTCACAAAAAGGGGAACAAATTCATCTGGCTTCTTCAAAAGCATTGACAAATAGAAAAATTGTAACGCCCCAACTTCAGGGACCGCTACAATGCACATTACAAATAGTGCTAAACTCGCAAATCGAGTCGTTTGGCCATAAACGTGTAACTATGTGTGATTAGCGGTTTAGGGGTTAAAAACTTTGGTTAAGATATAACGTTTCACTAGAACGTTTACTGTATATATTGGGATCCCAAAAATATAATTTCAGAGTTTATTACAAGAAAGTGTTTACAACAGGCCGTTCTAAGCGGCAAAACAGGATTCAGTCCTAGTTCCACTTTCAAACCTCGCCCAAGTATTGGTCGAGCAGCTGCATATGTACACGTCATCACCTAAGCTCTCCAACTCAAGGATGGTCCAACTTCCTCTTGCCTTTACCTGCACCACAAAGCACCCGTGAGCCGAAGCCCAGCAAGAAAACTCATATGCTCATAAACAGTCATATCATAATATCAAATCATATCTGGCATGCCTAGCAATCATAGCTCTATTCAGCATGCAAATGAATTCAAACAGATGCTGGGATATCCAGGATAAGAAAACCTGGCTTTCTGATTGGAGGACTATCAAGTCAATCCTAATCAGATGAGTGTCGTAACACTAGAGGTTCTGATAAACCATGCTGAGTGACCGACAAGCGAATCACTAACTCAAGTGGAAGGGTGGCTGTTGGGTAAGCCTCTAACCTTCGATAGGTTCTGGTAAACCATACTGAGTGACTGACAAGCACGTCACTAATTCAAATGGAAGGCTGGTTGTTGGGTAAGCCTCTAACCTTCAACAGGTTCTGGTAACCATACTGAGTGACCAACAAGCAAGTCACTGGGGCCTCAGTGCCCAAGCCATGCATATGATGATCAAAATGATCATGCAGAGCCTGTAGCTCTGATCAGATGAGTGAATATCACTTTGAGGTCCTGGTAAACCATACTGAGTGACTGACAACCAGGCCACTAGGGGCCCAGTGCCCATTTCCTGCAATGGCTCTACATGACTAGCCTTTAGCTAGATAAATGCTTGTTTATATTCATCGAACTTGAGGTCGGTCCTGCATTAATGCTCTTGGAGTCATTCAATGCAGAGGGTGATTACCTTTTGTTGAACCATAGTTTTGGTTCTGATGGTGGTACATTGTGTTATGCATTTCCATGCAGTGGACATGGGTTGAAAGAATTTATGAGTTGAGTTATGAGAATCTGAGGAACAAAGTGTACCTTGATCAAAGGTATGTTGCAGAACAATGAGGTCGAGAGAACGACCTGGGAACTGGAATCAGTTGTGCAGAATTCTTATTCCGGGCTATTCAGATAAATTTCGAGGACGAAATTTCTGTAAGGAGGGGATAGTTGTAATGCCCCAAATTTCCTAATAAGGTTTAGGACTTTGATTAAGAGGCCAGGAGGGCCATAATTGATTTATTATGCTATTTAATGATAATATGCATGTTTAGGTGTATTAAATATGCATGTGAACCCATTTGTGATTAATTGGGTGATTTTCATATTTTGGCCATTTAGGGCATTTTTGGCATATATGTGAAATGGGCGTGGTGCTTTGTTATTATCTGGTTATGCCAGGGTTACCTGGCACAAGACGATCTTAGGAGGTAAGCTAGTGGGAAAGTCACAACGGGATTTAAGCTTGACTTGGAGTAAGTCAAGGGGTATTTAGAGCATTACCGGGTTATTGGGTAATGAGAATTAATATTTGGTGATAAATTGGGAGTTAGTAAGATCAGGGGGAAATTCTGGAAGTTTTGACTATAATGTCCCCGGGGGTGTTTTCGGGACCCCGAGCATTAGGTTTTATTGGAAGCTACTTAAGCTTGAAGTAACCTTTTAAGAAAATAAAAAGAACGTTCGGTACGTTCTCTCTCCCTAAAGTTCCCTTTTCGTTTCCCGATCGCATTTTCGAAGGTATCTTGAGTTCTAGGACTCGGAATCAAGCAAGGATCGAGGCATAGCAATCCTAAGGAGAATTAGAAGCTTATTGACCGGAGGATTTAGTTGGAAACAACTCAATCGGAGGTAATTCAGGTTTAAGTTTTAAGTTTTTAAAAGTTTTTAAGCTTGAATTGGATTTTGTGAATCGTTGAGTTTTTAGTTTGTTTGAGCCTTGGGTTTTGGTGGTTTTGGACCATTGGGGATTTTGGGAACTTTGATTTGATGATTTGGAAATGTTTTGATGGGTTTTTGGAAGGTTTTAAAATGGAAAAAATGAAGAAAAGTGGCTGGTGCGAGGTTGGGCCGCGGCCCTGTTCTTGGGCGCCGCGGCCCTAGCTTGAAGAAGATGGAGGAGGCTCTGCCAGGGGGGCGGGCTGCGGCATGGCCATGTAGGGCCGCGGCCCTTAAGGGAAAAGTTGCCCAAAAGTGTGTTTTTGTGATGGAAACTTAGCTCTAAGGGCCCGGGATCGATCCTACTACTTAGTTGAGTGGGATTCGATGTCTCGGAGGCTTGGGTTGGGTTTGGAAGTATTTATTTACTCATTTTGATGAGGTTTTATATTATGGTTGTGACTAGGTTATCTCTTGAGGCTTGGAATCGGGATCGTTCTTGTGGTTCGTTTGTTGGTAACCTGTGCTTGGACCCAAGGTATGAAAACTGCACCCCATATGTGACATGCATGGCTATGTTTGATGCATGTTGGATGTTTAAATGTAAACATTGATAGCATAATGAATGCTTGGCGATCTTGCCCATTTGCATATGATTATTATTGAGGCGTGCTGGATGATTAAGTGTGATGCATGTGATGCACGAGAAACATGTGGTTAGGGCATGCCATGAATGATGAATATGAGATTGGCCAGAGCTTGAGCCTCTGTGTTTGTGCATGTTCATAAGTATGCTAGTAACTATTTAGTAAGCATGTTGAATGCCCTATTCTTGGATAGTTGACATATGATACTCATTGATAGCACTGCTTACTCATGCATGGCTCTGACTAATTAGTCAGAATTGGCAAAGGTGCTAGTATCAACTGTGAAGCTGTGACTTATTAGTCAGGTTCGGCAGTGGTACTGGGCACTGGTCACATTGTGCTAACTCACTAGTCATGACAACCCTGGTGAGTAGTACAAGCTATGTCGATTGGACCTAATCGACCCTCTACATTGAATGACTCCAAGAGCATTAATGCAGGACCGACCTCAAGTTCGATGAATATAAACAAGCATTTATCTAGCTAAAGGCTAGTCATGTAGAGCCATTGCAGGAAATGGGCACTGGGCCCCTAGTGACCTGGTTGTCAGTCACTCAGTATGGTTTACCAGGACCTCAAAGTGATATTCACTCATCTGATCAGAGCTACGGGCTCTGCATGATCATTTTGATCATCATATGCATGGCTTGAGCACTGAGGCCCCCCTGACTTGCTTGTTGGTCACTCAGTATGGTTACCAGAACCTGTTGAAGGTTAGAGGCTTACCCAACAGCCAGCCTTCCATTTGAATTAGTGACGTGCTTGTCAGTCACTCAGTATGGTTTACCAGAACCTTTCGAAGGTTAGAGGCTTACCCAACAGCCACCCTTCCACTTGAGTTAGTGATTCGCTTGTCGGTCACTCAGCATGGTTTATCAGAACCTCTAGTGTTACGACACTCATCTGATTAGGATTGACTTGATAGTCCTCCAATCAAAAGGCCAGGTTTTCTTATCCTGGATATCCCAGCATCTGTTTGAATTCATTTGCATGCTGAATAGAGCTATGAATGCTAGACATGCCAAATATGATTTGATATCATGATATGACTGTTTATGAGCATATGAGTTTTCTTGTTGGGCTTCGGCTCACGGGTGCTTTGTGGTGCAGGTAAAGGAAAAAGAAAGCTGGACCATCCTTGAGTTGGAGAGCTTAGGTGATGACGTGTACATATGCAGCTGCTCGACCAATACTTGGGCGAGGTTTGAAAGTGGAACTAGGTCTGAACCCTGTTTTGCCGGTTAGAACGGCCTGTTGTAAACATTTTCTTGTAATAAACTCTGAAATTATATTTTTGGGATCCCAATGTATACAGTAAACGTTCTAGTGAAACGTTATATCTTAATCGAAGTTTTTAACCCCTAAACCGCTAATCACACCTAGTTACACGTTGATAACTCTACAAAATAGAGTTATTTTACCATATTTTATATGCTAATTGTTGCTTAGTTCTTGAGTTTTTTAATTAACTTATTAAGTTTTTAAGTAATTTTAAATTTATTAGTCTTATTTTGATTTTATATAATTTTGTGTGTTTTTATAGTTATTTTGTTGTAAAATATTGTAGTTAATTATTTGAATTAATGTTGTTTAGTTTGAGGTAAAAAAAATGTTGTTTTAGAGAAACTAAATGTTCAATCAAATTAAGTTTTAATTAATATTTTCAATGAACTAATATGATTTATTTTATAATTGAAAATATTTGAATTTGATTTAATTTATGTTTATTTTGTTAGGGATTTTGGTGTTTTTTTTTACTCTTAAAAAGTAAGAAAAATGAAGATAAAGAGTGGCATTTTTGCTGAAAAAAGAGGTGGAAAATGGCATTGTTGAAATATGTTCAGCCAGCCCAAGCCTGGCCCAAGGCCCAAGCCCATGCTGAAAGCTCCTCTTTCCCACGCCTGCACCCCCTGAAACTCTTCAGCTCCTCCAACAATCAATTCCAAATGCCTCCAGCAAGCTTCCTCTCCTGCCGCCACTTGTCCACCTAAATTCAGCATCTCCTTCAGCATATATGCCTCCAACGCCAAGCATAAACGCTCAGCTCCATGGGCCTCCTGCCATTTTCCAGCTCCATGGGCCTCCTGCCATTTTCCAGCAGCCCAAGCCCGTGGGCCTGTCAACCGGCCCAGACGCCCCAGCTCGCCCAGCAGGGCCCAAAACGCCCCAGCCGCCTCTTGCTGCCATATAACACATCTTGAGCCCATCATTTTACATTTTGTCCCCTATGACAAAATGGCCAACTTTTTACCCATTTTCTACACACTTTTTACCCCAAAATCATCATCACTCCTACAATTTACCCCTATTTACCATATTATTATTAATTTAATCAATTTACTTAATTTAAATTGATTAGTTTAATAATCTCATTTTGGCTATAAATAAGAGTTTTGAAGACCATTTTGGGGTGCTTAATGTTTTGGTTACCATCTTTTTCTCTCATTTTCTCTCTACCATTCTCTCTTCCATTTGGGTTTTTCAAGAGCATTTTGCAAGTATGTATGTCTTTTATTTTGTAATTTCTACTCTAGTTATGTGCTTCTAATCTTTTTCATAAGATTATTAAGATCATGATGAAGCAACTTGTAACTAGGTAATATTTATGTTGTATGTTGATTTCCCTTGTAATACAACAAAGTTTATGGATTTTTCTTCTACATATATTTCTTTCATCTTAAATATCTTGTATTTTAGATTGTTAGAACATATTTACACTTTGTTCTTCATTAGTGCATAAACATAATATTCTTTGTGTAAGATGTGTCATTAAATTGTACACATCCATGCTTAGAACAAAAATATTATGTTTTGCCTTATAAATAATGTTCATTGATTTATTTGTTATTTCATTAGATTGATTTACACTAAATGCTTTGAAATTATAATTTTGAAAAGTGAAGAAAAATCCTACCTTTTTATAAGAAACTTGTGTTTAAAATTATAAATCTTTTTGGAAAATGATAGTTTAAATTATTTTAACTATCACTAAAACTTGGGAATCAATATACTAATAAATATTATTAAACTTACATTTTGTGGATTCTAGTATCTTAATAATCTTTTCTTTTAACACTTATTGTCAACTCATTATTGCTTTATTTTTATTCTCTTAAATAGCTTTATTTTCAATCTTTTATTTTTTGTTCATAATATTAAAATTCATCAATCTTTGGAGCTATGTTAGAATTTATTACTTTTGATTTAAAATAGTTTTCTTTTTTATTTTAGACAACTCCCTTGGGTTCGATCTCGTGCTTACACGAAAACTATTCTATAAATACGATTCGTGCGCTTGCGAGTATAAATTTTTAAACATACCCGTTTTGGGTCCATCACACGTTTATGGCCAAACGACTCGATTAGCGAGTTTAGCACTGTTTACAATGTGCATTGTAGCGGTCCCTGGAGTTGGGGCGTTACACTTACACCCTTGTCATTCCTTATAAGTTCAGGCCGATACATTAACTCTTTCATGTACTTATAATTCACTTCTAATTTTAGGTCATACTGCACTTTGTCAACCTCCAGCTCTGAGTACAAAAGTTCAACAAGTTGTGAGTAAGTTATGTCCTTCTCCAACTCGAACGTTAAATTTTCGGCTCCATTAAAATCCCAATCTCTACCTTCACGCTCCCAAACACCATTATACATTAAGTACGCGAACAAAGTTGACCCTATCATGTACAAAGAAAAAAAAAATTCAGTAAATTGCAACAAAATGTCGAAATTTAGTTCAAATGTTTTGGCATCGTACTAGTATCGGCCCATATCGGGCAGTATCGGGCAAAGTTTTATTTATGTTTTTGATCACTTAAAACACTAATATCGGGCAAGTATCGGGTAACATCGTGTACCATCGTACTATTAGGTCCGCAGTAACTTAATAATAACAATCGGGCATATATCGGACTACTATCGATCCATTATCGTACTTAAAAATGGTGTATAGATTTAAAATAATAATCGGGCAACCATCGGGTAGCCATCGCACCTTTATAACCATCGGGTAAACAAACTATCGGGCAACCATCGGGTTGCCATCGGACCTTCATCCCTAACCTTGAAACTCAACAACTGTCGTGCATGTATCGGGCCTCTATCGGACACTATCGGGCATTTAGAAAAAACTCAGGGAACCCAAGAAAACGCAGATTTTCACATAACACGATTTTCACCCAAAAAAACAGCAAAAAATACCAATAAACTATAGATCCAACATCTAAACAGCATTATGAATCATAAAAGCAACCAACAACAACAAGAATTAAAGAAAATCACTTACCCATTTAATCTCTTCACTATGAGCAAAAATAACACAAAGCTTGGTGTTTATCCTCAAACAATCCACAATGTCCGAATGTGTATCTTTCTTGCAAGATTTTAGTATAAAAATCTTGTGTGTAAAACGTATGGTGAAGAGAGAGTGAGAGAGAATGTATGATGAAGAGAGGTATGGTGAAGAGGAGTAGAGAGGAAGAGGGAGAATAGAGAGGAAATGTGTTATGAAAGGAGTATTTTTGGTATTAAATGAAAGATAAGCATTGATATCATATGATGGTTAACTTTGGTTCAAATTTTAATTATTAAGCTAATATAAGTATGATTTATCAAATTTCCAAATTAAAAATCACATGTGTCATAACATGAAAATAAAAATAATCTATAACCGTGAAAAAGTAGGCATATTCTTTTGGAGTAGTCACAGTCAAAAAAAGATAACTTTTCTCCTGACATAAGATAAATTATTTACAAACACGGCGGTAATTATTGACTTTTTTAATTATTTACTTCTATCTTTTTAGATAAATAAAAAGTGAAACTTTATTACATTCTCATAAAGTTTTGATTTTGTTTAAAGTCAAATTTTTGGATTATCTTTCTTCACATGGTGGCATTTCTGGCAAATAATCAAGTAGGCATATTCTTTTATTTCTTGACACGTAATTCTTATACCCTAAACACACTCAAATCCCTAAAAATAATGAAATAAAAATTGAATAAAAAAATAAAAAGGGAAATTGAGTAGTTAGTAGCTGTTTTTGGTTGGAAAATTCGAATATTTAATTATGACAGATAATCAAAAATAAAAAGAGCACCACTACACTGGCATTTCTGCAAATAAAACTATTAACAAGGGTACTTTCGTCAAAATAAAGTAAAACACGGCAGACCGGACCGGAGATTCGAAAGAAAAAAATCGAATTTTTATTTAATTTTTCAGTGTAACTGCCGCCAATATTAAAATTAAAATTATAATAATAAAGAAATAAAAATAATAATTAAATCTAAAAGCCAAAATTTCCAGGCCGAACTATCCTCTATCTAGAATAATTAATTATATATTATTGTATTTATATATATTTATTACATATTCAACCTATACGTATTGGTCGTATACGGTATAGTTTATATATATAATACGATAATGATGTGATATTTGGATATTGGGGTTTTTTTAGCAAGATTGTGCTTTTGATTTTTTTTTTCAATTTAAGAAAAAAAAAGAAAAACTTTTTTCTCAGAGGGAGGAGGAAGAAGACAATGGGCTCGCCGTCGAAGGCCGGCGAGTACCCGACCCGGATCCAGGCGAGGTCATCAATGATCGAATCGTTTCGGGGGTGCGGACTGACTGGAATGAGGATTGATAAGGAGGAGTTGAAGCGGAAGCTTTTCATGCCTCGATACTTGCGTCTCGCTATGCGTGACTCTATTAGGTTCAAGGACCCTACCGCCGGTGAGACTCGTCTCCAGGAACGTGGCGACGCCGACGCTTCCATCGCCGGCGGCGATGTCGATGGGGCTGAGGAGCAAAAGCACTCGCCCTTGTGTCCCATGGTGGTTTTCATCAATTCGCATAGCGGTGGTCGCCATGGGCCCATGCTCAAGGAGAGGCTTCAGCAGTTAATGGGGGAAGAACAGGTATGTGTTTTTCTGTTTGAGTCTTTCAAAATTCTCACGATTTTCGATGAAAATTGGGTTCTGATTTTTCGTTTACTTGTAACCAACCAATGAGAAAGTTCCTCTTTTGTTTTTGTTTTTCGCTGAAAGGTTTGTACTTTACTTATGCATGCATGCACGTGTATCTAGTTTTGAATTTTGATGTCGGTAAAGTCTTGTTTCTAATGAATTTTGTAGTGTGTTTCAGTTGCTGGACTTGATAATATAGCCGTAGCCTATTGAGGGATCATAGTTATGAACAATGATGGGGTTGAGAATGTGAAGTGATATTGGTACTTCTAGGAATTGTTCTGTCATATTTACTAGTTGGTTGTGTTATGGCACAGGATTTGTCATGGATTTCTTATTTTGAGGCTTGTTGTTTTGTATTTTGGCTCTCATTCTTTTAAATTAGAATCTTGCACTATCCATTTGAGGCACATTTTACGTGCCCACCTACTTTTTTTTTCTTTTTCTGATGGGGTCTTTCAGGACAGCTCTATATGAGTGTTGATTTCTGTTTTTAAGTTGATATGCTTGTGCACTGAGATGACCAATGACGAACTTGAAACCAACTGTCAATTGAATGTTTTGAAAGATCATGTGCTAGTTGGAGTAGGATTGCAAGTTTTGTTCTTTTTCCTTCAACCTCTCTCTGTACTGTGAACCTATTTTTCCTGTATTAGATATTGTTCTCGGGTGTTTTTTGAATTGGCAATATATAAATTTAATGCAGGTTTTTGACCTATCAGATGTGAAGCCTCATGAATTTGTCCGTTATGGACTGGGTTGCCTTGAACTGTTAGCTCAACTTGGTGACTCCGTTGCTAAAGAGTGCCGTGAAAAGATGAGAGTTATGGTATGACATTAGTGGAGTGATGCTAGCATGTTTCACTTGATGTTTTAATTTTGGATATCACCAATTGTTAACTGGGATGATTGGTCAGGTTGCAGGCGGTGATGGTACTGTTGGTTGGGTACTGGGATGTCTTGGGGAACTTAACAAACAGAATCGGCTTCCAGTTCCTCCCACAGGAGTAATTCCACTTGGTACAGGAAATGACCTATCTAGGAGTTTTGGCTGGGTAGGTTTTCTTTTATTGAATGTTGAATTATATAAGAAGGTTTTCTTCAACCCAATGTTGAATTATAAAAGTCTTGCCTCCCTTGTCTTGTGGAGCATTGATTGTTTAGATGTTCATGTTTTCAACAGGGTGGTTCTTTTCCTTTTGCGTGGAAATCAGCCATTAAAAAATCACTCACCAAGGCTACTACTGGTCAAATTTGTCGTTTGGATAGGTAAATCATTTCTTCTTTGTTATTCAAATAGAGATATGGTCTTGATTTGGTGGCATTATTGATATCTTTTCTTAATTGGGTACCCACAAATTTACTCTTTGTAGTCCTTTGTTAGTGGGTTTTTGAAGTTTGTTAAGGAGTACAACAATGTCTTGCTGCATAGTTTTGTTTGTCTGGCCAAGTCAACAGCTTTTCTAGAACCCAATCAAGTGTTGCCAAGATATATGATAAATGAAAGAGGTCTCATTAAACATATCAAATAGAAAGTGAATGGAATTTCTCTACACTTACAATGATTACATGTGCTGTTTTTTTATCTTATTCTTAGGTTTGATAGATTTTATTCTCTTTTCTTTTGGTTAGAACTTGTTTGTGGTAGAAGGCTAATATGAATTTAATGATGCAGTTGGCAAGTTCTATTGTCAATGCCTGCTGGAGAAGTTGTGGATCCACCTCATTCTCTGAAGCATACAGAAGAGTGCGCTCTTGATGAGGTTGTGGATTTAGCTAGTTTGCTTGTATTTATTTATTTTTAACAGGTTCTTTCTGTGAAGCAATATCTGTTTGTGAATGATTCTGTTATAAAACTACTTTTAGTATCTGTGCTGTTGCTCTGCTATGAAATATTAGGTTCTCATATTGTTCAAGCCTCACAAAAGTTTTTTTTTTTTTTAAGTAAGAATAATCAGTGAGAAGGTGGACTATATAGCATTATAGCATATAATCTATTGCTCTGCTCTGGACTGTGTATAATGCTAGATGTGACATTAGGCAATTTCTTGTGCATCATTCTTTTGAATCTTATAATTCATGCAGAAAAATAAAATTGTAGAGGCTAGTTGATGGGATTTTGGAAGTTTGGATGTAATTAATTGTTTTTTTTTTCCTGTTTTCATTCTAGTGTTTATATCTAGAGAGATTTATTCTAATCGTCAAGATATATAAAACAATATAAACATGGAAAATTTAACTTTTGTTAATGCTATTTTTTTAATTGCTTGTAAGAAAATTAACTTTGTTTTGAAATCTTTGATGTGCTGCATATTAAACTTAGAGTATGTTTTGTGTCAGTCTTTGTGAAATGTGAAGTATTAAATTTATTTTTTTCATGTGAACAAATTAACCTAAATAGGTGAAATGCATTTAAATGCAGGGGTTGGAGATTGAAGGGGAGTTGCCTGAGAAAAAGACTTGTTATGAAGGAGTATTTTATAATTACTTTAGCATAGGTATGTTTGTGTGATTTTTGACTTGTCTAAGAGCTGATAATTATTCTGTATAAGTATATGTGTGTGTGTGGCTTCGCTCCCTCTTAGTTTTATATGAAGCAGTCCATGGCTGTAGTTTTTATCATTCTACACAAGCCTCCTTATTTTTTGGATTTATATTACAGGAATGGATGCTCAGGTGGCTTACGGCTTTCATCATTTACGTAATGAGAAACCTTACCTGGCACAAGGACCAATTTCTAATAAGGTCTGGTTTGTTATCTTATTATGTGAAAAGTTTCGTGATTACGGACTATTACCAATGATTTTTTAGAACTAAAATTGTTATTTGGATATTTGTATCTTGATGTAAATGTACCCTGCTGGAAAAAAGGCACAATGCTTATTTATTTTACCAGCTAAACTCTTCTAATTGATTGTCGCAGCTGATCTATTCTGGTTATAGTTGCGGTCAAGGTTGGTTCTTTACACCTTGTACAAGTGATCCACGATTAAGGTGAAATATCATTAAGTTTAAGCAGTTTGTTTTGTTAAGAGGGTTGTTCTGCTTTATGATTTGTTGTTTGCTGATGGAAATAATTTATCAGCAAGTAGGATTCCACTCTGATTTAATTTTATTCTCTTGTGCTTTTCTCCTACTAAAATTACTGGGGCTCAAGGGGTGAAAGCACAAAGCATATTTTTAAATGATTCTCTCCTGTTGTGGTTGATAATTTGTTCAGAGCTGTAGTCATTAAGTGTAACAATATTCTGCCTTGATCATAATCTGTATTTGCTTACACGTCTTAATACTTTTTTGGCTCAGGGGACTAACAAATATTTTAAGGCTGCATGTCAAAAAGGTCAATTGCTCAGAATGGGAGCAAATTGCTGTTCCGTCAAGGTACGTTTGTGAGTTTGTTATATTTGCAATATAGTTTTATCTGGCAATGTGTTTCTTCTTATTCTTCTTAGATAAGTACCATCTCTGTCGCTAAGTATTATCATCATTTATACATTTTTCATTGATTTTCTTATTCTATATATCTCATTTTGTAATTTTGTGTTCCTCTAGTGTAAGAGCTATTGTTGCTTTAAATCTTCATAACTATGGAAGTGGACGACATCCCTGGGGCAATCTGAAGCCAGATTATTTGGAAAAGGTATATATCTCTCCTCATTATAATGTTATTTCTCATTGGGTTTGTTAGCTATATGTTCTTCTATGCTGTATGTTGGTTATGCAGATGCGAGCATGAAAATACTCGAGTACTTACGAAGTTATTGTTTTTCTCTGACTCATCAATAATACTCAAGTACTGTGGAGTTATTGTGTTTCACACTTTCACCTCACTCGTCATAATTTGCCCCTTACCATATTTGATCTCATGTACCATATGGTTCCTTCAGAATTTACATGATGATGACATCCCCTGTTATTGAAGGGACTTAAGTTTCAGGTCAATAATGCTTATCTTGACATTTATTGCTCTCACAGAAAAAGTTTGTTGAGGCCCATGCTGATGATGGTCTTCTAGAAATTTTTGGCCTTAAGCACGGGTGGCATGCATCATTTGTTATGGTCGAACTCATCTCTGCCAAGCACATTGCTCAGGTACTGCTCTTTATTTTTTATCTTATATTCATTCTATCATATGTGTGTTATAACTCTGCGTAGAAAATGCACCCGCACCGTTTTATTTCATGCAATCAAAGTGAAGTTGAATTATCATATATATAAAATTTCTGCTGGGTATTTAGTAGGGGCTTCTATTTTTCGGAGATCTTGATAAATGTACAAACTTTATTGATATGCTTCTGACCAGAGACCAGGTTATAACTTATAAGAAATTGAATGTGCGGAAGCCATACAAGATTAGGCCCAGAACGCAACCTGATCGTTATAACTTCTCTATATGAGAAGGCAATGTTTCATTATTTTAAGATCAACGACATTCTAGCTCTTAAGTTTTTATGTGCTTGACTCAAACAAAGGCAATGCGGCAATTGTGGTTCAGTGCTAAATTTACTGCCATTGATTCTCAAAGATGTTAGTATAATTCAGGGCACAATCTCTCATCTGGGGAACATTGTGCTGATAAATCTTCACAGTTGACACCATTAAGTTTACAGTTGAAACTGCAAAATGTTTTTGAGTTATGATTAAAATGTAGAAAGAGATGACCGATTGGAATGTTTAGTCTGTTCTGTTCCATTCACATGCTCCTTGTATGTTTTGGAGGGGTCAGCCAGCTTCAGCCATAATCAATTTAACGATTTCAACTTTATTGTTTCAGGCCGCCGCAATCCGGTTGGAAATTAGAGGAGGCGAGTGGAAAGACGCCTACATGCAAATGGACGGGGAGCCATGGAAACAGCCATTGAAGCAGGAATTTTCAACATTTGTGGAAATAAAAAGGGTTCCTTTCCAGTCTCCTATGATCAATGGGGAGTGAGTGATTGATTATACAGGTTTGCAAGGGTCTGTAAATCAGGGTTTATTTATTATTGCCTTTGTTGTAAAAAAAAAAATATAATCTTTAGGCGTCAAGGGAAGGGGGTTATGTATTGAATTTATTTGTTAGTCAGAAAAAGAATCACTTTTACCTCCAACTCTGAGAAAAGAAAAGATTCTTTAGCTCAATCACCAGGTCACTCACTGATTTCACAAGTTTGATGTATGATTTTACCAAATTTGCTCTTGTTCTCATCTCCCATATATGCTGATTGTTATTCTTATTTGTATTTGGTACACAAAGACTTTGAAGCTTTAAAAGCCATTATCAATAACAGTGGTCTGGTCTCTCTCTCTCTAAGTGAGAAAAAAATGGGTTAGTGAGGTAGGCTAATGATGATTATGATTAAGCATCATAATTATGATTCCATCGTTTATTCTCTCTCTCTCCATATGTACACACATATCATATAGAATGTTTCTCTTCTTGTTCATCAATGACAAGAACAGTTTTGAAAGTTTTGACTGTCACCTTGTTCATCAAAGGCAGTGGTCTCTCCGGCTTTGCCGAGGGGCGTCGTCTTGTTCTGAAAATTTCCATTGTTGATGGAATTGCCTTTGGCATTTAATCCTGTTGCCATAGTAGAGTAGTGGTTAGCATTCACAGAACAGAAGGCATTGTCATCCAATGGAAATTAACCAAACCTGTCAAAGCATGAATTTCAGTCTTCACAATCATAAGAGCACCCCCAACCGGTGAGCCATATTACCAAAAACTGAAAAAAATAGCTAAAATTAAAAAAAAATGGCATACATTGGATGATTCATTTTACAAATATTTTAGACAGTTATTTTAGACACAGCTGCTATATCTAATATCTAATGTATACTATTCATCCTTTAATATAATATTTTATTAATTTTTCACTTCTCCTTCTTTTCTCAATCTTTTCAAAAATATTATATTTAAATATTTCTAATAAATACTCTCAAAATATACTTTGCTAATAATAAATTTCTTATTGTAATTTTTTTTAGATTTATTGATATTTTAGTTTATCTTAGGATAAATTTAAATTATAATATAATTACGTGATATTATATATAAGTAGATATTGTAAGGATGTTATTGATAGTTATAGAGAACATTTGAAATGAATAAAAAATGTTTGAAAATATTTTGTAAAAATTTCCTAAAAAAAATATAAGATTATTAATGAGAAAATTACACAAAATATGAGTTTTTTTTTCTTAAACTTTAAAAAAATATGGCAATTTTTTTCCTTAAGTTTTTTATAGCACATTTTTTTTTGTTTACATTTTTATGGGAGTTTTTTTCCCATGTATTTGTAAAATTTTATTTGTATACCATATTGTATCTTTTATACATTTTTAGTAGTTAATTTTGATATATTTTGATATTATTTTTATAATTTTAATTTATTTGTATTATTTTTTATCATTCATATTTTATAAAATATTTCTTTTACATAATTCTTTGAAGAAAAAAATCTTACACCTTCATCATTGTACTTTTTATTCTCATTTCTTATTATTTTCTTCCATTTTTTATCTTCTTCAATCTACATTTTATCCGCAATAACTGGTTACCACTATCAAAACAATTTTAATTTTTGGTGATCGTAATCCTATGTCATTGTCATTTTTTTAGTGATGTGTGGTAACTGATTATAACAATAAAAATTAGTTTTATTTTTTAAGTGGTGTTGTAGTAACTAGTTACAGCTATAAAGACAATTTTTTTTTTTTTAGTAATGTACCACTATCAAAATATCAGCTAAATTGTAACTGGTTACTTAGTGAGATTTGGAAGAAAAAAAACTGATATGAAAAAAATATATTAAATTGATCGTGAAGGTAACTAGGTCTGAAAAACAAAATAAACATGTAAAAAAAGAATCAATTGCGATGGTAACAAGTTAATTAGTCAGACTGGAAACAAATAGGATCACAAACAAAATAACTAAACTAGTCATAATCGTAACTGATTAAAGATTTAGATCTAAAAAAAAACCAATTGTCATGGTATAATCAGATGTGAAAACAAAATCAGATCTAAACAAACAAATCTAAATTAATCGTTATTGTAACTGGTTACAGCTAGAACTAAAAAAAGTATATATGAATAAAAAGAATTAGACGCTATTGTACATGGTTACTTAAACATATCTGGAAAAAAAAAAAAAAAAACTCATAAATCAGAACAGATCGTAACTGTAACCAATTACAGTTAGGTTTAGAAGGAAAAAATAAATAAATATGAAGTGCAAAATGATATTTGAAATGACAAAACCAGTATGAAAAATAAAAAGAAGAATAAAGAGAATAAAAATAAAACTAGATCTAAAGAAGAAGAAGAACTAGAGGGGCGAAGGTACATCGCAATCAGGGGCGGGGTCGGAGGTGCATTGTCATCGTCGGAGGCGGAGGATACATCGTCGGTGAAGGGCTGAGATGAGAGAACCAAATGGGGGAGAAGAGAGGAAGAAAGGAGAAAAGATAGAGAAGTTGTGAGGGAGAGAATTGAGAGAGTGCGAGAGAGTTTTGTGTATTTATGATTATAGTAATTTATTTTTTATATTCTATGGAATTATCATTTTTTTTTTCTAAACTTACCATATTTTGTATAATTTTTGTTTTCCAGAAATATAGAAACTATATTTATTTTTTGAGGAAATTACATCAAATATGGAATTTTTTTATAAACTTTGAAAAATATGGTAGTTTTTTTAAAAGTTTTTTATGGCATTTTTTTTTTGTTTACATTTTTATGGGAGTTTTTTCCCCATATATTTGTAAAACTTTATTTGTATACCATATTTTATCTTTTATATTTTTTTCAGTACCTATTTTTGATATATTTTTAGATTATTTTTATAATTTTAATCTATTTGTGTTAATTTTTATCATTTATATTTGATAAAATAATTTTTTACATAATTCTTTGATTGAAAAAACTGAGACATTCATCACCATACTTTTTATTCTCATTTCTTCTTATTTTCTTCCATTTTTTATCTTCTTCCATCAATATTTTATCCACAGTAACTGGTTACCACTATCAAAACAATTTTGATTTTTTTTTTGTGATAATAATCGTATGCCACTGTCTATTTTTTTTAGTGATGTGTGGTAATCGGTTACAATTATAAAAATTAGTTTTATTATTTAAGTGATGCTGTAGTAACTGGTTACAACTATAAAAATAATTTTTATTTTTTTAAGTAATATACCATTATCAAAATACCAACTGAATTGTAACTGGTTACTTAGTGTGATTTGGAAGAAGAAAAAAATGATACGAAAAAATAAACTAAATTGATCGTGAAGGTAACTGGTTACAACTAGGTCTGAAAAAAATGAAAAAATAGAGACAATTGCGATGGTAAGCGGTTACTTAGCCAGACTTGGAAAAAAAAAAAGATTCAAACAAAAAATATAAACTGATCATAATCGTAACTAGTTACAACGATGTTTGACAAAAAAATCAAATCTAAAAAAAAGAACCAATTGCCATGGTACCTGGTTACTTAGTCAGGTGTGAAAACAAAATCAAATCTAAACAAAAGAATATAAATAAATCGTTATTGCAACTGGTTACAATTAGGTCTAAAAAAAAATCAGATATGAATAAAATGAATCATGCGTTATGGTACTTGATTACTTAAACAAATTTGAAAAAAAAAAAACCCATAAAAATCCAATATGAAGTACAAAATTAGATGTGAAAAGGAAGAAGAATAAAACTAGATTTGAAGAAAGAAAAAGAAAGATAAGGAAGACCACAAAAGAAGAAGAACCAGGTCGTCGTCGTCGGGGGCAGTGATGGAGGTGGCATCACCGGCAGATATCTGAGATGGATATTGAATGGGGAAGGAGAAAGAAAGAAATGAGAAGAGAGAGATATCGTGAGAGAAGAAAAAATAAGAGAGAATTCTGTAATTAAGTTTATAGTAATTTATTTTTTATATTTTATAGAATTACTATATTTTAAACTTTTTTTTCCAAAACTTATTATATTTTTTCTCAAAAATTTAGAAATTATATATATTTTTCCCGTAAACTACCCTTATTTTTTCCCCCTCATTATTAATTTTAGGCCCAAGCCCGAATTAAAAACCCAGCCCAATCCATTCCAAGTAGTCTAACCCTAAGACAGCTCTTTCTCCCGCTCTCTTTCTCTTTCTCTGTCACACGCACGCACTGACCTCTCTACTCTACCTGCTCTTCGTCTCTCTCTACCAGGTAATTTCTTTGAGTTTTGTAGTATGATACTTACAAACTCAATTTTCTTACTATTGCGATCAAAAATTGAAAATTGAAATTCTCTATATATAAATATATATATATTTTTTTTGTATAAATACATATTCATTCTAGTTCGCTATTATATTGTATAGTGATAATTCGAACGGCGCCAGAGGAAAGGGAAAGAGCTCTCTCAGAAGCTAGGGTTTTATATTTCTGAAGTTCAACCTCTTCAATTCGCAGCCATGGCGAGCACCAAAGTTCAGAGGATTATGACCCAACCTATTGTACTTTTCTCTCTACTTCCTCCTCCTTCGAATGTTTTTAGCGTTTCATTCTTCTTTGTTTAGTCTCACTGAATAGTTTGCCCTTGGTTTTTGCTGTACCAGAACTTGATTTTTAGGTTTCTTCAAAGCGTAAGTCCACACTTTTTCACTTCCTGCTTAATTCTGATTTCTAGGTTTTGCTTTAAATTGGTTTCTAATTTTAATTTTGTTGGCTATTCTTGCAGAAAGCACGCATTCAAATTTGGCTTTTTGAGCAGAAGGACCTAAGGATCGAGGGCCGAATCATTGTATGTTCTCTCTCTATAAAATATGGATTTGGTATCTTTTGTTTTTCATATACATTACTATTGAAGAACGAAGCTTACTTTTTATATGGTTTCTTTGATAGAAGTGTTAATAGAAAAATAAACGAGTAATGTTTTAGCATTTCATGCTCGGTCTGTTATATTATTATGACGAAATACTGTTTATTGATGCAATTTATATTCTCTACCACTTCTTTACTGGATTCTGGAGGATTTCTATTACTGTTAGTGCTAAGATTTCTTAGAATTCTAGATTTTTTTTTCATCTCTGCTTTCTATTAGTCATGGACATGGACTGTTAAGTGAATAAAGTTTCAATACATGTAGAGGCTAGAAAAATATTGCACAATTTATTACCATTAGGGAGAAAAATATGCCTTCAACTTAAAATCTTCTCTTTGTGAACTGTACAGAATATATAATTTTATTTTTCTGCTGAACTTCCTTTAATACAAGGAGAATGTTTATGGTTAAACTTAGATCAAGGTTTTCAAATAGTAGTTCGGAAAATGAGGTGTTTTCCCTTAGCTCCGCAAGATTTTTTTTTTCTCTTAGGCGTACTGAGGTGTAAGCCTCAACCATAAGAACAAAAAACTTCATAAAACTTATAATATTCATACAAACAACACACAATTCCATATCTTTTTTTTTTTTAATACATTGGTGGGGTTTGAACCCCTCCCCCTTCCACATACACTCACACAACCGACCACTTTAGCTATTCCCAACTGGCACAACACATAATTCCATATCAAAGTCATAAAATTCATGAAATTACCAGTTCTAAGTCATAAAATCACAAACTAAATTCACTAAAGGTTTTGAAATAAAAAATCATAATTCATTTTCATAGAGTAAGTTGTTGGAAGTAGCACTAGCCAAAAATAAGTTGTTGGAAGCTAGGGGCTGATGAGAATGGCTGAAATGGAGGAGAAAAATAGAAAGAAGAAGCCTGATAGGACTTGCTGTGAGATAAGGTAGGCTAAGCCGCAGAGGCTTTTTGTGAGTGCCTCAAGGCTTAAGCCTCAACCGATTTTGAAAACTAGGGGTTAGAGATACTCTGGAACGTTAATTATAGTGTAGCTTTTTTTTTACCGACAATTTCTTTGTGAAAAGCTCTTCTTCTGCATAATCTATCATGCTGTTCTCCTGCCTTATATTCTGGACTGTGTAAATTATTGGTAGTTGGTTGGTCACAGTGCATGATTTTTATTGACGGAAAGAAATCATGTAATTTTCTCTAACAGTAACCAGTAATTAGCTGAGAGCCTGAGAGACATGTTGAAATTGGCAAGCAATGGAACTTGTGTTTTTGGATTGCATAGTGGTCAGTGTGCCTAATTTTAGCAAGATCACTATAACTTTATACAACTGGTTCATTCTATATAGGGTATGGTTTCCATTGGAAAAAAAGGTCATTGATCATTTAGACCTATGAACTAGTTTTACTTTTAGCTCATCACTAATAGGCGATTTAAACAACTTGGATCTGTTTTACCGTTACTATAGGTGGCTCAGCTTAGAGGAAGTTAAACCAAGCCTTATTTTTATTTATTAACTTTTCTACTTACTGTAGGGGGCAGCTTGACCTTTTTGTATTCTCAAAGATTGTCTTTTTCTTTAATGTAATTCCTTGGTGTATATTTTGAAATGATCCTTATTATTCTTTGATTAGCATCTCAGGTGAAATCAGTAACTTGTCTCTTATTTATATGCTGAAAATATGATTTCCGTACCAAATGTAGGCAGAAAATAAGTAAATAAATTTTTTGCCGACATGGTCACTATGTTAATTTTCCATGCCACTTTCTCTAAATTTAGTTGATTTTGTGTCCTGTTGCAAAAGCAGCTTAAAGGAAGTTAGTTCAAGCTTGGTTATTAGATTTCTTTACTTATTGCAATTGGCAGCTTGAGTTCTTTTTGTTTTCTGGTTTCCCTTTTCTCTGTTTGGTAAAATGATCCATGTAATGATGTAAGAGTTTGATAAGCATCAAGTAGAATGAGCAACTTGTAGTAGGGTAAGCAAATAAGTACATATTTTCTACACTGTTTTTATTTCAGTTATGCATGTCACTCTAAATTTAATTGAATTAGTCTGATGAAAAATCACAATGGAGCTTCGTATTGAACTTTAAATTCTTGATTGTAACTAAGACTATTATTTGCATTATTGAAGACATCATATGCTTCATATTCTGCAAGACTGTAACTGATATTGAAATTGAAATGATGCATTTTTCATTGTTTACCAGCATATGCGTAATATTCCTCTAGCAATTATTTTTGAAGTCATGACAAGGTGGATCATCAAGCAAGAATTAAAATGTTTTTTTTTCCTAGTCATACATCATGTACCTTACTTTTTCTGACCAGACTCTTGTAGATGTCTAAATAAGTGACTAACATAGTAGGTCTCAACTTGAGTATAATTTGGCTCATGTATATCTCATGCCTTTTTTAACACCTCTTGTAAATATCTGTAGTACCTTTGCGCAAAACTCTTAAATCGTGATCTTAAGGGCTTTCATTTGTGGTTTTATAGGGTTTTGATGAATACATGAATTTGGTTCTTGATGATGCTGAAGAAGTCAACGTCAAGAAGAAGAGCAGCAAGACACTGGGTATGTGTCTTTAATTCCTCGTCCCATTCTCTTGTGCTTGTTGATATACTCAGGTCTGATTTTTTTTTTCCTTGTTCTTCAGGGAGGATACTTTTGAAAGGAGACAACATAACTCTGATGATGAATTCGTAAGTATGCGTAAAAACAGCTTATATTTGTATATATATGCTATTTAAATCTTTCCCTCTCCCTCATTGGTAACTTCTTTTCTTTCTCAGGGGAAAATGATGATCATGCCACTGATTGGATTGATTGAGGCTTACAGTGTTGTTCCCGTAGCATAGCATGTATGTTGAGTTAATTTACAGTTGCTACTTCGGCCGCTTGGTTTGAGTACATTTTGGATAGCATGTAGGAGAACTCATTGAATGTTGATTTTATATGCCTATAAGTAGATAAGTTGTTGCATTCGCTTCTCTTAATTAGTATCTGCTATGCTCTGATTGTCATGTTTGTGAAATCTAGTCATGTCATTTCTCCTAGGTAGAACTATGATGTCTGAGACTGAGTCATATCCCCTCATAAGTTCATAACCATGTGAAATTTTCTGCGTCCTCTTTCAAAAAAAGCTGTTTTGGAAAATTATTCTTACGGAACATTTACATTTACCTCTTGGAGTGTTCCAGGCACCACAATGTAATATGTCACAATTTTTCAAAATTTTAATCACAGGATGGGGATCAAAAATTATCATGTCTTTAGGAAAGCTTTGCTATATTCTGAACCCAAGTATCATAGAAAATTCTTTGCATCTAGACGCAAAAACTGGTGATGGAAAAGAACTAGGAATAATTCAGTTAAATGTGAATTATCTGTATGTGTGTGCAATGGAATGTTATACCAATGAGTGTATTCTGTCATTACTCCAGAAGTTGCTTACCTTAGACCGTTGGAATATATTTGTTTACTTAGTCTAGTACAGTCCCTACCAAAGTTAGATGAGAATACTCGTCCACAATGAAATAAGGCTGATTGTATGCTGAGAAAGCTCATGTTAGATAACACATATCTTTTATGAAGATGCTCTTCTGAGTCGACTTGAGGATAGGAGAGCTATAGGGAATGGTTTGGCATTCTTGTTGATGTATTTGAAGAATGCTTAACTGAAGTCCAACATAATGATGATTGGCCGTAGTTCAGTAGTTAGAACAAGACTATTTTTTCGTTTTTGAAAATAGGCTCCTTGCCTTATCTTTCAATATTTGGGAACTGAAAAACAAAAACAATTGCCATGTAAGTACACAAAAGGGTCTTGAACCTCTGATCTCATAAGAGCAAACCTCAGATCTCCCTCTTGTGTTAGTTTGGTTAAAGCTATTGAAAAATTACCCCATTAGGATTTTATTAAAATTTTCTGTTATAGGCGGCATGTTATGTTTCTTCTCAGTCTCGCAATGACCTAGGGATGGAACTCATGAACTTGTGTTTGACAAATCAATTTGCTGTCAATCAAGGATTTTTATTCATGGAAATGTAGTGCTGCATCTCGAATGATTCTTTAACACATTTTCTCTGTAACAAAACCAATGAAAATGATGTAAAAAATAAAAATGGGGGGTGTGAGAAATTGGAGGAAAAGGACAGTTTATTCTTTCTTTATCCACTGGCCCCAAGGGAATAGGAAGAGAGCTCTATAGTCTTCTCTGCTATTGAAACTAGTCACAAAATCAAAGACTGAAATGAAAGCAACAAATGAGAGAAATTTGAGGATCCAGGTGAATGTGTCTGGATTGTTGCTGGTGGAGGTAGTAGGGTCATGGAGGAGCCCATGTAAATGGTTATGGTGGTCCTGGTCGACGTGTGTCATCTGCTATAGTGAGTGTGTTGCGCCATGTGTCTGTCCATGGGGAAGCAAAGTGCTCAGACCCATTTTGTATTTTCGTAAAGAAAATTAACAAGTTTTGGATCACTACCCTTGTAGGCTTGTACTGATTACTGACTCATCCTCCACAAACATAATATTCCATCTAATTACTCTCCTTGTCCTCTCATTTTCACTCTCCTGTTCTGCAATTTGCTTGTACTTTTTCTGAGACTTTCTCGGTAACTGGAGCCACCCCAAAAAAAGAATAACGTAAATTCAGATCAAATGACTTTTTGTTTACATTTAGAAACTTTCCGTTCAGGCCGCTTAGCGTTTCTGTTCACATTCAATGTAAAACAGTTTTGAAAATAGATAATAGTTCCAGAATTGTTTACTTTCAAAGTAGTTAGTTTATAATTTATGGTAATCTAGAAGACCTCCAACTTAGCCAACCTACCCCCAAAAAAAACACCCAAGCTTTTTAATTTGCCATCACTAGGTGAAAGTAGCCACTTGAAAATGCTTATGAAGCAGGAGTGTTAAAGAACAGAACAGCCCATTGTACCCACCCATGCTTAGGTCTATACTAGAGCTTAAAAAGGTCTTATTTAGGGGGGGCTACAAAGATTTGACGACACATCAATGGAGATATGATGTGTCTTAATCCTTTTGTTGAGGTTCATTGGACATTTTCATCGTAAGAAACAAGTCATATTATCATCATTATTATTATTACATCACTAGCCACCAAAATCTTATGCAGTGGTAGTGCCAACTTTTTTTTATTCATTCACCCAAGTGGTATGTCATTTTTATCTCCATAGTGGGCAGCATATGTATTAATCAACAATATCTCAAGGCTGCATTTTTAGCAACCACAATTGACATTTTACTAGCTAGTGTGCAGTTAAGAAGTACTCAATCACTCTAATCAATATTATTACAACACTTGGCATTTGAAGAGTGTGTTTGAAATTCTAGTGCCCCCTCAATTTATGTACACTTAAGTGTACAATTTGTTTCTTCACCACATACTTAAGGTAAGGGAGAACAAATTTATTGAAAAAGCAAAGATTGGCACATGGGATTTTACCAGCCATGGAATGCAAAAAATAAGGCTAAGATAGAGAGAATAAAAGGTATTAGTTTAAACAATATGATTTCAAAGGCTTACTGAGTATAAATGGAGCTCTCATGTATTGATATATATATGTGTGTGTGTGTATATATATATATTTATAGTTATAATGTTGGAATCGAATAAGTTATAATTTATTTGAGATGTAGCCTAATATATTTATATAGTATTGAGAATATGCTATGTTTATTATGCCTAGCTTACTTTTCTCATAATTAATTAATAAATCATGTCAAATATACTGTACAGACATGGGATATATATTTAGAAAATGCATCTGAGAATATGAAAAGTTATTTTAGAAGTCTAAAATATTTTTCTGTGATATCTATAAATATTTTGTTGTTCATCTTAAACTTTTATGTAAAATAGCTTATATAATTATAGTTTTCAATAAGAAATGAGTTTTTTCTATCCAGTTCCAATTTTCTACTAATTACCAAAAGAAAAATATTGGATTCTTTATTTTTCATATAACAAGCATATCATTGCCACACAAAAAAAAAAAAGAAAAGCATATCATAATTACTTATGTATAGTAATAATAAAAAATCATACCTTCATTAAACCGACGAGACTTGATGACCAAATCAATAATCTGAAATAGGAACAACATTTTCAAGTGAGGAAGGTGATTATTGCACTACATATAATTGACATATATATGAGTAAAATAGCATTATATATATATATATATACCATTACGTCAACATGATATTGCTCAAGAATGATCTTCGACTATGAATTTTTAATTTATATAAACTGGGCACCCACCACCATTAAAAAATCATGAGTGGCCTTAGTTGGATTTCCTTCATTTATTATTATTTTTGGAATTTTCCTATTGGAGAAAGTTTGTACTTTGTGCCACTGAATTTCACCAGTGATCTTCCTAATCAGTCCACTAATTGTATATTATGCATAATGCAACCGAGTCACCCCAGACAGTCCATAATTGTTATGTGGACACTTTGGGAGCATAAAACAAAATAATAATTACATACTAATTTTGAAAGGAAAAAGAATGATGTAGTAATAAATTTGGACCAGTGCCATAATCCAAATGATCATTTGGATCATTGAATGCTTTTATTCTTTCCACCCATTAATGTAAAAAATATTTTATCACTATGTGACATGTAAACTTTAACTAAAGATTCCTACAATAATGTCAACATTTGCTTTCACAAGGAAACGGTTGTTTCATTAATTCAAATCATCAACAGTCGAAGAGATAAAAATATGATTACTATTCTAAAGTGTAAAATTACAAAATTTACTCCCAGCTGAAATCACAAGTCTTAATATTTGTTTTTGAATGATGTAAAAAATAAAGTTTAAATAGTTTATTGTATACATGACTAATTTTTGTATGTGCGTGAAAAATAACAAATTTGAATTTAGTATTTTCGACATTAGAAATTATTCAAATTTTTTTAAAAATTTACAAAATATCTAAATAATTTCAATATATCCGTCATAGAAAAATTGAAATTATTTAAGTACCGAATACAATTTCCCTGTATAGACAGGTATATTAAAGGATCGTACTTTAATGGTTATAGGGCCCTTAAATTCTTTTGTGTAGGGTTAAGATCATTTGTATTTGGAGTGTAGTTGAAAAAAGCCAAAAACACTTCGTGGTTGTTTGGTCCTTCTTCCAATCAAATCCAAATAACTGTATATGTTGCTTTTACAGAGCAGAGCACATGGAACTTTGTAACCATTCATAATAATCGTACTACCTTTAACCATATAAAAATGGTCTCAGATGCTTTCTTTCTCCCCAGGTAGATGCAAATTCTCTCTCATCATATACATAAACTATAAATATATATTCACTATCATTGGGGTAGTTCAAATCAATGTTACCCTTTTTATTTTCCTCTCAAAAATACCTTTTTTTTTTTTATATATTTGCTAAATATAAATAATATGTACCACTGTAGGAGTGATTGTTTTTAATCATTACCTATAGATATTTAGATATTTATAGTATATTGAAAAGGGGAAATTTTAGTTTTTATGTTTGATAAATGCTACTATTTAAAAAAAAAAAATTAGACATATTAAAGATTTCAAAATAATGTTATTTTTTGGTACTTTACCCAAAATACATTTACTATTTCATCCCTCATTTTTCACTTTTCACTTCTTATTTCTCTCTTCTCTCTTCCCTTTCTCTCTCTCTCTCTTTCTCTCTTTCTCTTAGTTCACTCTTTCTCACCTCACAGCACCACCGACACTACCACCACACTAAATACTGTATTTCGAACATATCTGAGCATGCTTTTTGAGTTTTTCTTGCGATTTTTTTTTCCAGATCTGAAACTCTGAAATCTACAGAAAATCGACATTGCTCGATGGTGGTTCGATGATGCTCGATGCCAGCTCGATGAAACCTTCAAAATTATGGAGCCATAATCAAACCACTATCGAGCAAATTCGTTTTTTCATGAAAATCTTGATCTTGAAGGCCCCAGCAAATGATTGCTTGATAGTGCTCAGTGCCAGCTCGATGGAGCCTTCAAAATAAAGATTGTTCATAAAAAAATGACTTTGCTTGATGGTGCTTCGATGGTGGCTCGATGGTGCTCGATGTGATTTTTGCAAGATACATAATTTTTCACTCGGGTGTCCGTTTTGGGTGATTTTTTTTATTTTGGGTAATTTATCAAAATCTACACGTTCGACATGCTCATATGCACATTTGAGAAGTTTAAAACTTGAAAACATACCAAAAGATGTCTTAAACATGAGGTATGTTTGCATTTTTGTATTTTTTTTTCAAGTGTTACACTTCACAAATGTGCATATTAACATGACAAACATGTAGATCTTGAAAAAATAACCAAAATAAAAAAAATCACTCCAAACGGACACCCGAGTGAAAAATTATGTCTCTTGCAAGAATTGCATCGAGCACCATCGAGCCACTATCGAACCACCATCAAACCAAGTAATTTTTTCATGAAAAACCATGATTTTGAAGGTCTCATCGAGCTGGCATCGAGCATCATCGAAACACCATCGAACAATGTCGATTTTCTGTAGATTTCAGAGTTTCGGATCTGAAAAAAATCGCAAAAAACCCAAAAATCATGCACAGATCAGTTCGAAATGCAGTATTTAGTGTCTTAAGTCAAAGAAACATCATTATATTTGAGAAACAATTAATTACCTATAAATTTCCACTCAAAGAATCATCAAAATGTATGTTTCTTTGGATATATTGTGTTTATCTTTACAAGGTGGCTGAAGTTACGGAGGTTTTTCCAATGTTGGTAGTAGCGTCGTTGCCGTGGGTGGTGGTGTCGTGAGGTGAGAGAAAATGAACAAAGAGAGAGAGGGAAGAGAGAAGAGAAAAGAGAGAAGAATGAAGTGAGGGGAAAATGACAAGAGTATTTTGAGTAGAGTGTCAAAGAATGACATTATTTTGAAATCTTTATTATGCTTAATACTTTTTAATTAGCACCATCTATGATGCATAGAATGTGAAATTTCCCTTGAAAAGTTGCAACTTTATATTTTTACGTGACGATGTATAATGTAGTTTCAGAAAACCTCCCATAATTATTTTTAAGAAATTCCAAATGATTTGGAAATGGAAATAAGGATTCAAACAACATGTTGCACATACATATAAATATCAAAACAAGCACGAGTGCAATAAGTTGTTCAAATTCTGATTTTGACATCTTAAATTATTTGGAATTTATTGAAAATATGTGGGAGATCTCCTCTAACTACGTTATACATTATCATGTGTAAAGAAAATGGAGTTGCAACTTACTAAAGTATCAAAAATACTAAAAATACTTATAGATAATAATTAAAAATAATTACTACTAATGTTATAGGAGGAATTAGTTAGATGAACTTGATTGAAAATTTCCACCCTTTTGGGGTGTTGACACAAAGAATATATGTTGCCATAGTTATTTAAAAAATCATTATATATAATTTTACTTTAATGTACGTAAATGCCCATTAGCATAATATTGATACTTAAAATCTTAATACCTGTTCTTACTTGAAGCCAGCATTGTGGGAAGCAGGAGTGGAGAATGAGGTTACAAACACTTTCTTTTTTTCTTTTTTAAATTTCTTTGAATTTTGTTTTTATCCCACAATTATTTTTTTTAGGGATCCAACAATTAGTCTTAGCTAGCAATAGTATGATATTACTTTTGTTCCAATTCAAGTACCATTTCTTTTAGCATTCTTAATTTATAACTAACAACAATAATAGCCTGTGAAATGTCATCATTGATCATTATTATATTTATTTTAATATAAATAATCATAACTGTGACCAGGCTAAAATTAGACTAAATTAAGTTAAAAATATTTATGCAAGTTCCCCTATAATCTTTTCATTAACTTTAATTAAACCAGTATTATTTTATCAGCTTTTTACAAAAACCTCTATCAACATATCAATTGTGTCGATAAATATATATATATAAGAAAGGTTAATATTCGTATATGTTTCACAGTGTGGGACATATTGGATAGTGATGATACAATGAACCTTTTTATCGAAGATAAAATATCCAAATGCATGTAAGGGCACTACCATATTATATATATTTACATATATATATATATATATTTATATTTGTGTATAGATATAGATAGGAAGAGAAAATAAGTGGAGATATTTATTGTGGGCACAAGACGTTTGTTTTAAATGAAAAGAAAATGATTAACCAACAATAATCTTAATTAATTATTATTGTGTGGCCAAATAAAAAATTATTAATTACTTTAATAATAAGGGCTGAGCTTATAATAATTTTGATGCCCTCTCAACTTATATATTAAGGGCTTACTTTTTTTTTAACTTAAAATAATTTATGTGTGGTTCTTCACAGACCAATTGGGTAGTCCAATCATCCATAATATATACCCTACTCATCAACTTTTGGATGAGATTATTTATTAAAGATTAAATACAGTAATAATTAAATTAATAAATAAGTATCAAATAATATTAATTTTCTTATGCAAAGAACAATTATTTGCTTAAAGATACGTGTCTTTGTCATTACATTAGTCCCTTTCAAGACTTTTGTAAGTGGTTTCTTTACCTTTTATTTTCTATTTATTTAATTATACACTGTTTTGGCATTATTATTATTTCATGTAATTAATTAACGATCATACCACACACATGTACTATTCTACATATAATAAATTAAGACTATATATATATATATGTTGTTATATTATATATTAGATATAGTTAGTGCTGTTAGGCTCATCAAAACTTGCAAAAGCTTATATAAATATATATGGATCATGTGAATAGAAAATATGCTTATTATTACTTATTATATATATATATATACTTTTATATATATGCCATACATGTATCTTCTATATATATGTACCATAATCCTATTTTTATCCAGATTCCACTTCAGTCACTTTAAATAGGAATTTTAAAAATAACTCTTTCAAAGAATCATAATATAAAACCAAAAGCATCAAAGTAATTTACTTATAACTATATATACCATAGTTGGGTATTGAAGCATATTATAAATAATATTCACAGCTTCTTTAACTGCTAAGCTTCCCCATTACTTTACTTAAAAATTATTTTAATTAATTACTTTGACATATAATGTTGTGACAATAGATTCCAACATTTTCCCACTCAATTTTTTTTTAATGTTTTAATTTTTTTTTATATAGCTAAGCTAGGATAACGTAAGATGTAGCCAGCTATATATATGTATATATAGCTAGCCCTAGGCCTATTATGATTAAAGTGAATTGATATTTTTTCATAAGTGGCCCAATTGATGATCAAACTCAATCGAGTGCCTTATCCATATATATCTTGATGATCATCATATATATATAGTAGTACGTACTATATGTGTACAGTAGTACATGTATATATATATTAGTACTTATGTTTTTGTTAGTTAATCAACTATTATATATTTCGATTATGATCATGATCCTATTCTCTCTGAAAAAGTATCCTCTAAAGAGTGTTACTTTTTCAATGACTAGAATATATAAAAGCTAGAGATCAGATGAGAACAACCAAGAAGCAATCATGGTTTTGTGGTAACCCACTTAGAAAATTATTTCAAATATTTATAAAAAGACAACAGAAGGAAAGAAAGAAAGAAAGAAAGAAAGAAGAGAAAGTTACAATCCCACCACTTCAAAAAAGTTGTAAATAATTCAAAAACAACAAATTAGTTCACACGTCAATATATACCCGAGTGGAATCTCAAAAAAAAAAAAAAAATATATATATATATACATGTATAAATAATCTATATATATATGATGCTTAATTGTAATTTGCGAAACTAATTAATTATTCATTGCACCAATTAGATTGTTTTTTTGTTTGTTTGTTTAAAGATGTGTTTGTTGGATTTATTCTAAGGTTATAAATAATGGTAAATTAACACTAATGGATTCCGGTTCCTTTAATTAGGTTATCGTCACTATATACCCATAAAAAAGATGAAATAGATATTAAAAAAGATATATATTTATAGCCTTATCTTCAATCCCATAGCAATAATATTAATGTGAGCAAATTATATATATTAGAAGATACGTTACTCAACTCAACTATATAATTATAATTATATATATATATGTGTGTGTGTATGTGTGTGTGATTTTGAAAAGAAAGAAAGAAAGAAAGAAAGAAAAAAGCTAGTACGAATTAATTGCTCTACTTTGTCATTTTCACATGCAAGAGTTCAAGTAGTACAAAATCTTTATTATGAAATTGATGGATATATATATATGTAATTTAGTTGAACATGTATATATATATATAGATGTTAATTTGTTTCCTTTTAGTATGGCAATTATTCAAGGGTTTTTGGTTTAACCTATCATAACACTTTCTTTTTTTATATAATGGTTGAAGAAAGTAAGGAAAACAATTAATTTGGCACAATAAAAGGAACTTTAATTGAAAGCTAATACTACTACTACACTACTACTACTAATAATACTTATAATAATGCCTTGAGTTTCCAATCTCTTACGCAACACTAGCTAATTAGGAAATACCCGTTTATTTCTTTTTATATAATATAGCAAAAAATAGAATTTGATTGATCAACAATAGCTAATAAAAATTAACAGCCACCAACTCTTTACACCTTTTGATTATATAAACATATATAAATTGAAGTTGATTAGACCCCAAGTACAAACTTCTTGACTTTCATATGACCTATTTCGTCAACTTTTTGGTAAACTTACCATTGATTTTGATTATTACATATTCTAGAATATAAAATAATACTGAACTTGTTGGCCAAGATTGAGCTACGAGAGTTTCATCGAAATTTTAGGGAGAGTATATTGAAAAATATATATATATATATAGTTAGTATATGATAATGATGGGATAAAAGAGTATTAATTAAAACAAGTTTATCCTATTAAAAGAAAGAAAAGAGAGAAAGACGTACACAATTTACTTATATATATACATATATCATATTAGTACTTATTAATAAGAGCTAGCCTTTCAACTTTGTGGCCCATTGTATAAATATATTCATATTAATAATAATTAATAATCCTAGAGAGTGGGATTTGGTTTGGATTTGATCTCTCTCTCAATATCGTCACCATTATTCTTCATAGAAATTTCCATATCCTAATAATAATCCATACATTTAATTAAAAGTAGATGAGTTAATATATATAAGATAATCATATTAGTGGGTGACACTAAGATGCATGATGTTTATATATAATTAATTAAGGCATAAATAAGATGGATTATGAGTAGTAATTAAGAGGAAGCTATACTATCTGATTAGGTACGTTTTCTATTTTCGGTACTTGAAGAAATTATAACTTACTTTTTTTTTGTATAACAACATATACATGATAGTTATAGTAGGCATTCCACTAATTTTAAAAAAAAATCGAATAATTTACGGTGCCGAAATCAGAGTTTAAACCGTCTTTTTTCCACAAGTATAAAAAAACAGATACACGTGTAACTGACTGCTTTAACTCTGATTTTAACATTGTAAATTATTTAAAATTTTTCAAAAATTGGTGGGATGCTTATTATAACTATAATGTACGCCGTCATAAAAAAAAGATTATAATTTATTTATATACCAAAAATAAAAAGTACTTCTATGGTAAAGGCAAAAGTGATGACCCTGCCTAAAAAAAATTTCTTATATATATATATATATATGAGTTTGACGTATCGCACGCACGGAAGGGAATATGAATATGAATATGAATATGAATATCCTTATTATATATATATATATAATTATGTATTGTATTGGATGATGATGTTTTTGTGAAAATTAGTTGTCGTCCTTGGCGTGTACGTAGTATAATGGAAGCTGACAATTTAATTAAAATGAGTGTTCACTTAGTGGGAACACTCTCTCTCTAACCACTCACCCATTTAACCAACATCTCCATGCCTATGCATATATGCCTAGCAATCATATATAGATGTATTAGTATAATTATATACATAATAAATGAGTATAACACATCCACACAATATTGGTGCATTATTTTTTATTTTTAGCATCTGGATATAATATAATCTAAATTTTTTTTTATGATGATATACATTGTAATTATCTAGAACATCCTATAAATTTTAAATTTTTTTAAAATAAATTATGGTACCAAAAACAGGTTTAAACTATATGTTGCATGCATGCCTATTTTTTTTATTTGTACAAGTGTAAGATTTGACAGTTTGAACCCTATTATCAGTATCGTAGACTATTCAATTTTTTTTGAAAATTTGTGGAATGTTCTAAATAACTACAATATATATTGTCATATATAAAAATTGAAATTATATCTATCCAAGTACCGAAAATAACAAAATACACTCAAGTTGTGAAAAAAAAAAGGATGCCCTCTAATCTTTTAAGTATATATATTATTATAGTAGTTAATATATTACTCATTTACCCTACTACTTTAGTAAGTCACCAAAAAAAGTCATTTGTTCTTATACGGCAAATATAAAAGTATTTTGTTTATAAGGGTTGGAATTTGTCTCATCAATTCAGGAATTTATTCCGTTCGATTATCATAATTATTATTTGATTATTATTGAATTGATCGGATGGTTTTCAATTACTAAAAGTTTAAATACACATATAATTACCAAAGTGAGAGTACATTTAATATAAATCTGTTTGTTTGTATGGCAAATATATTAATTTCATCATTTCATAATTTGGGAGTACAAAATATATAAAACTGAGTTACAAACAATGATATTATTAGCTAGAGTTGGGTATAATGTCGACTTGTTAGAATCGAATTTTTTTTTTTTTAATAAAACAAAAAGAGTATATAATAAGAGAAATAAAGTTTTTGACTTTAGTAATAGTTTTTTATAAGAAAATGGTATCTTACACTCTATATCAAGTAATTATTTAATTTTGTCCTCAATATGATATATATATATATATATTTGGAAATCAAAACATTATAATGAAAGAATAATAATTCTGTTTTGTTTTTTGAAAAAATAAATATAGTCATGTTGGGATAGAGAAGAGATGAGATGAGATAGGGCATGCAAATTGGGTACCTTTATACATACACAATACAACCCGTCCCTATTAGTTGCTTTGCTTACACAAAAATTTGGCAGTGGAGAAGACGATATCTAACGAGTGACAGCCAAAAGCATTATATATATACATACATACATACATATATTTATATTTATATATATATATATATATTTATATAAATAGTGGTGGTGGTGGGACAAGAATTGTCGTTGATGATTTTCTCTAGAGAGCCAGGTCTTTCAACAGTCACACGAGAGATTCGATCCCATTATATATTTTAGCTGATTTGACCCTTCCTTTCTAGCTTGTGCTGTTTTTTATGGTAAAAACCATACACTATATATATAGTTTCTACTATCTAGCTAGGGTTAAAACCATACACTATATATAGTTTTACTATCTAGCTAGGGTTAAAAATATATATATATATATTTATTTTTCATTTTGGTTTAGTTTTAATAATTTTTTGTAAAATACTGTCGTATATTTTAGACAGCTAATAAAAAATTTAGATATATAATCGAAAAATTCAAATAGTCGGTCAAAAATTTTAGATAACTAGCTGAATTTTAGACAAAAATCATTTTGTAAAATATTATCAAAAGTAGGACTGAGTACAAAATCACTTAAAAAAAAATAGAGACTATTTTAACAAATTTATCACTGTATATAAACTTACAATGTATCAACTTATTAATGTATTTACGACATTGTTGCTATATGAATGGACAGTACATGCAGAAACATTATTAATTTTCCTATATATATATATTGTATAACTTATTAATTTCCTAGTCACATACACATAGATGATGTATATGATACATAAATGAATGAAGTTGGTTTTGGACAACAAAAAGAGGTTACGGAAACTAATAAAGCAAAAGTAGAAAAAAACACAGTAATGACCTTTATATATATATATATATATATAGTTGCGTGTGATATTTTCAATATTTAAATTAATTTAGAGTTTTATACAACAACTATCACTAAACATACCAAGTGTGTGACTATATTTACTTGTATTTTTCCTGTTTTTATTATTCTTTTTTATTTTAAATGCAACCGTTTTGTTGGTATTTTACATACTAGAAGCCAAACATTCATCACCTTTTTTTTAAAAAAAAAAAAAAAAATTTTGAAATCCACAAAAGCCTCCACGGGGACCTACATACTTATAGTCTCCAATAATGTTCTTCTTTTTAAGAATATATGTATATATATATATAAGATTTTAATATATCTATACAAATATAGTTATATTTGTTTTATTTATTTCATGCTGAATTTTACTTATACAAAATGAGACCGATCGAATCCTCAATATAAATAGGAGAAATGACAAAATTTCTTATGAGTTATTAATTACAAATTACAAATTACAAATTACAAATTACAAACGAATTAATAAGTTGATCATATTTTCAGCAACAAGTGACTCATCAAAATATGATAAAGCCACATTAATAATTTGTTATTTAAAAAACAAACATACCACAACGACAATTTTTGTGGTAATAATAAAAATTGAAAGACTTTTTTTTTTTCAAAAAAAAAAAAAATTAAACAAATACAATAATTGATATGTAGTAATATTTGTCCATATATGAAAATATAAATATTCTAAAACTGTTTCAAAACCCTAGTTACGTCAAAAGTATATATAATTTATTAATAAAAGTTTTATTGTTGGCTCATATTGCATGATTTCTATTATTGTTTGTCATATGAAACATTGAATATTCTTGATTATTATATAAATTCATCAATGTCGTTGGTGTGTGTGATTTGATACATATATATACACATAATATAATTATATATATAGTAATATCCCTTAATTAGGTGCAACATAAATAATTATGTGTCACATTTGTTTTTTTTCTTTCTCTACTTATAGAAGGGTACGTACGTTGCAATCACGAGAATTGCTAACCACAATAGAATTTTAGTAGACCAAGTAAACTAATTTTATTTATATTTGTTTATATATATATATATAGATATAGATATTCACTACGTAACGTTCACAATTAATACACACACATATATAATCATATATATATGTGTAGTCGTTTTTTTCCAAAAAAGTATATATATCCAAAATAGTGATCAAATATTCATGTATATCCTAGATTCACTATTATTATTGACTCATTTTAACTTATTTTTCCGTTTCACGAGAAAAATAAATTATATTTACTGCCGTTTTCTAAGAAAATTAACGTTTTGTTTTGTTTTGTCTAACCTCATAAAAAAAACTAAAAAAATTCCAAGAATTGATTGAGAAAGGGACCCATACGTTATGATAATTGATGAGATAACATTCTTCGAAATACATAATCATAAGTTTGACCTAATTTGAATAAAGTGCATCAAGTAGTTTATATATGATGGCATGAGAAGAAAGCTATTGCTCATGAATTTTATCTTAATTTATATGGAGGAAAATTCTTTTAGTTTCACCTTAAGCTTTATTGGTGGAGCTTTTCAGTGTTCTTGATTTGTGAACAGTTTTCAGCATGATTTTTTTTGTGCCGTATATATTGTAGTTGTTTAGAGCATCCTGCAAATTTTCAGAAAATTCCGAATAGTTTACAGTACCGAAAACTAGGTTCAAACATGTTGTTTTCCAGACACATAAAAAAAATTAGTCACGTGTACAACAACATGTTTAAACCTAGTTTTCGGTATTATAAACTATTCAGAATTTTTTAAAAATCACGCCGATTATCTAAATAGTTACAATATATACGATCATAAAAAAAAATCGTGTCGAAAACTGTTCAAAGGTCGAGAACACTGAGAAACTCACTGGTAAGGCTTAAAGTGAATCCTCTATATGAGAAATTCCCTATATATATATAATATAAAGATATAAATGAATCGTTTCTACAATTCTATGATTAATTTGTTCAACTTGAGCTTTGTATTATATGTATGAAGAGCTATATAATCATAAAGGTAATTATAAAGTTCATTGAACTAGCTAGCCAGTTGTATATAATTGCTTGTATTCATTTTATTATTAACTATTATAAAATAGATGAAAAAAATGTTAGATATCATACTTAGGTATATTACCTTATCTTATCTTTAAGCTATGTTAATTATAACAATTAGATGATATTCATATATATATTTTTTCCTTGAATTTGATAATATAGGGAAAAAATTGGAATAACTACAATGAATAAAAATGGATGGATTATATTTACACTTCAAATAATCTTGGAATGATAATTCAATTAATACAATATATTATTATTTATTCCCCTATTACTAAAGAAAAATAACTAATGTGATACAACTCAATCATTTACTAACTTTTACTAGACTCAAAAGTCTTATTGGTTTAATTAGTTGCTTAATTAATTATATATATTTATTTATATATATCAAGTAGTGTAATAATGAGTGTAATTACTCTTATTACATACCAAACCAAACAGAGCATTATTAGTGCCAACCATTTCTCTCTTTCAGGGGGCGGTAATGATATCCTATGCACTGTACCACTGTTGTACGGTACGTTTGCTGACGTGGCTTGGTTGTGTGGGACACAGTTCCACGTAATAATGTTTTATTTACCAATTCTGCCCCTCAGATACCAACAAACAAACAACCCAGAGAGTCTACATACCCTCCTCTGGGTCCCTCCACATCTTCATGCAATATGACATCATTATTCACCAAAAAAATAATTTATTTAAAAAAATTAATATAAGATTTTTTCCCTAAATTTTTACCATTTGGGTAATGGTTGAACTTAACTGATAATACTTTTTTTTAAACCCAAAGGATTAATTATTAAGTGATTATATATATTTTACCATTTTTATATTTTAAATATTTATTTATTTTAATTATTTTTTTAAAAAAAAAACAGAGAAACGAAACCATGTCTTGAAATTTGTCTATAAATACTTGTCATACTCATTTCCCACTGCCCAAACCAACACAGAAAACGCTTTCATTTCTTTACAAATCTCTTCTTTTCTTCTCTCTGTTTCTCTTCTTCCGATTCTAATGGCGGGCAGACTACCCTACAACGCCACAGCAAGGTCACCGATGACGATGACGCCACAGCGTTCGCCGTGGCATTCTCCGGTGCCATACCTCTTCGGAGGGCTGGCGGCCATGTTGGGTCTCATAGCTTTCGCTCTCCTCATTCTCGCTTGCTCCTACTGGAAGCTCTCCGGTTACCTCGACGGCAACGACGGTAACAGCTCCAACGAAGACCGGGATCTCGAGGCCGGAGAAGGCGACGGAGCTGAGAAAGCTCCGGCGCCTGTGTTCGAAGAGAAAATCTTGGTGATCATGGCTGGTCAAGTCAAGCCAACTTTCTTAGCCACCCCTATCTCCAGTCGTTCTTCCTCTTTCGGCGATACTAGTAGTAATAACGGTAGCTGTGTCTGTGGCCAAAAGGGTGACCAAAAATCGGTCGAAATGGTGGCGCCGTTGCCGGAGAAGAATGATCAAGTAACCACCACCACCACCACCACTACCAGTAGTAGCAGTAGTACTGAATCTGATCATGAACATCAAACCCATTAAAGTATTTTCTTTTTTTTTTTGGAAAAAAAAAAGAAAAGATTTTGTAATTTGAGCCTCTTTTTCATGATGGGATTTCTGGTGTGATTTTTTCTCTTTTGTATTATTCTCTCGGGAGCTGTAAATTCATTTGAGAGTGAAAAATGGGACATAATTTCATATATATATTTTCCAAACCAAGAAAAAATTACCCAAAGTGTATAGCTTTTTATTCCTTTTCCTTTTTCTTTGTGGCCTCATCATCACTTTATTACTATACTATATATATATATATAAATATATCATCTTTTTCATAGAGTGAATTGTATGAAGTTTTGTCAAGAAAACCCAGAAAGAAACCATTGATGGATTATGATGATGAGGTTGAAAGAGTGTGGTACGTGGGAGAGGTTAGCCATTGTGTTTGGCAATGGTGATGATGATAATAGGCACGTGTAAAAGCTTAAAGCTTTATTCATACCCAAGCTAGCCACCCTTAAAAAAAGCTACCTGGCTAGCTTTATATATACATATATAAATATTTATATAAATAAATTTTTGATGCGGCGAAGTGAAACTGCTAAGGTTTTATTGCACAGTTTCTTATGAATATAAATTAGATTTTGTTTGTTTTGTTTTTGAGTTGAATTGTAGTGAAGTTATTAATTACCTCAAAGTTATAATTCTCATTTATTATTGCCTTTTCATTTGCTGGCCACTACTCTGTTTTCTTATCCTGTACATGAATAATATGATAATATAATAATATGATCATATATATATTTATTTATTTATAATGGTAGGTATATATGGACCAGTAGTGCTCTCTTGTCTATATGACTTTATTTATGTTTTAGGTCATAGGTTGTTTCTTGTTTAATTATTTAGTCTTTCTCTTTATAAATTAAGTTTTTTTTCAAGGTTAAATTTATGTGGCCTCTAATTATAGTATTTATCTCCTTACTTTTATAACTTTACCTTATTAATTTCTATCTTCTCATAATATATATGTACATTGTGTCAAGAATTATTAGTCCATTATTTTGTGGATTTTTAGGAAAATTTTAAGGCAGCATATATTAGGTTTCCCATCCATATAAATTTCCCAAATTGTAATATTTTATACCAATTAAGTTTCTTCTTATTTAACAATTCAAGTGATTAATAACTACCCCTCAAAAACTATATATGTCTATTCCACTTTGCTTAGTCAATTTCCAATTAAATGAAATAAAGATGATCACACAATCCCATTCCAACTATATATTTGTAGCAATGAAACTAATAATAATGATAATAAAAATAAAAAATGAATAAAAATTTACAAATAAAGTTTTTTAGTAAGTAGGACACGTATAATGAGCAAGCAAATTAAGGTTCCACTTGGTGAGAAAATGGATTCTCATGCATATTATTATATAAGTATTGGGTTTTGGGCACGTACTCTATCATACATTGGGTGGTTTTAGAGTACCACAAATATTGCTTCTTAAATTATTAAACTTTTTTTTTGGTACTATTATGGCTTATAAACTTTTTTGGTGATAACATAAAAAAGATTAAAGAAAAAAATATATATGTTTTTGACTAAAATAGTATATAGAAAGTAGAAACATCAAGTCCCGTCACTACAACTTGTTTATTATTATATTTTTAATTTTAGAATTATTATATTATCATAGAATACAAATAGAAAATAATTAATTTAACATAAATAAAAACATAAATATCGATTCTCCTATTTTTTGGGGAATTTTATTAAATATTTTTTTTAATCCAAAAGAGAAATGGCAAGATCAAAATATATATGACATTTATTTTGATAATACTTTTTTGTTGATAACATTGAAAAGAAAGAAAAGAAATATATGTTTCTTGACTAAAATAGTATAGAAAGTAGAAACATCTAGTCATCAACAACAACCTTTTTTTTTAGATTTATTATATATATATATTTGTGTAATAGATCATACAAAGAGGGAATCAATAATTCAACATGAAAAAAAAAACAATATTAATCCCTATTTTATTTTTTGGAATTTTATTAAATATTTTTTTAATCTAAAAAGAAATGGCATGATCAATATATATATATATATTTATATAGGATTATTTGAGAAGAAAGTACTCAAGTTATTACATTTGTAATCTTTAAGTACATAAATTATTTTTTTGGCCGCGAAAGTACCTTCTGTCCATATTTTGGTGCAGTTTGGTATGACCATCAATTCTCACCATTAAGTTCGTTTATAAAATGTAGGCAAAAATACCCAATTAAAGAGATATATGCGGCGAAAATTCTAAATTTAAAAGATGTTTGCGGCGAAAGTACAAAATTTAAGAGATGTTTGCGGTGAAAGTACCTAAGTTATAAACAAATTTCACACCATATAGGTGGACTTAACGACGAAACAGATAGCTGTACTAAACTGTACCAAAATATAGATAAAAAGTATTTTCACCGCCAAAAAAATAACTTGGGTACTTAAGTGCTACAAACACAATAATTTAGGTACTTTCGCCGCAAATATCTCTATTTATATATGACATATTTTGAAAATTCGAACATCAATTTTATGCTCGGAAACCACAATATTGATTTTTATGAATATATATTTATTTATATCTAACATATTTTGAAAATATGATACATCAATTTTTTTTTTACAAAAATACGGACATCAATTTTATACTTGGAATCCACTATTAAATGGTTTCTTTTTTTTAGGTTAAATGATTAATTTTTCTATATATATGTATACTCTAAATTAAATATTTCTACAAAAATTGATTTTGAGTTGTATAGTTTTTTTATGGACAAGATGTTTCCTCCGAATTATAGCACTCATAGACTTTTGTCTCCCGATTTTTTTTTCTTGTCAAAAATACCCCAGAACTATAGTATTTGTAGACTTTTGCCCCTTCCATCAGGGTCGGCCCTAGGCATAGGCGGGCCAGAAAATTTCAATTTATATTAATATAATTATTAAATATCTATTCTTGTATTATATATTATTATAATAATGATATTTTATAACATTTGAATTTGAATTTATATAATTATTGACTCGTTGGTGTGGTGTCCCTCGTCATTATGGAACTGAAAAATTTTCTTGGGATCTTTCTTCTCCATGTCCCTCTGGATGGGTTGTGGTTTCCGGTAGTGGACGTGCTGCTCCGTGGCTAAGAAAGTGTTCTCCTAGGACTCCACCACGTCCGTGTACTCGGAGTACTACGAGATAGGTCAATGGGCCCAAGGGTGACTTAATAGTCCCATATCCTAGGGTTGGGCCCCAGTGTAATTTATTAATCATGTGTTTTGGGCAACGAGCCCCGCTCTGATTAATTAATCATGTAATTAGGGCAGCTGGCCCCATATGACACTGTAGTCATTTATATGAATAGTATTCATGCATGAGTAGGGATATTACTGCTAGGCATGATTATTATGATTTGGTAACGTGTTATTAACTGCTTATGAACATGTTTAAGTTTCCTTGCTGGGCCTTGGCTCACGGGTGCTATGTGGTGCAGGTAAGGGGAAAGGGAAGCTGGACCAGCCATGAGTTGGAGAGCTTTGGTGGCGACGTGTACATATGTGGCTATTTGACCACCATGTTTCTCAGAGGAACTAGGGTTAAACCCTATTTTTGCCGCTTAGGTTGATGGGTTGTAACTTTTGGGTTGTAATTACCCTTTTGGAACTGTAAACAACTTTGTAAATGTTTATTATGGGATCCCATGTACAACTTAACGTTTTAACGAAATATCTATTCCTTTGACTTAAATTTTTAACCCTAAACAATTAATCACGTTTAGTTACACGTTTATGGCCAAATGACTCGTTTAGCGAGTTTAGCACTATTTAAAATACACAGTGTAACGGTCTTGGCTAACCACGGCGTTACAACTTGGTATCAGAGCATGCCAAGGTTAACGATTCCTGAAGAAATGCTGGGCATGTACACTCTCTACTAAAGACAAGCTCGACTCAGGGTTTGGTAACTATTTATGTGGTTGTGTGTTTGACTGCTTAAATATGATATAAATGCCTTATCTGTCTGCCTTATTAGGTAGCATGAGATATTCTGATAGGGCCTAGCCCTTGACTGTTGCATGAATGATAAGGAGGTGCTTATTAGCACTGACATTGCATGTGAATGCAAAAAAAAAAAAGAAAAGGTTATTAGCATTGTTATATGGACATGTAGGTCAGGACACGTTCATTAGCGCTGGCACAGATACATGTATGCCAAAAAATGTTTATTAACATTGTTATTTGGTTATAAATGCTAGTAAATGCTTATAAGCACTGTTAAATGTTAAAGAAATGATTATTAACATCACTATTGGTTATGAATGTCAGAAAGTGCTTATTAGCACCATACTTGGGTATGAATATGAATCGACGTGCTTATTAGCATGACTGTTGAATGTGAATGATTACATGCTTGTGTTGACCTTTGATTTAGTCAACGACACAGAGTCACGAAAAACGATAAGGATTATTGTAACGCCCTACTAATTAGGATCCATTACCACGTGTGTTTAAATTAGTGCGAGACTCACTACTAAAACATGTGATTAAGCCACTAAGGGTTTAGGTATTAAAAAAAAATCTTGGTCAAGGAATAAACATTTCCATTAAAAGAAAACTCTAGTCTTTACATGGAATCCCAAAATACAAGTTTAAAAATTTGTTTACAACTCAGGGATTACAAAATAAGCCGATCTAAGCTGCAAAACATGGTCCAGCCCTAGCTCCCTTGCGATACCTCAGCCGTGGCGGTCGAGCAGACTGCATATGTACACATCACCCCTAATGCTCTCCAACTCATGGATGGACAAGTTTCTCCTTACCCTTACCTGCACCACAAAGCACCCAAGAGCTAAAAGACTCAGCAAGAAAACATATTAATAGACTCAGATAGTCAACAGAATATAACAACATGCTTAACAGTAATAATTGAAACCAAGCATACACACTGTACAAGTAAGTGACCATAGGGTCACACAAGTGTGTGTTGCACTCCCATTTATTCAAGTGGCATCCGAGCCAATCAAGTGAATGATGTACTCCCAGGGTGGCCTAGCCATAACGCCTGCGCACAACGAGCATAATGCTGACCACAACTTATAAGTCGAGCCTTGGAAACCCTCAACTCATAAGTCGAGCCTTGTGAACCCTCGACTTATAAGTCAAGCCTTATAAACCCTCGACTTATTATTCGGGCCTTGTAATCCTTCGACTTATAAGTTGGGCCTTGTAAATCCCTCGACTTATAAGTCAGGCCTTGTGAACCCTTGACTTATAAGTCGAGCCTTGTGAATCCTCAACTCATAATTTGAGCCTTGTAAACCCTCGACTTATAAGTCAACCCTTGTGAATCCTCGACTCATAAATCGAGCCTTGTAAACCATTGACTCATTAGTCGAGCCCTTTTATTCCCTCGGCTTATAAGCCGAGCCCCTTTTTAATCAAATATACCCTCGACTAGCAGGTCGAGCTTCTGGTAAGGGGAAATAGTCAGACTCCCGACTTATAAGTCGAGCCTCCCAGTCGGGTACAGACATACATATAATACATTCATCATATACAAGTACAACACATTACAATGTACTTACACATGTATACACATGCATAATTATAATCATGCTCATTAGCTGGGTTCGAGCCCTATTCATGTTTACATATAACAGTTGGGCCAAGCCCTAATCGTATTACATTTAACAACTAGGCCAAGCCCTAATCATATTACATTTAACAACTGGGCCAAGCCCCAATCATATTACATTTAACAGTTGGGTCAAGCCCCAATCATGCATCTCACGCATTAGGTGCAGTTTTCTTACCTAGAACCTCGTGCGAATAGCGGAACGACCCCGAGCGCTAATCTTGACCAGAGCCTGGCAGAAACCCTAATCACAACACCAATATATATTCATCAGGACTTAACCCTAGAACTCGAGTTCTAAGCTGAACTCTAACTCTTAAAACCTTGATTCCCAGTAAACGAGGTGCTAAAACTATCCCCTGAGCCCCTAAGCGGGCTCCCAAGTCAGATTCCTCGAGCCCTCGGGCCTAGCCCTAAAAATCAGCAAACTGGCATTTCGGGGCCCCTGGCGCGGTCGCGCCCACAGAAATATTGGGGCTTCTGGGCCATTGGCGTGATTGCGCCCCTCAACTCAAGCCCCCAATTAAAACTCAATTCCATCCTTTCTAGGACACTAGCGTGGTCGCGCTAGGTCTCCAGAAACTCAAAAATGACCCTGAACAAGGTGTACTTCCCCAATTTCTACACCTAAGATTCCCAGCAAATTCCAGACCCAAAATTCAACCAAACCAGATGTTTTTAACAGAATTCCAGCCATAAAAACACAATACCCAATTTTCAACTCATCACAAACAACCTTAGAACCACAAACTAGGAATCAAAAACCATAAAAACTTAAAATACCATTGAATTCCTATTACAGGGGAAGCCTCACCTCTGAATTCGAATTCTCTGGGGATGAAGATGACCTTAGTTTCCTCTTGTCCTAAACCCAACTGCTAATCCACAAGAGTCCCCCTTCAATCTCCACCAAAATTCAACTCCTTGGCCTAACTTTGGAGTTTTTTGTAGGATTTCTTCAAAAAGTTCCTGTTAACCGAGTTTTTCGGCAACTATAATTATGAAAGATAAGAGAGCTTAAAAAGAAAGGATTTCAAAAATGCAAACAGGATTTTTACGTGGTTGGGGCGTTAATGAGCCTTAGTCAACGAGTCATTTGTATTAGAGCTTAGAGAGCTTTTGACAATTGAGTTTTCTGCAAATTTGAGTAGAGTAATCGCTTATAAGCCAAACCTAGGATCCCCCCTACTATGCACAACTGGCACTATTTATAGGCAGACTTGTGCAATGGGCTTGGGCTGGACTAATCCTGGCCCAATAGAGATGTAATCATAGTTTGCTCACTAATGGAGCCATAATACAAAGGATTTGAAATATACAACATATATTAACCAAGGCCCATTGGGCCAGCCCAAACATGATCACATTATAAGACTCGCGACAAACAGTTGCCTTAGTCTGGGTGTTACGATCCACGAGGAAGATTCGGGGGACAAGATCTGTCAGTGTAGTAGCAGCACTGTGTTACACCCAGATTTCGAGCTATGTTAAATATGACCTCGAAAGTTGGATTCGCAAACAAGTGGACTCGCAAACAAGTGGACTCATAAGGTTGGAAATATGCTCCAGGATTAAATATCGAGCCTGCAGGACATGGACGACCTCGAATGTGGTGACCTCGGAGTGTTCATGATCTCGAAAAGGTAGCTCCAGAGACGCTTTCATCTTCAGGGATGACCTCGGATCAGAGATCTCGAGCTAGACGCACATACGATCTCGAAAGCCATGTGGCCTCGGGAGATATCTCTAGCTCGAAAGATGACGGGAAACTTGGGAGGCTAAAGCCTTAGAGATACGTGATAACCACCTTGAATATCTATAAGTGTTGTAAATACGAGATGTAATCCTCATTTATTACTATAAATCCCCTAGAATCGTGGGATATTATTTGGTCAGTTATACGTCCCCTGGTCTTCAGGGGACGTTTCCTTTTATATCTGATTATAGGCATTTAAAGCCATTAATTTTATTCACAAAAATGGTAACTACCCAAAATATGTGGGATAGTATTCTGCAGCCTTCTCTATAAATAGAGAGGTTAAGCACCATTGTAATGGACCGAAATTCTGAACTTTGGGAGAAAGCTCTGAAGAATTCTTGTTGAAGAATTTTCAGAGATAATCTTGAGTTTAATAACAGAGACTCGTGGACTAGGCAGATTTAACTGCTGAACCACGTAAAAATCGTGTGTTTGTATTGTCTTATTTCAATTGGCCATTATCAATTATTGTTTATGTGCTCTTCTTTCACTGTTTGACGAAAAACGGCGTCAACAGTTTGGTGCTTTCATTGAGAGCCTTAAGCATCCATCCCTGAAAAAGTCATGGCCACTAACAATCAGAACACACCTGAGGAAAGTTACCCAAGACGTCCTGGAAAACAACCAATGGAGAACCCGGATGTTGAAGAGAGAAGTGGGTCCTCTGATTCCCGGGGACCACCTCCTCCACCAAGAGATGAGGATATGTACTACAATCCTGATCGGTACGTTCCTATTGTGGAACTTGAAAACCGACAACTGAAGCAGCTGTTGGCAGAAGCCAACAAACGGAATGAGGAGTTGACAAGGATAGCTGCAGAGGCGCAGATGGCTCAGCCCCCGCCTCCGCGCGAAAACCAAGTCCCTCCTCCAAGGGACGTACATGTTCCTCCCCGGAGGCCCCGTGGGCGTCCACGAAAGGATGCTGCTACAAGGAGGCCGACTCAACCTCCGGCACCAGCAGAGCCATCCGCTCCACCTAGGCCCCAGAGGAGTACTCGAGTTCGGGCCCCGGCTAACCCGCCTGTAGAAGTGCCTACAGGAGCTGAGAATAACCGAACCCCTGCAGAGGCTCGGACTCAGGTACCTGGGAGTGCACCGAATGCGAATGACCCATCTCGGGCAAATTCTGGACCCTCCAGGCCGCGACAAGGGTGGCAGCCACCGTCGCCTATACGGTTCCCTCCGTCACCCATAAGATATCCTTCGCCCCCACACGGAAACGCTCAACCTGTTCGAGATCAGGATCAAGGGCGTGCGGGGGAAAGACGAGGAAACAGAGAGACTTTCCAGGAGCGGAGAGGCGTTCCATCTGAGAGAAGTCAGACGTCTCGGTCTCACACTGCGGAGACGAGGCGACGTGGAAAGAATCCATCGCAAAATAACCGAGCAATGAGTTTCACCAGTGATGAGTCCGGAGAGACCAGGTCCGTCAGTAAACACGACCGAGGTCGTAAGAATACTGGAAGTCACAAGAATCGTCCCGACCTGCGAAATCATCTGAATCAGAGTCGGGGGAATGGAGATCAAACAAATCCGGACCTGAGGGATCGCTTGAATAGGCGTAGAGATCCCTTGCGGAGACGCGAGCCTGGAATCACGATCGATGACAATCAATTCAAGACAGCACCTCCTATTGACCCAGTCCAAGAAAGAATTGATCAGCTCGAAAGGGCCTTTAGGCTTTTAAAGAATTAACGAGGAAATGGTCGATATGAAGACTCTGATGAGGAGCTCGAGCCGTTTGCTCCCCATATTTCCAACACTCAGTTTCCTCAAGGGTTTCGGATTCCTCACGTCCCTACGTTTGAAGGAAAGACCGACCCGTGTAGTCACCTGAGCACGTTCAACACTATCATGAAAGCCAGTAACGTGGGTTACGAGCTCAGGTGCATGTTGTTTCCAACATCATTGGCAGGACCTGCCAAAAGTTGGTTCGAAAAGTATAAGAGACACTCAATAACCTCATGGGAGCAGTTGTCTAAAGACTTTAAGAAGCAGTTCAGAGCAATGGTAGGGGTCAGACCAGAAGCGTCCACCTTAACTAACGTCCGGCAGCAACCGGGCGAAACATTGAAAAGTTACCTAACGAGATTTAATCTGGAAGTAGCCCGAGCTAGGGACGTGGATGACAGTGGGCACCTAATGGCCATCCGAGCTGGTGTATTACCGGGAAGTGCCCTTTGGGACGACATGCAAGGAAAACCGGTAAGGTCAATAACCGAGTTTAACAGGCGAGCGCAGAGGTTTGTCAATGTAGAGGAAGCGAGATCGACGCTCAAAGCGACCTCCCAGTTCGAAACTACAATGATAAACATCAACTCTGCCTCAACCTCGGCGGACCCATCAGCTCCAAAGCCTGCCACGGAGAACTCCTCCAAGAGGAAAAAGAGCGAAGGAAGTAACCCCGAAGCTGAGGGAGGAAAGAAAAAGAAAGGGGAAAGGTATTTCTCCGTGTATAGAGTATACACCGAGCTCAATGAGTCTCGAGAGAACATATACCTGGCTAATGAGAACCAGGTCCCCTTTAGGTGCCCTGACCCGATGAGAAATAAAAAATCCAAGAGGGATTCCAGTAAATATTGTCGGTTCCACAGAGACACCGGACATACAACCGATGAATGTCGACAACTGAAGGACGAGATCGAAGGGTTGATCTCGAGAGGTTACTTCCGGCATTATGTCAAAAACCAGAGTACTGGTCAGGCGGCTGCGAGCCAGAGAGTAGTCGCGCCTCCGACCTCGTAAAACAATAACTCCCGAGCTCGGGAAGAGGACAGGCCCCCGCCGATTGATGGAGAGGATGTAATAACCATCTCGGGAGGGCTCACCTCGCAGGAGGGGGCAGACAGGGGACGGGTCTCCTTATGAACCCGAACCTAGGGCACCAAAAAGCCAGAGGATTGAAACACAACCAATAACATTCACCGAGGAAGACGCCTCTCATGTTCAGTTCCCTCATCATGATCCGCTGGTCATTACTCTTCAGCTGGCCAATAAAAGGGTCGACCGAGTTCTCATAGATAATGGGAGCTCAGTCAACATCCTCTATAAAGCAACCCTCGAGAAGATGGGACTCTCCCTTCGCGAACTGAAAGCATGTGCAACTACTTTGTACGGCTTTTCAGGAGAAGGAACTGCCTGTATGGGATCTATTGAGCTCCCCATAACCTTGGGAGACTACCCAGTTTCGGTGACCAAGATAATGGAGTTCGTAGTAGTAGACTTACCATCTGCCTACAATGTGCTGCTCGGGAGACCCGCCCTGATCGGGCTGGGGGCAGTCTCATCAGTAAGGCATCTGGCCCTTAAGTTCCCAACTCCTAGAGGGGTCGGGACATTAAAAGGGGACCAATTGGTAGGGAGGGAATGCTATAGCATCTCCTTGAGAGGAAAGAAACAAACGAACGCTCAAGCACTCGCCATCATACGAAACAAAGACGGAACGATCTTGGAGATTGACGAAGAGATCGATCCGAGGATTGAGGAGAAAGTTGACCTCGAACCTTTAGAGGAGCTCGAAGAAATTCAGCTCGAGGAAGCTGATCCCTCGAAGAAGGTGAAGGTCGGAAAACATCTCCAAGACGAGGTAAAATAGCAATTAATCTGTTTTTTGAAGAAAAACCAGGATGTCTTCGCGTGGTCGCACTCAGACATGGTGGGGATAAGCCCGAATGTAGCAAGCCACGCACTAAACATAGACAAAAGCTTTCCCCCGAAGCAACAAAAGCGAAGACAACTGGATGAAGACAGAAAGAAGGCATTAAAGGAGGAGGTTGACAGGTTAAAGGCAAACCGATTCATTAGGGATGCCTTTTACCCTGACTGGGTAGCCAATTCGGTGTTGGTCCCAAAGCCCAATGGGACGTGGAGAACCTGTATTGACTACTCGGATCTCAACAAAGCTTGCCCAAAAGACTGTTTTCCGTTACCAAGGATTGACCAGCTTGTAGATGCCACGGCGGGGCATGGCCTGATGTCGTTCATGGATGCCTATTCTGGATATAACCAGATTCCCATGCATGCCCCCGACCAAGAACACACGAGCTTCATCACGGATAAAGGGCTATATTGCTATAATGTCATGCCATTCGGGCTCAAGAATGCTGGAGCCACATACCAGCGGCTCGTAAACATGATCCTTTCAGAACAAATAGGGAACAAAATGGAGGTTTATGTTGATGACATGCTTGTAAAGTCTCAACTCAACAAGAACCATGTTGATGACCTCGAAGAGTGCTTTGGCGTGCTCAGGAAATACAACATGAAGCTAAACCCTCAGAAGTGCACTTTCGGGGTATCTTCAGGAAAATTTATGGGCTTTATTGTGAACTCTCGTGGAATCGAGGCTAACCCCGACAAGATCAAGGCCCTGATTGATATGCCCTCGCCTCGAAAGCACAAAGATGTCCAAAGTCTGACTGGCAGGATAGCAGCCCTAAGCAGATTCATCTCGAAATCTACGGATCGTGGTCTTCCATTTTTCAACTTACTGAGAGGAGGTGAGAAGTTTGAATGGACAGAAGAATGCGAGCTGGCCTTTCAGGAGCTCAAAAAGCACCTTGCGGAACCACCCATCCTGTCAAAACCTGAAACGGGGGAAATACTGTACCTATACCTTTCAACTACCGAACACGCGATAAGTGCGGTGCTCGTCTGAGAAGAAGAGAGGGTGCAAAGACCCATTTATTACATCAGTAAAAGATTACTGGGGGCAGAGTCAAGATATCCAATGATGGAGAAACTCGCGCTCAGTCTAATTCATTCATCCCGTAAGCTCCGCCCTTACTTTCAGGCACATCCCATCCATGTACTGACTGATCAACCACTTAGGCAAGTCCTGTCTAAACCAGAAGCTTCAGGTCGACTTCTTAAATGGGCTGTTGAGCTCGGACAGTTCGAGATCACCTACCACCCGAGAACGACCATTAAGGCACAGGCGTTGGTGGACTTTATAGTGGAATGTACTGGTATAGCCGACAATGAGGTAATAACCACGGCCCACGAGCTGTGGAAACTTTACGTCGACGGCTCGTCAAATGAAAATGGAGCAGGGGCAGGGGTCATTTTGATTACCCCCGCAGGAAGCAGATTTCATTCTGCCCTAAGATTTGACTTTAAAGCATCGAATAATGAGGCAGAATACGAGGCTCTACTCGCGGGACTTCGTATAGCTAAGGAGCTCAAAGCTAAAGCTATATATTGCTACAGTGACTCCCAGCTCATGGTTAATCAAATCTTGGGTGAATATCAGGCTCGCGGCACGAGAATGGCAGCTTATTTGGAGAAGGCAAAATCCGCGCTAGAGTGTTTCGAATTCTATACAATCGAACAGGTTCCCCGCGAGCAGAACTCGAATGCAGATGCTTTAGCTCGACTCGCCACGTCCACCGAAAATGAAGAGTTGAATGTTGTGCCCGTAGAACACCTATCAGCACCTAGCATTAACGAGCCAGAAGAGGAAGATGTGTGTATGATCGAAACAGAGCCGACCTGGATGACCCCCATAGTTGATTATCTCGAAAATGGAGTTCTTCCAAAAGATCGGAGCCAAGCTCGAAAGTTGATGTATCAACTTCCCTGTTACACAATCTTGGATGGAAGGCTGTACCGAAGGGGATATTCCATGCCGTTACTCAGGTGCGTAACCCCTCCCGAAGCTAAGAAAGTCATTGAAGAAATTCTTGAAGGGTTCTGCGGAGATCACACTGGGGGGCACAGCCTGTCCAAGAAGATCATACGCCAGGGATATTTCTGGCCAACCATTAAAGCGGATTCTTTCGAGTATGTGAAGAAATGCGACAAATGCCAGAGATTCGCCACGATACCTCGAGCCCCCACCATCCGAGCTGACCATGTTGACATCCCCATGGCCTTTCGCGGTATGGGGCATCGACCTCATAGGTTCTCTCCCGACTGGCAAAGGCGGAGTGAAATATGCTGTAGTCGCCGTGGATTACTTCACAAAATGGACGGAGGCTGAACCGTTGGCAACTATAACCTCAAAGAAGATCCTTGATTTCGTTGTAAAGAGCATCGTGTGCCGATATGAAGTGCCGAGGAAGATCGTATCCGACAACGGAACCCAGTTCGATTGCGACCTATTCACCAATTTTTGTGAAAAGAATGGTATAATAAAGAGTTTTTCATCAGTGGCTCACCCTCAAGCGAATGGCCAGGTCGAAGCTGTGAACAAAACTCTCAAGAGTTCTTTAAAGAAAAAGTTGGAGGAAGCAAAGGGACGGTGGCCCGAAGAATTGCCCCAAGTCCTTTGGGGATACAGGACAACGACTCGAACCTCGATAGGACATACCTCGTTCTCTCTAGCATACGGCTGCGAGGCAATGTTGCCCATAGAAGTCGAAATCCCAACGATCCGAACTCAGATTTACGACCAAAGTTCAAACCATACTCAGCTCGAGGAAACCTTAGACTTGATTGAAGAAAAAAGAGAAGAGGCCCAGTTGAGAAACGCTGCCTACCAGCAACGAACTACTAGATATTTCAACAAGAGGGTTCTAGATCGAAAATTCGGAATGGGAGATCTGGTGTTAAGACGCGTATTCTTGGCAACTCGAGATCCGGCAGCTGGAGTGCTCGGGCCGAACTGGGAAGGTCCATACCAGATAGAGTCAGTCATCCGACCTGGTGTGTACAAACTTGCGAGATTGGACGGGAGCCTAGTACCGCGAGCATGGAATGGCGAACACCTTAGACCTTACTATCAGTAGTGTAGGAAAAATGTTGCCTATAACCATGAGCTTCTATTTCTATTAGCTTATTTGTTTTTGAATGTCATCAAATAAAAGATCCATTTCGTTCAAATATGTTATTTCTTTTTATTTTTGCAATCTCTCTTAATTTAATAACCTATGGTCACACTCATAGAATATTTAGGGGGCATCATTGGTACATATACCATCAACTTAAAAAATAAAATAACATATACAAAAAAAATATAAAGTATTTGGATGTAATGTAACCAAATACGCGAGCCTAGATAGTTCGGACATAACCGAATTATAAAAAACATATAAAGTATTTGGATGTAACCAAATACGCGAGCTTAGATAGTTCGGACATAACCGAATTATCAAAAATATATAAAGTATTTGGATAGAACCAAATACGCAAGCTGAGATAGTCCGGACATAACCGAATTATCAAAAACCGAAAACGTTTGGAGTTAACCAGATGTGCAAACTTAACAGGTTTGGAACAAACCAGCCAAAAGAAAAAAACTAATCGATGGTAAGTAGGAACCTAAACCTATTTCGAAATCGAGGCTGGAATATCTTAAAGAAAATAGTTTCGAACTCTTAACCTTGGAGCAAAAACCGAGGATGAGAAAAAGTGACTAAGCAAAAAAGATATAACCAAATCATCCACATTACATACCATATAAGTACTTTTGGGTTCATGGTTGAAGTAATATCCGACTTTGAAGAATAACGAGGTCGGAAGCGGATAATTTGAACAAACTGTGCATGAATGCATTGAGCTTCGAACCTAAATCCACAACATGTTTGTATGACTAAATAAACATAACCGATTCATCAATATAAAATGTGCCAAATATTTCTAGCCAAGAAATGTAAAGCATATATAAGTAATATTTAAAGAAATTGTATCAGCACCGAGGGCATAAATTAAAATAATTATAGAAATAAGGGGACGCAGCCCCAATAAATGGTTCCCCCGAGATCAGAGTCAAGGAAGAGGAGTCTCCTTGGCCTTCTCAGCATCTGCAGCACTGGATTCCTCAGGACGAATAGCATGGCTATCCTCCTGGGCTCCCTCCGAAACGGCGTCCCGAGCAGCCTTTTCCTTCTCAAGCTGATCAGCCTTCTCCTTCTCGAGCTGCTCAGCCTCTTCCTTCTCGAGCCGAGCATTCCACCTTTCAAGAAGCGGCGCCTCGTGAGGACCTAAGAAGCTGGTGTCCAGATCTTCATTGTAGGCCCACATTCGGTACATAGCAGAGTCAACTGCTTGATCCTTCTTCTCTTTGTATTCAGCAAGGAGGCGAGCTTTTTCATCCTCCATGATGTCGAAGGTGGCAGCCTTTTCCTCTTCAAGCTTCTTGTTGGTCTCCTGAAGCTGGGTGACCTCCTTCTTATGCTCCTTGAGCTCAGCTTTCAGCTTCCCGAGCTCAGTGGCCATGTCCTCACGTTCCTTGGCTCCTGCCTCAAGCTTCGTATTCGCTGCCTTCAGATCATCGCATGCTTTGAGCTGGAGATCCTTCGCCTCCTGAGCATGAGACTTGCTCGAGTGGATCTCATTGTTCAGCTTATAGTTGAGCTGGGCAGTGAAGGCAAGAGCCTGAAAAAGAAACCACCATTAGCTCCAGGTCAGTGTGATTATAAGTAGAAAAGGAAGGACTATAGAAGGATACTCACCGCGGCAGTATGCTCGATACTCTTCTTGTAGAGAACAGTGCAGTCTCGGGTGTCATTTAAGCACTGCCATTGGGGAGCTTCGAGACTGCCATAGCTCTGGCCGATCCGGGACATAACATCCGAGACCAGCGTAGATCCGTGGGACCCAGCGGCATTATCGACCACATATGCATCCATGTGGGTGGAAATTGATAGTTTCTGAGCTCGAGAAGCAGAAGGCCTTCTAGAAGGCGGAACTAAGGATGACTGAACCACCACAGGAGGTTAGGACTTAGCCATAATGGAGGGACCAACCAGCGAATTCGGTGCCACAGCAGAGGCGACGACCTGCGAGGACGGTGCCATTGTGGAAGCGCCGGCCTGGGAAGTCGCCGCAGCGATGGAGCTCGAAACTGGCGGAGCAAGGGGAGGTGTTTTCTTGGACCTCTTGGGGCCCTTGCCCGGCTGGTCAGTCTTAAACGACCTCGCTCTGGGACGCTTGCTCCTCTTGGCGCCAGCACCATCGATGATGTTGTCCAGGTCGGAGTCCATCTTGCCTGCACGAGTCACAACACAGAATGAGTTAATAAAAGAGAAGCAAACAAGTTTTTTCAGTATCACAGACATATAAAGTGATGATAGAAGAAACCTAACTGGAACTCTCCCCCGAGCTCGAACTTGGGGACCATGAAATTCCCCCGTCTTCGGAGGAGGCGGGGGGAGTGCCTTCCCTATATGTGGGCGATAACCTCGAAAGGTCCCTATAATCGTTGGTCCCATACTGAACAACTATCCCGTTCCACACCTCGTCCGTGGTGTACATGGTGTCGTATTTCCCGAGCCCACTATCAAACCTATGGACACAGTCATCTACCCAACTCCATATGTAGAAGTGGTATCTATCCTGTGGGCACGAGACTAACCTATTGGGCCTGTGTTTTTGTAAGGTGGGGGACCACATTCTCGAGGTAGGGAGGACTTTACCTTCATCCGAATTCGAGCTCGAGGCTTCATCATTAGCCTCATTCCCTGACTGCGGACTCCTTAGGCGAACTGGAAGTGGTGACCTCGTTTCTCTCCTCGGAGGAAGGGCGCCTGTGGGCAGGGGCACCTGCTCCCAGTGTTCATAATTTTTATTGGACCAGTCAAAGGTGGACTGGCCCTCCCCAAAAATTCCGCACTTTCAAAGCTTATCCTCGTGTAAAAGGTATAGGAGAGACCTCCTGCCACGGGGGAGTTGGAGCAGGGTCTCTCTATGCTCCTTCATTGTATCGTCAGGAGTGGGACGCTGAAAATTGGCTGAAAGATAACATATTTCTACTAAGTACGGATCTAAGAGCTAAAATCTCGAGCACAGAAATAAAGATAACAAGAATACTTACGAATCCGCCTGAACGAGTAGTGTCGAGACGGGGACAGACCGTCTGTCCAGAAGAAGGCCCTCTTGAAGTCAGGCGGATGATTGGGAAGATCTCCAAAGACCTTCTTCTCCTTGGGATAGCTCGAGAGGTAATAAAAGCCATCCCTTCCCCGAGCTCGGGAGGGGTTACTTTTCAGACAAAAGAGATACAAGATCTCTTGAGGCGAAGGTCCTTTCCACCCCATCTCGTGGTATAAGGACCTCAGGGCAGACAGTACCCTGTAAGAGTTGGTGTTGAGTTGGAACGGGGCCAACCCAACGAAATCGGTGAAGTCCTTGAAAAAAGACTTCAAGGGCAACAGAGCTCCTGCCCTCATGTGTTCCTGGCTCCAGGCCGCGTATTTCACACTGGCGTCGCGGCCCCCAGGGGCGAAGCAGCTTCGTTCATGGTCGACCGGAGGTCGACACTTCAAGGAGCCTGACAGGCTGAGGCCGTGGAAAGCCAGGATTTCAGTTATCTGGCTAGTTGTGGTAACCGAGCTCCAGTAATGCTCGACCTCAAACATTTCTCTCCTCAGCTGCGAGGAAGAAGGTTCCCCCATTAGTGAAAATTTGAGCTCTCCTGGATGGTATGCGACAGTAACCTTTAATGCAAGATCGAGAGGAATCGACCTAGGTCCTGAATAGGATTCCGGATAGAGGGCCTCCCGAAGAACTCTCCTTTTCCCCTCTATGACCTCGTCTATCTGGCGGCGGTAGTGAGCTCGAATGTCCTCTTGCTTGCGCGCAAGCTCGTATTCTCTTATCCGACGTTGATTCCGGGCGAACAGCGATTCTGGGCTCGGAGATTTTGGCTCGTAAGGGATTGCCAGCAACGACCCCCACCGTCTTTCCAGATTCTGTGACATCTAGCAAGAAAGAAAAAATGGTGAGGGCCATGCATGCAAGAGTTGCGAGCTCGAAGTTACGAGCTCGGGGGTTTAGGAGCAAAACAAGCTAAATATTAAGACCCTTATTAAAGAGTCAGGGCGTGCGTTCCACGAAAAAGAAAGGAGCGTGGATAATTTTTTGAAAATCCCGAAGATCAAGGGAAAAAAGAGTGGCGGTTAATCAGAAAAGGCATTCTTGGGTTTCGTGCATTTATCAAAGGCAAGGTTTTTTTACCCGAAAACTTAGTGTACAAGAAACGTCGTCTAAAAATTTCAAAACCCAGAAAATAGGAACCTCACTCAAACATGAAAACTGGGTATGAACCAGTGATGTAAATCCAGTATGAAAGTCTAAAAAGCATGAGAGCCTATCGGATCAAAACCTCCTATCATATTATGCTAAGGATGTAAACTAATATATACATATACAGCAAGAACAGTAAAAACAAAAACTAACAAAATGGAAAACGAAGATTGCACACTTACACAATAATGGCGATTGCAGAGAGATTGTCGATCGAAGAAGAGGTTGCAAATAAGAACTCACGGACTCGAACAGACCAGGGTTTCTTTGTTTCTTTGGCCGAGAAAACATGCACAGAATAGAAACTTTATAAAAAGGTCTCTGGTTTCGTTTTTCTTCTTTTCTTGCTTTTGGTGAACGAAGGTAAAATGAAGATGAAGAGTGGGGTCTCGTATATATAGATGGAAAAAGGGGGATTAATCCGGGGCGTTGAATGGAATCCTTGCCAGATCGGACGGATGGGGATCAATGACAAGATGGCGCCGAAAAGGTGGCAGACGGATGATCGTGGGCATGTTTCCAAGGTACTCAAGTGCCAAAAATGAGCAATACCCAGCTGACGCGTGTCCATTTTCAAAAGTGTGATGGTACAGTTCTCATAGAAAGTAGTTCAAAAGTTTCCTTCTCTTAGGATTCGAACAAATACTTTTGAGGGGGCAAGATGTTACACCCAAATTTTGAGCTATGTTAAATATGACCTCAAAAGTTGGATTCGCAAACAAGTGGACTCATAAGGTTGGAAATATGCTCCAGGATTAAATATCGAGCCTGCAGGACATGGACGACCTCGAATGTGGTGACCTCGGAGTGTTCATGATCTCGAAAAGGTAGCTCCGGAGACACTTTCATCTTCAGGGATGACCTCGGATCAGAGATCTCGAGCTAGACGCACATACGATCTCGAAATCCATGTGGCCTCGGGAGATATCTCTAGCTCGAAAGATGACAGGAAACCTGGGAGGCTAAAGCCTTAGAGATACGTGATAACCACCTTGAATATCTATAAGTGTTGTAAATACGAGATGTAATCCTCATTTATTACTGTAAATCCCCTAGAATCGTGGGATATTATTTGGTCAGTTATACGTCCCTTGGTCTTCAGGGGATGTTTCCTTTTATATCTGATTATAGGCATTTAAAGCCATTAATTTTATTCACAAATAGGGTAACTACCCAAAATATGTGGGATAGTATTCTGCAGCCTTCTCTATAAATAGAGAGGTTAAGCACCATTGTAATGGACCGAAATTCTGAACTTTGGGAGAAAGCTCTGAAGAATTCTTGCTGAAGAATTTTCAGAGATAATCTTGAGTTTAATAACAGAGACTCGTGGACTAGGCAGATTTAACTGCTGAACCACGTAAAAATCGTGTGTTTGTATTGTCTTATTTCAATTGGCCATTATCAGTTATTGTTTATGTGCTCTTCTTTCACTGTTTGACGAAAAACGACATCAACACACTGTTTCCCAGGAACAGTGTACGCTCCATGCGTAACTTCTTGTTCATAGTTGAGGAGACCAACTTCTGTGTTTCTCAGGGACCTGTCAGCTTCAGGGAAGACCAAACTTTCCCTATCCGGACATCTTGTCCAGGTTCATTCACTGATGGCCTAGTTCATTCTGGACGGGGACACCTTGTCCGGGATCATTCATTGATGGTCCGGACCATATGGACGGGGACACCTTGTCCGGGATCATTCATTGATGGCCCGGACCATATGGACGGGGACACCTTGTCCGGTGTCCGGGATCATTCATTGATGGCCCAGACCATATGGACGGGGACACCTTGTCCGGGATCATTCATTGATGGCCCGGACCATTATGGACAAGGTCTATCGGGACTTTCTTCCCTGTTCATTGGGCTCAGGGTGGGCCTGGATCTCTTTGAGGGAGCCCATGTACCCATCGTGTCACGCCACGCGTCCCGGGGGAAAACAGGGATAACAGTTCCCAAAACCAAAGAGTAATGTCCTGAACGTGTGAGCCTAAGTGCTGCTTCCCATTGCTATCTTATGTGGTAAAATGACCACCTTACCCCTTGCCCATTTTTACCTCAATGGTTACTCTAAGGGCAAAATTGTCATCTGTCATAATTCCCATTAATCTCAAATAAGTCTCACACAATCCCAAATAGTCTATCAATCCAATATTCATCAATTAATTGCAGTTACTCTACAATTCCCAGTAATTTACCAAATTACCAAAATACCCCTAAGCTCGCCTCGAGCCGGGTATTTTACCTCGTTATGAATTTTCCACTAACTATCTCCCTAGGATCTCCTCGTGTCGGGTAACTCAAATATATCCACATAATAATGTGGTCACAATTATATATCACACATATTTACAATTATACCATCAGCGGGTCAAAATTACGAAAATGCCATTCTAATAAGAAATGGGCCCACATGCATATTTAATACACTTAAACATGCAAACATAATCATATCATAATATAATTCACATAAAAACATGCTCATAACACATATGCATCTAATTAATTAAATTATTGCCTCCCGACCCCCTAATCCAGGCACTAAGCCATATTAGGGAAATTGGAGCGTTACAATTATCGAGCTAAATGTAAGAATGTAAACGGCACAAGGAAGTTATAGTGGTTCGGCCCTAGAGATTGGTAATGACCTACATCCACTTAGTGATTTTATTGAGATAAAGTCCCAAAAACCTACGATCAGCGAACAAGGGTTCATTGAGTTTCACAAGTCTCGAGGATGGCTACAAATTATGTGTATAAACTCACTATTTCTCCCTAAATATAAAATATTGCGTGTTCAATAATTAAATCCTCTGAGTCATATTTATAGGCTTATGGATGTACATATGGGCCTATGGGCCATGCTAAATTGACGTTACAAGCATAACAATATAATAACATAAATAATGATATTTACATTTAAAATAGTTAAATATCTTTGGAATATCTAACTTATAACCGTCTCTGAGCATTTGTATTGGTCCCACGAACAAGTCTGGTTATATGCTTTGGTATACCTTCTTTTCCTGCTACTCAGCATATTCGTGCACCTATCAAGCAGCTTAATTTTATTAATGACAGTCTAGTCATCGGTCGACTAGTCCTTCATTAATAGTTAGTCACGTGATGTGTCATGTGCCTCTTTATCATGCCACGTCAACATGCTTTAATTTAGGAAAATAGCTTGGTCTTGGACTGTGATGCGGCAAGAGGTTTAATTATCACTACCTAACTAGCCGAATTGATTATTGAGCAAGGTATAAGCTTGGAAGTATGCTTCCAAGGCAGATAGATTCATCAGCTGGCCAGGAAGATCAGGGCCAGAATGACATACATGATCAGAATGACAATCAGGGTTAGACCTTTCCGCCAGCTCCTGAGAACTGGCAGCACGTGCTTGCTGAGTTGCAAGCCAGGTTATTGAGGCAGGAAGAAGATATTTTCCTCTGAGACAACAACAGGTTCCTGCAAAGAAATTTTTTCCAGAGGCACCACCTGTGATGGTGCCAACATTTGAACAACCACCAGAGGTTGGGAACAGATGGGAACCTCTTTATGAAAGGTTCAGGAAACAGGACCCTCAGTCTTTGAGGCCAGTGCAGATCCAGCTAAGGTCGAACAGTGGATGAGCATGGTTACAACCATCCTAGATTTCAGGAGGGTGGTTGGTAATGAGAGGGTGGCCTGTGCCATATACATGTTTCGGGAGGATGCCCAAATATGATGGGAGGTGATATCCCAGACCAGAAACATTAATACCCTAGATTGGGAAGAGTTTCTAACTTTGTTTAATGAAAAATATTACAATGATGTCATTAGAGCTGCAAAAACTGAAGAGTTTAGCAGGTTACTTTAGGGCAATATGTTAGTGACCGATTAGGCCTTGAAGTTTGACAAATTGGAAAAGTTTGTCAGGGAGCTGGTGCCCACTGATGGGACCAGAAGAGAGAGGTTTCTTCAAGGGCTACAGCCTATGATAGCCTGAGATGTTCGTATCACTACTGTGCAAGGAGTGACTACTTATGCACAAGTTGTTGAGAAGGCACTCACAACTGAGAGCGTAGATAATAAAATTGTTAGGAAAATATTGTTTTGCCTCAATGGAAATGATTATAATATTACAACTCTATGCAATAATATTACAAGTAAATATAGATTGATTAAATAAGGTTACAACTCTATAACTGAAAATACAAATAAACTAAAGAAAGGAAGAATACGATGATATGATGATGAAGAAGAGAATAGTGAGAATACAACTCTAAGCAAAAGATTACAATTAAAATAAAGTGTTTAGACCAAATGAAAAGATTACAACTCTTAAAAAAAATATACAAGTAAATAGAACAAGAGAATAAGAAGAAAAGCAATAGAATAAAAAGAAGAACAGAAACACAATCAAACTCTCACTTACACAACCTAAGTGAAGAGGATTGCGGATCACCAACTTGAACAAGGTTTAAAACCTTTGTCCAAAAGCTTATTTCCCCCTAACTCAAGGACTAAGGGGTCTCTCTCAGATATTGGAAAAGCTTTCTGGAATTATCAAGCCTCAAGGTGTTTCTAGCCAAGTGCTCTAGTGGATAGAAAAGTTGTGTCTTTCAAGTGAGCTATAGGCTCCTATTTATAGAGTTTAGAGACACCCTTTGAATTTCAAATTCCACCAACCCCCATGGCTGTTACCAATGTTTAATTGGATTAATATGGAATTAAAAAAGAGATTTGAGAGTTATTTGAGTTTTTTGAGCCGTTCAACAAATATTGAAAAAACTGAAAATTGGTCAGTTTTTTGGCCTGTGGCCGCGGCCAGAGAAAATGGTGGCCGCGGCCACTGGTCTCTATCCCACAGGCCGCGGCCACTGACCAATTTCAGCACAAAAAATTGTGCTATTTTTCCAAATGGTTCCAAACCCTCCCAAATGATTTTGTAACTCCCAAAACACATTATTGGGGTTAAAATCATATCTCTAACAGCCATATCACATATGGCTTTATGAAATTCATCTCAATATTGTGTAACAACAATTTTACACAATAAAGGGTAATATTTGGAAGTTACAAATTTGTAACACCAAATATGTTACATTATTTGGATATATCTCATATATCTAAATATTGTAACTCTCTATTAAATGTTACAATATGTGACACACTTTGTCACATTTATTTAATCTAAAACATTATATTAAAATATAATATAATTTTACATTATATTATAAAATAATATAACAAAAATCTGGCGCGAGAATGCGGCCAGAGGAGACATTAGGAGGGCAGGACCTCCATTTATGAGTTCAGGTAGGGGCAGAGGCTCCAGAAAAGGAAGGCTCATGATGCCTTTCCAGCTCCAGGCTTTGACAAGAGACCATGTGGTGTTCAGATTGGCCTTCAGGGTAGCAATGAGGGTTGGAGGACTTTTCTAAAGTGCGCTAGATGTAAGAGGCGTCATGTAGGAGAGTGTCGGGCAAAGGATTGATTTTTGTGCGGGGTAGTGGGACACTTAAAGAAATATTGCCTGAAGGCAAGAAAGAAAGAACCAAGAAAGGCGGACAACTTGACCCCAACTCGAGTGTTCGCACTGACACAGGCAGAAGCTGAGGCTTGTCCCTCAGTAGTCACAGATCAGCTTTTTAGTGCTGGAACCCCCTATACTGTTTTGATTAATTATGGTGCTACACATTCTTTTGTTGCTAGTAGAATTATGGATAGACTGTAGTCATTTATATGAATGGTATTCATGCATGAGTAGGGTTATTACTGCTAGGAATGTTTATTATGATTTGGTAACGTGTTATTACCTGCTTATGAGCATGTTTAAGTTTTCTTGCTGGGCCATGGCTCACGGGTGCTATGTGGTGCAGGTAATGGGAAAAGGAAGCTGGATCGGCCAAGAGTTGGAGAGCTTTGGTGGTGACGTGTACATATGCGGCTGCTTGACCACCACGACCAAGGTTTCTCAGAGGAACTACGGTTAAACCCTATTTTTGCCGCTTAGGTCAGCAGTTGTAACTTTTGGGTTGTAATTACCCTTATAGAAGGGCCCCAACAGAGTTAAAAGAAGTAAATGTACAGTTGCAGGAGCTGTTAGACTTGGATTTTATTAGACCCAGTTTCTCACCATAAGGTGCACCAGTCTTGCTTGTAAAGAATAAGAATGGTTCTTTGAAAATATGTATTGACTACAAGGAACTGAACAAGTTAACAATTAAGAACAAGTATCCCCTGCCAAGAATAGATGACCTTTTTGATCAGTTACAGGGTAAAATCGTATTCTCAAATATAGATCTTCGATCTGGTTATCATCAGCTGAGGATCAATGAGGGAGATATACCGAACACTGCTTTTCGCATCAGATATGGGAATTATGAGATTTAGTCATGTCATTTGGGTTGACTAATGCCCCAGCTGCTTTCATGGATTAGATGAATAGGGTGCTCAAAGATTATCTAGATCGGTTTGTGATCGTCTTTATCGACGATATTCTGGTTTATTCTCAGCCAGAGTCAGAACATGAGCAACATCTCATGTTGGTTCTACAAAGGTTGAGAGAACACAGACTATTTGCGAAGTTCAAGAAATGCGAGTTCTGGTTACCGTAGGTAACTTTCCTAGGTCACATTGTCAGTAGGGATGGGATCAAGGTGGACCCAGCCAAGATTGAGGCTGTCAGATATTGGCCAAGGCCAAGGAATGTCTCAGAGATTAGGATTTTCCTTAGATTGGCAGGATAATACAGACGTTGTGGAAGGGTTCTCAAGGATTGCAATTTCATTGACAGAACTGACACACAAGAATCAGAAGTTTGTGTGGTTAGATAAATGTGAGAACAACGTCAAGAACTAAAGCAACAATTGATCACAACTCCAGTTTTGAGTCTTCCAACATATCAATAGAAGTTTGTAGTGTACTGTGATGCCTCACAACATGGTGTGGGTTGTGTTCTTATACAGTCAGTGAAGGTGATTGCCTACGCATCACGTCAGTTAAAAGAGTATGAACAGAGATACCCCACTAATGATCTAGAGTTGGCAGCATTGGTCTTTGCATTAAAGGTATGGAGGCAATACCTTTATGGGGAGAAGTGTGAGATATACATTGACCATAAGAGACTGAAGTACTTCTTTACCAAGAAAGACCTAAACATGAGGCAGGTGCATTGGCTGGAGTTGGTGAATAATTATGATTGTGAAATCCTGTATCACTCAGGAAAGGCCAACGTGGTTGAAGATGCCTTAAGCCAGAAAGGTCCGGGGTAGTTATACTGTGTGAGACAAATATCTAGGGAGTTGGCAGATGATATGACCAACACAGGAATATAATTGTTGGTAGGCCTGTTGGCCAATATCACGCAACAGTCTACACTTTTGGAGAGGATATGAATGAGAGTTAGTTGGGTGATCCACAACTGACAAAGATAAGAGGGGACGTCCTAGCTGGTGTGGCTTGAGATTATATAGTTTCAGATATGGGCTTGTTGAGATACAAGGGTCAGATCTGTGTTCCGATGGACAGTGTTATCAGACAGAAGATTCTGGATGAATCTCATACTACCCCTTACTCTTTGCATCCAGGCACCACGAAGATGTATCCGTATGTGAGATCGTTATAATAGTGATATGGGATGAAGAAGGATGTGACAGAATATGTGGCTAAGTGTTTGGCATGTCAACAGGTCAAGGCTGAGCATTAGAGACCATCAGAGCTATTACAGCCTCTGGACATCCCATAGTGGAAATGGGAGGACATCACAATGGATTTTGTGGTGGGGTTACCCAGGACCGTGGGTCAACATGATTTGATGTGGGTTATCGTGGATTGATACACCAAATCAGCTCACTTCTTACTAGTGAGGATGACTTATACAGTTGACTAGTACACCGATCTCTATGTGAGAGAGATAGTGGGCCTTCATGGGGCTCCAAGATCAATTCTGTCAAATCGGGACCCCACATTTACTTCCAAGTTTTGGGGAATTCTGTAGAAGGCTATGGGTACACCACTTAAGTTTAGTATCGCTTATCATCCTCAGACAGATGGACAATCTGAGAGAACGATACAAATATTAGAGGACATGCTATGAGCATGTGTGCTAGACTTTGAAGGGTCTTGGAGTAAGTATTTGCATTTGATAGAGTTTTCCTACAATAACAACTATCAGTCGACCATTAGGGTGGCTCCTTATGAGATGTTGTACGGTAGGAAATGTAGATCACCCATTCATTGGGATGAGACCGAAGAAAGGAAATACTTGGGTCCTGAGGCAGTTCAGATGACCAATGAGGCTATTAAGAGGATCAGAGCTCGAATGCTCGCTTCTCAAAGTAGACAGAAAAGTTATGCTGATCCGAAAAGCAGGAACGTGGAGTTCCAAGTGGGAGACTATGTCTTCCTTAGAGTTTCACCATGGAAAATGATGAGGAGATTTGGAAAGAAGGGCAAGCTGAGCCCTAGATTTGTAGGACCATTTGAGATCATGGAGATGATTGGTCAAGTGGTCTATAAATTGACCTTACCTTCGACATTGTTGGCCGTACACAATGTATTTTATATTTTGGCCCTTCAGAAATATGTGTCAGACGTGACTCATGTGTTGAGTTACGAGGATCTGGAGCTTGAGGCAGATCTCTCTTATAAGGAATAGCCAGTCCAGATACTAGACAGGAAGGACAAGGTCTTGAGGAACAAAACTATACCTTTAGTTAAGGTATTATGGAGGAACAACAAGGTTGAGGAATCGACTTGGGAGTTGGAGTCAGATATGCAAAATCAGTATCCCGAGCTGATCAAGTAAATTTTGAGGACGAAATTCCTTTAAGAAGGGGATAGTTGTAACACCCCAAATTACCTAATAAGGCTTAGGGCCTTAATTAGGGGGCAAGATGACAATCTATGGAAAATTGTGGGTTTATGTGATAGACATGTGCATCATTTCATGATTACGTGAGTTATATTATAATACGACTAGATATGCATGTTTAGGTGTGTTAAATATGCATGTGGGCCCGTTTCTTATCAAAAGGGCAATTTTCGTAATTTGGCCCGTTACGGGTATATTTGGCATATATGTGATATATGTGTGAGACCACATTATTATGTGGATATGTTTGGGTTACTTGGCACTAGGCGATCCTAGGGAGCAAGTTAGCGGAAAAGTCACAACGAGACCAATACTTGACTCAGGGTGAGTCAATGGGTATTTAGGGTATTTAGTACATTACTGGGATATTGGGTAATGTGAATGTATATTCGAGGATATATTCGAGGTTAGAGAGATTAGGATGGAGTTCTGGGAATTTTGACTATTTTACTCTCGGGGACGTTTTTGGGGTATCCCGAGCCTTGGGATTTGCATAAGGTTACTTGAGCTTGAAGTAACCTGCCAGATACAAAAACACGTTCAAACTCTCTCTCTCTCTCTCTCTCGTTCTCCTTTTTGACGCTCGATAGCATTTTTGAAGGAAACCCGAGTTTTAGGACTCAGATTCAAGCAAGGTTAGAGTCATACCGATTCTAGGGAAGATTAGAAGCTTGATAGCAGGAGGATTTAGCTGGAAAATGACTTAATTAGAGGTTATCACTAGGGTCTCGGGATCAGGATTATGCACCTGAGTCGTTCTTATTTTACATTACACTCGGACCTGAGGTAAGAAAACTACACCCAATACGTGACGTACATGATTATGGTTTGGCCCGAATGTTGAATATAGTAGTCTTGATTGGGCGTGGGCCCTGTAAATGTGCATGATTATGATTATGCCTGTGAATGATTGATTAAGCATACTGAATGCTTTGCATTTTGATATTTGTTATATAATGAATGTCTGTTGCATTATTTAATTGAGAAAGGCTTGACTTATGAGTCAAGGACGACAATAGCGTTGGCCGAAAAGCATTGACTTATAAGTCAAGGGCCGAAATAGCGTGCTACGCGCTGGTCATTTTGATTAGATCTAATCAGGAGCGCATCATACGCTTGTCCGACCAAATGGTCGTGGAAAATTAAGCGCCAAGTACGTTGGGCCAACTCCAAGGCTGGTTATACAGAGGATAGGGCAATGGGCCCTGGGGTGATTTAATAGTCCCATATCCTAGGGCTGAGCCCCAGTGTGATTTATTAATCATGTGTTTTGGGCAACGGGCCCCTTTGTGATTCATTATTCATGTAATTAGGGCAGCTGGCCCCATATAACACTGTAGTCATTTATATGAATGGTATTCATGCATGAGTAGGGATATTACTGCTAGGCATGGTTATTATGATTTGGTAACGTGTTATTAACTGCTTATGAACATGTTTAAGTTTTCTTGCTGGGCCTTGGCTCACGGGTGCTATGTGGTGCAGGTAAGGGGAAAGGGAAGCTGGACCAGCCATGAGTTGGAGAGCTTTGGTGGCGACGTGTACATATGCGGCTACTTGACCACCACGACCAAGGTTTCTTAGAGGAACTAAGGTTAAACCCTATTTTTGCCGCTTAGGTTAGCGGTTGTAACTTTTGGGTTGTAATTACCCTTTTGGAACTGTAAACAACTTTGTAAATGTTTATTATGGGATCCCATGTACAACTTAACGTTTTAACGAAATATCTATTCCTTTTGACCGAAATTTTTAACCCTAAACCATTAATCACATTTAGTTACACGTTTATGGCCCAATGACTCGTTTAGCGAGTATAGTACAATTTAAAATACACAGTGTAATGGTCTTGGCTAACCAGGCATTACAATAGTCTATCCCAAAAACTTTCTCTCTCCCCAATTCTCTCTCCCTAGGGTTTCCTCCTTTCTTTCTTTTCCTCCCCCTCTTCTCTCGGCTAGGGCAGCCGCCACTGCCCCTGGGTGTTGCTAGCGGAGCCTTGGTCGAGAGGGGAGATGGGTTGCTGGCCTCAGGTGGGTGGTGGGACTCTTTTGGGTTTATGCGACTTTATCCTTCGGCTTCTGCATGCCTTGTGTCCGTTGGTGTTTATGTGGCGTGATGGGCGTGGGTCTCCGGCGTAATGGGTGTATCCTACGATGATGTGGCTTACTGCTAGGTGCGGAGCTCTTGTCCATGGACTCGGGTTCGTGGTTAGTCATCCTTTCCTTCTTCTTCTCCAAGATGGGCTTGTCGTGCGGTTGTGGAACGGATCTCCCTTAGATGGTTTGGATGGTGGTTCAAGCCTAGGTGCTGGTGTGGAGTTAGGAGGTGATGGTGGTATTGGCTCGATGGGTTGTTGCCATGTGTCTTTATTTGGTTTTTATGTTTTGTCTTGTTGTTTTCTTTTGTGTGCTTTTTTAGGTTGCTTGTGTTATATCTTTATTTGTGTGTTCAGGTCTTTAATAACGGTGTTGTATCACCATGTCCTTAGGACTTTGGCTTGTGTCAGTTTTGTATGGTTTGGTTCTAGTTTTGCTTCCACTGTTGAAGGGTTGCCGAGACTGGTTGGAGCTCTGTTGCTTAATTGTTAGATGTTTCAAAGGCCATCTTTCTGTGAGTATGGTTCGCTACTAGGGTCTTAACCCCATCCTGTTGTTGGACTATCAACTTTTAGGAGGTCATTATTTCATGGATGGTTTGCTCCTATTGTGTAATCGACGTGGTGTGCCGTTTGTTTGGTCATCTCTTTTTGAGATCTGTGTGACTCTGTTTCTACTAGGGTCTTAACCCCATCCTGTTGTTGGACTATCAACTTTTAGGAGGTCATTATTTCATGGATGGTTTGCTCCTATTGTGTAATCGACGTGGTGTGCCGTTTGTTTGGTCATCTCTTTTTGAGATCTGTGTGACTCTGTTTCTGCCTGACCTTGTAGGGCTATGTCATTTTAAACCATTGAATGAATATTCTCCTTTTAAAAAAATAATATAACTATATCATCTAATGGACCTTGTTAATATATTTATATAGGAAGTGACTACAATGCATCTACTTTTTTAACAACACTGGTGCATCATTTTTCTATTTTCGGCATCTGGATAGATATAATCCCAAATTTTTTTATATGACAATATACATTGTAGTTATTTAGAACATCCCGCAAATTTTCAAGAAATTTTGAATAGTTTACGAAGCTGAAAACAATGTTCAAACTGTCAAATTTTATACGTGTACACAAAAAATCAGGCACGCATGCAACATACAGTTTAAACCATGATTTCGATACCATAATTTACTCATAATTTATTTTAAATTTGTAGGATATTTTAGATAGCTACAATGTATACCATCATATATATAAAAAATTACGATTATATCTATTCAGGTACCAAAAATAGAAAAATGATACACCGATGTTGTAAAAAAAGTAAATGCGTTGTAGGCGCTTCCTATTTATATATATACTAGATACAAGCAACATGCAATGCATGCTTGCTTAGTTTTATTTATAGAATTTATCGATTATTTTTATTAAATTTATATTATTGTCATATAAATTATAAATAATTAAACAATATTATATATATAAAAAATAATATTACCATATTAAATGAAAAATTAAACCAAAACATTGTTTATGATTTTTTAAAATATATGTAATATGATAACATTTTTAACATAAATGATAATTTATTTAATAAAAATTTAGATTATGTATTATATATATTATTATAATGATATTTTATAATATTTAAATTTATATTAATATAAGTATTAAATATCTAGTATTGTATTAAATATTGTTATAATAATAATATTTTATAATATTTGAATTCATATTAATATAATTAGTAGAAAAATAGGATTATATATTATTATCATAATAATATTTTATAACATTTAAATTTTATTAATATAATTATTAATATCCAGTATTGTATTATATATATATGGGTGTACTCTTAATGGTTACTACCCATAGATGATTACTTTAATATTAATCATTAGATTAAGATCAATGGTTCATATTTATAGTTGTTAATTAATATTTCTAAAAATAAATTTTGATTTTTTCAAATTTTTGGAAGGGTTACCTGATGAAAAATTTGTATTTATTATGAAAATATAATATTGTAAATTTTTTCATTTTTTAAATGTATGTCAATTTCTAAATATAACTAGTGTTTCTCATTGGTTGAATACACCATTAATTATGGCAAAAAAAATAACTAAATTCGAAATTAATATAGAATTTTTTTTTTTTACCTGTTGGTGACTTGCTATATCAAGTCACTATGTTGCCACATCATCATAATTGTTAGTACCCATCTATGGGTAGTGACCATTGAGAAGTCTTCCATATATATATTTGATAAATTATATTATATATTATTATAATAATAATATTTTACAACATTTGAATTTGAATTTAAATTATATTAATATAATAAAGTATATTATGTTAAATGTTTAGAATATTCCGTTAAAGTTAACAAAACAAACCGTTAAAACAATAAATTTTCGTTATCTACACACTTTTTATATAGAAGATACATCTCTTCTATATAAAAAGTGTATCTTCTATATAAAAAGTGTATAGATAACGCAAATTCTTGGTTTTAACAGTTTTTTTTTCATTTTTTTCCTTCAACTTTAACGGAATATTCTTATATTTAACATATTATTCTTATAAATAAATAAACACGACTTAAACTTAAATAAATAAATAATTAAACAAATTAAAATAACATATATTTTTAATTATTTTACAATGATAATTATTTAAAAATAATAAAACCACCATACGTTTTATAACTTAAATAAAATTTAATTAAACTTAAACTTCACTTATTTGAATAATATCATATCGAGCATATAATATATATAAACTACTATTAACTAGTAACAAACTTCTTTAAAAAAAACTAGCGAATAACTTAAATTCAAAATTCACCTATAATATATTATATTAAATATATAATATATAATCTCTTGTTGTCACTGCGAAATTCAAAAACTAGAACAAACAAAACTTAAACAAACTGCATAAATCACTCAACTTTCTCTAATATATAAAACGCAAAAACAAGAAATACCTACCAATCGAAATACCCTATTCTACATAAACATATATATATATATGTATATAAAAATATAAATGAAGCAAAATGGTACCTGGATCTTGGCCTCGACATTGTTGATGGTGTCGCTAATCTCGACCTCTAGAGTGTTGGTCTTACTAGTGAGGGTCTTAACGAAAATATGCATCTTTCTTCTTCTACTACTATAACATCTTCTTCTTCTGGTTTCGAGGGTTTGAAAAAATTAGTGGAACCAAGTGTGGTTGTATCATTTTTTTATCTTAAAAATTTGTGTGATAGTATGTTTTTTATTAAGTGATTTAAGCTATTTTTCTTCTTCAAATTCACCAAAGGACATTGCAAGATACATTACAAGCTAAAAATAGTTGATGCATGTATACTGATCTACATTATGACATTTTCTTTTCTTATTTTATTATATATATATTTTTAAATATTATTGTAATTTTTATATATGTCATGTAGCTATGTAAATATATAAATATTGTGTTTTTGTATCATATATGTAAAAATTATTTGTATAAATATTTATATATGCTATAGAAATGTAATTTATTCTATTATATATATATATTTATAAAAATGAACAAATTTTTATTAAAATTATAGATAGTATTTTACCCTAATTTTTTTAATACATTTATACATTATATTATGCATTTTTTTTTTTTTATGATATTGTTTATTTATTTAAATTTTATATAATAATTAAAAAAATATAATAAAAATAAATACATATTTTAATAAAGATATTTACAACTTAAAACTAAAAAAATTAACTTTAAAACAATCCACTTAACAAAGTCAATTAACGAAAAAGAAAAAAAGAAAGAGGAAGAATAGTAACACAAAATTAATATGCCAAAAGCAGAAAATGATTGAAATAAGCTGTAGTCTTTTCCAAAACAAGATTGAAAAAACTTTTACGATCAATATCAAACCAAAAATTAGCCGAAAAGATTAAGGAACAACTACTAATATTTTTTCTAAAAAACAAGAAACATTGTATCGTTGCCTTTTTTTGATTGATTGAACCCTTTAGAATAGAGCCTACGCCTGACGTTGTAATTTTTTTTAAATATATATATATATATATATTTATAATAGAACATTATTGACCTAAGTCAAGGAGATATATATTTACTTTTTTGGGTTTAGGAAATTATTATATAACATAGTGAAGGTGGAGTTAACTTGTGTAATTTTTCCCAAAAATTTGTATATTTATATATTTAATTACATCACAATAATTAAAAAAATGAAAATAATAACAATACTCTTTACAGTAATAAAAAAAAAAGAACAAATTGATGTTCCTATATCTATATTATGGAGATTCTTTTATTATTTTTTATGTTGATTAAGGATTAATTTTTTCTATTAGAAAGTTGTATTTTATATTTTATTATTATCGATGATATCTAGATAAAGGTAATTTATTATAATTATTAGCTAGATTAAAATGAACTTCTTTATCGGCAGCGATGATAAAAAATTCCAACCTATACTTATATATGATTAGCTTATTCCAATCCAAACTATAAGACTGTCTAAAATATAAATATATTTATAGGGAACTTCTCAAGTATAAGTATAGGTTTTGATTTTGATAGAAAAAAAAAACAGAATGCATCCCATTGGATTTCAGAAATTGTGTTTTATGTATATTGTTTAAAATTTAATGTACTCCACATTTGTTTTGATATACTTAGGATTTTAATAATTAGACCATGTATTTTGTCTCATTACCTGTTTGGACCATGTGTTTTGATAAATTATTTTTTGGACCTTGTGTTTTGTAAAATAGTTCAAATAGGCCTTTAAGCTTGATTTTAATGAACAAAAAATTTAGTATAACAACACAGTTTTTAGGCAGAATGACTGTATTTTTGTTCTGAGTTGTTAGTTTGATGATTTATTTATGATTTTAGTTCAAAAAACTTTGATCAAATTCGGGTTTAGGGGTCTATTTAAAGTATTTTAGAAAATATAGGGTCCAAAAAGTAATTTATCAAAACACAGGATCCAAACAAGTAATGAGACAAAACACATGGTCTAGAAAGGTATAAACTCATAACTATATGATCAATATATCCAATTATTATTCTAACAATTTGTGAAGTAGACGGAATACATATTTTATAGGACAAATTTTGGTATATATAAATATTAGGTGTTAGTAACGTGCATATTTGCTTAGTTTTTATTTAGAAAATTTATTAATTATTTTTTATTAAGTTTTAATGATTATTATATAAACTTTAAATAAATAAATAATATTATATATAAAAATAATGACATAAATATATTAAAAGAAAAATTAACTAAAACATTATTTATGATTTCTTTAAAAAAATAATAATACGATAAATTTGTAGATCACAAACTATCATGTTTTGTATTAAATATTATTATAATAATATTTTATAATATTTAAATTTATATTAATATAATTACTAAATATTTATTCTACCAAAATTTTATAAAAAATAGTATTATATATTATATATTATTATAATGATAATAATATTTGAATTTATATTAATTTAATTATTTTATACTATATATTATTATAATAATAATATTTTATAAAATTTAAATTTATATTAACATAATTATTAAATATCTAGTCTTGTATTAAATATTATTATAATAATGATATTTTTATAATATTTGAATCTATATTAATATAATTAATAAATATTTATTTTTAAAATATATTCTATGAAATATTTAGAATATTCTGTTAAAATTAACAAACAAAAAAACTGTTAAAACTAAGAAAAATCACTAAATACACAGTTTATTAAGGGACGACTACGCTGTTGATAGTGTTTTGTTAATACCGATGTTGACAATTTTGTTTTGGCATTATAATTCAATTTTTTTTATGATAGTGTATATTGTAGTTATTTAGAACATCCTATAAATTTTGAATAATATATGGTGCAAAAAGATTCAAATTGTTTGTTGCACCTGTGCACACAAAAACATATACATATGTGAAACTCGATTGTTTGAACCTTATTTTCGGTACTGTAAATTATTCAGAATTTCTTAAAAATTTGTGAGATGTTCTAAATGAGTGTTACACAATGTATATTGTCATTAAAAAAAATAAGATTATAACATGTCGGCATGTCGAAACCAAATTTTGTTAACACTGTTCTTGTCCCTAAATATATATATATATATATTTTAATATATATAAATGAATAGATGGATGAGCACATGAAAAATGACAATAACAAAATAATGGGGAATCTATTGAATTTGTGATTGCAAATCCACACGATGACTTCCACATTTAACTGCATATATAGCTTAGGAATCATCCAAGTTGTGACATATTTTCAAAGAATTACAATATATACGTAATATTATCATTATTACACGACAACTTTCCTCTAATCTCTATGGTTCTCTAACTAGCTACTAGAATATATATATACATATAGCTAGCTTGCAATACTACTCTCTATATATATATTTATATAGTCAATTATTTAATTTTTATATACTGGCCATTAATTAATTAATGCGTTCTTTGATCACAAAATGATTGGTGCTGTCTGTGTGGATATATAAATATATATATATATATATACATATAATTAATCAAAAAAGAATGATGAGAAGAGAAGAGAAGAGAAAATATATTGTTGGTTGTTGAATATCATTTTCATGCTTTTAATAATGATGAGCTAACTCATCACCAATTATATATAAGTACTTCATCCACAATAAACTCTATATAATAATTGAGTACTCCTCATACTCTTTGTTTTTATGTATAATTAATATTCTACTTTTTTATGAAAATAACCAACATATATATATATATTGTTTTCAACTCACAATATTATTAATTAAATTTTATATTATATTATATATGAATATATGGTTGACTTCTACTTTATACTATTGTGTAAAACTATATATTATTTATCTTATTTGTACGAAATTTTCAGTCAGAATACAATGAGAAAATTATTTAAATTTAAGATGGTAAAATGCTATATATTTTTCCTTTATTAAAAAAAATTGCTATTTTTCTTAATTATTATATCATTTTTCTTGATAAAAAAAATGAAGAGTTGGAATCCATCCATGTTGCTCCGTCCATGAATCCAGCTCTATATAAATTAACAAACACAAAAATCATATGACTTAATATATATAATATATATGACAATTGTTCTACAGGAGTTTCACTTGAAGCCTTACTGGTAGGTCTCTCAGTGTTTCTCGATTCGTGAACAGTTTTCGGCGTGATTTTTTTTTATGACCGTGTATATTGTAGCTATTTAGAACATCTTGCAAATTTTTAGAAAATTTTGAATAGTTTACAGTACCGAAAACTAGGTTCAAACATGTTATTTTCCATGCGCATAAAAAAAATTAGTCACGTGTGCAACAATATGTTTGAACCTAGTTTTCGGTACTGTAAACTATTCGAAATTTTCTAAAAATTTGCAGGAAGCTCTAAATAGCTACAATATACACAGTTATAAAAAAAAATCATGCCGAAAACTATTCACGGGTTGTAAGCACTGAGAGCCACACCAATAGGGCTTAAAGTAAAGCTCCTATTAGAGAATTTCCCTATATATATATATTACTTCTATTTTGATATATGTATATATTTATATGATTCACATAATTAATTAAATACAATAGAGAGTTGAAACTTCATTCATTCATTAATTCCACAAATAAGAAGTATTAGCAAAGTTATTCGATCATGCTCTATAGTCTTCTTGATTAATCAAAGTAATAGTGATAATAATGATAAAAGTTATGTATGTTTTGTACCAACTTCTCCCTTTATCTCTTTGTTTTATTTATTAGGGGATAATTTTTAAATATTAATTAATTATTATGGTATACAAGTAATGATAATGACAGTGTTTATCTTATTTGTCAAATCAAAGAAATTGACTAATTAAAAAATATGAGTAATATTTAGAATCCAAGAAAAAAGCCTCAAATAATTGATACCGAATTTAATTTTATTACTCTCAAATATGATTTTGATTTGGATTGAAAAACTCTAAACCCACTATAAATTGTTTTCGTTGAAAAAAAATGGTTGATTTTGTAAATTACTAGGATATATGATGACATGCACCATTTACAACATCATGTGGTTATATATTAATCAAATTTGAAAGTTTTTACACAAAAAATAATGGTGTTTGGAAAAATATACATATTTTATAATTATTTTGTAGAATCATTTTTATATATATATTTAATTATTTATAAAAAAAGCTTTCTAGAAACATTCAATACTATTTTTAAAGGTACTAAACACTATCAAAAATTATTGAGATCTTTTCGGAATTCAATTTTTAAAAATAGTATCAAAATATAGGAAAATTTGTGGCATAAATTCTTATGTAATTTATTTTGTTGCACTTAAATCTCTTTATGTATAATTTTTTGTGGCAAAAATTTATACCGTTACATAATATTTGGTGCAACGTTAATTCCTTGGCTGTTAAGTGTGTACTTGTACTTGTGACACTTTACTGACTAGTTTAAAAACTAACAAATATTAAAAAAAATTAAATCTTGTAAAATTAAAGATATATCCTAATTTCTTAAAAAATTAGTAATTAAAACTAACTGAGAAATAAATATTTAAACTAATATCTAAAACAAAACAAATGAAAGCAATTAAACACTATGTTGGTCTTTTGTGAGGTATTGTCACAAAAATAAAGATTAGGAATTTAAGTGTAACAAAATGTAAAGAGAATGATGTTTTATTGCCAATTATTCTTATTCTTATTTTATTTTTTAGTTTATTTGTTTTAATTATTTTTACATATACATGCATGTATGATATATTCTCTTTATTAGTACTACTTCACTTTTTTCTTTTCTCATCTTTTTTTTTCATCAATAGTACTGCAAAATTTTGGAGATCACTTTCATAATAAGAGCAGGAAAATATATATTGATCTTTTTCATTTGCATTATATGTCTCAGTCATGTGCATTATGATAAATAAATAAAATTAAAAAAATTAACCAATTATGCATGCATGCACCAAATCAAAATCTAATATTAGGCAGATAATAAATTAAACTAAGGGTCATCAAATTAACTTGTTCACTTCTCTTTTTCAGACATATATATATGTCTTTAACTCCAAGAAATAATAATTTGACCAAATAATTGTATGGGAAAAAGACCTCCATAAATAAAAAAATAAAAAACTTGTAGCTCAATAAAGCGTGCTATGTGAATAATAATATGTATACATAAGAAAGGTGACAATAATAATTGTAATTATTAATTAATACTATTACAGTACTATATATATCATATATGTGTCAACATCACAAATTCTCCATAACCCTAAAGTTTGAATGCTATTTTGTACAAGTTTAAATAGGATTATATATTGGTGATGTGATGACCTCACATTATTATCAATAATAACTTATTAGCTGATCTAGCTAAATAGTTTTAATTAATTTGACCACTTAAAGTGACACATCGATCATGCTCGTGCATGCGCACCTCGATGAACATCTCACACTAATTAATCCATTTCTTTATTTTCTTGTGGTTAAAATTTATTTGGATCAAATTAGCTAGATAAGGACAAATTAAATATGTTTACCTTGCACAAATTATATATATTATAAATTTAAATGATGATATAGAGGTAATAAGGATAGGGACGACAATTCCATGCCGATAAAGGCGTTTATGTTTTCGGCACGTAGACAAATTATAATATAATTTTTTTTATATGACAGTATACATTGTAGTTATAGCAGATATCCCACCAGTTTTCGAGAAATTCTAAGTAATTTACAGTACTGAAAATATAGTTTAAATAGTCAATTACACGTATGCCTGTTTTTTTATATCCGCATGTAACTCACTATTTTGAACTCTGTTTTTTGACACTGTAAATTATTCTAAATTTTTTAAAAAATTAGCGAAATGTCTACTAACTATAAAATCATACCATTATATTAAAAACAATTATTATAATTTCTCCAAATAATAAAAACAAATACGTCCCTACCGATAAAGGTAAAAATAACACTTCCATTATATGATTTCCCTATATTTATATCTACAGAAAATAATAGGTTAATATGTCGGTAGGGCTTTTTTTATAAGGTAGGGAGGGTCACGAGATATATATTGCTTGATAATGTGTATATGTCATATCAAGACATTCCAAGGTACAATTATACAAAAAGTAGATGAGAATTTGGACGTACTTCTTTAGCTTTGTCTCTCTCTTTTTTCCCCTGCATATAATAAAGATTTGGAAGTCACAACTCATACAGCTAGGGTTCACTTAGTTCATATATATATATATATGGCTAGAATTGAAGCATATAATTAAATATATATATATATTTCTAGAAAATTTTGGTGAGGTTGGGGTAGTGTTCGAGCTAGGTAAACTTATTGAACAGATCATCATGTTGGGTGGTTGAATTAATGTGGCTTAATTAATTAGTGGAAAATGATAGTACGTACTTAATTGTATTATAAGTAGTCATGGTTCACAATTAAACACACGTCTATTTTCACAAAGAGTGCGAATTTGTGAGAAAGGCTTTGGGGCCCTTAATTTAAAATAAAATAAATCGTTTAATTGGAATTCTTTATATTATATATATGATCCATATCCAAGGAGAAATTAATTATAATAACTATCAATTTTAAACTTCCTTTTTCTCTCATTGATCAAGACAACATGTTAGAAGTACCTAGTAAAACACTACTATATATATGGCCCTTTGTAAGTAGTGAAAATTATTCAAACATACATTTTTACTATATAAATATGTAAGAATTTATTATTATAGGTTTATATTTTTGGGATAATAATTTTATAAGTGTATATATGGAAGATAAAATCGTGTTGATCGATTAACTAATTTTGATGAATTGCATTGATCGAGCAAATGTATATTTGAAAAAAGTTCGTAATCAAAGGTTTCAGTCTTATATATTTTCAAAATACGTACGAAGTTTATCATAAAATAAATAATTCAAATAAAGGGTTATTAAGTAAATTTAACTTATAGTTTTACATAAAAGAATAATATGTATAAGTTCATCCAATCTATATATATATATATGAGAAATTTACTGCTAAAATACTAACATTTTTATTTTTTTTATACTTAAATATCAAAACTTCTTTTTTTGTGATGAAAGTACTAAAATATTATTTTTTCTTGTATTTCGGTAACGACTGTTAAGTGTGACTTTTATCTGGTTAATGACCACGTGTCAGCTAACGGTCGGTCCAAGTTTTGGTACTTTCACCACACAAAAAAATTGGTATTTAGCCGTAAGGAAACACAAAGTTTAGGTAGTTATCTGTAAGTTAACACAAAGTTTATGTATTTTATTAGGAAACTTCCCTTATTTATTTTTTAGGAGACACAAATAATTTTAGGATTTAATTTTTATTTTAATACTGATTTATTTTGTATTTTAACTAAAATAGATCTTTAATATATTTTTCATTTTTAAATTAATTAAAATATTTTTTAATTATTTTTATATTTTAAAATATATTTTAGTTATGCTATGAAACTAAATGATGCTATGGAATAAAAACAATAAGTTTTTTATTTTAAAGGAAGAAAATAAATGATTGAATGTTAAATATTTTATAAATAATTTTCTTTAATTTTTATTTAGTTTATGTTTGTTTTGTAGGACTTTTGCATTTTTGAAATGAAGAAAAAAGAAAAAAAAATTAAAATAGTATTCCTTAAGTTAAAAATATATTATAATCGATTTAAAAATTAAAAAATATATTTTAATTAAAATATAAAATAAATCCATAGAAAAATAAAAATACAAACTAAATCCTAAAACTTATTTTTGTCTTCTTTAAAATAAATAAGAGAAATTTGAAGCTAAAATACATAAACTTTGTGTTTACTTATGACTAACTACTAAAACTTTAATTTTTTTTTTATGGTGAAAGTACCAAAACATAGACCAACTGTTAACTGACATGTCGTCATTAACTGATCAAAAATCACACTTAACGGTTGGTACCGAAATAGAAGAAAAAGTAATATTTTGATACTTTTACTACAAAAAAAAAATTGGTATTTAAGTGTAACAAATGTGAAAATTTTGGTATTTTTACAATAAATTTCCCTATATAGAGAAGCATTTGATGAACGAAGAGAGAATAGCTAGCATAGAAAAGATCACCGAAATAAAATTATGTATGGAACTCAAATATATATATATATATAAATTTATATAATGGCTTTTTTTTTTTTTGACAAATTTACACATTTGATAACATTTTTCTACTAATTTGTTGAAGTGTATGATTATTAATGTTTCATTTTAAATAAGGGTTTATATATTTTTAGACTTTGTATTTTGTCTCATTACCTATTTGGACCCTGTATTTTGATAAATTATTTTTTTGAATCCTATGTTTTGTAAAATAATTTAAATAGACCCCTAATTCTGATTTTGATCAAAGTTTTTAAACTAAAATCACAAATAATTCACCAAACTAACAATTCATAATAAAAATACAATCATTCTGTCTAATAACTGTGTTGTTAAATTTAATTTTTTCTTTATCAAAATTGAGTTTATGAGTTTATTTGAACAATTTTACAAAACATAAGGTTCAAAAAATAATGAGACAAAATACATGGTCTAAGCAGATAATAAGATAAAACACAATGTCTAAATAGATAATAAGACAAAACACAAAATCAAAAAAAATATAAAAACTTTAATTAATTTGTAGGTAAATTTTTGCAAACTAGCTAGCTTTGGTCATAAAAGTAAATATATGACAATATAGTTACAATTTTTTTTCTAAGGTAACCAATGAATACAAAATGGTGTTGTCTCTACTATGATTATTATAATTTACATACGTGTCAAACGAGGAGACACACGTGTTGGTACATATATTTCTTGGAAAAAGTACTTTTGGTTACAATTGAAATAACATTATTTTCAAAACCCAATACATATATTGACAAATCACTCAACCCAAGGCCCAAAAATTTGGCCTTATTACAGTTTTGGTAGTTCTGAAAAATGGTAGCAAAAGTTTGGTGTTTTTGGAAAATGATTGTTAACGATTGGTAGTTTATAGTCCAAGTGGTAATTAATCTATGGTATAGTTAAAAGAAAACTAAACTTAGTTAAATAAAAATAAATAAAAAACTTTTCAAATATATAGATATAGGTATATCGAAACTATGGTTTGGCATGCCATGTGGAACTCTGTCTTTATCTACGTAATTAAGTAAAATGAGCTGATTGGTTGTCAACTTCGTTGAATCCATGCACAAAACAATCAATACATAAGTATATCATTTAATAAAATATCAAAAATATAAATGAAGATATATATGCTTAATTTATAAACTCCCCAAATAATATTTTTAATATGATTAGAAGTTTTAGAAAAATATCACACTTCAATAGAACCGAAAATAAAGAAATAAATTCTCCCATTTGGAATATACTCTTACATCCTTTTCAAAAAAATATATAAATATATATAGAAGATTTTTCAATGGTTACTAACAATTATGATGATGTGGCAACATAGTGACTTGTAAGTCACCAATAGGTAAATATTTTTTTTTACATTAATTTCGAATTTTTTAATTATTTTTTGCCATAATTAATGTTGTTTCCAACCAATAAGAGACACTAACTATATTTAGAAATTGACATGCATTTGAAAAATGAAAAGTTTACATTATTATATTTTCATGATAAATATACTGATAATCCTTCAAAAAATTTGAAAAATCAAAATTTATTTTAAAAAATATTAATTAATAATTATAAATATGAATCATTGATCTTAATCTAATAGTTAATATTAAAGTAAACATTCATATGTAGTAACCATTACCCTTAAAATATTCATGTTTACTATCCTTAAGGGGTGTTTGTTTTAAGTAGTTGAGTTGCCTTGAAAGTGTAGAAAGACTTAGATGGATGTAATATTAAACTCTTATGTACAAAATAGTTCACTTTACCCTTAAAATACATGTGGACTCACACAAATTGTTAACTTTACTCCCTTAAAATTTGAAATCAAATATAGAAAATGATTTAGATTCTCATTCCCACATTTAGTTTACCCCGTACCAAACATCCCATAAGAGTGCACACAGACACATATATATATACAAATTGCACCACATGGCGTATTTGCAACAAAAATAAAATAAAATAAATTAGATAATAATGGTTCCCAAACTTAAACATTAATCTTTGAATAGGGTACGTTTATTATTATTATTATTATGAGAATTGTAAGAAGAAAAAACAATTAGCTTTTCTTGGGACATGGACGTACAATTTATTTATTTTTGGGTCAAGGGGGACGACATATACAAACTAATTATTTCAAACTTTGTTTATTTATTTTCTTATAATTTCATTCAATATGTTATTTAAATTTATCTAGAATATTGAATAAAACGTCCATAAGCTAATATCGCATGACATACACACATTTTTTTGGTCTATCATCAAGACTAATTAAAACCAATTAGACATTAATAATTTGAGGTTTTTTCAAGGAAAATTGACCATTTGATATTTTGTGTTCTTTCAAAATATTGTTTTGGTACCCTCTAATATAAATAATTCTCACTTAGTACCCCTATATTTGAAAATCAATTAAAAATAGTACCTTCCAATCGAATTTGGTCAACAAATTTTTTATAATGACCATATTGCCCTCTAAATTTGATTTTAATTTATTTTTGTTATTTTCAAACGAATTAAATTTTATTTTTATAAAGAAAACTTAAATTAAAAGTTGTATCTTTATAAAATAAAGGGAAGGGAAAATAAAAAACATGGTTTAATCGTTACTCTTCGTGTGTGTCCAAGCCGTAGGTCTTAATCTCTGTAATATCCGTTTTCCCGAAAGGGCAATTTCATAATTTTTTCATTGTGTGCATCTTTGTTATTTTTTTTCTTTTCCTTTGATAGAATATTGGATATGTATGATTTCCAATGGAAATAAAATTCATGGTTTCTCATGTTTGAGTTTTTATGGAATCACAATATGAGAATAATGTCAAGTGAATAAATAACGGCTCGGGTTAAGTTGTTATTTATTTAATTAAAAATTATTATTATTATGAGCATAATAGTAATTATAATATGCTTGAAATTATTTTATCATATCATGTGTAATTTTTTTGGTTTGCCATAATATTAACTAACTGAATTTGCGAAAAGACCATAATATCATCAAGTTTGGGATTGGTTCAAGGGGCATTTTAGAGACTTTATTTCTTCTGATTTAACATGATTAAATATTCATAAAATTGGTCAAATTTTCAAAATTTAACTGATGATATCAGTTGTGGAACCTTAGTTTATTATTATATATTTTTTTGAAAAAAAATAATATAAAGAATTTCTTGAAAAGAGGGTCTTACCACTTCAAATGCCAACTTCCTTTCTAAACCTTTCTAAAATATGTTTACCATGATAATCTGAAGGAAAGATATCGTGGAAATAGAGAGGGAAGCAAAGGGTCGAAGAGAGATAATGTAGTTATCGTTTTTTTTTTTAAAAGAGAAGAAAATTTTGAGTTCTTGCACTTGGGAAAATCTGGGCGGTATTGGACATTTTAGAATCATTCTAGGGGAGGAAATAAACATTTTAAGTGTGGAAAAAATAATTATAAGGTCTCGGATTGTGATTCACCATTTTTATCCAAGAAAATGCATATTCTTGGATAATTTCGGATTTAAGGGTATTTAAGAGTGTATGGTGTGCGTGGTTGGTGACAAACAAGCTTAGAGGACTCCAAGAATCGGTTTGAACGTGAAGAAACAGGCTGAAATGGTCCAGAACAAGAAAAACCAATTTTGTGCTCCATTGTTGGCAATACACCGGCGTTGGAGAAGAAGACTTCGACCAAGGCGGTTGTGGTGTGATTCTTTGGTGTCTTAGGGTCGATTTGGACTGTTGAAAAGATTTGTGTTTATTTGTAGGGCCATTCGTCATTCCATGAAGCAACCATAGTGACGTGGGACATTACAAATGGTATCAGAGCCTTGACCCAGCCGGAAGTGTGGCCGACGGGGACGTCGGACCCCTAAGGGTGGGTGATTGTGACAGTCAGTGTAGAGTCCAAGAACTTTACTTAGCTAGTTAGCTAGTAGTAGTTGTAGTATATTTATTACTGTGGATTTTGGTTCAAGACGAGACTTAGTTGGACACTCGTAGTAACACTTGTAGATTTTATAAGCTTAACCTATAGTTTAAGAATATTAATTATAATCTAAGGTTTGATTAATATGACTGATTATGGAGATGATAATGATTATACTATAAGGTTTAGATAGACCCAATAAGATAATAACACTTGTCATGTGTAGGTTTAATGAGAAATTAAGTATTTTTGAGGAATAAGTGTATTAAGAGAAATATTTGAACATACCAGGGTCTGCCAGTAGCTTTGAAATCGTTAAAGGACTTAGTCAAGGTTGTTTACTCAATTCAAATTAGGCTGAAAAAGTGTAATTACGTGTTTAATATTTCAGCGTATGCCGATATATCGCAGCTATAGGGGGCGATATTTCGCCATACGGGGATACGAAAAACACGTAGCTTCGCACGACAACCTCGATGAGCCTCGGGCATATGAAGCCAGGCGATATATCGCCTATACTGGGCGATATATCGGCCCATGAGCATGATTTTTGAACTATTTTGAAACCGAGCTCATTTTATTCCTTAACCTCTTGATAAGTCCAACACCTTTCTGACCGAGTCTTCAGCCTCTGCTGAACGATTATTCAAATATTTTTCAATTAAAAAGCTATTATTTTATTCAAGTTAAGTGAAGATCTTTTCATTCTTGAACTCTATAAATAGGACCTAGTACCCAGCCATTCCTTCATTCATCAAGCTGAGTTTAGAGCCTACAAGCTGCTAGGATTACTTTAGAGTGTAAACACTTCGATTGGGGTTATAAGCTTAATCATTATAAGCTTAATAAACACCTGGGAAGTAAGGTTTATAGTATATTTTGGTTCGAGGTGTAGTTTGGTCATAGAAGCATTCAAGGTATTCCAAATTCTAGATCATTTATGAATTGCTTCTTTAAGTTTTTATAGTTTATCTCTACTCAAATCCTAACTTGTATTCTATTCTTGGTTAGGCATCTAAGATCTTGAACGTAAGATTCTTGTTGGTAAGTATCATTTCGATGGTGCAATTATTCTTTTCATCTCTATTCCTTAGTATACTCACCTCTCTTTTATGGTATCTAGGAGTGTTCCAAAATCCCGACTTTGATATCATCATCCCGGTAAATTGGTAAGGAAATAGGATAGGATTTTATATGTTATATGTTATCTTATGTCATGTTGTGTTATGAAATGTTATATTATGTATGTTGATAGACTTTGGCATATGACTTGCTTAGCTAGCAAGACCCCACCAATCTATTTGGGCATATGACTTGTTTAGTTTACAAGCCCCAAGTAGTATAATGGTCATTGTAGTAGTATATGATATATGTTTATGATATGTTTTAGCATATGTTATGATGTAATTTTATGTATATGATTTATGTTGTAGTAGATTTTCCTTGTTGGGCATTAGGGTCACTCCTTTATGTTTTATATATGCAGGAAAATAGATTGGCGGTGGAAAAGGTTCTTGGCAGCTTGGGGATGTGTATTGAGGCAGGATGGAATCGATGGATTGAGTGTTCGACTCGAGGATGAAGTCGCTTCCTAGTCTTTTAAAGATTATGCTTTACATGTATTTTTCGCACTAAATTTTGTAACTCATTTATTTAAAGTTATGTTATGTTTTTATTTTAAAAAACAATGGGATCCCATATCCTACTCTAAATTTTATGTAGTTTAACATTTGTTTTACAAGTTTTAATGAAGTTATGATTATTTCACTTGTGAGTTTTCTTATGATTAGTATAGTAGTTATTAATGGTCCAAGGTCTAAAATAGTTGGGTTGTTACAGTCAGTATCCCATGATCCATAGGGGGAAAGACCGGTTAAAGCTGTGCAATCCCACATCGCCTGGGGAAGGTCAAGTATGATGATTCTAAAACTGTGTAAGTATGGGACTATACAGTTGAAGATGGCTTAAATGGATTGATGGGTACTACCTATGCCAACAAGATACATCTTCTTTTCGCTAGCCCATCACTTGAGAACTTCAAAGTTAAGCGTGCTTGACCTGGAGTAGTCTCATGATGGGTGACCTCCTGAGAAGTTTTCCCAGAAAGCAAGCGAGTGACGACAAAGCACACTGGAAAGACTCATGTTGGATTGCAAGGCCAGTCGTCATTCCAGGAAGCAGTCATAGTGACGTAGGGCGTTACAGTATGTTATTAGAGAAAAACAGTCCTAAAGAATCACTGGTAAGCCCTAACATGTAAAGTTCATCGCTAAGGACAAGCTCGACTCGCTGTACCACTACAAGAAATATTGGTTTTAGAGGCGACTATACGTCGCCCCTAATATTCTAGAAATCAGGGGCGACACATCATTAGTCGCCCCTGATATTGGTATAAGTCGCCCTTGATGTTGAGAGATTTTCGCCATTTGTGAAAATTATTAGGGGCGACACGTCGCCCCTAATATTCTAGAAATCAGGGGCGACACATCTTTAGTCGCCCCTGATATTGGTATAAGTCGCCCCTGATGTTGAGAGATTTTCGCCATTTGTGAAAATTATTAGGGGTGACGTCAAATTATTAGGGGCGACACGTCGCCCCTAATATTCTAGAAATCAGGGGCGACACATCATTAGTCGCCCCGGATATTGGTATAAGTCGCCCCTGATGTTGAGAGATTTTTGCCATTTGTGAAAATTATTAGGGGCGACACATCATTAGTCGCCCCTGATATTGGTATAAGTCGCCCCTGATGTTGAGAAATTTTCGCCATTTGTGAAAATTATTAGGGGGTGACACATTATTAATCGCCCCTGATATTGGTATAAATCGCCCCTAATGTTGAGAAATTTTCCTCATTTCTGAAAATTATTAGGGGAGACAATGTCGCCCCTGATACATTTTATCATTCTCCTCCACTGCATAAAACCTAATTACACAGCCGCAGACCCTCATTTTCCTCTTTGCCTTATAGTTTCGATTTCTTTATTGCCGCATACCTCACCCTCACTCTCACTCTCACTCTCGATCTCAGCCTCACCACCGCCACCGTCGCCGCTACACCCTCACCCTCACCCTCACCCTCACTCTCGATCTCAGCGTCACCGCCGCCGCTGCACCCTCACCCTCACTCTCGATCTCAGCCTCACTGCCACTGTCGCCGCACCCTCACTCTCGATCTCAGCCAGCTGATTGTAGCCGCACCGCCACCGTCCCCGCACCCTCAACCTCACTCTCACTCACTACTACAAAACTGGGCTTTCTCGACACCCAACCACGAGAGTCAACTCTGTTGACTGTCGTAGTTGCTTAGTGCGACTCTACGCCGACAGTTAAAAACTGTAGGCATAGAGACCAACGCTGACAGCTAATAACTGTCACCGTTGCTTTTGACTGTCGCTATTGACCCCAACGCCGACAGTTAATTCGAGACCAATGCCGACAGTTAAAATGTGTCGCTATTGACCCCAACGCCGACAGTTAATTCGAGACCAATGCTGACAGTTAAAAGGTGTCGCTATTGATCCCAACGCCGACAGTTAATTCAAGATCAATGCCGACAGTTAAAAATTGTCGTTATCAACCTCAACGCCGACAGTTAATAAAAGCCCAATAACGACAGTTATAAAATGTCGTCGAAATTCAAATAAAAAAATCTAAAAATATAATTAATAAATAATTTAATTTTAAAAATAAACTAAATTTTTTTAAATATATATTTATGAAAATTATGTATATTTATTAAAAACTTTTAAAACTAATTTTTTTTTCTAAATTTTTCATATTATTAACTTTTGTATTTATAATAATTTTTTATATTAAAATTAAAATTTAATTATATAATGAGATAATAGATGGATTTATGTCTCAAATTATGTATTATTTCTTGGAATGATTAATAAGTGACATTAAAATTTAGAAATGGAGAATAGATTGAATTTAAAAAGTTTTACTTTTGTTAAATGAATAATTTAATTTTAAAAAAAAATTAAATTATGTAAATATATATTTATAAAAATTATGTATTTATTAAAAACTTTTAAAACTAGATTTTTTTTGTTTCTAAATTTTCCATATTATTAATTTTTGTATTTATAATTAATAATTTTTATATTAAAATTTAAATTAGCTATGATATAAAGAATAATATACTTAAATGTAATTTAACTACATTATTCTTTATCATATTTTATAAAATTAGTGTAATATTGAAAATGAGTTGTTCTATTTATTGGTTAAATATTGAAAATAATTTAAAAATGTTATATTATACAAATATATTTATAAAAAAGTATTAATTATTAATTTGCAACATAGAGTAATTATTAGTTAAAAAATAATTTTTCATTAATTGTCTAATTTTTTTAATTATTAATTTAATTAGTTATTATATATTTAATAAAAGAAGTTTTTTTAAATAAAATTTTATTAATAAAACTTAATAATACTATTTCCTGGCAAGCCAAATAAAAAAAAACCCCCAAAATGTGTTTTTCCCTCTGTAATATCCCATATACCCCAAACCGCAAATCCTCCAGACACCAAACGAAAATTGGGTCTCACTATCTCCTCTCAGACCCCAAACCCCAAACCCCAACCTTCTCTTCGTAAGTCTCTCCTCTGTAAGTCTCCCTCTCTCACACTCAGCCCTCTAGATCCGTTCGACCCCACCGAACTCAGCCACTGCAAGAACTCAGCTCTCGGCTTTCTCTCCCTAACGACCCCGCCGAACTCAGCTTTTGCAAGAACCAAGCGACCCCGCCGAAGCAAGAACCAGGCGACCACACAGTCTCTTCCGCTTTCTCTTAGGTAAACTAGGCAACCAAATATTCTAAAATTTTGAATTTCTCAGCCAAATCTGAATATGCGTTTGCGTTATTGTGCTCAGATTTGTTCATTTGGTTGACTTTCTCTCTCTATGATCCATTCATATACATATATATATGTATGTATATAAAGATATAGTAAGTGTACCTTGAGGGCCATATGAATGGCTGATTCTGTTGTGTTCCCATCGTTTTGGTAGGAATAAGTGCCTAAGCTAATGAGAGGCATTGTTATTCCACAATTCAATCGCACCAGATTGTTCTTCATGATATGATCCTGATCTTTCTTTTTCTTTTTCTCTCTATCTCTTATCTCTTTTTCTTCATGACTTATGCTTCTCTGCCAATTCAAGAAGCTTTGTTTATATTCTTCATATGAATAGCCATTATTGAGTGAAGCATAACTCCCACCATAATAAACCAAGTTCTCAAACTTGGGGGCTTCATTTGACCCGAACCGATCAGAGAATTGGTGAGTAGTAGTAGGAGTAGTAGGGAAATAGTAGAAGTTAGTGGAATAAATAAGTGAGTGGTTAATTAAATATAGATATATGTATATTTATAAAGAGAGAGAGAGAGAGATGTTATTGTGTGTGTGTGGAATAAATATAAGTCATCAGTTATGTCAGAGTAAGAGTTAATCATCAGTGATTTGCCGAAGCTTAAAGGGCCTTTAGTTTGTCTTATATGACTTAAAATTGAACTATTCTAGTCTGTATATCATAAGGATTGGTGTATTCATTAGTCTATTATATTAATGCAATTATTTCTCCACTTGAGCCCAATTTTTGTTTCTCTGAGTCTATCACTTTGAAACATTTGGCCTGGCAAGTCAAGTAATCAGTTTTATATATGCCATTATCCCTAGTAGGTTGCCTTAAACAAATTTCATTTTTTTCCTTGTATAATAACATTCTCTTGCATTTCGTAGATGACATCCTCTGATATTGGGCAGCTCCTATCATCCTCTCGGCACACAGGTATGTATATATATGTATATATTTATATTTATATTTATTAGATACTATGTATTGAGATTCAAATTTTGTAGAATGAATATGTAAAATGTTGAAATGTACTCTTAAGATTACTAACCTAGAAGGATATTATTGGGAATGCATTGCTTTGTGTGGGTTTGCATTCATGTTTGAGTAATTACCAAGAATAGTTTAAAGTTTTGTGATGAAACGTGATGAGATTTTTGTTCAGGAATTATGGATATGTTTATATATGTATATATATTATGTGTGTATGTGCTTTTATTTGGACATTTGTTTAGTATTAGAATTGGGGTTGGTATCTTATTGGTTGATCACATATGTTTGATCTTTGTTTTTGCATACTGTGATTACATGACGTGAGATAATATTATCTACATTATGTGCAATTCTGTTTGCTTCTTCTGTTCTTGGTCTCATTCTTACTGTTTTTGTTCTATTCTCGGGTAGGGTGGTTTTTTTTCTTTATTTTTTTCTGTTTTGTTCTAAGCATCTCAGAGTACTACGAAACTCAGAGAAGACATCTTCATCTTCAAGGCATTTCAAGTATAATTATTTTACAATTAAGTTTTACCCATTAAGAATCAAGTATTTTAAATTTTGTAATTGATATATCAGCTATTTGTTTACTTCTCCTCTTACCAATGCTATATTTTAAAATATTATTTGTTACCTTTCTCTTTCTAGACTCCATATCATGACTACATATATGCTTTGTGTGTTGGACATTGGTTGGGATTGAAATGTTAAATATTTTTGGGTGGCAATAAAAAGCGTATGAGAATTTAGACTTTTGTTGCTTATCTTCTTCATAGCAGAATTTAGACTTTAGACTTTAGACTTAAAACTTGAGCAAAAGTATACATTTTTCTTTTTTGGGCATATGTGTAGTTTGTTTATTAAACTGCGAAATATTACCTCAATCAGACAATCAACTTGTATAAATAATGGAGAAACAAAATTCTTAAAAGAATGAGATATAAAGAAAGAAAATTGTTCTTGAAAGCATATACTTTTGCAAAATACTCTTACTGTGTATGGTTTGTTTTGGTTAATATGCTTATCATTCTTTACTATGTTTTGTGTGCCTTATGCTAAGAATTAAAGAGTGAAATGATTTGTGCATAGATAACTTAGCATCTTATTTTTCTGAAATAGCAAGACCGGCTAGCTTTTATCAGACAGAGATTTATCATCAAAATTCTATGAATCTAAATCTTGGTTGACAGCTTCTGCTAAGAGGAAATTAAAGAGAGGGGATTGTATGCATTCAATAATGTAAGTTTGCAGTTCACAAATGTCACCTAGAATTGCTAAAATTAGTATTCTGGTTTAATGAACTTAGTGTTATGTATTAAAAAAAGAAATAGAGTGATAATTTATCAGCTTAGGTTTATAGAATTGTACAGAGGAAATTTGAATTGGTGGGTGTTCCTTGTTTTTGTTTTATTAGTGGATTGAGTGATAATGAAATTCAATATAATCTATATGAGCTTTTTTTTTTGCCTTTTCTGCTTTTCTCTGTCTCTTCTATATCTCTCTCAGGAAACTTTTGTTGAATATATAAATTATATTAAAATATGAGAAATATATTCATTTTGCTCGCTTTGATATTTTCATTTTTATGTTTCTCCAACCAATGTATATAATGATCACTGAGTTATGTTCATTTATACATCTAATTGAATATGCAACTAAGCATAATGATTATGTAACTAATTAATACTTTGCTTGTACTGCTTTGTTAGATCATAATTTGCTTTAGTTCAAAGTTTTGAAGACTTTTTGTTAAAGGAAATTGGATTTTGATTTTTTTGCTTTTAGACATTATTGGTGTTTTTTAGAGTTATATTTTTATTTATGTATAGAGTACTCTCGATCTCTCTGTCGTCGCACCCTCACCTCGCCCTCACTCTCGGTCTGCTCTCCGATCTCTCCCCGATCTCTCAGACACCGAAGCCCATCCTGATTTTGCAAAAGATCAATAGAAGATGGGGTGATGCGTCATCCGGTTGACGGGTCTGCATGGAAAGACTTTGATGCCACCCATCCTGATTTTGCAAAAGATCCTAGAAATGTTCGTCTAGGCTTGGCTGCTGATGGGTTTAATCCTTTTGGCAACATGAGCTTATCATACAGCATGTGGCCTGTGATTTTGACGAACTACAATCTCCCCCCTTGGCTATGCATGAAGGAAGAGTATTTTATGCTAACTCTGCTTATTCCTGGGCCAAAATCACCGGGGAAAGACATGGATGTATTTCTAAGACCCTTGGTGGATGAGTTAAAACAATTGTGGATTAACGGGGTCGACACAAGAGATGGCACAAGGAATGAATTGTTCAAGATGCGTGCAGCCCTTCTGTGGACAATTAACGATTTCCCTGCTCGTAGTAGCTTGTTTGGTTGGAGCGGGCAAGGGTATAAAGCATGTCCAACGTGCAATGAAGACACCACTTCCATTCGAGTAATTGGTAAGACATCGTATGTCGGTCATAGGCGATTCTTGAGGAGTAATCATAAGTATAGAAGGGACAAGGAATTTGATGGCAAAGTTGAGAAAAGAAATCCTCCACAATAGTTTACTTGTCAACAAGTTTTAGATCAAGTCAATGCTTTACCGCTTCAAGTGTCTGGTAAACATGACAGATGAGGGGGGGTGAAGCGCAAGCGAGGTGCAGGGGAAAGTAATTGGAGGAAAAAAAGTATTTTCTATGAACTTGATTACTGGAGTTCAAATCAGTTAAAACACAACCTAGATGTGATGCATGTTGAGAAGAATATGTGTGACAGCATCCTTGGGACTTTGTTAGATAATGATAAATCTAAGGACACCACTAACGCAAGACATGATTTAAAGAATATGGGGGTTAGGAAATCGTTGTGGATTTACGAGGATGCCAATAAAAGGTTAATGAAACCGCATGCTCCATACGTGTTCACTTTTGAACAGAGGCGAGATTTTTGTCAATTTTTGAAAGGAGTGAAGTTGCCCGATGGTTTTTGTTCTAATCTAAAGAAAAAAGTCACATACAATGACTCAAACATTGTTGGGTTGAAGTCCCATGATTGTCATGTGATAATGCAACGATTACTTGCAGTAGGTGTTCGCAAGTTTTTACCAGAATCTATATCCACTACCATCACTGAATTGTGTAATTTCTTCAAACAATTGTGCTCTAGGACACTGAACGTTTCTGATATGGAGAAAGCTAAGGATGACTTGATTGCTATTTTATGCAAGATGGAGTTGATTTTCCCTCCAGCATTCTTTGACATAATGATCCATCTGGTTTTGCACTTGCCTGATGAAGCAATATTGGGAGGACCTGTATTTATGAGGTGGATGTATCCTTTTGAAAGATACATGAAAAAATTAAAAAACTATGTCAGGAATAAAGCTCGTCCTGAAGGATCTATAGCAGAAGGATATGTTGCAGATGAGGCTTTGACATTTTGTTCAATGTATTTCAAAGGTGTGGAAACAAAATTTAATCAGCCTGATCGTAACGAAGATGCACCGCATGTGAATCGACACCTCACAGTGTTTGAATCTCAATGTCGTCCTCTTAGTAAGGGAATTCCCGTGCCCCTCGATGAAAATACTTGGAATAAAGTTGAGTGGTTCATATTGGATAATTCTCCAGAAACTGAAGTGTCTTTAGAGTAAGTACATAATTAATATTCATTTTATTCTTTGTTCAATCTACTCCTTAATTAACAATATTGACATTGTTAATTAATTAACAGGAAACACCTAACTGAGGTGCAACAAAGAGATATGGCTGCCAATCATAAATTGATACATAAGAAAGAGTTTCGTTCATGGTTTCATAAGAAGGTAACTTGTACTTAGCAAATTGCATACTACAAATTACATTCTCATTCTAATATATTTCTTTATTATTAGATATATGACTTGCACCAGCTTGGGTCATTAGAGCATGCTGATGAATTACTAGCTTTAGCATCTGGGTCAGATTTATTGGCTTACTCCTACCAAGCATGTATAGTGAACGGAGTTTGATTTGTCTCATACAATCGAGATCGGAATCAAATTACACAAAATAGTGGAGTGTGTGTTGCTGGAACAGAAGGTTTTAACTATTACGGGCAACTTGAAGAAATACTCCAGCTGTCTTTTACTGGTTCTTATTCGGTGGTATTATTTCGATGTAAATGGTTCAATACAGATCCGAAAAAAAAGAAAACCATCACTGTAAATAATATTACTAGTATCAATGTTAGCGGTGAATGGTATAAAGATGAACCGTTCATACTAGCTAGTCAAGCAAAACAAGTATTCTACATCGATGATCTCGTTAGAGGACGAGATTGGAAAGTTGTCCAAGAAGTGAATCATCGGCAAGTTTGGGACTTTCCAGATGCTTCAAATATGATTGCTGATGTTGATGTTGAACATGACACCAACTCATCAAATTTTGTTTTGACTGTGGATCTCGGAGAGTTGGTTGTTCAGCAATATGATGTACCAGCGACTCAAGTCAACACGGCCCATCGACCTTCTTTAGTTGTTCAAGAAGATGATGGATTTATTAATGACAATGAAGATGATATGGCAGACAGTGTAGAAGAAGCAGAAGATGAGGATGAATTAATTGTCAACCTTAGTGATGATAATACTGATGATGTGTGCTCGATAGATGTTGATGTAATTAGTGAGGATAGTGACTATTCTACTTAGTTTTGTATCTAGTGTTCAATGTATTATACATATTGAGAAATAAAAAGTTCGTTTCCAAATAGCATGTTTCAAATTACCTAATCAATTGAAATAAAACTCAATAAATTAATTATAAATAATAATTAAATATTAAAATAGATAGGTTAAATTACTGTCGTGTTAGTAGATGTCAGCAGATGTGGCTAGAGCTCACGGTGGAGACGCTGGCGGTGATCCTCCACCGGATCCTACTAAGATCCTGACTACATGCGACTCAGGTAATTTTTTTGTTATTTTATTTACTCACATATGTTTATCATGTATATACTAATTTTCTATGTATTTGTACACCCTGATTTTCCCACGGGCTGAGTTGCGGCCTAATCATGATTATCTCGTGGACATCCCTCATAAGGTCGTACCTCCTTAGCTCGAGGCAACCCAAGGGTTCGCCAAGATTGCCCGAGACTTGAGTCCGGACTCTGGAGGCCGGAGGTCGAGTTAAGTATCCAGCTCGTGGCACGAGCTGGATATGGAGGCTATGACCCTTTGTAAGGTCAACACACGCAAGGTAAACGTGCATATATCAGAGTGCACATGTCTGATATGCCCCTGACTTCTCGGACACGCAGCAGGAACGTGCGTATTCAGACACCCACGACTGGGTTGGGCCGTGCGGCCCATTATCTCCTTACCTATTGATTTGACCACACTTATGTGTCAGGTTTAGGAATTAATCATGAATATCACAGAGCTGATATGATAGGTAAGAAGGTCACGGGATGACCTTCTTACCAACTCCCAGGTGCCTTCTCCTATAAATATGGAGACCCTGGGAGTTGATAGGGGTTGGATTATCTCTTGTAAGAAATGTCCTGTAATCAAATACCCAGAATAGAGCAATAATATTGACTAGTGGAGTAGAAGGATTTTAACCTTTGAACCACTTAAAAACCGTGTCTTGAGTCACCTTTCCATTTCCTAAGATCATATATCTGTTTCGGTTCATCATCAGCACTAATCCCTTTCTCTTCTTTTCTTAATTACCTGTTGGCGAAGAACCGCGTCAACAGTATTATTAATAAAAAAAATACAGGAATCCCAACTAAGAAAAAGGGTCGTGGCGCAGCTATTGGAAAAGATCTAGAGGAGAGGCGGCGTAAAAATGGAAAACCACTGGAAGTAACGTTTTGCCCACGAACGTACAAGGTTGTTAGGGGCGAGCATGCTGCTTTTGTCCACCTTGTGGGAACCCAAATTAAAACGAAAGTTCCCGGACATTACGGTTCATGGGAATTAGTGCCTAAACAATACAAGGATCAGGTCCTTGGCATAATTCAGGTAAAAATAGTATTAAATATATTTTTTAAAAATTTGTCTTTAATATAGTACATATATTATTAATATGTTTAATTTTCAATTTAGTACTATTATCAAATAGCGGGCCGCGAGGATTTGTTAAAGTGTTTAGATGGTATCGATCGAGAGATGAAAGACCGATACCGTAATAGGAAAACACTAAGACACGAACACTTTGAGAAACACTACAATGGACCGGAGGATTGGAATAATGTTCTAAACAACCCAACCAATGATGTTAACAACGAGGAGTGGAAGCAGATCTGCCAGTTATTTACAAGTCCACAATTTATTGCGCGCTCCGTAAAGAATAAGGAAAATCGGAAGAAACAAAAGTATTCTACAACGCAGGGTACAAAATCGCTGGCAGCCGTCCATTTTGAAAAAGTAAGTAAAAGATATAATATTATTAAAATTATGTTCTTTTAAATTATATGTTCTCTAACATTTGGGTTATATTTTTTAGACGAACCCAGACCTCATTGAGTCATGGAAGGATTATCATTGGAAGAAAGCAACAAATGATTTCGTGAACGATGATGCTAGCCAAGATTATGTAAGTTTGAATTATATTTTTTAATATTAATAGAGTTATATTTAATGTTAGTGTCTAACATTTTTTGAAAACAGGAAAAACTGAAGGCTGATTTTGAGTTACGAACTCAGCAAACATCCACTGATGCTTCTAATAATGATAGTCCGTCATCAGTTGATCAGGTGGAGGTGCTACAAAAAGTATTAGGCTAAAGGCGTGGACATGTGCGAGGAGTGGGTCGCAAATTGAAGGGGTCGGGGTCGGGGTCGAGGTCGGGGTCGAGGTCATCATCTACCCAACACTCTCACTTCAGCGAGTCTCAAGTTCCTCCTCATCATTCAAGAGAATATATAGAAAAATTGGAGAATAATCTACAGAAATTGACTGATCAAGTTAATTTCTTAACTCAATATTTTGTACCTTCATTTCGTCCACCAAACATTCAGATGCCGCCTGTGCCTGATAGTGACAATATTTCTAGGGCTTCGTCTTCTCAACCTCCAGCTCCAACTCATCCTTCTATGTACGGGGCAGCGCCGTCTCAACATATGGTACCTCCATATATGTACGGAGCAACACCTTATCCGTGTCCGATTCCACTGTCCTCCCAGCCATCGTATCCCTACATGTATGGAGCTGGATCGTCCACATTACCTCCCCAATATCCTTGGCCGATGCCGCCACCGCAGCAATCACAACCACAACCACCGCAACAACCACAACAAGAAGACAATAGGGAGGAGGACGAGGTAGCTTATTTAGGAGACTAGGTTTATTTTATTATTAATTATTGTTAAATTTTATGAACAATATGAATATTTGCTATGTTAATGTATTATGAATATGTACAATTGTTATTTTAATAAACTAATTTGAATATTTAATATAATATTTTTATTTTTAATATATTTGACTTCAATTATTTAAATTTTAAATAATAATTTCGATAAATAATTATTTAAAATTGTATTTAATTAATTAATTTTATTATTTGTTTATAAATAAAATAGTGATAATATGCCACGTGCAACCATTTGGGGAGACATAGTATAGTATTAGGGGCGACTAATGAAGTATCAGGTGCGACATATCGACAAAAATAATTCAAAATTTTGAGGCGATATTTCAAGTTTTAGGGGCGACTATGTCGCCTCTGATATTTGAATATCAGGGGCGACCCTCGAGTCGCCTCTGATATTTGAATATCATGGGCGACCCTCGAGTCGCCCCTAATGTACCCTTCAGGGACATTTTTTCACGGGCGACTAATCAGGGGCGACTTTTCGGGTTATTAGGGGCGACATGCGTCACCCCTAAAACTCATTTTTGTTGTAGTGTACTGTAAGCGGTTAAAGATTACTCATGAATTTTTTAGCTTTTTGATAATGCATATTTATGAAATTTCTGTAAGGAAGGGATAGTTGTAATGATCCAAATTTCATAATAAGGCTTAGGGCCTTGATTAGGGGGCCAGGATGGCAAATCTTGTAATTATGTGATATTTATGTGTATCATTATGTGATTATGTGAGTTATATCATAATATGACTTGATATGCATGTTTATGTGTATTAAATATGCATGTGAACTCATTTCTGATTAATTGGGTGATTTTCATATTTTGGCCATTTCGGGTAAATTTGGCATATATGTGGCATGTGTGTGGTGCTTCATTATTATTTTGTTATGCTAGGGTTACTCAGCATGGGACGATCCTAGGAGGCAAGCTAGTGGGAAAGTTACAACGGGATTCATACTTGACTCGGAGTGAGTCAAGGGGCATTTTGGGTATTTAGTACATTATCAGGTTATTGGGTAATGTGAATAAATATTTGATGATAAATTGGGAGTTAGTGAGATCAGGGGAAAATTCTGGGAATTTTGACTATTTTACCCTCGAGGGCGTTTTCGGGACCCCGAGAATTAGGATTTTCTTGATGATACTTAAGCTTGAAGTAACCTGTTAGAAACATAAAAACACCGTTCATAACGTTCTCTCTTCCTCCGGTTCCCTTTTTGACACCAATCACATTTTTGAAGGAAACTTGAGTTTTAGGACTCGGATTCAAGCAATGATCGAGGCACAACGATTCTAGGGAAGATTAGAAGCTTATTACCCAGAGGATTTAGCGAGGAACGACATAATCAGAGGTAATTTAAGCTTTGAATTTCGAGTTTATTCGATGTTCTTGGTGTTCTTGAGTTTTACAAACTCAAGACTTGGATTATGAGTTCCTATGGGGATTTTGAGTATTTGATGTTGGTATAATGTTGCTAAGCTATTGGGTGAATGTTTGGGGGATCAAAATGTTGATTTGAGGGGCTAGGGACCCGTTGGGGTCAGATTTGGAGCTTTGAAGCTCGAAGAACACGAAGTTGGAACCCAGAATTTCTGGTTTGGGCGCTGTAGCGCTAGGGTGGTAGTGCTACAGCGCTAGGTGCTCTATCTTGGAGGATTTTGATTCTATTTGTAGCATTGTAGCACCCAAAGGTAGCACTACATAGTCTTCAGAATGAGGTTTTTTTTTGGTACTTTTTGGGGTTTTGACCCGAGGGCTCGGGGGATGATTCCACCACCTTGTTTGGTGGAATTGGAGGTCCCGAGAGCGCGAGATTGGTCCTAGGATTGGGTTTTGGAACTTGAAATCATTGAAACACCATTTATGGTTGTGACTAGGTTATCGCTAGGGGCTTGGAAACAGGATCGTGCTCGAGAGTTGTTCATTGGTAACCTGTGCTTGGACCAAAGGTAAGAAAACTACACCCGGTATCTGATGCATAAGATACATGAGATTAGAGCATTGCATGAATGTTGAATATGACATTGATCAGAGCTTGAGTCTCTGTATTTGTGCATGATTATAATTATGCTTTTGATTATTGATTAAGCATGTTAAATGCATTATATATGAATATTTGACATATGATATATGTTTGTTTGCATTATCTCATTGAGGAAACACTGACTTATGGAAGGCCTAGGAAGCAAAAAGTGGGTAGGCGAAAGATAAACCGCTATGCTTCACGCGGGAAAAAGATCGTCAAGCCACGTAAGTGTAGCAATAATAGCCTTAATCACGCATGCAAATAAGTTCAGACAATGATGGGTATCCAGGATAAGGAATCTTGCCCTCCTGAGTGGATGACTATCAAGTCAATCCTAATTAGATGAGTGATTTAACACTGGTGGTTCCGATAACCATGTTGGGCTTATAGCCCTAAATAAAAGAGTGACAATTGTAAAAGTCACTAAGGTGGGTTCCGTTCCCTTTACAGATAAGTGATCACGTCACTAGCTTAAATTGAATAAATGATTGATAAGCAAGTCACCAATGCAAACCAATCAAGTGACCATAGAGTCACTACTGTGGGTACCGCTCCCTTAGCCATGTGACGGTAGGGTCACCTGGGCTTTACAAATAAGTGTTCCTTTCACTAGCTTAAACAAGGTAGGTATTTGATGAAATAGTCACCAACATAAACCTACCGAGTGACCATAGAGTCACTATTGTGGGTACCGCTCCCTTAGCCATGTGATATAGGTGTAATGCCCTAAACTCCAGGGACCGTTACGGTTCGCATTTTAAACAGTGCTAAACTCGCTAATCGAGTCATTTGGCCATAATCGTGTAACTAAGTATGATTAGCGGTTTAGGAATTAAATTTTTTGGTTAAGATATAACGTTTCACTAAAACGTTTACTGTATACATTGGGATCCCAAAAATATAATTTAAAGGTTCATTACAAGAAAATATTTACAACCAGCCGATCTAAGCGGCAAAACAGGGTTTAACCCTAGTTCCTCTTTCATCCCTCAGCCGTGGCGGTCGAGCAGCCGCATATGTACACATCGTCACCTAAGCTCTCCAACTCAAGGATGGTCCAACTTTCTTTTGCCTCTACCTGCACCATACAGCACCCGTGAGCTGAAGCCCAGCAAGAAAACTCAATATGCTCATGAACAGTAATAATAAGTCATCAAATCATAAGGTGCATGCCTAGCAATAATAGTCTTAATCACTCATGCAAATAAGTTATGATAATGTTGGGTATCCAGGATAAGGAATCCTGCCCTCCTGAATGGATGACTATCAAGTCAATCCTAATCAGATAAGTGATTTAACATTGGTGGTTCCGATAACCATGCTGGCTTATAGCCCTAAATAGAAGAGTGACAGTTGTAAAAGTCACTAAGATGGGTTCCGTTCCCATTAGCCATGTGACGATACAGTCACCTGGGCTTTACAAATAAGTGATCATTTCACTAGCTTAAATAAGATAGGTATTTGATGACATAGTCACCAACATTAACCTATCGAGTGACCATAGAGTCACTAACATGGGATTCTGTTTCCCTCAGCCATGTGACAAAGCAGTCACATAGGCCTTTGGCCCTGGCTCTGAGTAACTAGTCATAGACTAGACAAGCGCTTATAATTTTCATCGAACTTAGGGTCGGTCCGGCATCAATGCTCCATATGAGTCATTCAATGCAGATGTCGATTAGATCTAATCTTTTATCGGCTCTATGTTCAAGACGTTTATGCCGCTCCTGACTCTTAGGTCAATAACACACGACCAGTGCTCAGTACCGTTGTTGAACTTGACTAGTAAGTCACAGCTTCACAGACGGATCTGACACCATTGTTGATTCTAACTAGTAAGTCAGTGCCACACACAAGTAAGCAATGCTACCAGGCATATATCATATGTCAAATATCCGAATATAGGGCATTCAGCATGCTTACTTAACTATTGCTAGCATAATTAGGATCATGCACAAACACAGAGACTCAAGCTCTGATCAATCTCACATTTAACATTCATGGCATGCCCTAACCACATGTTTCTCGTGCATCACATGCATCACATTTAAACACTCGACATGCCTCAATAATAACCATGCATGTCATATACAGGGTGCAGTTTTCTTACCCTTGGTTCGAGCGAGAAATAACAATTGAATGACCCTTGAGAACGATCAATCCTTTAATCCCTTAGCGGTCACCTATTCATAACCAAATATGGGATTCCATCAATAAAATCAATAATAAAGATTCTCGGACCAAGACCTAGCCTCCGGGACATTAAATCCCACCAAACCGGGTAGTAGGAACGATCCCGAGGCACCTCCTCAAAGAAATCCCCCTAGAGGCACCTCCTCAAAGAAAGCATCCTCATCACGCACTCAACCACCACCAACACCACCTGCCCCAGCTGATTATGACACGAATTTATTTGTCAATAAGGACGCAGCTGATTTATTTACAAAGATTTATAAGAGATCGGTGGTAAGGGAAAGGGGGTTTGAGCTTAATGAGGCTACCACTGTACAAAACCCTGGTTATGACATTATCAAAGCTGAGATAGTGCGCCGTAAGTGGGGTTTCCTTTGTGACTCTACTCATGTGGGCTCAGCCAACTGCTCTCAGTTATATGAATTTTTTGCCAATTTCTCATATCAAGATGCAGAACAGAACAATTTTATCAGGGGTAAATTGGTGCCTACAACCTCTTATGCATTTAACCAATTACTGGGCCTTCCCTCATTGTCTGCACAAGAGGATGAACATTGGCAGTTGGCTCATTTTGAGGAGCCAGACTATGATGCTGTGGCTGCGGTTTTGAGTGTGGAAGGGGCACGTTTCAGTTATCATAATGGGAGGCCCAAAGAGTTGTTTAGGTGGCAGCTAAACCCAATTGCGAAGGCGTGGGTTTATTTTGTGAGTGCACGTTTACTGCCAACATCTCATCTGTCTTCTGTTGATCGAGAGCGTTGTTTGTTGGTGTATGCTATCATGACCCAAATGAAAGTTGATGTGGGCCGCATTATTCGCTATAGCATTCGCAACATCAGCAGATTCAATACTACAGCTGGTGTCGCTCATGGTACTTTCCTCTCGACCTTATGCAACACTTATGAGGTACCAGTCTACCCAAGCGATCTAGTCCGGAGGCCAATGGGGGCAATCAATCAGACTTTGTTTACGGCCTTCCCTCCAGCCTCTCTTACGCAGCCTGCCTCTAGTCAGCCAAATAAGCGGAGTCGGGCTGATGAAACAGTGGACCCTGATCAAGCTGAGGAGGAGGAAGCAGAAGAAGCAGGTCCCAGTAACCCACCTGCGAATTTGGCAATTGGAGGACCGATTGATGAGCACACGCAACGTACGCATGCTCGATTGGATTACCTTATTCAACAAAATCAATATTTAATCCAATCGCAGCAGGCGCAAAATCAGCACTATAATGACTTTATGGTGCAACAAAATGAGTATGGGCGGGCTCATATTGAGGAGTTGAACACTTTAGTCACGAGGTGGACTATGAGCTCTGCTGATGAGAATTACTTCACTCCACCGCCACAGTACACTCCATATCAGTGGCCGCCTCCACCACCTCCTCCGCCATACTGATGTGGCGTCAGGTAAGTTCTCTTCCCTTGTTCTTTTCTTTATCACATTGGGGACAATGTGCATCTTAAGTTTGGGGGGGAGCTTATTTTGTTTTATTTTTGTTTTCTGCGTTGTTTTTTCTGTGTTGTTTAGTGTAAATGTTAAGCCATCATTCTTGTTTGTAGTTGCTTTGTCTTTGCTCGTGAAAAGGAAATTGAATTCAACTGTGTGCTTGGTTCAATTGTTTTAGAGTTGAATTTAAAAAGTTTTGTGGGAAATTTTTAATATGTTTTGAAAAAAACAACATTTTGGATTTTATTATATGTGTTTGACTAGGGTTGGTGGAATGACAATTTGAATCTAATAGAACTTGCGTTATTTGGCCTTTGAGGCGAAATTCTTGATGACATGTGTTTAGAAAAATGATTTAGGCAATTTTATTGGATCGATTGTGCCTTTCAAGCCAACCTTGAGTTAATTATCCTTAGTTACCCTTTTTGAGCCTTAAACTTGGTTTTTGTTCTTGATTATACTATTTGAGCCTAAATTTCTTAACTTCTTTATTTGTGTTTTCCTTTCCTTTGTTATCATAAGCATATAATTTGTGGGAAAGAAGAAGGAAAAATAGTATGATTGTACAAAAAGAAGAGAGAGAGAGAAGTCTTTGAAAGAAAAAAAAAAAAAAAAGATCACTTTGTCACACTCCTTGATCATATATATATAGAAAATATTAAGTTTGGGGGAGTGTGATTGGAAAAAAAAAAGAGTGATAAGTCTAGAAAAAAAAAAAGCAAAAATGATACAAAAAGAAAAGAAGAAAATAATGAAAAGTGTTGTAATCTCTCTCTCTAATTGTATAAAAGGGTGATTTTTGGTGTGGTAAAGAGAAATTTGGTTGGTTTCAAGGTTTTTATGCTTATGGTAATGATTGAGCCTAAATGACAATTTCATCTACCCTCGCCTAAGCCTAACGCTATAACCTGTGAAAGTCCTTTTGATTTCAAAACACGTGTTGTTGACATTAGTGGAGAAGGTCAAGTAATGCAAGCATATTGAAGAGTTGGTTTGTGGAATTGTCTTGAATGAGTTGAGCATATATGATAGAATCCAAGTGTTGTAGTCATTTTCATGATATATTATTGATTTCCCTAATTGAACTGTATAAATTGGACTTTAAGGCAATTGAGCTGAAATTTTGGTTATAAATATTGTAATTGAGATTTCATGAGTTTTGGCAAAGCATTGTAGATGGTAATGATGGTTTAGCTTGTTCGTTTGTGTTTGCTTCTTTTTGTTAGTTTAACTTGGTCTTTACTCGAGGGCGAGTAAAGGTTAAGTTTGGGGGAGTTTGTTGAGTCTAGTTTTTATCATGTTTTGGTGATGTTTTTAGTAGTCTTTTATTTTGTTTTTCCTTCATTTAGTGCGGGTTTATGCTTTGTTTGTTTGTCTTTGTAAATATCAGGAATAATTGAGCATGTGGAAGAAAATGTCAAAGAAAGGGAAGAAATAACCGAGTTTTCCATCATATTTTGATAAAGAATGGTTCTCAACACAATTTGGAAGTGTTGGTGAAATTTTGGGATGAAAACTTGAAGAATTGAGAAATCCCTTAAGAGCCACGGCATGAGCAAAGTGGAGCCGCGGCTAGGTGGGAAACAGAAGCAATGTTTTTAAGGAAATTCTCGGGCCGCGGCATGGCTAGGGAGAGCCGCGGCATAGATGGGCACTCTGCCCAGAAATCGTTGATGCGGGCCGCGGCATGGCTTCAGAGGGCCGCAGCATTGAGAGGATCTTTTGCCCAGGAATTATGACACGGGCCGCGGCCCGCCTCTTTAAAAATCTGAAATCCTAGGTTTTAAATGACGAAAAGGAGAAGAAAAACGTACGTACGGATGAAGGGAGAAGTTCTGGTTTTGAAGGCTCAAGCTTAGAGTATTTTTACATGTTTTTCTTCCTGATGTTATCTTTAGTTTTTGTTGTGATTAGTACTATGACTATGAACTAATTTTCTGTTTAGGATGTTCAATTGAATCACTTGAATCTCTGTTATGACCTAATGCAATTTTAATTTCTTTCTTCTTCAATCTTCTTCAATTCCATATGACCTGTTCTTATAGATTGATTATTGATTGGCCATCTTTAGTCAGATATATATGTTATTAAGTCAAAATCTGAGAAGTGAGATTTAATTCTGCTGTGGTTATATTGGACATAATTTTAATTTAGAACGAAAGTATCTGAATTAATTGTGTAACTGTTATTAAGTTGATTGAGATTAATGCTACCTTTGTGGTTCAATTTACCATAGAAATATAGGAAATTGTCACCTAGGTTTAGTTTATAATTCATAGTATGATTATAGGCTGCTGTATCAACTTGTTAATTGAATTAGGTAAAAATAAGAAGAATTCACACTTTGCATTAGGGAATAATAGGGAGGATAGTTGATGAGATTGAATATCCTAATTGTTTCTCAGTGATTAAATTAAAAGTTTTACTATTAGTTATTATTCTATTTAATTTTCGATTATTATTTCTGCACTTTATTGTTTCTTTTGCTGTATTTTACAAAAATCAAGAATTTCAATTCATCAAATAGAACAAGAAATTAATTGACTGGTAATTGATAAATCAGTCCTTGAGGACGATACTTGGTTTTACCATTTTATTACGAATTTGCGACTGTGTGCACTTGCATAGCAAAATTATATCAACACCTCCTTCCTTAACAGCCCCCAAGGGAAAAATTGCCATTTCCCATTTAATACCGCTAATCATAATTAACATCCTCCAATTCCCATTATTCATAATATTCTCAAATGCTAATAAATCACATCCCATTACCCTTTAATTCCCGGCAATGTTCTAATCACCAAATTACCCCGAGACTCTCCCCGAGCCCCGAAACTAACCCCGTTATGACCAGATCGATAACTTGCATTCAAAGATCGTCTCATGCGGAATGACTCGAAAAAATCCACATATAATGTGGTATTATTCATAATTCACCCACATGCATGAAAATGCACAATTACGCCCTCACCGGGCCAAATTACCAAAATGCCCTTATAATTAAAAATGAACCCATATGCATGCATTTTTCATCATATTATAATAAAATTCACATAAATATGCATGTAATCATTTATTGGCATAATAAATCAATTATGGCCCTCCCGGCCTCCTAATCAAGGTCCTAAACCTTATTAGAGATTTTGGGGAATTACAATAGGGTCACCTGGGCCTTTGGCCCCGACTTTGAGTAACTAGTCATAGAACTAGGCAAGTGCTTATAATTTTCATCGAACTTAGGGTCGGTCCAGCATTAATGCTCCATGTGAGTCATTCAATGCAGATATTGATTAGATATAATCTTTTATCGGCTCTGCGTTCATGACGCTTATGCCGTTTCTGACTCTTAGGTCAGTAACACACGACCAGTGCTCAGTACTGTTGTTGAACTTGGCTAGTAAGTCACAGCTTCACAGACGGATTTGACACCATTGCCGATTCTGACTAGTAAGTCAGTGCCACACACAAGTAAACAATGCTACCAGGCATATATCATATGTCAAATATCTGAATATAGGGCATTCAACATGCTTACTTAACAACTGCTAACATAATTAGGATCATGCACGAACACAGAGGCTCAAGCTCTGATCAAATCCCACATTTAACATTCATGGCATGCCCTAACCACCTGTTTCTCATGCATCACATTTAATCACCTGACATGCCTCAATAATAACCATGCATGCCATATATATAGGGTGCAGTTTTCTTACCTTTGGTCCAAGCACAGGTTACTAATAAATGAGCCACAAGCACGATCTTGATTTCAATCCCCTATTGATAACCTAGTCACAACCATAATATAAAACCTCATCAAAATGAGTAAATAAATACTTCCAAACCCAACCCAAGCCTCCGGGACGTCAAATCCCACTCAACACGGTAGTAGGATCGATCCTAGGCCCTTAGAGTTTAGTTCCCATGACAAAAACACAATTCTGGCAACTTTTTCCCTTAAGGGTCGTGGCCCTCCATGCACCATGCCGCAGCCCGCCCCCCTGACAGAGCCCTCCTCCTTCTTCAACAAGCTTGGGCCGCGGCGCCCTAGAATAGGGCAGCGGCCCAACCATAAACCAGCCATTTTTCCTCGTTTTCTCCTTTTTAAAACCTTCCAAAAACCTATCCACACATCTCCAAACTCAAAAATCAAAGTTCCCAAACTTCCCCATGATCCAAAACCAACAAAACCCAAGCTTCAATTCAATCAAAAACTCATCAAAACGCAAAGTCCAATTCAAGCTTAAAAACTTTAAAAAACTTAGAACTTAAAACTTGAATTACCTTCAATTGAGTTGTTTCCCAACTAAATCATCCGGCTAATAAGCTTCTAATCTTTCCTAGGATCGCTATGCCTTGATCCTTGCTTGAATCCGAGTCCTAGAACTCAAGTTTCCTTCGAAAATGCGATCGGGAGACGAATATGGAACTTAGAATGAGAGAGAACGTTCTGAACATTCTTTTTAATTCTTAACATGTTACTTCAAGCTTAAGTAGCCTCCAACAAATCCTAATGCTCGGGGTCCCGAAAATGTCCCCGGGGGCAAAATAGTCAAAACCTCCAGAATTTCCCCCCTGATCTTACTAACTCCCAATTTATCATCAAATTCTTATTCCCATTACCTAATAACCCTGTAATGCACTAAATACCCCTTGACTCACTTCGAGTCAAGTACAAACCCCGTTGTGACTTTCCCACTAGTTTACCTCCTAGGATCGTCTCGTGCTGAGTAACCCTGGCATAACCAAATAATAATAAAGCACCACACACATATCATATATATGCCAAATATGCCCGAAATGACCAAAATATGAAAATCACCCAAATAATCAAAAATGGGTTCACATGAATATTTAATACACCTAAACATGCATATAATCATTTAATAACATAATAAATGAATTATGGCCCTCCCGGCCTCCTAATCAAGGTCCTAAACCTTATTAGGAAATTTTGGGACATTACAACAGCTCATTGGATTGATAATAATTGGGCATACCAAAAAATAATTATTACCTTTTGCCAAGTGATAGATCATAATGGGAAACTATTGGCAAAGAGATCGAGCGATGTTTGAATGATTAAGGTATTTCTAAGTTGTTTACCATTGCGGTAGACAACGCTTCCTCTAATGATGTTGCCATTAGGTACTTGAAAAGGAAGTTCAGAGAGAAAGAGAAAGGACTTATTTTGGTAGGAAAGTTCTTACATATGAGGTGTTGTGCTCATATAGTAAACTTGATTGTCAGTGAAGGATTGAAGGAAAAACATGAGTCCATTGTTGCAATTAGAAATGCTGTGAGATATGTTAGGTATTCCCCTTCTAGGCTTATAACGTTTAAGGAATGTGTGAAAGAGGAAGGGATCAAATGCAAGGGACTTCTCTGTTTAGATGTCCAAACAAGGTGAAACTCGACATTCCTCATGCTTAATTGTGCACTCAAATTTCGAAAGGCATTTGAAAGAATGGAAGATGATGGAAATTATTCGAAATATTTTAATGAGGCTGACAAAGATGGGAAGCCAAAGGAGGGACCACCATCTGAAAAACATTGGCAGGATGCGTTAGTTTTTGTGAGATTTCTTAAGACATTTTATGATGTAACATTGAAGTTTAGTGGGTCCACATACATCACCGCCAATAAGTACTTCATTGAAATATGCACACATGCAATAAGATTTGAATGACTTAATACTTGATGATGAGGAGGATGAGTTTGTTGCGTTGCATGACAAAGAATATGAAGCAGAAATATGACAAGTATTGGGGAAAGCTTGATGAATGTAATGAGGCACTTCTGATTGCCTTGGTTCTTGACCCCAGATACAAGCTTGATTATCTCCATCATTGCTTTGGTGATATTCATGATGATGTAACGTGCACTATGATGGTTAAATGGGTGGAACAAGCTATACGGGCAATGTTTGATCAATATCATGAGTCAATTGATACACATGTTGATCAATCAATGACTCAGTCTCAAGCTATTGTTTCTGGTTCATCCTCATATGTCATGTCTGCTCGGCCTACCACCAGTAGTACCAGTAACAAGATTAAGAGGTCACGTAACTTGAATGATGAGTATGTGGCGCAAAAAATGGAGAAGGAGGGTGGTAAGACAAAAAATGAGGCCGATAAGTACTTGGAAGAGGCATAAGAGCTACCAAGTCAAAATTTTGATGTTTTGGAATGGTGGGCAAGTAGTGGATGCAAATACAAGATCTTGTCGACCATGGCTCGTGATGTGTTAGCTATACCAGTTACCACAGTTGCTTATGAGGCGGCATTTTCAACTGGGGGTCAAATTGTGGATCCTTTTAGGAGTTCATTGAGCCCAAGGATGGTTGAAGCATTAATTTGTCTCAAGAATTGGTGGAGCGATTCACATCAACCTATCATCGCTCGAGACTACATGGATGAAGCAGAAGTGCTTCAAACCTCTAATGATCTTGAGTTTGGTAATTTTATTACGAATTTTCATTATTTCAATTCAAGTGTCTAAGTGTTTTATATTATAATATTTATCTTTATTTTAGTAATATTTTCAGAGATGATGACCGATGCTAGCTGTTATACCCAAAAATTGGAGATCAAATGACGTGGCAATAAAGGTGACAAGTGGCAGTGCATGGTCAGTAAAAGACACATTAATAGTCAATAAATACATTGACTCCTCAGAGTGGTGATAAAGGGACCCGGTAGACTGACGAAGAATTTGGACTGCTTGAAAGATGTCATAACCAAGCCAAGTGCACCTTGGTCCGAGGAAAGCTAAGGAGAGTGCATCCTAGGAGGCTAAGGAGAATGCATCCTAGGAGAGCTAAGGAGAGTGCATCCTAGGAGGCTAAGGAGAATGCATCCTAGGAAGCTAAGGAGAATGCATCCTAGGAGAGCTAAGGAGAGTGCATCCTAGGAGGCTAAGGAGAGTGCATCCTAGGAGAGCTAAGGAGAGTGCATCCTAGGAGACCCCAAGGATGTGGTCCGAGGAGAGCCCAAGGGACTTTGGTCCGAGGAGAACCCAAGAGAGTGGTCCTAGGAGACCCCAAGAGAGTGGTCCTAGGAGACCCCAAGGATGTTAGAGGAGAGAAGTGCATGTCCACCATGCACAAGTCCTACCAGCAAGTGTATGTCCGACCAGCATGTGTATGATTGACTAGAGTGGAGGTGAGGTGGATCAACTAGCTAGAGGAGGACTAAGTCAAGATTCCCAGAAACAGCTTCAACAAGAACCGGTCTTGGCGCGCGGGAATCTCTCATTCTTCCCACAAATGGGGGGTTTGGTTACATTTTGAATGTTTTTTGTAATTTAAATGTAATAAATATAATAAAATATCCCGATTCTAGGGGATATCAGATGTATGACCCTAAGCCTATAAATAGAGGGCTTATGGGATTAGAGAGGGGTTCTTCTTCTTCTTTTTGGGTCTGAGTATTCTAGAGAGAGAAAATTTGGGTCTGAGTATTCTAGAGAGAGAAAGTGCTGGTATTTGAAAGGATTCTTGTATTTTTGCAATCTGTACTGAAGAAACTCAGTTGACTCAGTCCATCTGATCTTGAGTACAGATCTATAATCACAACTCTAAGTGGATTAGGCTATTACCGACTGATCGGGGCTGAACCACTATAAAATCTCTTGTGTTATTTACTTTCATTGATTAAACTGTCTGTTGTCGTTTACATTCTCTTGAAGGCTTGTCGTTATTGACGTTCTCACGTCGTTGGCTAAAAACACAGTCAACACTAGCGTTCCCTTTGTTCATGCTCCATCTTTAGTTTCAGCCTCAGCAGCCTCATCGTCTGCACAACAATCCGTGAATTGAAGTTTATTTGGGAATCATGGTTGTATTTTTTGGACTTTATGAACCAAATTTTTTAGTGTTTACTATTTAGTATTTGGACGTTTGTACCTATTTTGGACTTTGGACTTTATGACTTCTTTTATTTTCTTATGTTTGTATTTTGAATTTGAACTTTTGATGGACATTAGTTAGAGAAGAGACTTTATGAAGTTTCTAACTTTCTATAAATTGTGTTGAAACTTGAAATTATGTTTGGCATGATGAAAATTATATTTGTTTTTATACATTATGTTCAAATTAAGTTTCTAAAACAACATGACAAACGTAAAAAAAATTACAAGACAAAAGTAAAAAAAAAATCAAAAAATGACATTTTTGAAAGAAAAAAAACTGTCAAAGCCCATTGAAGGCCCAAACCCGAAAATAGAACATTTGACACTCGAACCCAAGCCAACCCGACCCGAGCCCACCCGACACCCGAAACCCAAAAATGTTTTAAATCCAAATTTTTTTCAGGCAGGTTCGGTACCATTTTCTTACACCCGATCCTGACCAAACCCGAACCAGAGCACCCGAAAACCCGTCTGATATTTCGCCCTACTTTCCAGCGTGCTTTGTCCTCACTCGCACGCTTCCTGGGAAATCTTCCCAGGAGGTCACCCATCATGAGACTACTCTAGGTCAAGCATACTTAACTTTGGAGTTCTCAAGTGATGTTCTATCGAAAAGAAGATGCAACTTGTTGGCATAGGTAGTACCCATCAATCCATTTAAGCCCTCTTCAACTATGTAGTCCCATATCTACACAGTCTTAGAATCATCATACTTGACCTTCCCCAAGCGATGTGGGATTGCACAGCTTTACCCAGTCTTTCCCCCTACAAATCACGGGATACTGACTTGCACAATCACCCCTCCTTAGGGGACCGACATCCCCGTCGGCCACACTTTCGGCTGGGTCAAGGCGCTGGTACCATTTGTAATGCCCCACATCACTATGTTTGCTTCATGGAATGACGACTGACCCTAAAAACAAACACGAGTCTTTCCAGCAGTCCAAATCGACCCTAAGACACCAAAGAATCACGCCACAACCACCTTGGTCGAAGTGTTTGTTGCGTAAATTTAAGCAATTAAAATGTGCAAGTATACACAGTCGGCAACGAGTAATATAGTAGTAAATGAGTATCGTCTCCACAGGGATTTTAAACTAAATAATTGCAAAATCAACTAAAGAACAATTTAAAAATAAGATAACAAAATTAAGAACATGATTGGAATATGAATCTGAAATTTAATGGGTATACGTAATTTCAATTAAAATAAAATGAAGAACTCAGAAAAAATTAATTCAGAGAAGATCTATGTGAACAATTAGATCTGGATGGCTATTTCCCCTGTATAAATTGCCCAGTTGTTATAGCAATGGTTCAGCAATGGTTCAGCAATCAAGCACAGAGTTAACCGATTTCACAAGAGACCAGTAAGCTTTTTCCAAAACCCACTGATATACTTTCACAACTCAATTCAACATATTCCTATATTAAATCAGGTTGCAAACAGTCATTAAATCACCAAATCTCAGGTTATACAAGGTAGCAAAACATTCCTATTTTACTACTAAGATTTACCTAAAATGGCATTTCTCTTGCATCATTTAAGTGTATTCAGCTAGACAAATTCTTTCCAAAATCAGATCTAGCTAGTTAATTGTTAGTTATGGCCAGTAAACAACAATCATTGAGCATTAATTACACTTAAATGAACAATGGCAAAATTACTAAACTCATGCATTGAATCAATACTTCATCATATAGGGTTCATAGCCACCCAAATCTTAAGGAAATTAGTTCATGTCTGAAATCAAGATTACAAAACCAGCTGAAATGAAATCATCCATAATACTCAGTTCACAAATTAGATAATAAGAAGATACACTACAAAATGAGGAGGGTAGAAGAAAGAGTTAGAAGGATTTTTGTTGTGCTAAATCCTCCTAGCCGTGAGCCTTGTTGACCTTCCTCTTCTGTGTATCCTCTCTGTTTTTCCTCTTTTTTTTCTCTGTACTTTTTCTTTCTCTGATGGTAATGGTTAGAATTAGAAATCTCCAAAATGGTCCTGCCTTTCTATTTCGGCTGGGTCCTTTTTCTAGGGTACTTTCCCTTACCCTAATTAGATAGCCCATTTCCATCTTTGGTCCCTCTCTTACCACCTCAGCCAGCTGACTTATTACATTAAAATAGATGCCACATAGGTGCTGAGGTAATTACTTAAGTGCAGCTGGCTTTTGTTCACGTCATCTGTCTTCTCCCCAGGATTGCTATGCGTTTGGCCTACAGCATCGAAACAGCAATGCTCCCCTTTCAGTCCCCGTTTTCCTTCTGCTCCCTTTAATTCCCTTTGGCACTTTAAAGGTTCCTTTCCTGAATGACAAAACACACAAATTTACATAAATATTTATAATTACTAACAGCAACTCACAGACTCTTAAATGGACTCACTACTTAAAACATAAAAGTTAAAGTTGAACAAATTTACAATTAACACACTTTCATTACTCTTTTCAACCTAAAAACAAGCTCAAAGATCATAAAAATAACTCTAAATCATAGAGTTATCAGTCTTCTTCTCCAACGCCGGTGTATCGCCAACAATGGAGCTCAAAATTGGTTTTTCTTGTTCTGGACCATTTCAGCCTGTTTCTTCACGTTCAAGCCGATTCTTGGAGTCCCCTAAGCTTGTTTGTCACCAACCACGCACACCATACAATCTTAAACACCCTTAAATAAAAAATTATCAAAGAATATGCATTTTCTTAGATAAAAATGGTGAATCACAATCTAGGACCTTATAATTGTTTTTCCCACACTAAAAAGGTTTATTTCCTCCCCTAGAATGATTCTAAAATGTCCAATATTGCCCAAATTTTCCCAAGTGCAAGAACTAAAAAATTTATTCTCTTTTAAAAAAAAAAAAAAATGATAACTGCATTCTCTCTCTTCAACCCTTTGCTTCCCTCTCTATTTCCACGATTTCTTTCCTTCAAATTATCATGGTAAACAAATTTTAAAAATGTTTAGAAAATAAGTTAGCGTTTGAAGTGGTAAGACCCTCTTTTCAAGGAATTCTTTATATTATTTTTAAAATATATATAATAATAATAAACTAAGGTTCCACAACTGATATCATCAATTAAATTTAAAAAATTTGACCAATTTTATGAATATTTAATCATGTTAAATAAGAGAAATAAAGTCTCTAAAATGCCCCTTGAACCAATCCCAAACTTGATGGTATTATGGTCTTTTCGCAAATTCAATTATTTAATATTATGGCAAACCAAAAAAATTACACATAATATGATAAAATAATTTCAAGCATATTATTATTACTATTATGCTCATAATACTAATAATTTTTAATTAAATAAATAACAACTTAACCCGAGCCGTTATTTATTCACTTGATATTATTCTCATGTTGTGATTCCACAAAAACTCAAACATGAGAAACTATGAATTTTATTTCCATTGGAAATCATACATATCCAATATTCCATCAAAGGAAAAGAAAAAAAAAAGACAAAGATGCACACAGTGGAAAAATTACGAAATTGTCATTTCGGGAAAACGAATATTACAATTATCCCCCCTGAAAAGAAATTTCGTCCCGAAATTTTATTCAAACAACTCAGGAAACTGCTGCAACATATTAGACTCTAATTCCCAGGTTGCCTCCTCAACAACATTGTTCCTCCACAATACCTTTACCAAGGAAATTGTCTTATTCCTTAGGATTTTGTTCTGTCGATCGAGTATTTTCACTAGACGCTCATCGAATAGCAAATCCTCCTACAAACCCAAGGTCTCGTAGCTCAGCACATGCGATGGTTCAGATACATATTTTTAAAGTTGTGACACATGAAATACATCGTGCACCTCGTGCAATGATGATGGTAAAGCTACCCTGTAAGCCACATTGCCCACTCTATCCAAAATCTCAAAAGGTTTGACATATCTGGGACTTAGCTTTCTCTTCTTGCCAAACCTCTTCACTGAGATTCCTTTCCTTGGTGTCACACGCAGAAATACATGATCACCAACTTCAAACTCAACATGCTTGCGCTTTAGGTCTGCATAAGACTTTTGTCTGCTCTGAGCTGTGACCATTCTAGCCTTAATTTTCTGAATAGGCTCATTTGTGTGTTGCACTGCATCTGGTCCAAGTAGTTTTCTCGCTCCCAGTTCATCCCAGTGAAGACCTCGATGGTAGATTGGTAGTTGTTGTTGAACAAAAACTCAATTAGTGGCAAGTATCTACTCCAGGATCCCTGAAAGTCAATGACACACGCTCTGAGCATATCTTCTAAGATCTAATTTGTTCTCTCGGTCTGACCATCCGTTTCTGGGTGATAAGTTGTACTGTACTTCAACCGAGCTCCCATTGCTCTCTGCAAACTCTCCCAAAATGATGATGTAAACCGAGCATCCCGATCACACACAATAGAGTTCAGTGTCCCATGTAGTCATACTATCTCATTCATGTACAACTTGGCGAACTGATCCATAGAATAAGTCATGTGCACTGGTAGGAAGTGAGCCGACTTGGTATACCTATCCACAATTACCCAAAATGCATCGTGCTGATTTGTGGTCCTAGGTAACCCCGTCACAAAATCCATAGATATCTCATCCCACTTCCACTCAGGAATATTCAACGATTGTAGTAGCCCCGCTGGTCTTTGATGTTCTGCCTTAACCTGCTGACAGGTTAAGCATTTTGCCACATATTGTTATATTATTTCATATAATATAATATTAGATTAAATAATGTGACAAAATTTGATTTGTCACACCTTGTAACATATTATTGAGAGTCACAAAATTGGACACATATGTGTGCCCAAATGTGACATATTTTGGAGTTACAAAATCAGTTACAAATTTGTAACTCCCAAATATTACCCAATAATGTGTATATTATATGTTACACATTAGAGATTGGATTTCATAAAGCCATTATGAAATATGGCTGTTGGAGATATGATTTTAACCCCAATAATGTGTTTTGGGAGTTACAAAATCATTTGGGAGGGTTTGGAACCGTTTGGAAAAACAGCACATTTTCAAGTGCTGAAAATGGGTTGTGGTCGCGGCCTGGGGAACAGAGAGCAGTGGCCGCGGCCACTGGTGCATTTCAGGCCAAATTTTCAGTTTTTTCCAAATGTGTTGAACGGTTCTAAAAACCCAAAAAACTCTCAAATCTCAATTTTAATTCCATATTAATCCAATTAAACATTGGTAACAACCATGGGGGTTGGTGGAATTTGAAATCCAAAAGGTATCTCAAACTCTATGAATAGGAGCCTAATGCTCACTTGTATGACACACCATTTTTCATCCACAAAGCACTTGGCTGAAAAATACACCTTGAGGCTTGATTATTCCAGAGATCTATTTCCTTGAGAGATCCCTTAGTGCTTAGAGAATAGGGGGAAATAAGCTTTTGGACAAAGGTCTTGAACCTTGTTCAAGTTGGTGATCCCCACTACTCTACACTTTGGTTGTGTGAGAGTTTGTTTGTGTTTTCATTCTTTTGTTCTTCTTATTTATTTGTATTATTATAGTATTGAGTTTGTAATCTTCTTCTTCTACATCTTTCTAGTTAATTGTATTTTGAGCAATTGAGTTGTAATATTTATTTAATCAATTACCTTGTCTATTGTATTTTTTGCATAGAGTTGTAATTTTTGGTTTTTCCACTTTTTCCATTGAGCAATAAAATAATATTCTCTAACAATCAAAAGCTTAAATTCCTTTTCAATGGAAGGAGAAACCATGGAGATCATATGAGGATCCAACTTTGAAAAGATGGTAAGATAAGGTAATGTTCTTTTTTGGTTTTCTTAGAAGATCTAATGGCTTTCATATAGTGATAGAAATGAGAAGAAGAAAATTTTATAAATGGGGTTCATTGTTTTCTAATCTCCTTTGTTTTTCAAATATAGTGGTTAGATTAGAAGATAATTCAATATGTTGAGTTTTTGTTATATGTGATTAATGTGCAAACAATCTAGTAGATTATTGGGTAATATGCTAGTATGTTATAGAATTATCTTATTATGAGATAATGATAAATTATTAAGATGACAATTTTATGAGTTTTATATGACATGCCTATATATTGATTTTCTGAATCAATAGAATATATCAATATGTGGATATGTGAATTATTGTATGATATTTGTGATATATAATATTATTATGAGATTAACAATTCATGCTAATATGATGGATATATATTGACAAATTGTGTGAAATTTCTTTGAGACATAATTATGTTAATATATAAATGTATATTGATTTATACATGAGAATTATCATGATTATTATGATATGTCATATAATATGATTATTAAGGTGATAATAATGTAAATATGTTTATCATATATTATTGAAATGTGATGAGTTACCATTTATTTGGTAAATAAAGAGAATTATTTGAGAAATTAAATTTCTCATTTAAGTGTTGACCATCTCATTTTATGAGATAAGAAAAGATGAAACTAAGGGGGTTACATCTTTTAATGGTTGTGTCTTGCCATTACAAGAAAAATGGATCAAAGTGGATTAAAAAATTGTGGGATGACATATTGACTCAATAGACTTATAGTCTAAAGAATGGTCAAAAGAGAAAATATTTGAGAATTATTTAGTGACAATAATTCTTAAACATTGAATATCTCAATGAGGAGACATTTCAAAATTGGAGAAGCAATTTTGAATCTTTACACCAATGGTGAATAAAATAGAACTTTATTCATTTTGGTTACACTACAAGAAATTCGGCATTTACCTACCAATTTTATTTGTGGGTAAAAATGGTGCATTGGTAGGTAAATCCCTTTACCTACCAATTTTGACCAATAACCTATTGGTAGGTAATAGTTAGTCGAGAAAGGTATTATTACCTACGATTAGTATATTGGTAAGTAAAAATCGTGTGGGCCCCACAAAAAATGAGTCAGCGTCATTGACCTAGTGTTTGACGTGGCATTATACGTGGCAAGTGATGTGGCACTCCACATGGCAATTATGTATCAGGGAAGCTGACATGGAAAATGACGTGTCTTCCACCGTGGCAGGTGACATGGCAGATGATGTGGCACGTAACAGTAGCTTATTGGGCCACGTGGCAGTGTATCAGAGTCAGACATTTACCTACACTTAAATATGTGTATGCAATAATTTAATTTATTGGTAGGTATTAAGGTCTCACATTTACCTATACTTAAATATGTGCAGGCAATAGTATAATTTATTGGTAGGTAGTATTGAATTATTATTTTGGAAAATATTTAAAATTAATTATTTATAGATGATAAATTAATTTAATTAATTAAAAAACAAATAGCTTTTATAAAATTAAATAAACATATATTATAAAATGTTCAAACAAACAAACATCTAAGATAAAATATCCATAATAATTTATCTTTAAAGTTTTGAATTAAAAACATAAAAAAAACTAAGAATCATCTTGTTCCTCTAGCATTGAAGGGACGGGAGAATTTCTGACATTTGCATCAGAACATTGATCTGACGGAGGCAGTGGCATCATATTGTTTTTCCTTAGTATTTCTACAACGATACTTAGTTGGTCATTTGTAGAATCAAGTCGGTTGTTTGCTTTATCAAGACGTTGGGCTAGCTCATCATATGTTGGCTTATTTGACTCAGTTGGATTGCGTTGGGAAGTAGAAGTTGTACTTGAAAAAGATCGACCCCAACCTTTCAAGTGTGCAGAAGAGCGTCCAAGAATACGCTCCATAATGTATTTATCAGACATTTCTTCTGGAGTGTGTTGAGCCCTTAACGCCATCATTTTATCCTATATACTCAATTTATTTTCTAATTAGTAATGATAATTATAAAAAAGTTACCAAATTAAAAATTAAAATTTATACTTACATATATTTCTGCTAAATCTGGTCCAGTCCATATTCCTTTTTTCTCATCATAATGTTTTAGACGCCAAGTCTCGATTTGGCCAGTGGAAGAAGCTAACACCATTCCCCTTCTAATGTGATGTCGCAGTGTTGAAACTGATCCATTTCTAGACTCCCACTTTCTCTTTGAACGATTAGCAGTATTCTTCAATGACCTTTCCTAAAAAAGAGAATAAGAAAAGTTATTAACACAAATAAAATTGTAATTTTAAGAAAATAAGTAATTACCTTAAATTCGTTGGAAAACCAACGATCACACAACATCTCCCAATCTTGTTGGCGATCATCCTTCAAATCAGGATGTCGTTTCCTCTTTGCCATTTCAACATCTTCTTCTCCTCCAATTTCTTTGAAATATCCATGTAACTTGTACTTGAAATTCGTCCAAGCTTTTCTCATTTGATCATCAATGCATTTTATAGTGGTCTCATCATGCAAGTTAATATCAAATGAATCCTACAATTATATAAAATAAAATTAATAATTTTTTTATATTAGTTTAATTTATAACTGAATTTTTTTTAATATAAAACCTACCACAAGAAAATGTCGTAATGGAGTTCTCACATCCTCGAGGAAAAATCTCCAATCCTTGTAATGAAATGTGCCATGGTTGCGAACAACAAATCCAATCTCATTATTAAATTTTTCAGCATTTCCACAAATAGGCTGACGACACTCAGCTTCAAATACAACAGGTAACTTCCCACTTTGAGTTGCCTTAGCATCACTAGCAGTTTTGTATCCATGAGTAGGCCCACGTGTTTTGCTACTACTAGGAGCGGTTAATTCTATATAAAAAAAACTATAAGTTTAAATTCATCCTAATTTTAAAACAATCAAATGTAAAATGTATGAGACATACCAGATGGTGTTTAAGATACATTATGTCCAGTGGCAGAGTCGGCAGCGGAGACAACTTGTTGACTCTGAACAATAGGGGGAATGCTAACTTCAGGTGGATCACCCTGAGTAGTAGAGCGGGCGGTGGGGGCATTTGGTCGAGGTGGTAGAACATGAATAGTAGAGCGAGTGATACGAACATCTGGTTGTTGACTAGGCTGCTGAGTATGAATGGTGGAACGAGTAGTGCGACCAGGTTGTTGCCTAGCAGTATTAGACTCATCAACTAGTCCATCTTGTTGAGCATGGGCAATGGAACAAGTTGTACGACGTCCAGGTGCCATGATAACTAACAATTTTATAAAATAAAAAAAAGATTAGAATACATATATAGAGACTACGTGTATAGAACGCATAGAATACATGTAAAATAAAAAAAAATGATCACTAACAATTTTATAAAATAAAAAAAAGATTAGAATACATATATAGAGACTACATGTATAGAACGCATAGAATACATGCAAATTTTAAAAAAATGATAACTAACAATTTTTTTAAGATTCCGTGTCATCATCAAATTGTTCTTCTAAATCATTTTCTGTCTCACTATCACTAGAACGTATCACTTCTCCATCAAAGAAGATATCTCCATCATCAAAATCATTGTTAAGTTCAATAAATTCATCTTCATCTACTTCCCCGCCAATATTCATTTGAACAAACTCGCTTGAAAGAGTTAAAGGTGCAACATCTCTACGCACTAAAGAGGAACTTTCAATCAAATCCTCAGTCGGTTAAAAAGGTGGCAATTGAAATGAATGGTCTTCTTGAAAAACATCATTATTCAAGAAGTCATCCTCGACATGGGATATTTCTGGAATGTCATAAATGGATCGATGATTTACTTTTTGAACAATTCTCCAATTTAAACCATGCTTCATGTCAAGCAAATAAAAAACTTGTTGTGCTTGAGTTGCCAGAATGAATGGTTCGTCGGGAAACCAATTTGTGGACGTGTTAATGAATGTCAAGTTATGGTCCACAAAAATAGAGTTTCCTTTAGGATTTGAATTATACCACTTGCAACGAAATAAAAATACTTTCCGATCAAAAAGAAATGACAATTGTAAAATCTCGAGCAAAACCCCATAATACATAATAGTATCGTTGTCATGGTCCCCTTCAGTGCAAACTCCAGAACATTGTGTACGAAGATTATCATCACAATCCTTGCACCGAAAACGAACACCATTTACAATACAACTATGATAACTAATGTATCGTTCTAATGGACCTTGAGATAGAGAATATAAATCATCATTTGCGAGAGAAGATTGTTGGACTCGCAGTTCAGATATCTACATGAAGAAAGAAACATATTACTTAGAAATTTCTTAAATGGGGAACCAATTCTAATGATAACCCCATATATACCTTTGTCTTAAACCAAGAAGGGAATTCTTCCATTTGGGCAGTAAGAATTTGTTCGCTTGAAAGGCCCCTTTCTTCCAACAATGTTTTATGCTCACTACATATATCAAATTGATATGAATTAGTAAGTGAAATATAAATGTATATTGTTGGAGTAGTAAAGAAGATTATTACTTACTCGAGATAGTCTTGAATAACATCAACACAATTATTCAATATATACCATTGAATGATTTTACTGAAAGAATCCAACAATTTGACAGATGACGCCCCTATTGGACGAACAATGGAATTGAAAATGTCAAATTGATGACTTGTAGAAGGAAAATCCCAATTACGCTCAGAACGCGTGAATCTCGTCTCTATGTTAGAAACATATCTTGACAAGAAAGTTATAGCTTCATCTATAACAAAGGCTTCTGCAATTGAACCATCAGGTCGTGACATGTTTCTGACATACTTTTTGTACAACCCCATATGACGTTCAGTCCCAAACATCCACCGTGAAGCCACTGGGCCACCTAACAACACTTGATCTGGTAGGTGCACACAAAGATGAACCATTATGGTAAAAAACGATGGAGGGAATATTTTCTCCAATTTACACAAGATAATAACAATTCCATCCTTCAATTCAGTTATATCATCAACTTGAATAGTTTTTGCACAAATCTTTTGAAAGAACTGACATAGCTCAATCAAAGTTGTTCAAATTTCCTTCGTTAGAAAAGGTAATATGGCAACTGGTAATATTTTTTGAAGTAATACATGACAATCATGGCTTTTCATGCCACCTAGTTTGTCATTATCAATTACACATCGACTTATATTTGAAGCATATCCATCCGGTAATCTAACACTTCGAATGAATTTACAAAATTCCTTGCATTCTTCTTTAGCCAAAGTATAGCTCGCATGGGGTTTTTCAATCTTATTGTTGGATGACTTCTTCAACCAAAGATCAGGGCAAATTTTCAAATTTTCTAAATCTTTACGAGCCTTCAGCGTGTCCTTCGATTTACCCTCAATATCTAAAAGTGTTCCAATAATGTTATCACAAACATTTTTCTCTATATGCATCACATCAAGATTATGACGTAATAAGAGTTGTGACCAATACGGCAATTCAAACAAAACACTTTTTTTACACCAGTTCAACTCATTCTCTCCACGCTTACGCTTACTTGAACAATTACTTGGCGCCTTACCAGTTGTGCGAGTTGGAACTTGTTCAAGTTGTTTTAAAATTTTAGTACCAGTAAAAGTTCGAGGTGGGGGACGTAACTCAATAGACCCATCATAGTCTCTACTCTTTCGCCAAGAATGGTTGCTTTTCAAATAACATCGATGCCCCATGAAACATTGTTTGTCAGTTATTCTTTTATGTCTTGTATCTTCCAAACAAACGGGGCATGCTAATTTCCCAGCGGTGCTCCACCCTGATAAATAGGCATAAGCAGGAAAATCACTAATTGTCCATAAGAGAGCGGCTCGAAGTTTAAACATACACCGTTCATATGAATCATACGCCTCAATGCCCTCCCATAACTCCTTAAGTTCATCAATTAGTGGTCTCAAAAACACATCGTAGTCTTTTCCAAGAGATTTGGGTCCTGGTATTAGCAATGACATGAGATAATTTGTTCCATTCGGAGAAGCCCAAGGTGGCATGTTATATGGAATTAATATCACAAGCCATAAGCTGTACGTGGATGTCATTTTTGAGAAAGGGTTAAACCCATCTGACGCTAATCCTAATCGTACACTCCTCGAATCCACTGCAAATTCAGGGCATGTCTTGTCGAAATGCTTCCAAGCATCCCCATCAGCTGGATGACGTAGTATCCCAGGTTCATCTCTGCGCACCTCTACCTTAGCAGTATGCTTGGAGCTAAACAATCGTTTCAGTCGAGCATTGATTGGAAACCATCTAAGTCGTTTATGTGGAATTTTATTCCGTACATAACGACTAGATTTGCATACAGGGCACATTGTAGCATTTGCATTCTCACCGTAGAACAATGCACAATCATATTGGCACACGTCAATTTGCTCGTACCCCAAGCCAACTTCAGATAAAAGCTTTCGGGTTTGATAATAACTTATCGGGCAACGATTACCAACAAGTAACATTTCTTTAAGACACTTCAAAAGGTCATCAAATCCTTTATCTGTCCATTTGTTAATCACCTTCAAATTCATTAACTCTACGACTGCACTTAAGACAGAAAAGTTTGTACAATTCTCATACAAAGGATTATGAACCGAATCTAACAAGGCATCATACTTGTCACTTGAATTTCGAGGGAATTCATTGTCAATGAAATCACTTGTTGGACCGATATCAAAATATTGACAACCAAAAGCATCGTGTAAGCCTGCAGCCAAATCATCAGCTGGTTCACCATCCTCAACATCAACTAGCACTTCATCTTGTATGTCCTCTACTTCCTCACCATGGTGGTACCATCTAGTATAAGTACTAAGAAAACCATGAGTGATCAAGTGCAACTTGATCACATTCATAGATTGTGATTGTTTATTCATGCATCGCCGGCACAGGCATAACACCATCCCATTAGAGTTAATGGACTCACTTGCAACACTTATAAATTTGTTTATACCAGCAGCATATTCTGGTGATAACTTATCAAGTATGTTTATCCAACTTCAATCCATAACAAATCTAACTCTGCTGGTATTGTGACACCCTCCTAATAACAATAACTATAAAAAAGTTAACAAGTTTGAATTTTATGAAACATATTATGTAGTTGACACAAATTTATAATTTGCATTTTATGAAATAAATTATAAAATTTTATTACCAAATGCGATTTTCTTAATCTTATTAATTTAATTTTTATCATTAAATAAATCATTTTATTTAAATTTTACCATAAAGTTTCTTTAAATTACTTTATGATTTATATTTCATAAAACAAATTATAAAATTTTACTACTAAATGGGGAAACAATTTCTAAATTTTATTAATAAAATCTTTTTATTTAAAATTGACCCTTATACACACTATTTTATTAATTAAATTTACTAGTAAAATCGCTTTATTTTATTTATTTGGAATTTTTAAAGATGAATGCTCTTAAAAAAAATTTAAAAATTATTTTTGGGTCATAAATTATTAATTTCAATAACATTTTAACGAATTACCGTTTTGAAGTAACATTTTAAAATCAAATAAATTGATCATTGAGAAAAAATTAAAAATTATAAAACATTAATGTTTTATTTGATTACTTTATGAAGACTTTTTTTAATAGAAAAAAATATGAGTACATTAAGTTTATCAATTGTTGGAAAAAAATTTCATTGATAAGATAAACTTGAGGAACATGAGACAATTAAAGATAAACTTACTAAATATTCAATAATAAGCTTAAGATAATATACAAACTTTTGTACAATCTGAATATTTATACTACTCATTCTTCAAAACTTAATACAATATTACATCATTATAGTAAGTTAATACAAATAAAATATCCCCACTTTGATCATCACAAAGATTTCATAAATTTATATAATATGAATTATTAAGGGCATTTACATGACTTGGTATACCAACAAATATATATATATATATGGGCACAAGAAGCCACATAATCACCAAACATAACAATCATAATCATTTTTAAACATCATTGGCCAAAAAAAAAAAAAATTAAAACAAGACAGATAAAAAATATATAAATCAAGACACATCCAAAAAAAGATGCAGATTTTGAACATAACAAGGCAGATAGATTTCCAATTTAATCTCCAATTTTTTTATAAGAATAAAAAAAAACTAGCAAAATGAATAACTAAGTACCTAAAAAATTACTAACTAAATAGACAAAGATACAAAATTTATACAAGTATAAATAAATGCTCAAAATTTTATTCAGAAACAAAAAGCCTAATTTATATACACAAAGTAAGGTAAAAAAACATTTCTGAAAAACAAATAAGTGTTGCAAGTGACAGTTCATAACTCTCTGAGCATAAACAAAACCCCAACACAAATAACAGTTCAAAGACTAAGGACAATTAAAAAAAAAAAAACCAGAATATAAAAATGAAAACATAAACCAAATTACAACAATGACACATAACTGAAAAACTCTAACTAAAATCAAAGCTAAATAACAATGAAACAACTCAGACCTGAAACACAGTATTCATCAAAACATAATTTTCTCAAAGCATAACAATAAAACCATAAACCAGATTACAACAATGACACATAACTAAAAGACTCTAAACAAAATCACAATTGTGAAACAACTCAGACCCGAAACACACCCGAAACACAGTAAACATCAAAACATAATTTTCTCAAAGCATAACATTCACAAAGCCTCACAACAAAAATAACAAAGCCTCAAAAAAATGAATCATCATTAATCTTTCAGATGAGTGGGGATTTATACCTCAAAGCCACCAAGCCAATTTGTCCGAAACTAAAAGCCACCAACAACCAAACTTCCAAAAAATTTACAGCCACCAATCCAACGTAAAAGTCACCAGAAAAATCTCAAAGTCAGGCCAATCCACCCAATTCGAAATAATCAAAACCTCTAAAGGAACCAAAATCAAACCTTAAACAAAAAATCAGAGACATTACCAACAGTACTTTCAAAGGAATTAGACAAATTTGAAAATAAAAAACTACCCAAAGAGAACTAACCAACAAAGATGGAGGCGGCTCAGAGAACTCAACAAAGATGGAGGCGACTCAGTGAACTCAACAACGATGGAGGCAACTCAGATAACTCAACAACAATGGCAGCGGCTCAGAGCAAGCGTCGATGACCGTGGACAGAGGTCCGAAAATACCAGTCGACCTCGGAGAGTGGTCCGAAAATGGGAGAGAGATGTTGTGAGGGAGTATGAAAATGGAGAAGAGGTCGTGAGTGAGGGAGGCGACATATGAGAGATCTGGTGAGAGGGAGTCAAAAATGGAGGGAGTCGAAAATGGAGAAGAACGCATAGAACAGAGGGAGGCGGCAGATGAAAGAGTGAGAGTTAGATAAATGTTAGGGTTAGATAGATTTTAGGTTTTTATAAAAAAATATATGAAATTAAAAATAATATTAATTAAATTTTAATTTATTTAATTTTATAATTTATTTTTTAAAATATATATATATATTAGTGACACATGTCACGTAGTGATACGGCCACATGTATTGGTAAGGTGACAAGTCACCATATGCATCATATGTCAGCAGCCACTTCACCTTTTTTTGGCAGCCACATCACCTTTTTTTTAATTAGGTAAAAATGGGAGGGAAAAATAGGTGGGAATCGTTAAAACACTTCCCTCCAAAAAAAAATTGTAGGTAAGTCTAATACCTACCAATACTAATGGTAGGTAATAATAAATTTTATAGTCCCACACGTTTTCTTAAGGAATCCCCTACCAATAGTCGCAACGAAAATATAATTGTAGTTAAAATAATTCTTTAGCTACCAATAAATATATGTAGGTAAAAAATTGGTAGGTAAATGCCAAATTTCTTGTAGTGTTAAAGATGGTGATATGTTTAAATTAATCTCAATGAGGAAATAATTTTAAACAAAACATAAGAAATCAAAGTGTTTAAATAAATCAATGAGGGTTTATTTTCTTTGATTTAAAGTGTTTAAAAAACAAATTGACATTTTCATTTTGATTTTGATAAGAAAATCAATGGATGTCAAATTGATGTTTTCAAAAGAATCTCAAAGAGACTCTTAAGAAATACACAAAAGTTGTTTAAGTGATTTATAGATTATTTAGATAACTAAAATTGAAAATTTGTGATTATTTGTTTGAGAAATTCTCACATTACACTTGTGTTTACATTTTATTTTGTGAAATATATAAAAGAAAGCAACTAAGTGAAAGTTACTTTCAAATAAGGGTGCCTTGCTTTAGCAAGTAAATGAATCAAGATAAACATTGAGGTTTTTTATCTTGATCTATTGAGTGTTTATCATGAAGCTTAAGGACTCATGATGAACTTTGAGAATCATAGGTCTAGATTTATCTTGGAGGATAAATGACTTATTAGAAATAAAGAGATTTCTATTTTAAAGTGATATTTTATTATCACTATGTGAGAAATGTGGGGGTGATGCTCCAAAGTTAATCAATTTATTTTGTTGTTAATCCATTGATTAATTTGGTCATCCTATCAAAGAGGTGATTTGGAATTCCACATTTTAAATCGCATTGGCTATATGTGTATAGAATGGATAAATCTAGACAAGCCTGGTGTCTAAAGTTACTGTTTGTAATATTTTGATTCAAGAAGGAATCAATCTAAAACATAAAGGAGAATTTTAGAAACAAAGAGATTTCTAGAATTAATATTCAAATGTTTATCTTGGATATTAAACTATAAAATAGTGGGGGTGTTGACTATGGTCAAAATCACTATTTTAAAGGGGTAACTATTTTAATCAAACTATGGCTAGCAACAAAGTTTGAATAAAATAATGAGAGTGTCTAAGTATGCATACATGAGAAAAGAAATTATTCAAATGGAATCATTTCTACATCTCAAGGGGTGGGACTTAGACTCCCTAAAGAGATTCACGGTTGATGGTAACCTATCTTAATACTAGTAACCAAGCTAGTATTAGGTTCAATAGGTAATAACAAGTCAATCAAGTGAATAGATAGTAGTACTCAAATTTTGTCCCATCTGAGATATGAGTACTAGTGTGTTACCAAAATGAGGGTTAAAACCGAAAGGTTTTTTAATAGAACTCAGTCTTGAAAAGACAAGTATTTTAGGGTAACAAAATACTGTAAGAGTTCTACATATATAGACCTAGGGGTGGTGCCGCCCCTCATGAGAATTGGGAGTCATTCTCAAGAAAATTCTATGAATGGAATGTGCACATGGCCATTAACGGTGAAAAAGCGAGACATTGAGGTCTCAAGTGAACATAGTAAAGGTGTGTGTGTTATCACCGGTTTGTTATCAAGGGATAGTGGTTCAATGCTTCGGCAACCAAAATTTCAACAAACTTTGTGATAATTACACTAAGGTAAAATTCAAGTCGAAAGACATTTTACTTTATGCACCAATGCAAAGGTTTCTATAGAGAGTGATTATTTAATCAAGTGGGGGAATATTATATATTAATATAATGTTTGATTGATTAAATAAGTGTTACAAAAAGTGATTATTTAATCTAGTGGGGGAATGTTATATTATTTCATATAATATAATATTAGATTAAATAGTGTGACAAAATGTGATTTGTCACACAAATGTGATTTGTCACACCTTGTAACATATTATTGAGAGTCACAAAATTGGACACGTATGTGTGCCCAAATGTGACATATTTTGGAGTTACAAAATCAATTACAAATTTGTAACTCCCAAATATTACCCAATAATGTGTATATTATATGTTACACATTTGAGATTGGATTTCATAAAGCCATTATGAAATATGGCTGTTGGAGATATGATTTTAACCCCAATAATGTGTTTTGGGAGTTACAAAATCAACTGGGAGGGTTTGGAACTGTTTGGAAAAACAACACATTTTCAAGTGTTGAAAATGGGCTGTGGCCGCGGCCACTGAATGATGGTGGCCGCGGCCTGGGGGACAGAGAGCAGTGGCCACGGCCACTGATGTCCCTGGCCGCGGCCACAGGTGCATTTTAGGCCAAATTTTCAGTTTTTTCCAAATGTGTTGAACGGTTCTAAAAACCCAAATAACTCCCAAATCTCAATTTTAATTTCATATTAATTCAATTAAACATTGGTAACAGCCATGGGGGTTGGTGGAATTTGAAATCCAAAGGGTATCTCATACTCTATAAATAAGAGCCTAATGCTCACTTGTATGACACACCATTTTTCATCCACAAAGCACTTGGCTGAAAAATACACATTGAGGCTTGATTATTCCATAGAGTTATTTCCTTGAGAGATCCCTTAGTGCTTAGAGAATAGGGGGAAATAATCTTTTGGACAAATGTCTTGAACCTTGTTCAAGTTGGTGATCTCCACTACTCTACACTTTGGTTGTGTGAGAATTTGTTTGTGTTTTCATTCTTTTGTTCTTCTTGTTCTTCTTATTTATTTGTATTATTATAGTATTGAGTTTGTAATCTTCTTCTTCTACATCTTTCTAGTTACTTGTATTTTGAATAATTGAGTTGTAATATTTATTTAATCAATTACCTTGTCTATTGTATTTTTTGCATAGAGTTGTAATTTTTGGTTTTTCCACTTTTTCCATTGAGCAATAAAATAATATTCTCTAACACATATTCCACCACATCTTTCAACTCATCCCTCTTTTTTTGCCAACTCAAATTAGGTGTTCTAGCAAAATTCTTCAGAAGCTTCTTTGCAATCCAACCTGATGTTGCTATCCTATTCTTCATGACACATTGGCATTTGTGCTCTGGATTATATGTTTTGATGATAAATTGTCTTTCATCAGGCGATAAGGAGGCATGTATCCTCCATGAGCATCCTTCTGCTCGACAAGTTGAAGTCACTCTAGTTCTAGCATGCTTCACTTTTCGCAGCTCAAAACCTTCTTGAATAGCAAAATCTTTCAACACATCCCAAAAGTGCTTATGGTCCCTAAATTTTTTCCACAACCTAAGCATTATCTTCCCATTCTCGTAAATATCCTCAACCTCTGGTACCGACATTTTAGAGTTTGGATCAACCTCTTTTTTTGAACATCGCGCTCTCTTGCAACCAATGCGACCATCCTCATCACTATAATATAAGTCATCAAATAAATTGTCTATATCAGCTTCATCGCAAACTATTTCAAAACCAGAGGTGTCTTCTTCTTCTGTCGAACTGTCAAGACTTCCTTTTCTCCACTCCATCTCCAAGTCACTATCATCTGTTGGACTTGACAGATGCTCAATATTGGAATCAATAGGGCCATTTGGAATTTCAGAAGCCCTTCGGGTAGCATATTTGTGCTTCCTCATCCTACACCTTGTAGAAGATGCATCTTATACAAATTATAACATGGCAAAAGGTTATAAGACAGAAAAAATAACAGCTTATAATAATTATATTTCTAGTTTAATAAATGATTCAATAATACCAAATTACCATGTTCAAATTCCGAGTTGAAATTAATAGGTGTTTGAAATTTTGGTAATGTATGGTCATTTGGGGATGCATCAGGTAACTCTTGGTCATTTCGAGATACGGGTAACTCTTGGTCCTTTTGTTGGCATTCTGGAATAAGCACTTCAATATCTTCAAATTCTGGAATATGTGCTTTAGAATCTTCAAATTTTAGAATCCTCTGGTTGTCGTTTTCATCAAATTCAGATACCTCAGGCTAGTTGAACTCATGTTGCATATTAGTATCTTCAAAATGTGGCACTGCAGTTTCTGGATTTGGTTCACATGGTTGCTGAACTTGTGGTTCTTCAACAAGTGGTTCTTGATGTGAGTTAGCAATTACATCTTCAAATGGTGCAGCAGGAGCCTAAAAATGAAATGATTTCGATATTGGACAAACTCTCTTATGTGCACATGATTTCATTCAACGACCTATATGTCGAGGAGATTCAACCTCAGTTGGTTTTGGTCGATCAAAACCCACTGCACTTGACGAAGCTTTTGGAGTTCTTGGCGGACTTGGTGGTGGTGGTGGACCACTGTCTTCATCATATTCCACAATTTCAACAATATCATTATGATTAGAAGCTTTTGGAAATACAACACTTACTGCCTTGACCTCTATCATATCAACATTTAGATAGATAATTTTTTTCTCACCTTCATTGATAGACTACATGAACATCAGTGACTCATCATCATGTACCTCCATCTCAATATGTCCCTCTCCAATCAGAGCCATAATCTTAAATCTGACATTGCTTATATCCCTAACAATGTCTTCAATCAAGGTCTTTTGTAAATCCATCATGTTGTAATGTTCAGAATCATCACGAAATGGTTTCAATGCACACCCATCGTGCAACACTTGTAAGGTATGCACAATCATGTTTCCCTACACCATTGCACAAGTAAAACTCCCACTCATCAGACCAAATAACTAAGAAAGTTCAAAAGCCTAACATAAAGTACCTTTCCAATAAAAAGATCAAAAAATAACAAGCTTAAACTTTAGACATAAACAAATAAAACACATACAAACCCTAATATAAATCCCCAATAAAGCCCACAAAACAACGACTCCAACTACAAATTGATACTAAAAATTTAAACCCATAAAACAATTACAAAAGTAAGCAAATATAGATCCCCAATAAAACCCATAAAGAAGAAAAACAAAAAAAAAATACAACTGACTGACCTTGTGAAGTGTACTAGAAGCAATGATAGCGGTCTCTACATGGCTCTGCAATCTTCACTTTGATCGTCTTCTCCGACTGTCTTTGTCTTCTCCGTTCAAGATGACCCTCGCTTCTTCATCTTCTCACTCAGTCGCTTGGCGTATAAGGGAAGCAAGGTATATCTTTATCAACACCCAAGTCTCGCATTTACATACTTAATTTTATAAAAACAAATTTTAATTAATTTAGAAATAACGAAAACAAACTAAAATAAAATATGGAGGGTAATTTGGTCATTATCAAAAAATCTATTGACCAAATCCGAGCAGGAGGTACCAGTTTCAACTAATTTTTAAATATGGGGTACTAAAAAAGAATTATTCATATTAAAGGGTATCAAAACAATACTTTGACAAAACACAGGGTACCAAATGGGCACCTACCATTTTTTCTAAAATATACTTTTTTTGGTGTTCTTTAACTTTTTTATGGATCCTGGTTTTTTTTTTTTAACTACTGACTTAAGTTTTTAAAAAATACATTTTTTAAAGTTTTATATTTACAAAAATACGATGTCAATGAAACAACTAAAAAACAACAATAAGACAATAACTAAACATTAACACACTGCATACTAACATGTTTTTTTTTAAATCAAAATATATCTGAAAACAACTAAACAAAAATTAGACATCAACAAAACAACTATATATAAACTTAAATAACTAAAAACTAACATGAAAACAACTATACATAAAAACTAAACAACAAAAACACAACAACACAATGCAACCCATGACATTTTAAAAAAAGTAACACACTGCAATACAATGTCAAAAAAGCAATTTAAATGCAACACGACAACGCTCTCACAACAACAACATTGAAAAAACCTAGAACTTGCACCCAGCCCTCACTGCCCAACCACCGTGAACCCAAAACCCCTAGCCTCATCGTCCCCCAGGCCCCAAAATCGAGCCCAGATGCACCACGACCCAAGCTTTGAATACCCCTATGATTCGTGAGCCTCAGCCAAGCTCCGTCGCCCATAGCGCCGTCAGACCACTCACAAGCGCGATTCCACCAGCACCCGAGCCGACCCAGGCCTCTGCGCACCCATGACCCTTTGCCTCTCCCCATCTCGGCTCCATGTCGCAAAATCCCTAAGCACCCACGTGCGAGCCCTGTCCCAAGCTCCGAGCACCCCTGCGAATCGCGAGCCCCAATCCGCGCCTCCTAATCACGATTCCGTTTCCGTTCGACCACACACAACCGCAATTCCACCAGCACCCGAGCTGACCCAGCACTCTGCGCAAGCCCAGGGCCCCTCCCCATTCAATACCTGGGTTCTCTACTGCTGCCTCACCGGAGAAGATGGCAGCCAAGGGAGTCTGTAAAAATGAAAAAAAAAACAAAAAAAACTTTGAACAGTACAAATGTTAAAAATGTCGTGTGTTAGTAAAAAAGTTAAAATTGTATCAGTTTTGTCACTATGTAAAATTCTCTAATGTTTTTCACTCGTACTTGTATATCAAAATTTTCCAAACAATAAATTAGTAAGTGATTGTAATTATAATAGTAGTGTTATTAATAATCGAGATTACACCAATTAGATAATGTTATATTTTTGTTATGATTAATGATAGACACACTATGATGTGTCATTATTATCAACCACACAAATTTTATTGTCAATAAACTATTATTATTATTTGAAATTTTGTTTTTTAAGATTACCAACTGAATTTAATAAACAATTTAATTAATGCGGAGCAGTTAAACAATTGTTTGACCAGACAGATATTCTGATATATCAGGACAAAATGCTGATAGACCAGAATATACGAACAGATAGTAAATAAACTTAAAGTAACGTGACATAAGAAGTTTTTTACGTGGTTCAGAAAACCTAGTCCACAAGGCCACGCCCAGAGATAAAATCAATTAGTAAAGTCTCAATAATACAAAAAGCAATTGACGTATACAACTTTAGACTCCCTCTAAATCTTTATCGCAACCTTGAAGTACTCCACTTTAATAATCTTATTTTGATAAACACCAAGAGCACAAAATCCCTTCTGATCTTGATGAGTGCTTACTTCCTCCCGAAGTAAGTCTTGTGAAAATCTTCTCCCGAAGACTTGCATGTCACATTCACAAGCTTTATGACCTGTTTAAGAATAAACAACACAAAGCATAAACAAACAAAGAGATAGTAGAATAAGAACTACTCTTTACAAATAAAACAACTTTTCAAAAGCATAAAACATTAGAATGGTGAAGAAGTAAGATTGACTGCTGCTTAGGTATGGTATTTATAGAGTTTAGAAACCCCTAAGCCAACCAATCTCGTTAATGACCCAAATAAGACCAAATTGGGAAGTTACTCAAAATAATTTCTCATTTTATTAACTGCAGTATTTTTCCAGATGTGACAGACAAACATTTTGTAGCATTAGGAAATGGACGAACCTGGTCTTAAAACCCAGCCAGGTTCATTTTTGAAGTTTCCTTTCTTGGGCATCAAAACTTACTAGATTTCCTCTTTTAAAATAAACTAGAATCAATCACAATATTGAGAGAATAATCTTATAAAAAGTTCTTCTTAAAATAGACAAATTACCATAAATAAATTAGAAAACTTGACTAAGAATAAAATGCTCTTTTAATAAGGAACTAATTCTTACCAAAATAAGACACAATCACACTTACTTACCCAATATACAATTTTGAAAAATACCAATTTAAATCAAATATATTTATTAAAAAGGTTTACATTATTATTATTATTATTATTATTATTATTATTATTATTATTATTATTATTATTATTATTATTATTATTATTATTACTTACTTACTTACTTACTTACACAATGTTTTCAAGGCCTCAATACCTGTCGGTAATATAATTATAATTTTATGTCTTAAATTTAAGCTGTCAATAACAAATATTATTGCTTTATTACTGCTTACAAGGACATGGTTATTTTCTTCCATTTGATCAGTTTATAAATATATGTATTGCACTAGTGATTATTTAATTAATTAGTATAATTCAGTTGGCATATTCTACATTAATCTAATAAAATAATCAATTTTTTTGTTTGATAACACCAGGCGAAGGGAAAATAAAAAGGCATAAACAACAACAAGGTAAGAAAGTAAATAGTAATAAATAAAAATTATAATAAATAATTTTATCATAAATTTAGTCATTGCAAGATGTCAATATATACCAGTTGTAATATTATATTTATTACAAAAAATTACCAAATATTATGTGCAAAATTTTATTAGAAGTAAAATAATAATATTTTGGAATTGAGTTTTAAGTTAAATATTATTAAATGTGAAAAAAGTCTCACATGAAAAATATATAGGAATAATAATATCCTTATAAAAGAAATGGTTACTCCACTTAACACCAATTGGTTTTAAGATGGAACCTCAATCATAGTCCTAGTGGTCTTTCCGGTATCAAGAGCTGGTTCGACTTCCACTGCACTCCACTCTTGACCTCGGTTTGGGACCTCAATTTGTAATAAATATGAAAAGTTTGATTAGTAGGTTTTTGGTGAGTATTTTATTATAAAAACGAGTTCAATGGATACACATTTTTTTACATCTTGATAAATACTATTAGATTAAGTTGATCTAATGGTTCAAATTAAAACATAAATAAAAATGGAAATTTTTTTCCCTATATAATATGTGTTTTAATTTCTGCCATTTGAATAACTTAAATCAACCGTAGTTATATATCATAATATTAAAATTTATTAAAAGTATATCAATTATTTACGTATGATAATCCTTGAAGGTATAATCAATAAGTTTGTAACATGGATCCAATAGAAGTTGTTGGTCACTATATACCTAAAACTAGCTATAAGAATATTATTGTATAAAGATTTAGATTCTTAAATATATTTATAAAATGTATTTTATTTATTATTAATAGTGATCAAAGATAGAAAATTACAAAGCTATTATCCCTTGTGAGATGTGTATATTATTATGAGGACGGAGTATCCCACCCCACAAATTAATTATAATTCAATCTTATACATATATATACAAATATATTATAGTGAATATACATATATAGTACTATACTTATATATAAGCAAACATTAAATTAAATTATAAGTTCCATTTAACTACACATGTCCCCTTTGTATGGCTACTATTATTGATAATGTTATTATATATTATTGTTGGTAGAGACATATCATAACACTTGGTTATACCCGTTCAACAATATCACACTTTACTATATATATAGAATAGAATCATCGGTTGTGGTGGTGCAACTGCAGAAGCCGGCCAAAGTCGGCTAGCATCAGAGAAACGAAATGACCAAAATGCCCCTATTGTTATTATTAGTACTAATACTAGCTAGCTAGTCCAACAAATTAATTAAGAGATTATTGTTATTAAAGCTCTCTCAAAATCTCAATATCTTGTCACTCATTGAGCCATAGTTTCAGTATGGGATCTTCCTTCAGTTGCTGTGGTTCTGAGAAAGTAGATGAAGGGTAGGCAGTATATATAGCTATGATTAATTATGTATTAGCTATTAATAAACATATATATATATATATAACATTGTTTTTTAAGTTTGGTTTTTGATGATTGAATTAATTTAATTAATTAGGTCACCAACAGTAGGAGGAGGTAGCAATACATGGAGGATTTTCACATACAAAGAGTTGCATGTTGCTACTAATGGATTTAGTGAAGATAACAAGCTTGGAGAAGGAGGCTTTGGAAGTGTCTATTGGGGTAAAACTACTGATGGCCTTCAGGTACATACATCTAACAATTTTAGGGTATATATATATATATATCAATATATGATACTTTGTTAGTCATATTTGTGTCTAATATTTATTTGTTGATTTTCTTTAATATGATTGCTCGAACACATTACAGATAGCTGTGAAGAAATTGAAAGCGATGAATTCAAAGGCGGAAATGGAGTTTGCGGTTGAGGTGGAAGTTCTTGGGAGGGTTAGGCACAAGAACTTGCTAGGGTTAAGAGGTTATTGTGTTGGGACTGATCAGAGGCTAATAGTGTATGATTACATGCCTAATCTCAGCTTGCTTTCTCATTTACATGGCCAATACTCTAAAGAAGTTCAGCTTGATTGGAAGAGGAGAATGAAGGTTGCTATTGGCTCAGCTGAAGGCCTCCTGTAAGTTTAATTATATATTAATCACTCATTATTATTGATGTTGTTATTCTTAATTAATTAAGGGTACAAATCGTTGACTTTTTGCATTCAAACAATGTTTGACTTCTGAAAAACATCTTTATAAACAATTCACAAGTGGGGGGGAATGTGTTCATAAAAAAATGCAAATCCACAATTATCTTAATAGTACTGCCTTTTTACTATGATGTCAACATTTTGTGTGTTACTTTGTGTAAATTACACCAATGAATGGCTAGACTCAAAAAGAGCCCTATTATTTTTAAAAATACCATCTTTCTATATAAAAAGCTTTTAAAGTTAGAAAATTACCATTTTATGTGTAATAATTAGAAGAATACTATATTTTGTTTTGAATATTTAACATTGAAAATCCTAATAAAAAGACTCAATTGTTTATGTTTTTTTCAGGTACTTGCACCATGAGGTAACACCCCACATAATCCACAGAGACATAAAGGCAAGCAATGTGCTATTGGATTCAGATTTTGAGCCATTAGTGGCTGATTTTGGGTTTGCAAAACTGATCCCAGAAGGGGTTAGTCACATGACCACACGTGTGAAGGGGACTCTAGGGTACTTAGCCCCAGAATATGCCATGTGGGGTAAGGTCTCCCAAAGCTGTGATGTTTACAGCTTTGGAATTCTTCTCTTAGAGCTAGTAACTGGGCGAAAGCCCATTGAGAAGCTCCAAGGTGGTGTCAAGGTCACAATAACTGAATGGGCCGAGCCTTACATAACCAAAGGGAGGTTTAGGGATCTTGTGGACTCGAAACTCAGAGGTAATTTTGATGAGGCCCAAGTCAAACAGGCCATTAATATTGCGGCCCTCTGTGTGCAAAGCGACCCTGATAGAAGGCCCGATATGAATGAAGTTGTTGGGCTTTTGAAAGGGTGTGAGCCCAAGCCCAAAGTGAGGCATACAAGGATGGAGAGCATTAAATATAAGGATGAATTGGTAGCCATTGATCAAGCCACGGATGATGATGATGATGATGATGGAGAAAGTAATGGGTATGGTGTGTTTAGTGCTTTGGAGGTTCAAAACATGAAAGCTCCTTACAAACATGGAGTTAGTAGAACTACTACTAAATTTTAAGCTCATTTTAGTGTTGTTATTTTTAGTATTTGGTTTAGTTTTTAATTTGTCAAACATGAACAATTACATTACAATTATTGTTATAATGAATGGGATGACCCACAGTGGTTTTGGGAACTACTAAGAAACACAAGTTTCCTTTTTGGTATATGAATGATCAATGAAAATGTGAAAGAGGAGTACTTTCTTTTTAATTTTGGCCAGTCTTCCTTAAAATATCTCATGAGAAAAAACTTAAAAGAGAGAAAAAAAAGAAGCAAGAAAAATTTTATTGTTTTGAATAGTCAACATATATGAGAATAATCACTCCAAGTCTTATTACAACAAGAGGAAACTACAAAAAAATGCTAGCTTATTACCATAATCGGCACAAGAAATAAGAAAACAAATATGATCAACAATGGGAGAGACTACAAAAGCATGGCTGAGGGTGATAAAATATAAAAGGAGTGGAGATTTACTTCTCCTCGTATTGATTTAATTTTACATAACAAACCTATTTATAGGAAAAGATAGGAAGAAAGAAATAATCAAATACATAGCATAACAAAGTGCCCAAAAACATGGTAGGCATCTAAGCTTTGGTTGGTATCATTTGTGTTTTGCTTTGGCTTCTTATAATGCTCTTTTTAGAGAAACACCAAAGAATTGCTTCATTGAGAAGAGTTTTTTCTACTAAAAAGCTTGAGAAGATAATAAATCCAATCAAGCTTTAAAAGTGACTTTTAAATTTTTTAGTTAAAGAGTTGGTTGGCTACACTTTGACTTTTATTTTTTGTTTTTAGAAAAAGCGCTCCGCTTTGAATTTCAACTTTTGCTTTTGAAAAAAACGCTCAACTTTGACTTTCAGCTTTTGCTTTTGAAAAAAACACTCCATTTTGACTTTTTAGTTTCTAACGTAAGGTATGCTTATCAACTAAAATAAATCAAATTTAGGAAGTTGTGCCAACCAGCTCTAGAGAAGAGCTTTCATAGCCAAATAAATAAGAAACTACTTTTAAGAAGTTGTGCCAACCAGTCCTAGCCAACCAAAGTACAAAATAGTCCAAACATAGTCAAATTTCTCCACTATTGTTTGCAGACTAACAACAATTTCAACAAAAGGCGAGTGATAACATTATCTACAAGTAAATAATCAATCTTAATCCCATCCAAAAGACAGCCAAAATCAATTGCCATATGTATAGGTTGATGAATAGCCAATAGTTCACTAGTGAGGACAACAAAACAACATGGGGCTCGAATATTTTGAGACCAACAAACTAGAGCACATGTTTCACAATCACAAATCAAGCTACCAACCCCAAATAAGATCACCATCCAAGTCAACAAATGTGTCAACATTCATCTTTAGATTACTAATAAAGGAACAATACCATGAAATTCTAGTAAAAAGTTTTGAGCTTAATTAGATGGTCTATTGCCTCACTCAAAATATGCCATTAAAAATAATTTTATGATGCATGTTTATTAAGTTGTGTATTGCCCAGTAATCTTTAGTTTTGTTGTTACCACATTTTGTCGTTGGTTAGTTTTTTCTGTTTCTTTTTTTGTTTGTTTTCCTTTCCAGCTATATAAGAGCTGGTTCCTGTACGTTCTTGAAATAACAATAATAAAAAAGAAGGAAAAGTCTCTGTTTCATTTCTTCCAAAAGATAGTTCTTTTCCTAATATGGTATCAGAGATGGACCATAAAAACCACAAAAGTAAGCTCTCAAACAAGTGTAAAGGCAGTGATCGAGAGATGGTACATAAAATGTTAGCAGTGGAAGCATACTTGAGGGGCAAGAGAATATCTCAACACCCCAACATTGTCCAAAGACTTGATAGCATCTCACAAAAGAAGAAACACTGTATACACTTAGATATTACACATTTAACACTGTATACTCTCCAAACTTATCATAATACTAGACCAAGAATAAAATGAAACACCAATACGAAAAGGAGTAGAAAAGATGTCAATCCATTCCACAAAATGAAAACATTGCTCAACAAAACCAAAATTCTATGTGCTTGTAAAGGATATTAGTAGGTCATGAACAAGTAGATTCTCAATAAATAAAGGAACATAATTGTGAAGTTTGTACCTTGATTCACCTCACCCCTTCATTCGGTTAATAACAAGACTGTTATTACCATTAGTTTGTTGTTCTATATATAAAGGCTTTTGCTTTTTTATTGTAGTATAACAAATGTTGAAAAGCTTAGAGCATTGTGAGATTAGACTGAGAGTAAAAATTAGGGTCTGTTTGGCATTGTTTTCTGTTTTTTGTTTTCAAAACTTTGTTATCAGAAATGAGAATAGAAAACTGTTTTTGTAGTTTTTAAAAAATAAGAGGTGTTTGGTTAATGTTTTCTAAAAACAATTTTTTTAGTTTTATTTTTTTTTAATCTTAAATAAAAAATTAACAAATATATTTACAAAGAGAAAAATATTTTAAAATTTTGTAATAAATAATAAGATAAAATAATTTGAAAGAAAAAATGATGAAAAATAAGAAGTAAAGTTAGGAGAAAAAATTTGAGAACAACAGGAAATAACTTTTTGTTGTTCTCAAAATTTTCTGTTTTTTGTAATTTTGTTTTTAAAAATTATTTTTTGAAAACAATGTCAAACACCTCCACTTGTTTTCAAAAAACAATTTTTAGCTTTTAAAAACAAAAAACAGTTTTTTAGTTAAGGTGTCAAACACCATCTATGTAACTTGGAGATTGGTGTTTTTTGGAATAGGCTGTAATCTTCAAATTCATTCATAGTGGAAAGACCTGGGAGAAAACTCCCTACCTTGGATTGGATGTAGGATCATACTTTGTGATTTTAAGTTTATGCATTAATATTATGTTTTTTATCATTTATATGTTGTATGTGTATTGAGTATTTTGGGTCATGTGTAGGTGCTTTGGCATTGGAGTGTTGAGATCAAAGATCCTCACAATAATACTGTAATTCTTTTAAAAGAGAAATTGATGAAAATGATTTATTTTTTTTTATTTTTTTAAATGATTTTACACTTTGACGTATTTTTGATAATTTTTTGCAAAATAATTTATATATAAAATTCGATCAGTTGTCTAAATTTTTTGACCAGCTGTCTAAAATTTTCGACCGACTATTTAAATTTTTCGACTAACTATCTAAATTATGAAAGACCAATTTACAAATAATTATTAAAACTAAGCTAGATTACAAAATAACTATAAAAAAAATAAACTATTTTGTCAAGTGACATTTTTTAAAATGAAAAAAAGAAATAAGTAATACATATCACAAGGATTAATAATTCAGGAAGCTAATTATATATATGTGAAGTTTGTACCTTGACAATAAAATAATTCAGATAGGTCTCTATTGCCAAATTTCATGAATTAAATGTTTAATTTTTTTTTAATGGATCTTTTTATTTTATTTTTAAAAAATGACAAATAATATAATTTAGATGAAATTTAACTAAAATTAAATTTTTATTGCTTATGATTAAAAAAAAAACAATGCCACTTGGTTGGGTGTGTGTGTGGGAGTGGGAGGGAAGAAGAAAAGAAGAATTCCGAAGCACATCCGTGGAGAATAATAAGACTGCAAACATGGCTACAAGCCTACTACAACAGAAAGCAAAGGAAGAAAAACCTGATTTTGGTATCTGGGATCTGTGTATTACTTCATCCTAAATATCTATCTGAAATCAATCAATAGTCTTGTTCAATGTCTTGGTGTTGTTCCACTAAATCATGGGGATATTTCTTTATCTCAATTGGGTCGTTTTTCTTGTTGGGATTCCTTTACGCCGCCATACAAAATGACTGCTATTATTTCTTATTGCTGCCCTTGACTCTCCCTGTCCTTCTGGTTGCTGTATACTCTCATTGGCTCAACATGAAATTGTTTAAACATGCATGATTTTTCTTGGGTCCATCTCAGAAATCTACTCACTCTCTAATCTTCTTCCACTGTCATTGGGCTTTTATTCCTCTTCATATTCTCTCCCAAAAACCCTTTAACCCCTAATCTCTCTCTCTGCCGCCGCTGCTCCGGTTGGGTCCTCCGCCCTTCTTAGCTATCAGGTATCTTATGTTAGTTACTCTTTATTTCTACTTTCTATGTATTCTTTTTATTAGAAATTTAGCACCGAGCTTAGATTCTTGTACATTGGAAAAATGAAGTTTTTATTCTTGTGGAGTTGGTTTCCCAATGAATGAGTTGATTATGTATTTGTTATTAGATCACAATTCACTGGCTATTGAAAAAGTTATGTACCCAACTATGCTAGGCCTTTGTTAATGTATGAATGTATCTTTGTGTTGTGTGAAATTTGATTAATTGTGGTGATACAATGTTGTTCAAGAACCTAAAAATAGAAAAACTTGTTTAAGAATTCAGTGATGAGATTATTTTTGTATCAAGACTTTGGGGTTTTACATTTTTTTGAACAATGAATTTGAGAATTAGTTTAGTTTAAATCTTTTGCACTGTCTTTGTTTTCATGGAAATAATATTTAAGAACCCTTTAAACCTTCTTATGCAGAGGGATTGATTCTCAAAGGGTTCCTTATTTATGTCTCCTCGCTCTATCGGTTGGATTTGCAATGTTGCAGTCAAAATCAACAATACCACTTACTGCAGATTATAGAGCATCAGGTACAGTAAGGTTAGGATTTTCATTTTTATTTTTATTTAAAATAAATGGGTGTCTTTTTTTATAGCATTGCTTTGGAGATGATATCACTTATGTGTTATTTTTCCTATGCTTTCGTTATTCATGGGTTTTGGATGACAAGGAGAAGTAATTTATAGATCTATTTAGAATGTTGGATTTATTTGATATAATATTTATGATAAAATGCTTAAAATACATATTCTGTCCACCCATATGCTTAAAAAAATTTAAATTTGATTATAAAATAAGTTGTTTTAAGAAACATAAAAGATATTAGAAGGAAAAGAAAGAAGAATGACATGATTAAGTTCACATGAAAAGAGTACTCAATAGTAGCAGAAATTGATCAAATTAAACTATGATAAATAAGAATATGTCAATTTAAAAGTTCATGTCAATGTCAAAGTCTGTCTCGTCATAGTTATAACGGGAGCTTGAACCGTTTCGATGCATTTGTTGTTCCTGCTCGTATAGCTGGACACTCTCAAGGCAAGCCTTTTCGAAGTCAGTTTCCTCAGTTCTTGCTTTTATCCCTTCCATATGATGTGTGTGGAGGCTTTCTTTTATAGCCTGGTCAACTAAAGCCTTTTCCTTTTCTTCTATCTCCTCCACAACCTCTCCTTGAGGTGGTGGTGGTGAAAGTTGATATTGATCTTTCTTCCTTTTCATGTCCTCCAATATTTCTCTCTTCCGCTTCTGCTTATTCTCTCTTTCAAGTGATAACTCTATTAGGTGCTCCTGCATCTCCAGTGTCACGTCCGGTGGACATCTTGTGCATTCGACCACATCTCCTCGCTTCTTTGCTAGATGTTCCTTGAAACGACTTACACCACCCCACATGGTGTGTCCACAGAAATTGCAACAGACATGACTGCGTTTGCTGTCAACCATTGTACAGTATTTCCAAGCTTTGTCAGTCAATCCTGTTCTTCCCATTTCAAAGCTATATCACTGTAGAACCTTAGTAGTGCACTGTCATTAGCAGAAGTAATACATGAAGACTTTATAAAACTAAATTAACAAAAGTAGACTTAAAAAAAAATTCAAAATTGATTCTTTTGGTTCAATCTTAAAGTCTCTATTAGATTTTTTTTATTTATTTATATTTTCTGGTTGAAATTATACATAATCAAAATAAAACCTCAGATTGATGTGTGATGTAGTCTAATACAATAAACATAACACATCCTCCCATCTGTATAGACCTACTGATTAACTTACTTAAACAGTAACAAGTAAAATACAAAACAAAACAAATAAAAATAGAAAATCTGTCAACTTCTTTAAAATTATGAAGTTTGTTTGTTGCAACTATGAATATTACAAGGGGATTTGAACCTTAAGCAGTATATTTTAATCATTTCAGGAACAAATATAATCACATAATCAGGAAAAACAAACATTAGAGAATAAAAATGCATAAAAGTATGGTGAAATACCTGTAAATGTTTACAATCTAGCTTTGGAGTCTCTGCTGCAATGTTGGTTGTATACAAATATTAAAATGAAGACACTTTGCAATATAATAATAAACTGTATAAGTAATCTTCTCTTTAGAAAATACACACATAAAAGTGTATCCATGTTATCAAAATAAAATGTGTAAAACTAATTTCATACCTCAATGTAATTAGAAAATTGTGAAAAGAAAACCATGGAAAGGAGTATGTGACAGCACACCACTTTGAGAGAATTTTAGCAAACAAAATAAAGAAAACAGGAAGAAACTAGAAAATCTGCTAGAAGGTATGGAGAATACCTGGGAATAGCTGTGCTTGCCAATGGTAGCTATGCTAATCTCTTAAATAGCAAAGAGAAAAACTTTGGAGACTCCGCTCTTAGTCGCTCTGAGATCTCCGCCCTTGCGCCCTCTCTTAGTTGTGTGCAAATGTTAGAAGGGAATTTTTGAAATTTATTAGTGATAGTAAGATTAGGAAAGGAAAATAGTTTTAAGTAATTTTCTATAGCAAAGGAAATATATAAAAAAAAATCAACAAAGGTAATGATATAAATGTGTAGTAAGTGCTTCTATCCTTTTTCGAATTAAGAAGGAATCTGGAATTTAAAAGGTGGAAATGGTAATTTTTTAAATTGATAGAGGAGGCCGAGGGCGGGGCCAAGAATAATTTTACCAATTTGGACAAAAGGTCTTATCTTATTTCTTGAATAGGTTTACTGTTTTGGAGAATATATAGTAATATCTTATTATCGTCTCTATATTTGGTGAAATACAATGAACAATGGACACGTTAAGAGCAAAAACAAAATATAGCTGGCGAGTGAGGAGAATGTTTTAGATAGTCCTCTTGAAATTAGTAGCAATGTGAGCTCTTACATCAAAAGCTAGCTCCTTCGATATTAGGTGCTTGTTGTCTAAGTTGTGTTCTGTAAATTGTAGAGACGGTAATAAAGGGCATCTCAACATGGTAATCAAAGATGTGTAAATTATTACTTTCGTATAACTTGGTGAAAATTTTGAATTTTTTTATACTAAAGTAAAGCAGTGACAATCCAAAATGTAAGACCGCTATGATTTTGATATTGATAAAGAACTTGTGAACCGTAAGTGGTGGCCAATTTTAGGTTGGAAAATTTTAACATTTTTTCCTTACTCTCCAGCAACTTTATGTAAATATCATCTCATTTCACAATTGGAAAAACATAATTCAGAAATAAAATATAGATAAGATTGCTAGAAGGTTTGGATAATTTGTGGAAAGATTCACTTTGAGAAGTGATTAGTTTTGTGTCTCTGCTATTAAGCAATCTGTTGCTGTGTGTAGATGGAAAAAAAAAAGCCTACTTTATATGGATGATGACATTGGTTAAAGATGCATAAGAAGTTACTACAAGGATTCACAAAAGTATGTTGTGTTAAATTGGAACTTGGAAATAATTCAAGAGAGTGAACTTTGAATTGTGCCCTTTTAATGCCAATCTTTCATATCAAAAAGAAAATGTCCTACCAGTCTACCCTATTTGGCAGTGTATCAATTACTCAAAGCTACCCTGGCTTATCTGGGCAGGTTAATCTCGATCCTTGTAGATTTTCTTCTTATAGCAAAAATATATTAATAAGATTTTGTACAAGTGTCAAGTGGCTGTAGGGGGTACTAAAAATACTAATTTCACTTGCAATGTGTAATAAACTATTGTGCTTTTGCTATAAAGAAAACTCTCAGTCACTTTTGGTGGCAATTTATTTCTGTTATGTTAGGTGCTAGTTATTTTGTAAAAGTTGGATGTTTAACGTCTTTGGCATCCATGGATTTCTTCTTTCAATTGCTGAAACTATTTTCAATTTTGATGATATTTGTGATCTCTATCTTCTATGTAATCAGATTTATATATTGTTAATTTTATACTTTGAAGTCAGTTAACATGGAATTTAAAAAGTTAAGGTCCATGGTCTTTCAGATGTTTCAGCTTCTGATTTTGGTAAATTTAAGCTAAATGGAGAAAGTTGAAAACAAGGTAAAAAGGCTAATCTTAAAGAAGCCCCAGTAGCAAGTTAATAACAATCATTAATAACTCAAGGAAGATCTTTGATTGACTCCTCAACACTTCTCTTCCTTTCCTCTTGCACTATGGTTTGATTAGTGATTTCAGAGATATTTTTCTGCTGACATTCATAATTTATTCCTCTCTCCCTCTTTTGAAAGGAAGTGCACACGGGGCGGGGAATTGGCGGGTAGTGTTGCCCCCATCCCCACCTCATTCCCGCTTATTCCCCGTCAGGGACGGGGTGGGAAAACCCCATGGAATACCCATTTATTTAAAAAATCAATTTTAGATTAAAATTTTAAAATAAAAATAGTAAATAATATGTAAATTAAAATATTACACAATATTTATGATTTAAAATACTAAATATGATCCCAAATAAAATTTAAAATATTAAAAAAGTTACTAATATACTACAATAATACATAAAGAAATATATAAAATATTATAAAAATATATCATAATTTAAATGGGGCCCTGTCGGCCCAGGGATGGCAATCCCCGCCTCCACTCCATTTAACATTCGAAGATTGAAAATTATCTCCGTCCCTATCCAGTTCCCCATTTAGACGGGGATTCCTCGCCCCTACCCCATTAGGGGCAAGTCCCCACGCCCATGTGCATCCCTAAATAAGACCTACATTTCTTTTTAATACTTTAGCGCGGTGTTTTGATTGATATGGAGTGTTTGGCAAAATAATTATTAATTTTTTTGATGTTACTCTGCAAAATGATTTGATTTTTTATAATTCTTTGCAAAATAGCTTTCCCGACACAATTAATCAGTAAGAAAGATGCAAATGCTAGGATCTACAGGTTGTGTACACACACAGAAGAAGACACTAACATTTGGTGGCAGAAAATAGCTCCCAAATGAAGGGGGAAAAGCTATAAAAAGCCTGAATTTTTGGTTAACTAATTCTCCTATTATCAGATTCACAAGGGACCTCCTTTCTCACATTCCCCATTTCTCCATGACCATACCATATGAAGTGGAAAAACAGCACCATCAATGAAGCTTCAAAAGAAAGTGGGCATGTGTTGGACTTATACACAATGTGAAGCAAAGCCCCCTTTGCCCTGCAAAGTTTGGTGAAAATAAATATTCTTCATGTATAAAGAATAAACAAGTATTCTACTCTGTTCAATTAAAAATTAGAGCTTTTACAAGCAAAATCCCATTTTTATATCATGGCAATAGTTAGTTAGATTTGATTTCATTCTTATCTTTGTCATTGTTAATAGAAAATTTCAGAAATATATTTTTCTAACGAACCGTTTGTACAGATATATTAATAATTGCAGTTCTTAATTACTATATATAATAAATGTTAATGATGTATGCTTAGGAAGTGTACTTGTCAACATAGAATATTTCTAATCTACGTCAAGATGACTCCTAGTAAACCATGTGCATTTGACTTGAAACGCCTACTTTCTTAGTCCTAGGAATTTGGCCACTTGTATTGTCCATGTGATAAGACATGTAAGATGATTGTTAAGTGGCATCAATATTATCCAATAATAGAAGGAGCTGACGTACTGTTATCGAGTCCCACATATTTTAATTTAATAATTATTATTGGGTATCGCTAATCAATTATAAAGTTTCATCTTTTGTAGTGTTGAACATCTTAAAGTGTCAAATATCAACACTCGACAACGAGTAAGGATATAGTCTCATCTTGTACAATGGTGAGATGTGTGTCGTCTTTTAATCGAAGTCATCCAATAAAGTATTATTTAACAAACGAGTACACACGTTTTCTCATTGAAGATCATGCGGTCGTCAGGGAGTAAACTTGGAACAAATCCAGGAATAAAAAAATAGAAAGTGAAAAACATGTAATAAAAACACAATGTTTAATTTTTCTAACACAATTGTTGGATGAAAAAGCACATTATTATCAATCTACGTATAAATAACACAAGTTATCCCATTTGGATGGAATCCAAAGATTTGATCAAACTCATGTATGTGTGAATATATATTTATATATATGACTATGACCATGCCTCAAATATAAAATCCTAGCCATTAATTTCAACCGTGTGAGTTAGTTTTTCTTTTCCTAAATTTTCAACTTACATTTCTAGTGTCACATCATTATAGGATGATTTTACAAGACCATCCATGCATTTATATGTCAAAATATAAAAATCTCTCATTCTCTCTCTTTCTCATCCATTCAAATGATAAGAGTGGTTAGTTATTCATTCATGATGAAGTGAGAGAGAGAGAGAGAGAGAGGAGCTCTTTTTGGGTGGGCACTTAAACTTAGCCACCAAACTAAAAAAGAAAACACTTTTTCCTTTTCTTCCCTTCGTAGTTTGAAGAAGTCTTTTCTCTTTATGGCTTCTATAGCAAGACAAATCAAATAAGTGCTCACAACCTTTGCTTATACCCCAAAGCACCCCCAACCATAACACTTAATTGCATCTATACAAAAACAGAGAGAGAAAGACACATAGACACACAAAAACAAAATCAATCAGTTTCTCTTATATTTTTCCACTGTAGAAAGTTTTCTAATGCTTCTTAAACAAGAATAATGGAATGAGAACACACTACACTTCCAACTGAACTTTAATCATGCTGTCATCACCTTTCTACCTATTCTTATACTCCTTGTCTCTTCTTGACAAGATCATTCATTCATCAAACCAAAATAACTGACATTTTCCCAGGAAACTTTTTGGTTTCTTTGGAAACTCAAAAAACAAAAAAACAAAAAAAATGGTGTCTTCTTCTTGCTCTTCTAAGATACTCATTGGCATCTCTTTGGACCCAAATGAGAGCAAAGATTTGCTCTCATGGGCAATCACACTTCTTGCTCATCCAAATGATGCTATTGTTGCTGTTCACATTCTTGGTTAGTATGACATATTTTTTACTATCTGAATTGCATGAGTTTGGCCTTAGTTTTTTTAACAATGTTTTGTTACTTTGTTTTGATAACTATAAGTTGGCAAGGAGAGAAAGAAGTGTCAAGTGTCAACCGAGTTTCAATTGCGGCTTCGCAGAGCTAAAGCGTTTGTTATATCTGTATTGGGAGAGTTTGCCAGGACCTGCCAATTCAAACAGGTAAATAAGCTCCCAACTTTGATGAAAAGGTTACAAATTTTCAAGTTAAAGGAAGACTTTAGTTTATTCACTTGACATTTTCAGGTTAATTTGGAGGCTAGAGTTGGCTTTAGCTCCAAAGTAGGAAGAGGTCTAATCAAGGAAGCAAATTCTGTTTCAGCAGACTATCTTATTATTGGAGGCTCAAGAAGCAGATCAAATAGGTGAGAAAACCAGCATAGTACAAAACAAAAATGTCATGTTTTGTCTTTGGTAGTATTATTTGGTCACAATTGACATTGCTCTCTTTGTTGAATAGACCTACAAGCATTGCAAGATATTGTCTTAGAAATTCCCCAAATGGCTGCACACTTGTTGTATTTGGGAAATGTATGCTGCCACAACAAAGTTCAGACTCAGATTCTGCTCACTCCAAAGGTAACCTTATTTCAAGAACATCCCACATAAGACCTGACTTTGTTTTACCATTTTCTCCTAACTTAAAGGGAAACTTATGATGAGGCTTTCTTTTCTGGTTCTTGCAACTATAGTTATGAAATTTGTCCAAATTTAACCATTTTATTTCGAAAGAGATATTTGAGGCAGTGCATACTAATAGATACAAGTGTAGGATCCAGGTATAGATTTATAAGTGAGACCTACATTGCTATGAGTTTGGTGGTGTTAAATCAACTCTGGTTGCTTTTAGTACTTAGTCATGACAGTGTGTTAAAATAAGACTAATCAAAATATGTTTATTACCTGTGTGTTTAATAGCAGAAAGTGTAAAACCAAGTTCATGGTGGACAAAAAGTAACACAGCTATCTCTCCAGCCAAAAAATCAGAATCGAAGAGCAAAAATAGCTCACCGAGAACTGTGCTAGATGAAATCGAAGTAGAGTATCAAAGCACAGAAGATGAGACACTCAGTTGTGGAGATTCAAGCATCACAGATTCAACTTCTGTGACACCAAACTTTACTAAGAAATCCAAACAAAGCAAGCAAAGTTTCTCACCATGCAGGCTTATGTTTTCTTTTATTGGCTCATCATTTAGGAGAAGAAACAGCAAGAAAGAAATTAAAAAGCCTTTGTTAAAGTGCTTTAACTATGAGGAAATCATGAATGCCACAAACAACTTCAACCCAGGTGAGGTTTCTCTACACTAAGCTCGACAAAATTAAGCCTTGTTCGATAACATTTGTGTTTTAGATTCAAATGCATACTTAGTTTTTGAACTCTAACACTATTTTAGATTTGATTCTTGAGCTCTCATTTGTATAGTTTATAGTGTCAAACCTGAAGGGCTATTTGCAGGCTCTTCTATTGTCAATAACATGAATCAATGATTCCGAACTCAAAATAATCTAATGACATTTTCGAGTTTCAGATAATATAGTAGGGCGAGGAGGGTACTCTGAGGTTTACAGAGGTGATCTTTCTAATGGACAAACCATTGCTGTGAAGAGATTAGCTAAGGACAACAAAGATGCTAAGAAGGAGAAAGAGTTTCTAATGGAGTTAGGCATAATTGGCCATGTTTGCCACCCTAATACAGCTAGTTTAGTTGGATGCTGCATTGAGAATGGTCTTTACTTGATCTTCAATTTTTCTCAGAATGGGACTTTGGCATCTGCATTGTATGGTAAGACAATCACATATACTATTTTGATACTCTTAGTTTTAACTTAATTCCAGTTTTAACCATCTATTATCGATAATACTCATTTACTACCGTCGTGTTTTGATACTCTTGGAAAGTTGCCTGTACCACAAGAATATTTTTTAAGTAGTGACACCTTGCACAAAGTGTGTTGATCAAGTTTAGCTTACCATCTCAAACCATTCTCAGGTAATGAAGACACCACTCTTGATTGGCCAATTCGATACAAAATCGCCATTGGAGTGGCCAGAGGCCTGCACTATCTTCACAAATGTTGCAAACACCGCATAATACACCGTGACATAAAAGCTTCAAATGTCCTCCTTGGACCAGACTATGAACCACAGGTAGTAATTAGTAACCAAAAACCAAAACATGTCATCTCTTTTCAATTTTACCATAAAAGCATAAAGTATGTTTTATATATTTGCTCATTTTTACTTCACATTGATGCAGATTACTGATTTTGGACTGGCAAAATGGCTACCTAACAAGTGGACTCACCATGCTGTGATCCCAATTGAAGGGACATTTGGATACTTAGCACCAGAGTATTTTATGCATGGAATTGTTGATGAGAAAACTGATGTTTTTGCTTTTGGAGTTCTTCTCATGGAGATTGTAACTGGTCGTAGGCCTGTGGACTCTTCTAAGAGAAATCTTCTTGTTTGGGTACCAACATTTTTAACTTAAAAATGAGAATAAGTTTCACATGTTACCTATAAACTTTTTTAGTTACATTTAGTGAATAACTGAGTTGTGAGTACTATGATTGTTTGTAGGCAAAACCTCTAATGGAGTCAGGAGACATTGCCAATCTAGCTGATCCAATGATGGAAGGCAAATATGACTCAGAGCAACTCCATAGGCTAGTGCTCACTGCTTCTTATTGTATCAGGCAATCCTCAATTTGGCGTCCCTCCATGAATGAGGTACGATTATTTTGCTAAAATAACAACACCAAAGTTTGAAATTAGAAAAATACCATCATTGATTTTATACTAGCTCCCTCAATGTAAATTTAGGGTTGCTTGAAAAGTTATTTTACAATTATAACTTGTTATTAATGACTTGGTACAGGTACATACAAATATGTTTGAGTACTAGCAACAACCTCCTATTTTAATCTCTCGAGTTAAATTTTGCTCCCAAGAATACAGGAGTACTTTTATTTTTTAATTTTTTTCATGGTGGTGTTCGGTGTAGTTAAGACATCATTTTTTAAATTTTTCAAAAAATCCTAAATAGTTTATACTAAAACAGAATTTTTGATATTCCAGTTTACCATTCGCGCGTATTCGAAAAAATACAAACATGTTTTCGATACTATAAACTATTCAGAATTTTTTGAAAATTATGTCGTAACTACAATGAACACTGCCATGAAATTTTTTTTTTTTGAAAATATATATTTCGGCATATGCTTTTGGGAGCAAAAGTTAACTAAGAGGTTGAAATAGGAGGTTGACCGTACCACTCCAAATTAGAGATTATCTTTCTCATTATCATTAATTATTGTGATATCAACATTCAATTACTATTATCTTTCATTCTGTTTATTATTAAAATATATATATAAAAAAACTTGTATAAGTTGATTTATTTGGAACAATTTTTGACATAATACCCTTTTTTCCAACCAAGGTGTTGGAGCTATTGACCAATGGCCATGATTCTGAGGTTGTAAGAAGCTGGAGAATCCCAAAGTTTACTTCTGATGAGTTAGATGACTACTCCATGGTTAATGGTTATCAAGTTCCAACAGATGAAATTTTAGAGGATTCTTTGAGTTTGACTATGTAGTCTATTTATTTTATTTTATCTTATTTTATTATATTATATTATATTGGGATTTTGCTAGTGTTTTAGAGGTTTTAACTTCATGTCACAAGAGGGTCATGGTTGACTAAGTAATAGAACAAATGTATGGCTCCAATCCAAGCTCATCTCATTATCAGAAAAGTTCATGGCCTTAATTACTTATGCTTGGAATCTAAGAGTAATAGAGCAAAGTATATCAAGTTTTTATATTAGTTTTACATGTTAGAAAAGAGTGGAAGTGCTATATTACTTGCCATTTTTTTTGGGGGGGTTGATTCTTGTATGAGATTTAATGAATTTTGATGACCAAGTTAATGTATATTTAAAGTTCAAAAGGCATATCAAGTTGATTATTGAACAAGTGGAATATATATCAACACTAATAATGAGCCACCATACTAATCCAATCAGATAATGTGTAATTGCTAGTGCAAAGATCCTTTATCCCATATTATCGTATAACAAAGTTATTGAAATACTGCTAATATAAGCCTCCATCTTCAAAATAATAATAATAATAATTTGTAACATAGCAAAATCACTTTTTTTCTTGATGAAATATTTATTTTATTTTTTTATAAAGAATACTGAATTTACTTCTGTTCTTTTTTGTTATAAATCAATAGTGTAGTGGGTTCCCAATTTTAATTCAGCATGATTAAACTCTTCAAATCTTTTATTGGACCTTCTAAGTTACAAAAGGTACACGATATTTTTGGGCCTAAATATAAACTTGGCCCAAAACTCGCAAAATTGATTTATGGCCATTTTTGTTACGGTTTTAGTATTTTTTAAAAACAATAGTTAATTGTGGTATTTGTATAAAACTGGAATATTTTTTTGTGAATTGTGTGGTTAGGTCTCACTAGTCAGCAGTCATTGAAGTTAAACCGAATCACAAAATACCCTTACTCCTCTCCAAACATGGCCTTTTTAAAAAAATATTTTGAAAGGGACCAAACATGGCTTTTAAAGTCATAATATTTGTGTTAGGTCACAAAATCTGAAATGTTTTTTGAAATTCACTTAGAAAAATTTATTAGAATCCCAAAAAGTCCTTAGGTTAGTCTATGTATTATTAAATAGATGAACTGTCATTTTTAATACACATTTAATAATTCATATCACCATTATTGTAATTGATATATATCACTTTTATATGGTTTTTTGTAAACTGAAAAAGAATTGTACAAATCTTGAAACAAGATTCATAATTTTTTAAGACAAAATTAATATTTCCTTCCTATCAACTTTTTTATTTTAAAAATTAATTCTTTTATGTTAATTTTTTAATTTTGGATCTTGGATTTTTTTTAAAAAATATATATATATATATATATGAGGAAAGAGGGTAACGAATTTTTTTAATACTTTGTTTAAATTAATATATTTATAATTGTTTAAATTTTTATAAAATTATACGATATTTAAGTTTTAATTTTTTAGATTAAAATATTCTCAACTTTTTTGTTTGAATTTAAAAATTAAAAAAAATCATTTTGATTTCATTTTTCTACCCTTTTAAAATTCAAAATTCAAACAAAGGTAAAGCTTGGAGTTAGGTTATTTTGTATATTATTATATTTTTTAAACCTTATTAATCAATCATCATATTATCATTAATACATCTCAAGATATCCACTCAACAATAGAGAGGTAATATTATTATTGACTTGGTTAAAATAAAATATTTTTAGCATATAGCTTGTGTGATTTAGCAAACTCTGAATTACAATATGCGGCAATTAAATTCTTAATTTTACTAAACAATAACAATTATCTATATATGTGATTTTTATCTAATTGTTGATGGAAAGCTAGCATGGTCTTGCCAAGTTAGTAATATACAAGGGCCAAAATGTAAAATTCATGGCCCAAAAAAAAAAAACACGTGTATTGGGGCAGGTCAAAGCCCCGACTTGAAGGGGCAACCATCGATTTGGATATAAGCGGTAGGGGTATGCACGGTGTGGTTTGGGCAGTTTGAACACTTTTTAATAAACCACGCCACAAGTGCAGTGTAATAGTTAGAATACACCGTGCGGTGTGATTTTGTTGCACCAAACCAGACAATTTTTTGCGGTGTGGTTTGGGTGGTTTTCACGGTGTAAGTGAGTTAAAAAATATGTGTGAGATAGAGATGGTGATAAGGAGGAGGCGCAAATGAGATGAGAGAGGAATGAATTGTTGTCGTGTATGATCTGTTAGAGAATAAGGTTATACCCTAATTTAAGTGGGATCCTAGTTTTAGATTGAGTTACTAAAAATGGTATATATGTAAAGTTTAATTTTTTTTTAACATATTTGTAAGTATGCGGTGCGGTGCGGTGTGGTGCAAACCAAAATTTCACACTGCCAAATCGCACACTGCACCGCATTGCGCGGTTTAGCTAAGATACAAACTATACCGAACCATTACACTTTTGATACCGCAGTTTGCGGTTTAGTGTGGTGCAGTGCGGTCAGTCGCCGTGGTTTGTCGTCTTAGATGCTCACCCCTAATAAGCGGGAAGAAAATGGGGTGGGTCGAGATCCGACCAGACCCACTAGCGATTTAAGCGGGTCGGATCACGACTTTTTTTTTTTTATAATTAAAGAGTTTTTTTTTTAAACCAATTACTACTATTATTTAGGGTGATCCACAATTTAAATATATAAATAGTAAGACAAAATATACTTAAGAGAGATAGAGGAGAAAATATATGTTTTTCTTTTAAGTATATTAAATTTTATTTTATTTTAGTATGCAAGACAATTTTGGACAATTCATTTTTGTCTAGTATAAAAGATTATTTTTGCCATTTATGTTGATATTGTAACATTTAAAAAATAATTAGTTTTTCTTTTATTAAAGAAAAAAAAAACATTCCTGGGTCGAGTCTGACCTGCCCATCACATTCGAAACGGGGCAGGTCGATGCGAGAACTTAGTGGGCCGGATGGATCTTTAGTGGGGCGGGGCCAACCCACCCCAATTAGTTAACATTTCAATATCTTTTTTTTCCCTAAAAAGAGTAGAGAGATAAGAAAAGGGAAAGATACAGTAAAGAGATTAGGATGATAATCAATTGGGTGGGGCAATAGATTTTTACATTTTTTTTTCTTTATATATTGCCATATTGGCGATGCCACGGTATTACATCAGCTTTTCCATCAATAATTAGACAAAAAATTATATTATAACGACTTAATTGTTACTATTTGGAAGATTATGGAATTAATTGTACTTGAAAGACTAAATAATTGCTAGATCACATGTAATTGAAAGGACTCTGATGCTAAATTTTTTATTTTAAAAAACTTGATAAGAAGTCATTAATGACTGTTTTGGCCATAGTTTTCTCATAATCCCACATATCCATTTGGAATTGTTATATATTGTCCAAACAAAAATAAATATGCCACGTTTTGATAAGATATTACTTCATTCACTTCTAAAAAGTAGATCATTGTTTACAAAATAATAAATAATATTTAGTCTACTTTTTATGCAAAATATCTAGTACACTATTTCTTCAATTTTTAACTTTTTGAAGTAAACTACTATTTTACTTCTTCTCGCTGCTTTTAGATGTAACATTATTTACCGAGTATATATTATTACAAAATGAAAAAGAAAAAAAAATATTGTTTGTAAAAATCAACAATTTTTATCCCAAAATGTACCATATAAAATCAACATTAATTGATAAGGCTCCATTGACAAAAATGAAATAATAATAATCATAATAATAAATGATGAAGTAGGACTATGACCATTGACCCAATTGTTTTTAATTTTATTTATGTATTAATTTTAATGTTGGTCCTGGTAGTGGGCTTTTGTGCGTAGTGGACAACATAGCATTTGATTGAGTGGGGAATGGACCACACTTTTAGGGTGGGCGACAGGGAGAGCCCACACCGCATGGTCTCTGGGCCTTGCGCACGTGAACTCCCTATGGTTGGGCCCACCCCAGTGGAGCCCAAGATGGCTACTCAACGTGCACATGCAAGCCGACATCTCTATCTCTCTCTCTCTCTATAAATATATATATATATAAATAGATATATGATTTTGTATATATTTCCACTCGCTAAAGTCCAGACTAAAATTTAATATGAATTTTCTTTTTCAATAATAATTTCAGTTTGAAATGTAGGATATCATCATAATAATATGGTATCATACAATCATAAAAATACATACAATTATCCAACATCGATCCATGCAGATTTTTTTTTTTTCATTATCCATCACAAAAGTATTTGTTTTTATTATATCACTTCTATATAAAAAATATGTAGATAATGAAAATTTCTGATTTTAACGGTTTTTATTTTTTTCTGTTAATTTTAACAAAATATTTTTATATTGAACAAAATATTTTTATATTTAACAGTATATTGTAAACATGATTTAAAAATAAATAAATAAATAAATAATCAAACAAACAAATTAAAATATAATATTTTTAAGATATTTTACAATAATAATTATTTAAAAATAATAAAATTATATATTTTATAACTTAAATAAAATTTAATTAAACTTAATATTATATTATACATATAATATATAATTTTTTGTTGTCACTGCCCAATTCAAAAACTAGAACAAACATAAACTTAAACAAAAATAAATAAATTAATTAAAATATGATATTTTAAAGATATTTTATGATACTTTAAATAATTAAATCATATTTATTTAAAAATAATAAAGGCATACATATTATTTTTTATCTTATAAATTTGTGTGATAGATTATTTTTTATTAAGTGATTTGAGCTCTTTTTTTTTCATCAAATTCACCAAAAGACAGTGCGAGATATATTATATAGAAACTAAAAATAGTTGATGCATATACTACTGTCAACACTATGACTTTTTCTATTATTATTTTATTTCTATTATTAATTTCTTTTTAAATATTATTGTGTTTTATATATATGTCAGGTATTCATGTAAATATATATATGTCAACGTTGTATTTAGATGTCCTATATGTAGAGATTATTGATATAAATATTTATAAATACTATAGAACTATAATTCATTCTATTATATATATATATATATTTTTTAAAACAGTGAATCAATTTTTATTAAAATTATAGACAATGTTTATAATTTTAAAACTAGGCAAACGTACATTACACGTGGCTTCTATCTAGTGTATATATATATATATATTTATATTTATAGACCACATCATCCAAAAACAATATGGTTGAAATCATGTTTTCTAATGTAGTTTTTTTTTATTAAAATAATATGTATATATTATAATGTAAGTGGGAGTTAATTAGGAATTATTAGAGTAGCTACAAATATTTTTTGTATGCATGGATGTGTAATTTTATTTATGTTGTCACTTTAATTAATTATGGTATATGAATGTTTGATTTAATGCAAATTAATTTTTATGTGTCAAAATAATAATACTTCATGTTATTTATTATTTGTCCTATATATATAATTTGTCCATCGTTTCATGTCATTAAAAGTTCGATTTTACTTTATATATTGTCTTGAATATTATTGTATTTTAATAATTATAGGCAAAAGATGAAAATAAGGTACCACGACCATTTTTTGCATCACATATTAACATCACAACTTTATATTCTCATAATTCTTTTTTTTTTCCTCTTTTTTTTGTTAATGAAAACATGATTGATGAGAAATTTTATGTGACTAACTACTCCTTTAAAAAAACGACGCGTCAACAAAAGAATTTATATGGCACATAAATTATTGGTGCTATATATCGATAATATATATATATATATAATATTTCTATAAATGTTGTAATACTTTGAAAACTTCAAGGAAATTTTGAACTATAGTTCTAGTTCTTTTAATATAGACATATATATATAAGTTCAATATTTGTAACTAGAGTGCGGTTTACAAAAAAAGAAACGTTACATTTTTGTGTGTTTGTATTTATAAAAATTATATTTTTTTATACAAAAATTGAAATTTTGATAATGTAATTTACGCTTGGGTAAGAGTTATCTTATGATGTGATTAAATTAGATGAGTTTTTATAACAAAAATAGATAAATAATTCTATTTGAAAGAAGAACGTTAAAATTTGAAGAAAAAAATACATAATAATATTCTTATGATCGATGATTAATGTAACTAAGAGTTAAACTTTAAAACAATAATTAACTAATTATTCTTATAAAAGTGTTTTTAATGGACTACGTATTAATTTTAGGTGAAGAAATAAAAACAAATAATAATAATAATAATAATTGACATTGTTATTTTGAATCATAAATACTCTTTAAATTCTTGCTGTTTGATGATAGTAATTGAGCCCTTTTTGTCGATTTTTATTTTTTACAAAATTCTAAAGTTTTTATTGGCAAAATTAATATTAATTTCCTTTATGTAAGATATAAAATATACCGTGAAAAAAGAAAAAAATATATGTTAAAAGAAAAACTAATAGAAATAAAACTTGAAAGGCTTCTTTCTTCCATACAAACACTCCAAACAGATAATTTTATTTTATTTATGATATATATTTATATATATATACAATATATTATGTGTTGATTAAATGTATTTGGTTGAAAACTACACATAAACCACACAGAAAAAAACTCTCAATTAAGATTATCGTTTCATTCTAGGAACACTGAATCTGGAAGAACTTTAATTAAGTAACAAACCTAATTATTAATAATTGCTTATTTACTTTCAAACAATTGGATAATATATAACCTAATCTTTTGTAGCAGACGTTTATACAGCTAGCTAATAAAGTCTAGCCACAAAAATAAATAAAGAAAAAATATGGCACATATATATATATATATATATATAAGTATTATTAGTATAAATATTCATAAATTTATGTAGCCGCCCCCAAAATCCAAAAATGCATATATAACGATTTTGGTCTGTACATATTGGGATTTGTATGTATATACCGACTATGAAATTTGGCTAAATTAAACCAATATTACATTAATGTATAATGATTGGTCAAAAATACCTAATTATTTTCATGGTACGCACGTACAATTAATATATATATATATTTATATATATATGCTTCGATCTCATCATCATGGCTAACTAAACTCTCAACTTACGTAGTGCAATGAATCTAGAAAAAATGTAGCCAAATTAATGGTATACATATCATAAAGCGTAGCTAATTACTTATTTAATTCTTAATTAATTAATATATATATAATCACAAAAACATGTAGAATCTGGTTCTTAGTAACATTCGTAACCTAAATAAAATGTATACAATTTTTTTTTTTTTTGCTTATATATGATTTATATAAATAGATATGTGCGGAAAAAGACCGCACAACACAAACAAAAGCTTGTTGTACCGAAATTTTTCTGATGTAAGAAAAACTCATAATCAATTTATTTATTTATCAAAAAAATTGTATGGGGCGCTTAATTCATAAGCATAGGGAAAAAAAAAGAAAAATCCTTAGAAATAGAACAAAATATAAAAACAATATTGTTTTTTTCTTCCTCTTAAGATGTAGGCTTATACTTTTATGAAAAATAAATTTTCAAAAATTAATTGAACTTTTAAAATCTACACGACAACGATTTCTCAAATTAAACATATATATGGTCATATTATCTTTTGAAGAAATCATGTCAATAATAATTTCTGGTGGTTCCATATAAATATAGGGTATTGCTATGGTGCATACCCGGTGCATATTTTTTTATGATTTTTTGTGTTTTTCGGCTCGTGAATAGTTTTCGGCGCGATTTTTTTTTATGATCATGTTTATTGTAGTTATTAAGAGTATTCTGCAAATTTTCAGGAAATTCCGAATAATTTACAGTGACGAAATCTAAGTTCAAACAGGTTGTTGCACGCGTGATTAATTTTTTTTATACGCGTGGAAAATAGTATGTTTGAACCTAGTTTTCAGCATTATAAATTATTCATAATTTCCTGAAAATTTACATAATGTTCTAAATAACTACAATAAACACAATTATAAAAAAAATCGCGCCGAAAACTGTTCACAAGCCGAAAAACACAAAAAATCACAAAAATTATGCATCTTAAAATTACCCTATAAATATATATATAACAAATATTAAATAACTATGTTGAGTATATATGTATTAATAAAATTAATGAATATTAAGGGTATAATACTATAAATATATAAATAAGAGGCCAAATATAAGTGTAACATGTAAAAAATAAATAAAAAAATTTAAGAAGAAAATAATAGTAAATTTTGTTTTTTTTTTGAAATAAAACTAAAATGCTTAGAAAATTACATTAAATATATATATATTTAAAAAAATAAAAAACAAGAAGATAGCTGACCCTTTCTAGAGCTGGGTCCACTAATATATATCCGTAAATGCTTATAAAATTTAACCAAATTAACTTATAATAAAGTAGGTTAACGAATTTAAAAAAAATAATATAAATATATATATATACATAATCGATCTCTATGTAGTTGAATTTATATTAATTAATAGTTGTAATTGCCAAATTTTCTCGATTAAGACCTAAAGCTTATGTATGTATAGAGAAAGAAAATAATAATAATAATAATAATAATAATAATAATAATAATAATAATAATAATGTTTTGTTGGTTTGAAAATGAATAAGGAAGGTGGGCCAAGAAAATAAAAAGGAAATGGGATAGAGGAGCACTTGACAACCATTGAAAAATCAGATCAGATCGATCCCACCAAACCAAAGGAGACATATATAAGACATTGCCCTTGTTATTAGACCAATGTTGATGGATCGAGATGATCATCAAAAATTATAAATCATTTCGAAAGCGATTCCCTCTTCAATATTGACCAAGTGACTATTCTTACTTATAAATATATATGGGATCAACTTGATTCACTTATTGAAATCAAAAATATTTATTTTTATATATATTGACTAGTACTCGATTATCATACTAAATTTATATAAATTTGGGAATGACTCTGGTATGGGTCCTAAAAATGACCCACCGTCATTTTTTTATTTTTATTTTTGGTATATGAATAAGTTGTAATTCTAATTTTTTTTAGAGTTTATACATTTTTGGACCTTGTGTTTTGTCTCGTTACCTGTTTGGATCATGTGTTTTGACAAATTACTTTTTGGACCCTATGTTTTGTAAAATGGTTAAAATAGAACCCTAAACCTGATTTTGGTTAATGTTTTCTCAACTAAAATCACAAATAATTTATCAAACTAACAATTTAGAACAAAAATAAAATCATTTTGCTTATAAATTGTGTTGTTATATTCAATTTTTTCTTCATCAAAATTGAGTTTAGGGTTTTATTTTAACCATTTTACAAAACATAAGGTCCAAAAAGTAATTTGTCAAAACACAATGTCCAAACAGGTAATGAGACAAAACATAAGGTCCAAAAAAGTATAAACAATTTTTTTATTTGACAATGTACATTATTGTGTTTATAAAGGACTTAGGAAATCCCAGATAATTTAGAATGTTAGTATCAAGATTCAAATTATCTGTTGCACATGCGTATTAAAATCGAAATAGGCACAAGTGCAAAGTTGTTTGAATCTTAATTTTGACACACTAAATTATCTAAACAAATTTTAAAAATTTGTAAAAGGTCTCATATAACTACAATGTACACTGTCATATAAAATAAATAAATTGAAGTTACAACTAAACCATGAGCCGAAAGCAGAAAAAGAACTAGGTCCCAAGATAGGTCCTACAACAATCTTACCTTGTAAATTTTAGTCTCTATTTTTTTTCCTTTTTACACAATGATTAAGATCAGTTTTTTTTTACTATATAAACTTATGAATTCAATATCTGAAATTAAAAGTATGTGTATATAAATAACCAGACAAATGGATATTTAAGGATGATCTAACATATATGGATGAAACACACCAAATTTTGTAATATATTCCGATGTTGGATGATGGAAAAACACTACTAGACCGACTTGAAAGGATTGTGTCGGGTCGGGAATAAAATTGTTAAAGAAGTATATATGTATGTATGTGTGCAACTTATTAATTACCTCAAAACCCAATCACATATATACATAATACAAACATAATTTCATTTTATATATATAGTCTTATATAATAAATTGTTAAAATACTCATCCTTTTTTAAAAATGGCACAATTTTATTGTTATTATTTCAAATGTGTTATTTAAAAGTAAGTTTAAGAAATAGAGTAGATTATTTTTGCCAAATTACAAGAATAATGTAAACTTTTTGTCCATTGTATATTGCATCTATTTTTTCTAATTTAATAACATCTTACATCAAGTTAATTATACAATTAAATACATTCTGCAAAATATAGTTATATAAAAAAAAACTAAAAATTATATATATATATATATATCTTGTATATAAAGTAGATAATGACAATTCTTAGTTTTAAATTGTTAACTTTAATAAAATATTATAAATATTTAACGGAATATACATTTAAAACTAACTAAAAATAGATATTTATTAATTATATTAATATAAATTCAAATATTATAAAATATCATTATTGTAATAATATATAATACAATACTAGATATTTAATAATTATATTAATATAAATTTAAATACTATAAAATATTATTATAATATTATATAATCTTAATTTTTTATTAATTATATTAATATGAATTTAAACATTATAAAATATTATTATAATAATATTTAATACAAAATTAGATATTAAATACTTATATTAATATAAATTTAAATATTATAAAATATTATTATAATAATATTTAATACAAAATTAGATATTAAATACTTATATTAATATAAATTTAAATATTATAAAATATTTTTGTAATAATATATAATAAACAATCTTAATTTTTATTAAAAAAATTATCATGTTTAAAAAAGTTATCATATTATATATATATATATTTAAAAAATCATAAACAATATTTTGATTTAATTTTTCATTTAATATGTTTATATCATTATTTTATATATAATATTGTTTATTTATTTGAAATTTATACGACAATGATATATATTTAATAAAAATAATTAATAAATTCTATAAATAAAACTAAGCAAACATTCATTGTTCGTTACTTGTATCTAGTATAATTAAAAATATGATTTGTTGCAATTGTTTATCTAAACTTCATTAAACTCTCATGATTTGGTAGTTTTGTTAATCATACCAATCTACATAATTGGAAAATTAATTAACTCACATGAATTATTGTAGTGTGTAAGTTCAAACAATCTTCGGCATATGATCATTTTATTTTTATTTTGAAGACATTCATTGTTATCATAATTTTTTTTATGGTTTTTATTTTATTGCAGTTTTTTTATTGATTTCATGTGTTGTATAAGTTAAAAGGATACATATTTGTATACTAATTTTTATTTTTAAGATTTTTTATTTTTATGATTGAAAATATATATTAAAAATAGAATGATCTTTTTTATACATGTATCTAACTTATATTTAATTTCATTTATTACACTAATTTGATTACATTTGTGAATTTATCTCAAATGTTATTTAGTGCTCATGCCCTTTTTTGATAATTATAGATTAAGGAGCTCACAACTGTTGACACAAAGTTTTTTTATGAGGTTCACCCGTTAATGAGGCCAAATCTCATGAGTCAACTTGCAAAGCTCAAATTCCCTTTGAGGTTATAATATATTTGACAGTATTTTAGCTTCCTGAAGTTGTGTTGTGTCATTTTAAGTTCTATTTATAGGCGGTTGTGGATACTTATAACTTATTAATGAGAGTTAATTACATTGATTTTTCTAATTACATGTCAAGGACATAGTTTACATAGAGGAAAGCAAAAGAAAGGCACTCAGTAAGTATGCAAAATGTACATGATCTCCTATGTTCAATAAGTAAATTGGCATACTCGTGTTCTTGAGTAGCCTAATTGGCACAGGTCAAAGAGTTACGCCCGTGCATAGTATGTCTTGGGAAATGATAAAATACATTATATCAGGCGGTGTACCTCTATTTCCCAAATATGATTCTATCGGACATTCCAATTTATCAGGTGTAAAGAACCGAAAAACCACTCTTCTCATTTAACCACTAAGTTGTCAATAGTGGGTGATCACGCTTGCTTTATGATCAGGTCGTATTTCCCACGTATTTTTTGTCTTTATTTTTCTGGTCATGACTTCTTCAGCAAGTCGTACCAAGACCGGAGTGGCTAGTCTTCTTAAGGAATTCAGGTTTTCCCGAGAATATCTCACTTGAGAGGTTTTAGAAAAACACGAATAACATTAAGTAAATATATAATATTTTGAGTATCCGTTGTAAATAGAATTTCTTGATATATTTTTTTTAAAATGATATTTTTTTCTTATATAATTTTTTAGATAGGGTATGGAGTATTTTCGATAATGTGTGTGAGCATGTTAGAGTGTCCAGAAGTATCCAAAAAAAAAAAATATCATATAAATAATTATAATAAAGAAATTATTGTGTAAAAAGTGATAAAAAAAAACTATTATTTTGTATATACTTGAAAATTATGAATAGAGGGGAAAAAAAGGATTGTGTAGGAAAGATAAATAAAAATAGGTTTCTTTTCTTGAGATATATATATATATATATATATATATATATGGGGGCAGGTGTGAACATAGCCAATGAGAGCATTAAAAGCAATCAATCACAACTACTCGTGACAATGATATTCATCTAATTTTCAAGGAAATCATCACTTTTTTCTTTTTCTTTTTGGTTCTCTATTGTTATTCCTTTTTAGCTGGAGTTGACTCGTGATTTATTCGACTTTGTTTTTCTTTTTTATATTGGATAAGTCATATTTATTAATTTTTTTAGGTAATTAAATAAATCATGAGGATTTCATACACTGCAAATAAAACTTTTTTCTGTATACAAAAATAACGTATAATTAATGGGCACATGCATTACCCGAAACAGTGAACAAACTTTTTTTACTAGCTAACTTATGATTAAATTAAAAGGTCCTAATTAAAAATAAAAAGGTGCTAATTAGTTATAATAGTTTTAAAAGTAAGTAATGTTTAGATGTTTGGTTTGGTATGGCTAATATAATGAAAATGAATCAATTTTTATTTTATTTCTTTGTTTTGTTACATTTTAGATTAATAGTTTTCCCACTAACTTAGTGCAAATTCCATTTGAAAATAAGAAAAAAAATCATTCCAATGGAAGATTTAAAAATATTTAATAATTCTTTTATTCATATTAGTTTTATTTAATTCTATTCTTTTTTTTTTCTATTCACATTCTTATTCCTCAATTTTCATTTTCTCTATTGTGAATCTTCAATTCCAATTTTTGAAAAGTACTAATTTTTCAATTCCAATATCAAAAGCACAACAAATACCCTAGTTTCATTTGACATTTAAATATTTGTTTGCATTTGTTGCTAAATACAAGTCTTTGAAAGAGATATGTGTAAGAAGTTTTCTTTTATGGCTTTCGATGTAGTTCCCTCTAGAAATTGGTGTCATTATTTGAATAATTTTGTACATTTTGATGATATAATTTTGTATATTACCTATAAAATTCCACATAAAATTATTTAATTACATATGTTATGTAAATTATAAAAATACTTAATCGATATTTGTGAATAAATTATAAAAATATTATGAATTATTTTAAAATAATACTGTAAAATCAGCTCGAAAGGGACTATTTCCTACTCTTTTTACCTAATTTTTAAACTCAAATTGGGGGTGTATGCAATATTCTAATTTTGTTACGATCAAAATGTTTGATTGTTATTGACTATTAAAACTTTACAAATAAATAAATTTTAAAATGATTTGAATTTATTAATCAAAATGAGCTAAATCAACTCAAAAAAATATATAGACAATTTTATAAAGAAAAACAACTAAATAAATGAGACTGTTGTTGAAGGATTTGGGTAACAATACAAAAGATTGTGAGTACTTAAAGTAGATTGCGAGTATGTATAGACATTAGGGATTTGGGTGGTTCTGTTCTGCCAAGAATATAAAATTGTGATTGCCACTTTTCATATATTAGTTCGCCAATTTATAGGTCAGTAGGTGAACGTTACAAAATATATTTTGATTAAGATAGTTGTTACAAGCGATAATTGCGTAACAAATGAGTTGTTACAATATTAACTATAGCTAAATAGTTGTTCGTTTCAGCAATTGGTCACAACTATATAATCATTTAAGCTGAGTACTATTTTTTAGAATGTTGAACAGTATTCTAGAAGTAGAATGGAGTGCGTATAAATCAATTAGTGATGAGTCGAATAACATGCTCTTATAAATTGTTGGATATATCCACACACTTTTCATGTAGGATATTTTCATTAATATCCCGTCTCAAGATGATGGCTATTTTTACTCACTAATTTTGGACGGCTTGATCGTAAGTGACTCTTTTTGTCTCACTATTCCCGAATCACAAGTGCTCTCGATCGTAAGTGACTCTTTGACTCGTTTTGTCTCACTATCCACGAATCACAAGAGCTCTTTTTGACTCTCTTTTTGGACCGGTTTTGGATTTGGATCTTGTTTACTCTAATAGTGACTCTTTGACTATTTTGTCTCACTATCCCCGAATCACAAGTGCTCTTTTTGGCTCTATTTTTTGACCGGTTTTGGATTTGGATTATGTTTACTCGTTAGAGCTTTCTTTGTCTCATGATACCATGTTAGAATGTTGAAAAATATTATAAAAGTAGAATGTGGTGCATGTTAAGAAACATAAGGTTCATCTCAAAACCATTTAGTAATGAGTGAAGTAACTCATGCTCTTATAAATTGTTAAATATACTCACACACTTTCCATGTGGAATATTTTCATTATCAATTCTTGACAAGTCATTCTCATTGCCTAAGGTGAAATTATATAATACCATAAACATAAATATTCAAAGTTTAGGCTCTAATCCCCCATTCGTGACTTTTTTCATTAAAATATATAGTATATTAATGCAAGAGTTGATAAAATTTTGAATTTCTAAATTCAAAACATTACATGTGCGAAATTCCTTGATTCGATTCTCGAACATAGTGATTATTCTTCGATACAATAAATTCATCAACTAATTAATTAATTAATTAGCTACATATACACTTAATTAGCTTAACGAAGCTCATATATATTCCACACTGAAAAAAATCAAATATCATTATCGTATATATATAGACTAGATACAAGGTATGTTAACTTAGTGAATTTATTTATATAATTTATTAATTATATTTATTAAATTTGTATCATTGTCATATAAATATTGTAAATAAATAAATAAATAATATTATATATAAAAAAATATTATAAACATATTAAATGAAAATTTTGAATCAAAATACTGTTTACAATTTTTTTTAATATATATATATAATATGATAACAAAATGATTGTTTTTTTTAATAAAAATAAAAATTATGTATTATATATTATTATTATTATAAAATTTTATAATATTTAAATTTATATTGATGTAAATATTAAATATTTAGTTTTGTATTAAATATTATTATAATATTTGAATTCATATTAATATAATTAGTAAAAAAAATAAGATTATATATTATTATTATAATAATATTTTATAACATTTAAATTTATATTAATATAGTTATTATATAATTAGTATTTTATTATATACTATTATTATAATAATAATATTTTATAAGATTTGAATTTATATTATTATAATTATTATATATATAGTCTTATATGAAATATTATTTAAATAATAATATTTTATAATATTTAAATTTATATTAATATAATTGATAAATATCTATTTTTAAATTAATTTTAAAATGTACATTATGTTAAATATTTAAAATATTCCATTAAAATTAATTATATTTAGAATATTTCATTAAAGTTAACCATACCTTAAAATAAAAAATTTCTATTATCTACATATATTTATTATATATAGAACAAATTGTTCATATTCATCTTCAAAAAAAATTTTTGTTCAGATTCAATATTCTATGGAAACAAAATACAAAGAAGATAGAACAATTTCAATTAATGACATTGCCACTGGACATATATATATATATATATTTATGTCCAGTTCATGATAGTTGGTTGCTGCAAATAATAAAAAAAGGGTCTCTGCTGGGGAACTCAGATCACTGTAAAAAGGCTTTAGTCTTTTGGCTGTGTCTATAAACAGAAACCAAACATTTACATGTGATTTGCTTTTCTTAGAAAGTCAAACATCTCATACAATAATATTCATGTGACTGAGACTAGGTGACTCAACCAAACACACACATTAAAAAATAAGTTTCAGGAATTAACTAGAAAGAGCATCTTTACTAAATATTATTATTATTAACTAGAAAGAGTATCTTTACTAAATAGTATTATTATTATTATTACTGAGCCCACCACACTCTTAATTTATAGGTTTACACCAAAGTCCAAGCCATTATTTAATCCATAATAATAATAATGACAATATTCCCACATTACTAAATAAATATAATTGGCTAGAGACCCTGGCACTTTCAGACCACTAATAATATTAAATCAAATAATTAAATAGTAGAAAAATGGTGGTGGGGCTTAAACCAATCAGAATTAAGAAACTGATTTGAGATCATAAACTTAAAAGAGTTTAATTACTGGCATTAGATACAAAGAGAAGAGTTACACTTGGCTGCTTAAGCTCTAAAAAAACAGCTTCAAAAATTAAAAACAAAATTACAATATTTATAAATATATATATCAAAGGCTGTAAAAGCCTGTAACTCTACCATCAGATTAAAAAAAAAAACATTACGTAATAATACTAATATTCAGAAAACACTTTTAGACCGTACGATTATTCTAAAAACAAGATCAAGGAATCACATCAGTGAAGTACAAGATCATGATTTTTTTGGAAGAACTAAGCATAGTAGAAGATTATGATGATGAAGAAGAAGAAGATATCCAAACAGAGCCCAAGGCCAATTTTTTTTTTTTTTTGGGTTGGGAATTGGAGTCGTCCGAATCAAAACGTTGGAACGACGCCGTATTGAGACTCGGCTATAAAAGCTGCTGCAGCAGCGGCCGAGCCGTAGATTGGTTCGAGGTCGAGATCGGCCTCTGTTTCGGTTCGCTTGGCGAACCTGCCTTTGATTCTTGGACGGGTTTCGGCGTAAGCTTTTCTCGAAGCGTAGCGAATCGTCTTCTCGAACCTTCGGTTCTTTCTCTTCTCCTTGTACCTCAAAACTCTGGCCTCCCGATCCAATCCGCAGAGCTGAGTCGGCTCGGACGAGTTCGTTGATGCCGAGATGCTCGGAATTGGATCGGTGGACGAGACGTTGTTGTTCTGGCTCAAGCTTCGACCGAAAGAGAAAGAGATTTCGGACATGGAGCTTCCGTCGGGGACTACTCCCACATCTAGTGACGACGATGAGACCTGAAATTATTTAATGTAAGGCGAATCAGTATTTTTGAACTTTTAACATTTTCTTAATTACTTTCTGGGACAATAAACAAGAGGTACGGGATTGAAAATTACGCTTTGACTGAGACACTGGGCGGGGTAGTTGAAGGAAGAGAGCTTGGATCTGCAAAAATCGAGGTCGAAGTAATTTTCCGAGTTGTTTACTATCGGAGATGGAGGATTCGGTTTAATTTTAACCGGAACGACGCTATCGGTTACGGAGCTAGAGTGGATCGTGCTCGGGTAATCAAAATCCAGAAACGAATCCATTTCAGAGAAGAACAAATGATCGGTTGATTTCACAACATCAGGTGCCTCCGCCATGAGCTTGGAACCAAAATTAGGATTAGAAATCATCCACGGCGTAGGAGCATCAACGACACTGACTTCCTCGTCGGGACGACACGCGCCTCCACCAGTCTCGTCAGAGCACGCGCCACTAGCAGGTACCGCGAAGAAATTAAGCGCGGCTGAGGAGCGGACGATGGAGTCCGTCGAGTCATAGAATGGCTCGACGGGAACTCGCTCGTGGCGCTGGGCGAGGGGGTTAGCGGAGTGGATGTCAGCGTCGCAGGAGACGCAGAGGGAAGCGGCGTCAGCCTTACAGGTGACGGCGGCGGGGGCTTGCTCGCAGACCTCGCAGACCCAAACTCGCTCGTGACGCGACGCCAGCTTGTTGGCGCAGTGGATCTTGGCGTCGCAGCTGAGACACAAGAAAGCCGAGTCAGCTCGGCAGAACACGGCTGCCGAAGCAGCCGATTTGCACGAGTCACAAGGCCTCCCCGCGATACCCCAACCTCCTCCGGCGTTACCAATTAACCCCATGGCAAACAATTATTCTTTACTTTTATTCTCCGTCACCGTTACCGTCAACGTCGTCGTTTTACGGTCTCTCGTTTCTTCTTAGCTGAAGTTGTGGAGAAAAAGAGAAGAGAGCTTTCTTGTTACTCGAATGAAATGGTTTGAAGTTATTAGAGAAAAGCAAAGCAGAGTAGAGTGTTTTATCTATTTGGTCAGAGAAGAAGAAAATCTTTCCGCTATCGAATAGTAGTGTTCCACGTGGAACGTTTCTGTCCACCAAAAAAGTTTTAATTTAGATAAAATTTTTAAATTAATTTATTTTAGTTTTTTTTACAGTTTTTTAATTTTTATTTACCCAATGAAGTAATTTGATAAATCTTTTATCATTATTATATTTCAGAGTCGCAGCTGTCAAACGTCTGTGCCGACGCGGGTCCCACACGTGTGCCATTGTGATGGATAACTGCGACTGGGGAGAGAGGGTATAATGGGCGTCTTCAATTTTTTATTTTTTAGACTATAAATGTATTGAATTTATTTTGTTTTTTTATAAAAAATAATAATAAATAAAGAGAGATAGATTTGTTACTTTTTGTTTTTATGTTGTAATTTGTTGCCATAAGTAATAAGTTATGTATGGTCTTTTATGGCTGAATAAATAAAGATGCCTCGTTGACTGGGGGATATATGTTGTGTGCTACATTTATAGTTTTATAAATCTACAATGCAAGCAAAAATTATTTAAAAAAAATGAATTAATGGTATATTTGAGCCAATAGTTATAATTGTGTTTGACTGCATAAGATGTAAATTAATATAAAAAATAATAATTTATTTAATATTTATTAAAAATATACAAAAATTAATTGTTTTTATTCTATGTACTCCAAAAAATTTGATATTAAAAAAAATATATAGTTAATTATTAATTGTGAATTACTCAATTAGTAAATATAGTAAATAAAAAAATAGTATTTATTGATGTGACAAATTTGCTCATGTTATATTTTGTGCCAATTTTAGCATAATTTTTAGCATGTATCAAATTTACATACTTTTTGAAATACCATTAAAGTTATATTTTTTTTATAAGATAAACTAAATATAGCATTACACCAATTTTTTGGCATTACATTACCCTCTTAATTTAATTTTAAGGGAATTTACTTATTTGATACCATTTATTTTTGCAAAGTATCGTTTTAGTATCCTCTTTTTTCAATAATACACATATGGTACTCTGTATTTTAAAGTCATATATATTTGATACCCTAGACTTAGATTTGATTAATAAATTTTTTGACAATATGACCAAACTGCCATCAATTATATGTAATTAAGTAATTAAATTTGAATTTGAAACTCATACAATTGATAGCAGTTTGATTAAATTGGTAAAATTTTATTAATTAAATTTAAATTTAGGGTATCAAATTTGTACGATTTTAAAATACAGAATGCCAAATAAACATTATTGTAAACACAAAGTAACAAATAGATTATTTACAAAAACATTAGGTAACCTACCTAATTTTAATTGCGAAAATGCATCAAGCTACACGAAGACCAAGAACAATAATATGGGCAGACTGGGGTGTGATTGGTGAGGATTTTTTTTTTCGTTTGGGTAGAAGATTTGATAGTACTATATACTCTATTATTACTACTATGTACTGTTTATCATCAGTAAAATAGTGATAGATAGAAATATTTGGATGAGGTGATATTAATTGGTAGGAGGATTTTGGTATGAACACGAAAGTATGTGAAGAGAATTTAGTCTTTTGTTATATTGTGTTTTTGTAAAGTATTATTTTGGTACTTTCTGTTTTCAATAATATTTATATGGTATTTTATATTTTAAAATTATACATATTTGATGCCCTACACTCATATTTGATAAATAAAATTTTGTCAATATGATCAAACTGTTATTAGTTATATATAATTAAGTAATTAAATTTAAATTTGGAACTTATATAATTGACAGCAGTTTGATTAAATTAGTAAAATTTTATTAATTAAATTTGAGTTTAGGGTACCAAATATGTAGGATTTTAAAATACAAGATACCAAATATGTACGATTTCAAAATATTATTAATTTTACTTTCTAAAAAATTGAACCAAACATGAAAAGTGTTTTAGATTCTCATTCTCACATTCATTTTATCTCATACCAAACACCCTAAAGAATAATAGATGAGATAGTTAGAGTTGAAGTAGCATTTATTCAACCCTACAAAAATTAGAACATTTGACATCTTCTTTTAAAATTACATATGGCTAATGAAAATATAATCAATTCTATTGTTAGTGTATTGCAATAAGGTAGTAATAATGTTAAGAGACATTATTTTAGTATATTAACAAATTCCGATCATTATTTATTTTATACTTTTTAAAAAAAAAATATATGACATTCAAACTTCATCATCGAACAAGTAGAAGCACAAGTGGTAATGTGACATACTATAATTACTATTTTAAGTACAATTGATAAATCCAAATTGCTTTTTACTAATCAAGTTGTATAATTTAGAAGTACAAATATGGAATGTTACTATAAACACCACATAAGATAATATTTTTATGCACGCTCTGATTAAATACTATTTTTATTAAATCATTCACTTTATTTTAATTGAGGCGACATATAATATTTTATCACCTGAAATATGCGACATAATATTTATTGAAATATAACCAAGTACTTGTAACATAAAATATTGTAATGGGACATAGTGCCCCGTAACAATATAACATAAGGACACTTCTGCAAAATCAAGAATAAAATACCATAATGTTGCAGATTGGGAAGGAAAAAAAATTCTTATGCCACGTCAGTAAATGGAGGACGAATGAGAAAAATCCACATAGATAAGGGCTCGCAACTGAAAACCAGGTTAGTTAATTGGATGTACACGTCATCATGTGCGTGAGCTGGATAGGGTGGACAATATTTTATAGTTGGACAGAATTGCCCTCGGGACCATAAATAAATAAATTAATATTATTTTGTGCTAGCAAATCACTAAACGGGCCTTCAGAAGTGACAGGTGGAATAGACGAAGTGGTCGGCCAACCGCGTTAAGTTTATTGATATGTTCTGTTCAATTTTCGATTCTATCTTCTAAGGCTATTTTGGTCAATTCATTTTTTTTTTGGACAAGAACAGTCAATCATGTGGATGACGTTTCTTTGATATTTCCTTTAAGGCATAATTACGAAATTAATTAAACATTAGATATTGATGAAAAATCTAATACATATTTTGTTTTTTTTTGGGACAAAGGGATTGGATATTTATTTTTTAGAAAAAAGGGGTTTTGATATTTGAACTTTTAACATTATGTGGATTGCACTTAATTATATATAAGAAAAAAAAACTAAATAGTTATATAATAATGTGATAAGATTTTTTTTTTAATTATGATTTTATTTAGAGTTTTATTTTTTGTTGAGAAAAGAGTTTATTTAGAGTTGATAGCTATAAAATAAATAAATTTCAATAATTGATATATAATATATGGTATGGCTATAATAGTGCATATTTTTTATGGACTACTTTAGTAAATCATACATTTTTACCTATGAAAGTAAGTTATAATCTCAGTTTTTTTACATGACAGTAGTCATTGTAGTCATAATGAACTTCTTGTAAATTTTCAAAAAAATATGATAAGGTGACCAATGACCACAATAAATACCATCACATAAAAAAAAATTAGAATAATAATTTATCCACGTAGGTAAAAATGTATTATTCACCATGAGAATGTGTATAATTATAGCGGTCCCTATATATATTATAAAAAGAGAGATAAAATTTCCTATATTAATATTTGGATAAAGATTAGTAACCAATAGTAGATTTTATTAATGAATGATAATACAAATGTTTTAAGTATGAGATTTAATTAGTATTGTGATTTATCAAGAAATTTTCTGAATATACTTAATAAATTATGACTAAGACCAATAGCAATATATATATACATAATTATTAAAAGTTGCATATGACAAAGAAATAAGTTCATAATAATGTCATCAAATTATCCAAGCCATAATAAACACACAGTTTTTTCTGTTAAAATCATGCATCAACATTATTTATTTATAGGCAGATTTATCAAAGTCTAAAAGACAAAATGTATAAAATAAGGAATATATTTATAAGAGAATTTTCCTCTAGGGGCTTCACTTTAAGTCCTACCGGTAGGGTTTTCAGTGTTTACAACCCGTGAACAGTTTTCGGCGCGATTTTTTTTTTATGACCATGTATATTGTAGCTATTTAGAGCATCCTGTAAATTTTCAGAAAATTCTGAATAGTTTACTGTACCGAAAACTAGATTCAAACATGTTGTTGCACGCGTGACTAATTTTTTTTATGCAAGTGGAAAACAACATGTTTGAACCTAGTTTTCGATACTGTAAACTATTCGGAATTTTCTGAAAATTTGCAGGATACTCTATATAACTACAATATATACGGTCATAAAAAAAAGTCGCGCCGAAAATTGTTCACGGATCGAGAAATACTGAAAGCCCTACCAATAAGATTTAAAGTGAAGTCCTGTAAAAAAAATTATCCTATATTTATATATATTAATATAATTAGGAGAACTCCCACCCTAATTATTAAGGAATAAAAGAAACTTACAAAAGATTATGAACATCTCAGTGCCAAAGGTATATTCTAATGCTATATAATTATAGTTGAGCAAAATGCTGCATTTTTATTGGGTCGACATATCTAGGGTTATATTTGGAAATTGTCACCCTCATTGGCATTCCTATTATAAGTCTGATTACTTTTTAATGTAATTACAGGCTTGGTTTGTCTAAATATTTAGTAAAAATCCAAATAATTCAATGTCTCTCACACGTGAAACATCACAACTCAACTTTTAATTATTATTTTGTTAATTATTGACACTAATACAAGTAAGTAAAGTGATGTGACATTAATGATTTAATTAATACAAGTAATTATTTTGAAGATACATTTTTATGAGCAAAATTTCACATAATGCCTATTGCTAATTAAAAACGATGCTAAACATTATATAAATTAAAAAATGATGCTAAATTTTCCTAACTTCCCCAAAATACCCTTTCTTTCCTATTTTTTCTTCTCTCTCGGTTCACCCTCACGGAAACCACCATCACACCATTTTATTCTCCCACAACAGCCACCACCAAGTCTCCATAACTTCGGCCATCTTGTAAAAATCAACACAATACCCAAAGTAATATAAATTTTGATGATTTTTTAGAGTATAAATATATGCGTAAGTAATTATTTCTTAAATATAGTAATATATTTTTCACTTAAGATATTAAATACTGCATTTTAAACTAATTTGGACATAATTTTTAAGCATTTTTTATGATTTTTTTCAAATATAAAACTCTGAAGTTTACTTAAAATTGATTTTGCTTGACGGTATTGTTCAATAGTGCTCGATGCTAACTTAATAGGACTATAATCATACTAAAATTAGTACGATGAATAAATAACATTTATAAATTATCTAAAGCATAACGATCAGAAGGTTTATATTGACACCCATATTTAAAAAATAAAAAATTAATCAAAGTTTTGTAATGGAAGAGAAACTGAGATATAGCTAGGGTTGACTAATTATGCGGTCTTCTTTTAAAACCCAATTAGTATGGTTCGACAACATTATTATATTTGCTTATTTCCATCTTTAGAAAGATCAAATCTTAATCGTAGAAAAGAAAAAAGAAAAAAAAGAAAATCTCTCACCCTATTTTATAATAATTAATTAAAAAATTTTACTCTCTCTCTTATCATTACTATTATTTTTTGTTTTAGGAATCACGATTTCAATGCATGCTAATAATAAATTATATTTCATATAATAAATCTTGAAATTATAAGAGATAAGTCGGTCCACGATCCATTACACGCGACAAAGTTTAATATTATTTAAGATACAGTTTAATCAAATATTTTATGAAATTTTCTACGTAAACAAACAAAGTTTCCCTTTCTCATTTAAAGAAAATAAATAAATAAATAATAAAGAAGTGAAAATAATTGGGATTGTGGAATCGTTTTGTGGGTATGGGGCGGTCAGTCGGTCACAGATATTGTACGAAGCCGAAAAGGACAGGGCAGGCTTTGGTGAATCAGCCTTCGTGATGAGGGCGTTATTGTCTTGTTGAATCATTACCTTTCTTCCTGCACACTAAATTCATTTTATTTTATCTCACTATAGTGGAGAAAGTGGACTCTTTTTTTATTTTTCTTCACCAACTGCTAAAAAAATATATATTATAATTTCCATTTTCGTCTTTAAACTTAATTTTGGTCTTACCTATATAAATGTTGCAGTGGCTTTTCCAATGCGCCACTGAAGTGGAGTACACCGATGCACCCTACTTTTTTCGGTATCCGGATGATTTTCAGTACAATTATTTTTAAATACTGTATAAATTATTGTTATTTAAAATATTCTATAAATTTTTGGAAAATTTCACGTAATTTACAATGTCGAAAACAAGTTTTATATAATTTGTTGTACATGTGACTGATTTTTTTTTTTATGCAAGTAGAAAGTAGTCTATTTGAATATTATTTTTAGTATTGTAAATTATTCAATTTTTTTAGAAAATTCACAAGATGTTCTAAATAACGAAAATATACATAATCATAAAAAAAATTGTACCGAAAATCATCAAAGCGTCGAAAAACAGAAATGGGGTGCATCGGAGAACTCGCCAATTTTATATTATTTAAATTATAATACAAAATAATATTTTTGTTATGATTAAATAAAGGACCCCTCAAAAAAATAAAAAGAGTTTGAGAAGTTACAAATGTTAGTAACTTAAGATTACAAGATTCGTAACTTACACTTTTGATGTGTACAAGAGTTACACATCTTTGATTTTGAAGAGGATTTGTAACATATGGTGTTTATAGCTTTGATTCACCAAATTATACCATCTAAAAGTGTATAAATAATAGGATTTACATTCTACGAGATTTGAGAGATTTTTGCATTTCAGAGTACTAAAAAGAGGGGTGTAGGCAGCAAGATTGGTGATATGTTGCCCAAGGACAAAATCAAGGTCGCCCTGAAGAGTTTTGGGTCATAGAAAAAATTGGGGATTAAGGGCCATTTTTGTAAAAGCTTTATAAAAATTTATGGTATTTTTAAAAAAAATGTTAAAAAAATGGGCCCTTGGGCTAAAAGGGCCCTAGGCGTGGGTCTAGCCCACCTTAGCCCAAGGTCGATCCTGGACAAGATACAAGTTGTCTATCACATAACAACTCCATTTTGGAGTTGTTTTATAATGGCCGGGACGTGGTCAATTGACCTAGTTACTCGCAAATCTTCTATTTATGTTCATAAACATTTCTAAATCAAATCTTATAACAACTAGGGTTGTTTTTCGATGAATTTAAATTCAAAAGACCTTCAAAACTCTATAAATAGTGACCACTTGACTTGTGAGATAAGAGAGATCATACACAATCCTATAGAGTATCTTTTCACTTTCTTAAAAATCTTATGCAGAAAGTGATGAGAGGCTTGATGAATCCCAAAGCTCATTTCCTGGAAATTATTCCCAAAAAATTTCTTATATGAGGGATAAAATAGAAGTTTTGGACAAAGTCACAAGAGATTTGTTTAAGTTTGTGAATGAGTTTTTTTATGTGTTTTTATCATTGTCATTAGGGTTTATACCTTTTTGGACCCTGTGTTTCGTCTCATTACCTGTTTGGACCCTACGTTTTGACAAATTATTTTTTGGACCCTATGTGTTTGTAAAATGGTTAAAATAGAACCATAAACCCGATTTTGGTCAATGTTTTCTCAACTAAAATCACAAATAATTTACCAAACTAACAATTCAGAACAAAAATAAAATCATTCTGCTTAAAAACTGTGTTATTATATTCAATTTTTTCTTCATCAAAATTGAATTTATGGTTTTATTTTAACAATTTTACAAAACATAAGGTCCAAAAAATAATTTGTCAAAACACAAGGTCCAAATAAGTAATGAGACAAAACACAGAGTCCAAACAAGTAATGAGACAAAACACAGGGTCCAAAAAAGTATAAACCATTGACTGTCATTATCATTATACACTTATTCTTCTTCTTCTTCTATAATTACTATTTTAAATGTGATTTTCTTTCTAGTATTCTGTTTGTAATAATGAGTCTATTTATTTGTATTTTGATTCCTAAGTGGTTATTGTCATGTTTTTCTTCTTCTTCTTCTTCTTACTGAGAATATAGTAATTGGTTAATATTATAATACTATTTTATTTTTAGTTGTTGTGATGTTTTTGGATTTTACTTCTTTCTGGTTTAGTAACTAGTTAGCAATATTTTTAGTTTTAGGTAAGTATAAGATACTAGTTGAAATATGGTTACTAAATTAGTAGCATATAGTGTCTTATTACTAAAAACATTAGTAACCAGCTACTATTACTGATAACGTTAATGACTGGATACTATTATGTTACTAACTAATTAGTCACCGATTTTATTTATTTATTTTTTAAAAAAAAACTTGTTATAGATTAAAATAATTAGTTATCCTTCTGAAATTGACAAAATCTGTTACTGGCAATTGTGACAGGATTTTCATATTAAAAAATAAAAATCAAATTCAAGAATCAATCTAGAAATTGATTGAAATCCTTGATTTTTTTTTAATTGGAATCACAAATATGCTAGTTTTTTCATTGGGCATCACAAAATCAACGAAATCACGATCGAATTTATATAAAAGTTTCAAAAAATTTCGAGCTTTCGTTGTGATTTATTCTCGAGGTTATTTGTTGTTGGAAACTCAATGGAGTCAGAGAAGATGAATGTAACATAGTTAATCACGATGTTATTGAACCTAAAACTTGATTATGTTAGTTATTAGATGTGAAAAAAAATCTATATATGGATTTTGTCATTATTATTTTTTGATGGAAATTTGGTCACAAAAAATTAAACTTGTTGATGAGGGAGAGAATGGGTGGAGATAGGCGTTTAAAGGAAATATATATTTGAAATATAAGAATATAGAATTTTTACTTATGTAGATTCTAGAGAAATATCATATAAAACTTTAACTAAATAAAAAAAAAATCGCATAAAAAATTTATTTGATCAAATTGCCATATATTTGAAAGAACTTTTTTTCCCATATTTATGACGAAAAAAAATTCGTGTAATGTACACATGTAAATGTAGAAATGGAGGACACCCAAAAAAAAGTAGGGAAATTTACAAAAATGCACTAAAAGTTAAAAAAAATCTGAAAAACACGGAATTTTTGGATAAAAACACGGAATGGCAAAATTGTAAATACGGAGTGGCAAAATCATAAATAAAAGCTGTAAAATACAATTTCTTGTGATCAACGTTTACAAACTAGTAAATATATGTTACGAACTTGTAAATATCTGTTACGTATTTGTAAATAATATTTTCAAAATCAGTTATTGAATTGTAATTTTTTTTTTTTTTTTTTTTTGTAGATAAAACTTACAAACAAATTTGTAACTAAATTTTTTATTTTTGTAACAATAATTTACAAATCTAGTTTTACAACTAAGAAAGATATTTTTGTAACTAATATTTACGAAAATATTTTATAGTTAAGAAATCATAAACAAAATATACATAAAATTATTATACTTTTTCATATTGTTACAATATTGTACCAAAAAATTACATGAAACATCATATTTATGCTATACAACTTAAAAATATAAATTTAAGATATTCATTATTTATAAAACACTTTATTGAATATAGTGGTGAAATACAATATTTTTCTTTAAACAAGTTTTACATTTTTGTAACAACAATTTACAAAACTAATTTCACAACTAAAAAGTTTATTTTTGTAACTCACATTTACATAAATATTTATAAATTAATTTAACATGATTATTACAAAGATTTACAAAACTAATTTTTTAACTTTAAATATATTTTTGTAACAAAACTTAAAACTTGGATTAGATTATGATTTTGGTTTAACATGGAGTGTTGATACTTGACTAGCTATGATTTAAAAAAAATATATAATATTTTTATAAAGAATAATAATATTGTGATTATCTTTAACTATATATTGTAACATATAGTTATTAATGTTAATTTTAATTAACAGTATATTTGTAATTTGTATAAATATTTATTTATTTTTTGAGTAATTGTATAAATATTAATAAATATATTTATTTTAAATAAAATAAAATAAATTACTTTATTTTATTTTATTTTATTGAAGGTAGTAACTATAATTATTATTACTTTTATTATTATATTATTTGATATGCCTAATTCTTATTAAAAATTGAAATAAAAAAGTAAAACAAAGGGTTAATATATATATATATATATACACACGGGTGGTAGGTAGTGAATGCCGTATTTTTGTAATTTGTTAATATTACCGTATAAAACGAATTTTTTTTTAGATTACGGTAGAAGATGTAATTAACCCAAAAAAGTATTAATTTTTGGATATGCAATTAATAGTATTATTTTTGGGCCCAGTGGGCTTAAATAACTATGGGTACTGATCCATTCATCTTGGGCTTTGGACAGAGAAATGAGTCGAGTGACTGTAAACAGCTGGGCTAAATATATATCTTCAAAACTACCCTTATTTTTTTGGGGTTTTTTTTTTCATAAATATGACTTTTATGTTATTATTGTACAAAAATATGAGGATTATAATTTTCTTAATTTGTATAGGAAAATTTATTAAAGAAAAAAAATAAAGTATGGGAAACACAATTTCTAACTAACTAAATATGAGTGTTGACGCGGTTCTTCGTCAACAGATAATTATACGAATAAACATGATGGATTTGTGCTAATTAGTGAACCGTAATGTGAAAATAACTTAATTCTAGACTGTAGAAATTAGTAACATGGGAAGGTGATCACCCCTTTCTTTTAGGTGGTTCGAAGATTAAAATCCCTCTAGTCGACCAGTCGATATTATTGATATCTCTTGGTTAATCCTTACAGAGTACTTCTTTACAAAAAATATCCCAACCCCTTGCAATGCCCAGGGTCTTGGTATTTATAGAGAGAGGATACCTGGGTTGGCAAAGGGGGTCATCCCGTGACCTCTTTACCCTTCACGTCATCTCTGTGACACTGATGATTAATTCCTAAAACGTGATAGTGAAGTGTGGTCTAATCAACAGGTAAGGAGGGATAATGGGCCGCATGGCCCAAACCAGGCATGGGATGTCTGAATACGCACGTTTATACTGCGTGTCCGAGAATTCAGGAATGGAATAGACACGTGATGTCTGATATATGCACGTTTACATTGCGTGGTTGTCTTTACAAGGATTCGGGTGTCAGATCTATGCCCCATCCCAAGCTTGATGTAGCGCCAGCTCATGATATCCATACCGCTGACCTAATGCCTTCGAGTAAATTGCTAACTCTCTAATCAGCTCGGGCTGTACAGGTGGAAACCCGCAACAACAGCTCCGGGTGGACAATTTACACATGGCGGATCAAATTAGGCCTTTTTCCAGCTCGCCAATAGCTCGCGGATATTTAGGGCGTACATTTGCCCCCCAAGCCCCTGCTCGTGACCCATGACGTCATCTGTGACCTTCACAGCGGGGGCTTTTAAGTTTCCTTTTTGACTCTTCATGTCCCGTCCACTGCGCAGGTATCAGACACGTGGAGCGCCGTGGTTGGCGGCTGTCCGACTTCCGAAAATTGCATTAAATGGCCTAGCCTATCTTCGGCCGTCGTTTCGCCTCTCGAGTTATGACCCTCGTATCTCACATTAATGCGATCGAACGGTCCTCGTTCCTTTGTCTCTTACGTATATATAAGGTTGGCCACCTTCCGCATTAGCCACCCTTTATTTGACATTTTTTCCTCATCTTCTCTCCTTTTTAGCCTCAGAAGTCTTTCTTCTTTCGGTTATCATCCCAAAGATCCCTACGCTTTTGCCACAAGATTTTCTTCATGAATCCAATTCTAAAGGCTTCACCAGGATTCCGATTCCTACGCTTTTTGTGACTTTCACACGGCAAAAACACTGTAAGTCCTTTGCCTGTTTCACGTTTTGATATTTCCATTTCTCTGTTTTTTTTTTTTGATGAGTAAGAATCATTGTATTGCTCAACTTCCAAAGTTTACAACCAACCAATTACAACACCAAACACATCTCAACCACTACTACATCTATTTTTTTACAGATTTAAGTGAACCAATCTCTATCTATGGTTTGAGCCTTTTTTGGCATTACAAGAGGAATCCTAACTTGTATTTCCCTTTCCACTTTCTGTACAGTATTAGTAATATGCCATAATTTTTTATTCCAATACACATCATTCTGGACTCTCCAAATGTGGTAGACTAGAGCTGCAAGAGTAGCATACATGATGTTCTTCCGAATAGCACTCATCTTCTTTGCTTTATTGATCCACCGAATTAATTGCAGCAGATCCAATGAAGCTGATTTCCAACCCATCCAGTGCTTAATTTTCTGCAAACAAGCACTACTATAATGACAGTGAAAAAATAGATGGCCTATGCTCTCATTATTAGCTCCACATAACAGACATGTTTGATCCCTTAGAGGCTCAAACTTTTGAATACGATCTCTAGTTCGAAGTCTCTGCAACATTACCAGCCAAAGCACAATTCTATGCTTCAAAATGCTCAGCCTATCCCAAACCACTTTGCTCCAACCTACTACAAGTGGTTGATCAAATAGTAAATCATGGCCAATTTTAATGCTATACCTCAATGCTGCAAAATATGACGGATCTGCCTTGGCTTTGAAAGCTTCTTTGACAGCAACTAATCTCTTCCAATACCAGCTACAATCAGTTGGTGGCTGGTACTCCCACCAATTCCTGTCCATCAAGTAAACACTGTTAATCCATTTCACGAACACGTTATCTTTTTTGGTGGCAATTGCCCAAACGTATTTCCCCATTGCAGCCATATTCCAATTGAGGACCTTCCTAAAGCCCAAACCCCCTGCTTTCTTTGGCAAACAAACATGTTGCCAAGTCACTAAACCCGGACCATTAATGTCTGCCAAACCCTTCCAAAGAAAAGCCCGGCAAATAGCTTCTACATCCTTTAACAACTTTTTTAGAAGAATCATTATTTGGGCCCAATAAGAGTGAATGGTAATCAAAACAGAATTGATTAATGTAACTCTTCCCATATATGACAAATTCCTCGAGCTCCAAACTTTGATCCAAGCAACCATTTTCTCAAGAATTCCATTACATTCAGCAGCTGATATTTTTTTTGAACAAACTGGGATGCCAAGATACCTGAAAGGAAGATGAGCTCTTGTATATCCTGACATTTCGAGCACTCGGGTAACCTCAACCTCCTGCATACCACTGCAATAAACAACCGTTTTTTCTTCATTTGGCAGCAAACCAGAAGTCGAAGAGAAGAGTTTTAGGCCCTTCAACATTAACAAAATGGAAATGAAGTCACCGTGACAAAATAATAGTAAGTCATCTGCAAAGCACATATGATTCAACTTTAATGTAGCACATCTGTCATGGTATTTAAAACCTTGCCGATAACCCACTTCTCTCATTATTCTAGACATATATTCCATGCCTAGAATAAATAAGAGAGGAGACATCAGATCACCTTGTCTCAAACCCCTCTTAGACTCAAAGAATCCACGCATTTCACCATTAAGCAATATAGAAAATCTCGGGGTTTTGATACACACCATAATGAGATCAATGAACTTCCGAGGAAAGTGAAAAGCAACGAGAATTTCTTCAATGAATCCCCATTCGATGGTGTCGTATGCCTTCCTCAAATAAATTTTGATCATGCAACTCGGTTTACAATTTTCCTTCCGTAATGCCTAACAATGTCTTGACATACCATAATATTATGAGCTATATATCGCCCATGGACAAACCCACCTTGGTTCTCTGCTATTATCTCAGGGAGGATTTGCCTTAATCTCGAGCAAATGACTTTAGTAGTAGCCTTATATATCACATTACAACAAGAAATTGGCCTGAAGTCTTTGACACTATCTGGACACTTGACTTTAGGGATGAGGGTAATGGTTGTTGTATTGATCTCTTTAAGTATCTTCCCTGTGTTTAGGAAATTAATCACAGCAGTTCCAACCCCTTCTCCCACCAAATCCCAATTATCATGATAAAAAGAACTCCCAAACCCATCCGGGCCAGGAGCCTTCATACCTGGAATGGCAAACATGGCATCTTTAACTTCTTGGATAGTGAAAGGTTGCTGTAGAACTTGAATGTGCTCCTCTGAAAGTAAAGGTCCAGCAGCCACTACTGATTGAAAGACCTTACTTCTGTTGCTCATTGAGGTCCCTAACAAGTTCTGATAATAGCTCAAAAAAGCTTGTTGGATTTCCTCTGGTTTATCAATCCAAATGCCACTCTCATTCCGGATAGAATTATTTCTATTTCTCTGTTAGGTGAACTTCTTTCTTAGTCGCACACTGTAGGTTGTTTTTGGCTGGTGTTTTGTGTGTAGGTTTTGATCCTAGGAGTATCGACCATATGAGAACATGTCTAGGAATGTGATGTATAGGACAAGATAATTTATGGGCAAATTTTCTGGGTAGCTTTATGGAATGCCTGTTTTGAGAGGGGAAGGCGAAAGGTTTCTGGGGTACAAAATCGGGTAGCTTAGGGGTCACGCTTCTTAGGCGGTTTTGCTTTTTGAAACTTTCCCTCCAAGACAAGCATTATCCTGACCCTCCTGACACACAGATCCCGAGCAATCAGGGATCCATTGGAAACGTGGGTGCATGACCGTGGCAACGCGTGGCTTCACACACCGCGGGTTGAGGTTACCTCAGCCCGTGTGCGAAAATAACTTCTCGTGCTATATTCCCTTTTCTATTTTTAGGTCGCCTATTTAAACTTTTCTTCATCTTTGTTCGTTAGGCGATCAGATGGGGCCCAGGAAGAACATACCCAAAAAGAGTGATGCCGACTCATCATCCCAGCAGGCTAGTAAGGGGAAAGAGATAGTTGCGGAATCTCCAATCCCCCACTTCGATCCCACCATGGAGAAAGAGGTCGAGGTGGGACCTAACGCCTTCTTTGAGGCGGAGAGGATAGACTCGAAGTTACGACCCAAGGGAGGGTCAACAAGATCCTGCTGTCCCATAACATTGAAATTGGGACATACGCTCTTGTTGTCTGACCTCCCCTCGAGGGCGAGAGGAGCTGCAGGCCTCTCGACGAGGAGTTCGCGGCCTCGAGTGACGAACACCTCTAGGCCAGGGCCTTCCTACCTCTGGACTAGTACTTCGCGGATTTTCTGAATTACGTGAAGCTGGCTCCCTTCCAACTGCCCCCTAATTCCTACCGTCTGCTAGCGTGGCTGAGGTACCTCTTCCTGAAGCATGAATGGGAGGTCCCTACACCAGCGGACATCCTTTATTTCTTCTGCCTCAAATCCAACCCAGATCAACGGGGGCGAGGCGACGGGTTCTACTACCTGACCCGTTTTCCCAACTCTCCTGCAGTCATCGAGCTGCCCAGCCACCCCAACGACTTCAAGGACCAGTTCTTCATGTAGACGGGGTTTCACAACTGCGATCATCACTACTTCAACTGTCCTCGTAAGTTCTTTCTATCCTCAGCTCGCAAAATCGCCACATTGCTTTATTTCTTTTCATGTGTATTGACTTGAATACCATCGTGCAGCCATTTTTGCGAGGACGGCCAAATCGGTGATCCTCGGGGGTTAATATGAGACCTTGGCGGGGCTCCCACCAAGTGAAAAAGACTACTGCCAGCTCGTATCTGATGAGACGATATTGGTGTGCAAGTTGATTTCTCCGAGCCAGACCCTGGCCTTGAGGAAGTCGCGAGCTATCCCAGCAGCTCGCGAGTTGGTGCCCATCCCCGAGGGGGATGCTGCGGACAATGACGAGCAGGATGAGGAAGAAGAGGTGCCGCTCGTGCATCGGAAGCGGGCTCTCGAGGTTGCCCAGGGCCCCGACGTGGATCGGATCCAGTTTGGGGCAGCAGCCGGCCCCTCCGGCCAAGGTAACCCATACCTGTTTAGGGACTTAGACAGGGCTGCTGCAGACCTACGACTTGCTAGGTTTAACCTAAGCCATCTCGTACATCGTCATCAAGATGACCTAGACCTTTACATAACCCTACTCCAGTGTGTAGATCAACTAGTGTTGCGCCATGACATGGGCCACTCTAGGGGCACTTTAGTAGTAGACAACACCATGGCTTTTAAGTTGGCCTTTTTTGAGGAGTACGAGACCAACCTTAGGTCGTGGCCCTCCCTTCTGGAGGGTGTAGTCGCGCTGGGGCTTAGGCAGTATGTAGAGGAGTCCAGTCCTGAGGCGGATCCGGACCCAGAGCCCCCTCTCATTCGCGAAGTTATAGACTCCCCCATAGAAGCTCCGCGGCTGGAGGTCGTGGAAATAGATTCCTCCTCTAGCTCGGAGGGTGGGACCTTTTCAATACACCCTTAGATTTTTCTTGTGATCAAGTAACCTTACATGTATACTAACACTCCCTTCTTTTTGTTTCAGGCAAAGAGATAGCACAGCCCAGAGACAACGTCCTGCGGTCCATCTTCCAGGGGGGAATCCTCTCTCCGGGTCATCCGGGCCATTGGTCAAGAAACCCCGGCTGACCAAGAAGACTCCTCTCGGGACCACCTCCAAGTCTCCTGCTAAGGGGAGGGGCCAGGTCCCTGAAACTACAAAGAACATGCCCCCACCCCCTCCGCGACCTCCGGTCCCTACTCGGGAACAGGAGGCACCAGCTGGAATCCCGCCAACTCCCACTCCCACCGTGCGTATACCAGTCAACACTCAGGCTCTGGAGAAGCTCCCCGAGGCCTTCCAAGGGACGATCTATGAGACCGTGAGCTATACGGTGGAGCATTACTACAACGCCACCCCGAGGCACTTGCGGGAGATCGAGATGAGGAGCCCCGAGAATGTCATGGAGTCTTCGCTGGGGATGACCCTCACAGTAAGTTTACTTAGTTAACTTAGTTAACTCTTTGCTTTCTCTCTAGCACATGCCTTATTATCTTTGCCTTTGCAGGCGGCTTTGGCTCTACACCACAGCATAGCTCGGTCCAGGGCTAGGTTTGACGAGGTCAGGGGCGAGTTCCAGACTGCTCAGGTCGCTCTCGCATCCGCACAACAGCAAGAGCAAAATGCCAAGGTTGCCCTGACGGTTGTCAAAGAAAGTGAAGAGGCCGCGCAGGTCGCCTTGGCCGCGGTGAAGACCGAACTGGAGGCCGAGGCTGCACAGGCCACCTTGGCCGCTGCGAAGATCGAGCTTGAGGAGGCCAAGGCTGCCCTCGTGGCAGAGAGGGCATCTTCCAGCTCCTCCATGGAGGCCATGCTTTATCACTGCTGGGCCTTCAACCAGGATGGCGATTTCTCCTTCTTGGCGCCTGAGGTGTGGGAGTCCTTCCTCGAGAAGTTCACGACTCGTCTTCAACAGGAGCCTCCCTCTGAGACCGAGGAGACTTCCGCTGCAGGCGAGCAGGAGACCGAAGGGGTGACCTCATCAGAACGGCCTGGGGGGGCCTAGGACTTTTTATTTATTTATTTATTTGTAATTTGTTACCATGAGGTTTTTTCTCCTCGAGACAATTGGTTTTCCTGCGTTTCATTTTAATCTATTTTTATCATTATTGTTATTTATTTTCAGCGCATTTGGTAAAAACTTAGTTCGCGTTAATTTTTTATTGATATCTCGTGCTTTTTTTTTAAAAAAAAAACATCGATTAACCAATTTGAATCAACTTCTAAGTTTTAGGAACTGGTTGTATCCAGGTCATTGATTTTAAAAAACTTAGTTCGCGTTAGTTTTTTATTGATATCTCGTGCTTTTTTAAAAAAACATCGATTAACTAATTTGAATCAACTTCTAAGTTTTAGGACCTGGTTGTAACCCGGACATTGATTTTAAAAACTTAGTTCGCGTTACTTTTTTATTGATATCTCGTGTTTTTTTTTTAAAAAAAAACATCAATTAACCAATTTGAATCAACTTCTAAGTTTTAGGACCTGGTTGTAACCCGGACATTGATTTTAAAAACTTAGTTCGCGTTACTTTTTTATTGATATCTCGTGTTTTTTTTTAAAAAAAAAAACATCAATTAACCAATTTGAATCAACTTCTAAGTTTTAGGATCTGGTTGTATCAAGGACAATGATTTTAAAAACTTAGTTCGCGTTAATTTTTTATTGATATCTCGTGTTTTTTTTAAAAAAAAAACATCGATTAACCAATTTGAATCAACTTCTAAGTTTTAGGATCTGGTTGTATCCAGGACATTGATTTTAAAAACTTAGTTCACGTTAATTTTTTATTGATATCTCGTGTTTTTTTTAAAAAAAGAATATCGATTAACCAATTTGAATCAACTTCTACGTTTTAGGACCTGGTTGTATCCAGGACATTGATTTTGAAAACTTAGTTCGTGTTTGTTTTATCGACACCTCGCACTTTTTAAGAAAAACACCGGCTAGTCAATTTAAACCAACTTCTAAGTTTTAGGACCTAGTTGTATCCAGGATATATGCCCCCCAAGTAACCAGAAAGGGACCTTTCTTGGTTACTTGGAACATGCTCTTCTAACACTACACTCAAGAAAGCATACAATGATACGAAGAAACTACTTCTTATTATTTAATAAAACAAGGTGGCTTTCATAACTGAGCCTTACAAAAGTATTACTGATAATAATTTTTTAGGTGTACAGCGTTCCAAGTCTGTGGGACTGCTTCTCCATTAGGACAAGCTAGTTTAAAGGTTCCTTCCTTCACAACCTCTATTATTTGATAGGGTCCTTCCCAGTTTGGTCCCAACACTCCGTCCTTGGGATCCTTACCGGCTAAGAAGACTCTTCGGAGCACCAGGTCGCCTAACTTAAAGATACATTTCTTGACCTTTGAGTTGAAATAACGAGTGATCTTCTATTGATAATGCGTGAGCTGTAGCAGCGAAGCTTCTCGTTTTTCGTCAATTAGGTCGAGGGACGCGCAGAGCAGTTTGTTGTTCTGGTCTTGGTCAAATGCCCGGACTCTATGCGAGGCTATCTTTGTTTCGATAGGAAGGACGACTTCACTCCCGAAAGCCAGGGAGAAAGAAGTGTGACTCGTCGAAGTTCGGTGCGAGGTCCGGTATGCCCACAACACCTGGGGGAGCTGTTCGGGCCAAACTCCCTTGGCTTCATCCAACCTCTTCTTAAGGCCCGCTTTTAGTGTCTTGTTCACATCCTCGACCTGCCCATTAGCCTGGGGGTAGGCCACGGAGGAAAAGCTTTTAACTATGTCGTGCCTCTCGCAGAATTCGGTGAAGAGATCGCTATCGAACTGGGTTCTGTTATCCGACACGATCTTCTTTGGCAGCCCGAATCGGCAGACAATACTCTTAACCACAAAGTCGAGGACCTTCTTTGATGTAATCGTCGCCAGGGGCTCTGCTTCTGCCCATTTTGTGAAGTAGTCAATAGCCACCACCGCATAGCGAACTCCTCCCTTTCCCGTGGGAAAGGCACCAATTAAATCAATCCCCCAGACCGTGAACGGCCACGGGGATGAGATCATCTTTAGCTCGACTGGAGGGGCTCGGGCGACCATGGCAAATCATTGGCATCTGTCGCACTTTTTGACATAAGAGATCGAGTCCTTCGATAGAGTGGGCCAATAAAACCCTTGCCTCAACACCTTCAAGGCCAGGTTTTGCCCCCCAGCGTGATCTCCACAAAATCCCTCATGCATCTCCTGCAGAATGGTCTTCGCTTCGCCTGGCAGAACACACCGTAGAAGAGGTAAAGAGAGACCACGCCGGTACAACGTCCCGTCTATCATTGTATACCTCGGAGCTTGGTAAAGTACCCTCCTTGCGTCGTTTCACTCCTTAGGTAACTTTCCTGTTGTGAGGTACTCGATTATGGGAGTCATCCAGGTCGGCCTGGTGTCGATCATTTCGACCTCCATTCCGACTTCCTCTATGCTTGGTCTTTCCAAGAATTCTACTGGTACCAGGCCCAGAGTTTCGGCCTCCCGGGAGGTGGCGAGCTTTGCCAGGGCGTCAGCATTGACATTTTGCTCCCGAGGTATCTGTTCAATTAGGCTGTGCTCAAATGCGGACAACTCATTCTTTACCTTGGACAGGTAGGCAGCCATCTTGGTTCCCCGCGCTTGGTATTCTTCTGATACTTGGTTTACCACGAGTTGGGAATTGCTGTAGCACTGGATGGAGCTAGCCTTTAGCTCATGGGACACCCTTAGCCCAGCCAATAAAGCTTTGTATTTGGATTCGTAGTTGGATGCTTTGAATCCGAATCGCAACGCGGAGTGGAAACGATGTCCATCTGGGGAAATCAAGATGATTCCAGCTCCGGATCCATTCTCGTTAGACGAGCCATCTACAAAGACTTTCCACGAGGCTCGAACCAGTTCTTCCACTGGTTTTTCTCGGAATCCTGTGCACTCTGCCACAAAATCAGCCAGAGCTTGGCTTTTCACTGCAGTTCGCGGCACGTATAGTATCTCAAATTGGCTGAGCTCGATAGTCCATTTCAAGAGACGCCCCGATGCCTCAGGTTTCTGCAAAATCTGCCTTAAAGGTTGATTGGTTATGACGTGGATTGAATGGGACTGGAAATACGGTCTAAGCTTTTGGGAGGCCGTAATAAGGCAGAAAGCCATTTTTTCCATCAACGGGTATCGGTATTAAGCTTCGAGAAGCCTCTTGCTAATGTAATAGAGTGGCTTCTGAGACCGGTCTTCTTCCCGGACTAGTACTGCGCTAGCCGCATCTTCCCTGACAGCCAGGTAAAGGAAAAGATGCTCTCTTGCTATTGGCTTGGACAACACGGACGACTTGGCTAAATGTGCTTTCAGCTCGAGGAAGGCACGTTCGCATTCTTCGGTCCATTCGAATTTTTTATTTCCTCAGAGAAGGTTTTATAATGGCAAACACTTGTCGGTAGATTTGGAAATGAACCGATTAAGGGCTGCCACCCTTCCTGTCAGACTTTGGACGTCTTTTCGCGACCGGGGTGATGGCATCTCGAGTAGCGACCTGATTTTATCGGGGTTCGCCTCTATTCCTCTGGTGTTGACTATGAAACCCATAAATTTTCCCGACGCAACCCCGAAAGTACACTTTTGGGGATTTAGCCTCATGTCGTACTCTCTTAAAATCTTAAAGCATTCATTCAGATCAGAGACATAGTGTAATGCCCCAAAATTTCCTAATAAGGATTAAGACCTTGATTAGGAGGTTGGGAGGGCCATAATTGATTTATTATGTTATTAAATGGTAATATGCATGTTTATGTGAATTATATTATAATATGATGTTATATGCATGCATGTGGATCCGCATTTGGTTATTAGGGTGTTTTGGTAATTTGGTCTGTTGAGGGCATATTTGTATATTTGGGTGCATATTGTGATTTGTGAATGAGATCCCATTATTATGGAGATATATTCGAGCTATTCGGCATGAGGCGGTCTTATATTATTGATTAGCGGTTTTGTCATAACGGGGGTCTTTTATTGGGATATTGAGTTATGAGGATGTTATTTGTTGATAAATTGAGAGTTATTGAGATCAGGAGGAAATTCCGGGAGTTTTGACTATAGTGTCCCCGGGGGTGTTTTTGGGACCCCGAGCATTAGGTTTTATTTGAGGTTACTTAAGCTTGAAGTAGCTTGTCAGATAGAACCGTACATTAGAAAATCTCTCTCTCTCTTCCCGATAGTTCATTTTACCGTTTAAAGCATTTTCGAAGAAATCTTGAGTTCTAGGAGTCGGAATCAAGCGAGGATCAAGGCATAGCAATCCTAGGGAATACTAGAAGCTTTTTAGCCAAAGGATTTAGTTGGAAACAACTCAATTGGAGGTAATTCAAGTTTTAAGTTTTAAGCTTAGAATTGGACTTTGTGAATCGTTGAGTTTTTGGTTCGTTTGAGCCTGGGGATTTGATGGTTTTGGATCATTAGGAAGCTTGGTGATGGACCCAAAACGGGTATGTTTAAAAATTTATAAATCGCAAGCGCACGAATCGTTCATATAGAATAGTGATCGTGTAAGCAAGGATGTCGAACCCAAAAGAGTTGTCTAAAATCGAAAAGAGAAAACTATTTTAAATCAAAATTAATAAATTCTAACCTAGTTCCAAAGATTAATGGGATTTTTGTATAATAAAAATAAAATAAAAGATAATAATAAAGAAATTAAAGACAATATATAAACATAAATTAAAAGTAGAAATCAAGATAGTAAAATAAAGATTATTAAGGATTAGAATCCACAAAATATAAGTTCAATAATATTTATAAGTACATTGATTCCCAAGTTTTAGTGATAGTTAAAATAAATCAAACTATCATTTTCTAAATAAATTTATAATTTTAAGCACAAATTATTTATAAAAAGATATGATTTTTCTTCACTTTTCAAAGTTATAATTTCAAAGCATTTAGTGTAAATCAATCTAATGAAATAACAAATAAATCAATGAACATTATTTATAAGGCAAAACATAATATTTTTGTTCTAAGCATGGATGTGTACAATTTAATGACATATCTTACACAAAGAATATTATGTATTTGCACTAATGAAGAACAAAGTGTAAATATGTGCTAACAATCCAAAATACATGATATTTAAGATGAAAGAAGATATTTGAAGAAGAAAATTCCATAAACTTTATTACACAAAATGAGAAATCAACATACAAAATAAATACTATCTAGTTACATAATGTTTCATCATCACCTTAATAATCTTAAAAAGATTAGAAACACATAACTAGAATAACACATACAAACTAAAAATTACAAACATAAATAGGAAAATTTGGAGGAGAAACCCCCAAAATTTCCTCTAAAAATACATAGAAAATAACCAAAAAGAAGAAGAAGAAGAAGAGAATAGAGAGGTTTTGAAATGTGTAGAATTTGGTATAGTAACCTCTCCTTAAAATGGACTCCCTAAATCCCTTATTTATAGCCAAAAATGAGGTATTAAAATAATCAATTTAAATTAATTAAATTGATTAAATTAATTTAATTAATTATAATATGGTAAATAGGGGTAAATTATAGGGTGTAATAATTATGTTTTGGGGTAAAATGTGTATAAAGTGATGTAAAAATGTGGTATTTTTGTCATAGGGGACAAATGGTACAAAAGCATTTTTTGTGGGCTCAAAAAGTGGCATGCATGAGAATTGGCAGCTGTGAAATGGCATGGCAGGAGGCAGGCGGCAAGTGCTGAAGGCTCATGGTCTCTTGGTGCATTGATGAAGGAAATGCATTAGTGCATATGCTGAAGGAGCTTCGTTGATTGTAGCTGCACGTGATGGTGAAGATGAAGGAAGTTGGTCATGACTCATGGTGGGAATTGGGTGCTTTGTTGGAAGGTAGGCAGCTGAATGTGATGGTGAGCTTCAGGAGGAAACCGTGGGGTGCTGGTGGGCCTTGGAGCTTGGGCCTTGAAGGTGGCAGGGCCCATGAGGCTGAAAGTTTTCAAAAATGCCAACTTTCCTATATTTTCTCCCAAAAATACCACTTTTCTCTCATTTTTCATTGCTTTCAAGAGCATAAATTCCCTACAAAATAAATATAAAATAAATCATAATACAATATTTTCAATTATAAAATAAATCAATTTAATTATTTGAAAATATTAATTATAACTTAATTATATTTTACATTTAAGTTCAATAATACAACATTATTTTACCACTAACTTAACAATAATAATTCAAATAATTAACTACAACATTTTACAACAAAATAATTATAAAAACACACAAAAATCTATAAAATTAAAATAAGCCTAATAAATTCAAAATTACTTAAAAACTTAATAAATCAATTAAAAACTCAAGAATTAAGCAACAATTAGCATATAAAAAGTGGTAAAATAACTCTATTTTGTAGAGTTATCACACCCCCAAACTTAATATTTTGCTAGTCCTCGAGCAAAAGAAAAATTAAAAACACACATTTTTTTTTTAATTGGTGATATCTAATGATTTAGTAAAAAATTATATAATGGAAATAGTTCAAAGAAAATCACAAATAAAGTAAAACTTATGTTATTAATTAAAAAGTTAAAATTATTTTTAAAATAGATATTTAACACAAAAACATCAAATCATCATGTGAACATTTAAACAAGCTTATGCAAACAAAAATAAATTAAATCTCAAGAGATAATCAAGCAAATTCTAAGATTTTTCAATTTTTTTTTTTTAGAGATTTAAAGAATTTAATGTTTAAATAAACTTTATCAAAATATCACAAATTCGAATAGAATATAAAAGTGACGTATTATGAATAATATATATATTTAAACAAAACTAACTTAGAAATTAAAAGTAAAGCTTAATAATTATTTATATATTTTTTTTCAAACAAAACAAAGATTTATTATTATTATTTTTTAACATTATATAACAAATGAAAATCACATAAAAACAAAAAGAAAACACTAATAATTTTTTTTTTTTTTTAATTTTACAACAAATGAAAAACATGCATAAACACAAAGAAAAACACATAAACACAAAGAAAAATACATACACACTACCCCCAAACTTAAATGAAACATTGTCCTCAATGTTTAATAAAATAGAAAAGATTAAGAACTACTCCCTTTGAGGTATGCTTCTTTGATTTGACTCATTTGGTTTCTTCTCTTCTTTTCTTTTTGGGCAAGAAGTTTCCTTCAAGCTTTTTGAAAACACATGAAACAAAAAAAACACACAACAACAGGTGAAATATAAAATGAAACATTAAAGTATGGGTTGCCTCCCACAAAGCGCTTTAGTTTATAGTCTTTAGCTCGACTATAATTTTTTTCTTTTTAACCTACACCCAATCGTTGGTGTAGAATTTCATTAGTAGGGTGAGTTATGACTTTGATGCAAATGCCATAAATAAGAATTGATAACATCACACCTACAAGAAAGTTAGAAATATGCAATTTTAATGGAATATCAACAAAATAAGAAAATTGCATATTTATATTAGACTCATTTTCATTTTGAGTAAATATACAAATTTGTTCAATTATGGGCTCTTGAAATATAATTATATTTTTTTCATTTTCTTTATAAGCCTCGAAAATTATTTCATCCAACTCTTTTGTTTCATTAGGGGGTTGGATGCAAATTACAAGTTCTTCAACAACTTCATTCTCCTTTTCATTTTCAATTTGACTATTTGGATTTGGAATGGGTTGGTTGGGATGAACTTGTTTTTCCGACTCTATAACAGTTGCAAGGTGTCCTACTATTGTCTCAATTTTTGAGATTGACTGAGATTGGGCTAGTAAGATTTGGTAGGTTGATTGCATAAACTGTTGTAGGGTATCCTCTAAAGATGGACTCGTTTCTTGTTCAATAGGATATGATAGGTCGGATTGGGCATGACTTGGATTAGGCATGTAGAATTCATGCCCTTGATTCATTTGAGATTGACTATGACTCCATGAAAAATTTGGATTATAGGTAGGGGCAAATGAGATATCAAATGATTCATGCATATCATACATATTATTAGTTTCTCCATAATTTAAATTTGAGTGCTCATAATAGTTGTACTCAGAATTCCAACTATAATTAAAATGATCCATATAGAAAAAACTAGATGACAAACTATTTTTTTTATTTTTTTAAGATGACAATTAAGACGAAAAAAAAACAACAAGAAAATAAAATTAAGATAACAAAAATAATGTTAAGAAATAAAAAGAATAGCTAGGACAAGATTTAATTTTTTTTCTTTTTCTTTTCAAGAATATATATTTTTTTTTCAAGTTTTCTTTTCAAGTCTATTTTTTTTCACAACAAAATGATAAAGGATAAAGAGAAATAAGGCAAAATTAAATAAGACTATCCAAATTTAAGCAAGAGTAGGGAGGCATAGCATGCCATCAACCATAACAAAAATAAGGTAAAAATTAGGAGGCACAAGTGCCATAAACTAAAACATAAAATAAAAGATTAGGAGGCAAAATTGCCATTAACTAGTAACTTGCAAAAATACAAGAAAATAAAAACCACAACAATATAAATAAAGAAAATTACAACAAAATTATAACAAAATTAGGAGGCACAAGTGCTATCAACTATAAAAATTAAAAAGATAGATAGGAGGCACAAGTGCCGTCAACTATAAAAATTAAAAGGATAGAAAGGAGGCACAAGTGCCGTCAACTTAAAAAAAGACAATAAATATAAATATATAAGTATATTTTTTTTATGGGTGGTAGAACCGTCCCAAATTTTCTTTTTATCTTTTTTTTTTAGTTTTTATAGATATATATATTTTTTAGTTTTTTTTTAAGTGCAAAAAATTAAAATAACTAGTAGAAGAATTCACTAACCTTGAGATAAATTTCGTTTCTTTTCTCTTGCAACTCCCCGGCAACGGCGCCAAAAACTTGGTGGACCCAAAACGGGTATGTTTAAATATTTATACTCGCAAGCGCACGAATCGTATTTATAGAATAGTTTTCGTGTAAGTACGAGGTCGAACCCAAAAGAGTTGTCTAAAATCGAAAAGAAAACTATTTTAAACCAAAATTAATAAATTATAACCTAGCTCCAAAGATTGATGCAAATTTGTAACAATAAAAATAAAATAAAAGACAATAATAAATATATTAAAGACAATATATATAACATAAATTAATAATAGAAATGAAGATGGTAAAATAAGATTATTAAAGATTAGAATCTACAAAATATAAGTTTAATAATATTTATAAGTACATTGATTCCCAAGTTTTAGTGATAGTTAAAATAAATCAAACTATCATTTTCCAAATAGGTTTATAATTTTAAGCACAAATTATTTCTAAAAATATAGGATTTTTCTTCACTTTTCAAAATTATAATTTCAAAGCATTTAGTGTAAATCAATCTAATGAAATAACAAATAAATCAATGAACATTATTTATAAGGAAAAACATAATATTTTTGTTCTAAGCATGGATGTGTACAATTTAATGACACATCTTACACAAAGAATATTATGATTTTGCACTAATGAAGAACAAAGTGTAAATATGTGCTAACAATCCAAAATACATGATATTTAAGATGAAAGAAGATATTTGAAGAAGAAAATTTCATAAACTTTGTTGCACAAAATGGGAAATCAACATACAAAATAAATACTATCTAGTTACAAAATGTTTCATCATCACCTTAATAATCTTAAAAAGATTAGAAACACATAACTAGAATATCAAATACACACTAAAAATTACAAACATAAATAGGAAAATTTGGAGGAGAAACCCCCAAAATTTCCTTTAAAAATACATAGGAAACTAACAAAAAAAGAAGAAGAAGATGAAGAGAATATAGAGGTTTGAAAGTGTAGAAACTTTGGTATAGTAACCTCTCCCCAAAATATGGACACCAAATTCCCTTATTTATAGCCAAAAAAGTGGTATTAAAATAATCAATTTAAATTAATTAAATTGATTAAATTAATTAACTTAATGATAATATGAAAAATAGGGGTAAATTATAGGGTGTAATTATGATGTTTTTGGGTAAAATGTGTAGAAAGTGGGGTAAAAATGTTGTATTTTTGTCATAGGGGACAAATGGTACAAAAGCATTTTTGTGGGCTCAAAAAGTGGCATGCATGAGAATTGGCAGCTGTGAAATGACATGGCAGGAGGCAGGCGGCAAGTGCTGAAGGCTCATGGTCTCTTGGTGCATTGATGAAGGAAATGCATTAGTGCATATGCTGAAGGAGCTTCGTTGATTGTAGCTGCACGTGATGGTGAAGATGAAGGAAGTTGGTCATGACTCATGGTGGGAATTGGGTGCTTTGTTGGAAGGTAGGCAGCTGAATGTGATGGTGAGCTTCAGGAGGAAACCGTGGGGTGCTGGTGGGCCTTGGAGCTTGGGCCTTGAAGGTGGCAGGGCCCATGAGGCTGAAAGTTTTCAAAAATGCCAACTTTCCTATATTTTCTCTCAAAAATACCACTTTTCTCTCATTTTTCATTGCTTTCAAGAGCATAAATTCCCTACAAAATAAATATAAAATAAATCATAATACAATATTTTCAATTATAAAATAAATCAATTTAATTATTTGAAAATATTAATTATAACTTAATTATATTTTACATTTAAGTTCAATAATACAACATTTTTTTACCACTAACTTAACAATAATAATTCAAATAATTAACTACAACATTTTACAACAAAATAATTATAAAAACACACAAAAATCTATAAAATTAAAATAAGCCTAATAAATTCAAAATTACTTAAAAACTTAATAAATCAATTAAAAACTCAAGAATTAAGCAACAATTAGCATATAAAAAGTGATAAAATAACTCTATTTTGTCTATATTCGAATATTTGACATATGATTTATGTTTGGTAGCATTGCTTGCTTGTGTGTGGCACTAACCGTTTGGAATCGGCACTGGTCGTGTATCGCTGACCTGAGAGTTAGAAACGGCATAAGCGTCGAGGACGCAGGGCCGAATAAAGATTAGATCTAATCGATATCAGCGTTGAATGACTCATATAGGGTATTAATGCTGGACCGACCCGAAGGTCGATGAAAATTATAAGCGCTTGGCTAGTCCAGGACTAGTTACTCAGAGCCAGGGCCTAAGGCCTAGGTGACTGCTTGTCACATGGCTAGGGAACAATGTTCCATAGTTATGACTCTAGGGTCATGAAGAAGGTTATGTTGGTGACTAATCATCATGCACCTATCCTGTTTAAGCTAGTGAAATGATCACTTATTTATAAAGGGAACGGAACCCACCTTAGTGATTTGTACCACTGTCACTCTTTTATTCAGGGCTATCAGCCTGGTATGGTTACCGAAACCACCAGTGTTAAATCACTTATCTGATTGAGATTGACTTGATAGTCATCCACTCAGGAGAGCAGGATTTCTTATCCTAGATACCCATCATTACATGGATTTGTTTGCCTGCTTGACTAGGGCTATATCTGCTAGGCGTGTACCTTATGATTTGATGACATGTGTTGACTGCGTTCTTAGCCAACGATGTGAGAACGTCAAATACGACAAACCTTCAAGAGAATGTAAACGACAACAGACGGTATAAACAAGAAAAGTAAATAACACACAGTATTTTTATAGTGGTTCAGCCCCGATTGTCGGTAATAGCCTAATCCACTTAGAGTTGTGATTTATAGATCTGTACTCAAGATCAGATGGATTGAGCCAACTGAGTTTCTTCAGTACTGATGGCAAAAATACAAGAATTCTCTCTCTAGAATACTCAGACCCAATTTTCTCTCTCTAGAAAGAAGAAGCAGAAGAAGCCATTCTCTCATCCCATAAGCTCTCTATTTATAGGCCTGGGATCCTCAAATGATATCCCCTTACAATCGGGATATTTTATTATTCATCTTATATTTATATTACCATAAATGTTTAAAATATAACTAATTCCTCAATTTGAGTGAGGAATGAGAGATTCCTGCGTATGTTGTTGAAGCTGTCTCTGGGAACCTTGACTTAGTCTCCTCTAGCTAATTGATCCACCTCCTACTGACCACTCATGCAAGTGTTGGTCGGACGTGCATGGTGGTAGGACATGTTTTCGGGGGTTGAACGTGCATGGTGGTAGGACATGCACTTCTCTCCTCTAACATGGCACTCTCCTCTAGCATGCCATGTTCCTCCTTGAACCAATCTCCTTGGCTTCTCCTCGGACCAAGGTGGTCCGAGGCAACCTCCTTGGCACCTCACCTTGGACAACATTGAAGCAACCTCCTTGGCACCTCACCTTGGACAACATTTAGGCAACCTCCTTGGCACCTCACCTTGGACAACATTGAGGCAACCTCCTTTAGCATCTCACAAACATGTCCGATCGAACATTGTATAGGCTCTCCTTATCAAAATCTAAGTCTCCATTCTCTTGCATGAGACTCCTCCTCCTTAGCTACTTACCTTGGACACGTTCGGCCCAACACTTAGGAAACCTTGGGAGGCTTGCCTCCTACACACCCTTGGGGTCTCTTAGGACCACATCCCCCTTGGGGTCTTCTAAGACCACTTTCTTGAGTTCTCCTCGGACCTCATCCTTGGGTTCTCCTAGGATCACTCTCTTGGGGTCTCCTAGGACCACATCCTCCTTGGGGTCTCCTAGGACCACTCCCCTTAGCTCTCCTAGAATGCATTCTCCTTAGCCTCCTAGGATGCATTCTCCAATTTTTGGGTATAACAACATGTTATTACTGTTCATGAGCATATTGAGTTTTCTTGCTGGGCTTCGGCTCACGGGAGCTATGTGGTGCAGGTAAAGGCAAAAGAAAGCTGGACCATCCTTGAGTTGGAGAGCTTAGGTGGCGATGTGTACATATGCAGCTGCTCGACCACCACGACCGAGGTTTGAAGAGGAATTAGGGTTGAACCCTGTTTTGCTGCCTAGATCGACTGGTTGTAAATATTTTCTTGTAATAGACCTTTAAATTATATTTTTGGGATCCCAATGTATATTATAATTGTTCTAATGAAACGTTACATCTTAACCAAAAATTTTAAATCCCTAAACCGCTAATCATACTTAGTTACACGATTTTGGCCAAATGAATTGATTAGCGAGTTTAACACTGTTTACAAGGCACACCGTAACGGTCCCTGGAGATAAGGGCGTTACACATGGTTATCGGTAGTTTTTGACTTGACCAACATGTCGTCAACATACACTTCCATGTTTTTCCCGATCTGATTAGTAAACATCTTGCTGACCAACCTCTGGTATGTAGCTCCTGCGTTTTTCAGCCCGAAGGGCATGACCTTGTAGCAATAAACGTTAGTTGGGGTCATGAAGCTAGTGTGTTCCTGGTCTGCCGGGTTCATGGAGATCTAGTTATTGCCCGAGTATGCATTGATTAATGCCCAAAAATACACATTTATTGATTTTAATAATCAAAATAAATTAAGTTTTAATTAATATTTTCATCAAATTGATATGATTAAATTTATAAACGAAAATATTTAATTTTAATTTAGTTTGTTTTATTTTGTAGGATTTAATTGATATTTTTGGAACTTGGAAACAAAGAAGAAAGAAATAAATAAAATTGAAGAAATGAGGAAAAATTGGCATTTTTGCAACTTGAACATTGAAAAAATTGGCCCAATTCAGCCCAGGCCCGCTAGCCTCTTTCTCCACCTTTAGCGCCATGTGGCACCTTGTCCTCGCGCCACGTGTCCCAGCAGCACTCCAAAGCCAGCCACTTGTTGCCTCCCTGCGCGCCACTTGTCCAGGCGATTCTCAAATTCCCTTTAGCCATGCACCCGAGCAACCAGCCTCACTCCAACACCATTCCTTTCAGCTCACCAACTCTCCCCAGCTAAAGCCCAACATAGAAGCCCAAACTCCTTCAGCATCTGAAGCATTCCAGGCCCAACGCAAAGATGCACGACTAGCTCTCCCAAGGCACCCAGCAAGCCTAGCTCCCCATCTGCTAGCCAGGGTCACGTGGCACCTCTCCATTGGCTGGGAGTGGGTCAAAACCCTCTTGTACCATCAGCCACCTTCAACCCATATTTTGTGGGTATTGGGCCTTGAAAAATTGCCATTTAAAGCTCATCTTTTTTTGGTGTTTTTGAAAAAAGGCATTTTGACCATACACCAAAATAACTAGGTTAATATTTATAATAAGATTTGATTTTTCAAAATCATATTTTATTATTAATATTTCAGATTTATTTTGTAAACCCCAAATTTTTATTTAATTTCTTTTTAGTCCTTTTCTCCATCTATAAATAGAGATACTTTCTTCACATTTTCCATGTAATTTTTAGGTAACAAAACTCTACCAAATTTTAGTCTCATTTCTCATATTTTCTCTCTAGAATTTCATGAGAATGTCTAGCATAATAGGCTAACCTTCTTAGGAAGGTTAGGATGATCCTATATGCACTATGACTTTGTTTGGTATTTTTGATTCACCAAGTGCTTAAAGTTTATATATTTTAGTGATTTATTTTCTTTCATCTCTACTTCTTCATCTTGTTATCTATATTTATGTTTACTAATAGTATATAGATTTTGTCATGCACCTTCTATGTATTATCAAATTAGTAAAAATAATATAGATAATATCTTTATCATTTTCTCCATCTCATGTAGAATTAGTCATGCTCTTTCTATGTATTTTACAAATAGTAAAAGTAATATTTGTGTTAGGTTTTATGTCCAATCTCTTATTGCATTATTGCCAATGGTATAATGTCATTTTTAGATTTCGCATAAGATTTGTCTCATCTTTCCATGATAAAGAATAATAATCACTTGAATACATTTTTGTAAAACATATTTGTGCTTTAATGTTAAATCTTCTAAATGAATAGTTGGGATGTGAACTTCTCATTTGTGTAAATTTTGTGAATCAAATATCCAAATAAATAAGTATGCATATTGGTGACTCTTGATCCATCCTACTTGTTACCTATTGTTACATCACACTTTATTCTATCTTTATTTCTAATCGTTAAATTTCAAAAACAACAAAAATATCTCTTGTTCTATTTTCCTCATATTATTTATCTCTAAACTTTATTTATTGATTAACTTTATTTCTTTGCTTCCTTGTGGAATCGACCGCCTGATCTATACTACGACTACTGCTAAGTGGAAGTCACGTTTGGACGTTAAACAAATTTCAATGTGCAAGTATACACAATCGCATGGCAAGTAATAATAGAGTTAAGTAGAGTATCGCCCCACAGAGATTGTTATTAACTACCAACAATTAACTTTCCAATTCTATTTGGCTAATAAAACTTAGATTCAAGAATATCAATAACAGAAACAAGAATTAACGAAACTAACAATTAACTAATAATATAAAAAAAATAAAAACAAAGTTAATTCAATGGATGAAAACCTAGGGTATTTAATTTCATCATCTATCCACTTTATTACTTCATTAATACAATTTCACTATTCTTTCTCTTATTGTGATAGTGAATTTACTAATACAATCTATATTCTTATAAGGATATATTAATCTCTCAACCTATATGTGAATCTTCTACATCTCTGTAATAAATTCCAAACATAAAGCAAACATTAAGAATAGAAATCCTAAAAGCTACACAAACCATATAGGTACTCTCGTCCTATATCAAAATCTATGCTCACCTCTCAGATTTTGAATTAAACTCATAAGCAATGTAGATAACAATGTCAAATTACTCACATTCATTAAACACAAATTGAATAGATCACAATGAAGAAAAAAAATCATAGAAATTGCATTAACTAATCATAAAGTATTAAGAGATTACATTAAAACTCTAGAAAATAAAATTAGTTCATAATTAAATTCATAAATTAACATAAGAAAAATAAATTAAAGAAGAAAAAAAAACTCTTGGTGAATTCCCCAATCTTGATCTCCAAATTCCTCTCTAGTGGCCATAAGTGATCTGAATCACTCAAAAATAAGTTTTTATAGTAGCCCTAGCGATTCCCTGTTAAAAGACCATTTTTCCCTCATTAAAATACGATTTTCGTATGTTGTAGGGACTCAAGCACCGCGGCCTAGAAATCAAGCACCTTGGCCCTCCTTCAGTGTTGCCCATATTTCTTTAGCCTTTGTCTTCTTTAGCATCGCGACCCCACTTTCAAGCGCCGCGACCTTATTGTCTAGTTTTTTTAACTCACATTTTGAACTCCATTTTCACTGTTGTGGTCTCTCTAGGCATTCAATTTGATTGGGGAGGAGAGTATCATGTTTTTACTAACTTCTTAGCAGCCAATGGTATTCACCATCATTTATTTGCTCCAGGTTCACATCAACAACAAGGAAGTGTGGAGAGAAGGCATAGACACATAGTTGAACATGGTCTTGCTCTATTAGCACATGCTTTTATGAGCTTCACATACAACAGTCTCATCCTCCTCAAGTTTGGTGTGATAACCAAAGTACTGTTCTCCTTGCAACAAATCCTGTTCAACATGCTCGAACAAAACACATCGAGCTTGATCTCTACTTTTTCCATGAGAAAGTCCTGTGTGGAGCCCTTCAAGTTCGCCATGTTCATGCCATATACCAAGTTGCTGATCTTCTCACCAAATTTGTTTCTAACACTAGGTTCCTAGAATTAAGAAACAAACTCACGGTTCACTCCTTATCTACTATGCGTTTGAGAGGGGGGGGGGGGGTATTAAGGATATTAGTTAGCCCTTTTAAGTCATTAGTTATATGGTTTTTTTCCAGCTGCAATCCCCATTCTTTACACTTTGTAACACTTAGGTCCCAAAATTTGATTTTGTATCAAGGTCCCCAACATTTTCAAATCATATTATTTAGGTTCTTAAATGCTATATTTATTTCTTTTTTCTTTCAAAATACATAAAAAATATAAAAAAAAATGGTGAATCAATGTTAAAAAAAATTGGACCACTTAATTTATGACAAAACATGGCATTGAAAATATATATATATTTTCATGACATTTTAAAAAATAAATTAATTTTTCATAAAAAAAATTCTTATATTTTTTAATATTAATAACTGAACTATCACAAAATTATCAATATTTATCATGTGCATATTTATTTTTTTTGTAAATTTTTTCTATATATATATGCACATAAATAACTTTATATACACTATTAAGTTGCATTATTTAAAACAAAAAGTGTATGCAATAAACATAATACAAATTGACAATATCAAGATAATTGAGATAATATTGTTATTAATATTAATTACAAAACAACAATGTAGGTAAGAATATTATTTTAATGAAAAATTAATTTAATTTATAAAAATATTAAATACTTTTACAAATTCCATGAATTTTTTTTTTCTTATGTCATGTTTGTTATTGTCATAAATTAAGTGTCCAAATATTTTAAGAATGATTCACTGTTTTTTTTTTGTTGTATTTTTTTTTATATATTTTTAAAGAAAAAAGAAATAAAAATAACATTTAAGAACCTAAATGATACAATTTGAAAAGGTTGTGGACCTAACTAATACAAAATCAACTTTTGAGATCTAAATGTTACAAAGTGTAAAGAATGAAGAATGTAGCTAAAAAAAAACCTTAGTTATATTCATTAAGTATTTTTGCCGAGTTGGCAATCCATGTATTATTTTCTCGAGTAATGATATGTGCATCCAAAATATGCACTTAAACATTATACACAGTGACGTGACGGACTAACTTAGCCAATCACATTTATTAAAACTGAGACTTATTGTTTTAAAAAATACTGTCACATCACTGTGTGTAATGTTTAAGTGCATATATGCACATATATTATTCTTATATTCTCATTGGTCTTTGTATTATATATACTCTATAATGTAGCTTTGTAAATCATCTTTGACACAATTAATAGAAACACAAATTCTTTGATTACTTATTGTATATAGTGATGAAGAAGACTAGCAGATTATATATAAAATAGAGTCTACATAAAATTATTAAATTTTTTATATTGATGATACATGGTATAATTATGTTTTGAGAAATTTTCTACTACTCGAAAAAGAATATGCATATTGGTTGGCCTATATAATCTGAAAACAAAGCATGGATTCTCAAATGTTGGTTTCACTGAGATGTTGGAGATGATCAAAGCTATGTTTCCAGAAGATAATCTACTTCTAACATCTATGTATGCAGTTAAAAAGTTTCTGAAGAAGTTTAATCTTAACTATAAGCATGTCCATGCTTGCGTTAATGATTGTTGTTTGTTTACAAAAGAAAATATTGATGCCCAAGAATGTCCCAAGTGTAATTTTTCAAGATAGAAACAAAATGTGCACACAAATGAGATTTTACTAGGCCAACCTACAAAGTTGTTGAGATATTTTCCCATTACACCTAGGCTTCAAAGGATGTTTAGATCCAAGGAGACAGCTACTAGTCTAAAGTGGCATTTTACTAATAAAAGCTCTGATGGGAAGATGCGCCACCCAGTAGATTCAGAGGCTTGGGATGCAATTAATGAGAGATGGCCAGATTTTTCACTTGAACCTAGCAATGTTCGATTAGGACTTGCTGTTGATGGCATTAACCCTTATAAAAGTATGAGTTCTGCATACAGCTGCTGGCCAGTATTGCTCGTTGTATACAATTTACCACCTTCATTGTGCATGAAGGACGAGTTTACCTTTCTATCTATGTTGATTCCTGGACCAAAGCAACCTGGAAATGATATAGATGTTTATTTGGAGCCCATAATAGATGAATTACTTGAACTATGGAACGACGTTTATACGTATGATGCTTCTACGAAGAAATTTTTCAATTTAAGGGCAATGCTGCTATGGACCATAAATGATTTTCCAGCTTATGGAAACTTGGCTGGATGTGTGACTAAAGGAAAACATGGTTGTCCTATTTGTGGTGAGTATACAGATGCTGTTTGGTTGAAGCATAGTAAGAAGATGTCTTATTGCAATCATACTAGACTTCTACCAAAACAACATCATTATCGAAGAAAGAAGTATACATCCAAGTTAAGTGAAAAAGCTTCAGAATGTCCAACTATATTGACTGGTATTGAAGTGGTCGAGCAAGTGAACAAATTGACTAATAGTTTTGGAAAGGGTAGAAAGAGGGGTCGCGATGAGGGAGAAAAAATGTGGAAGAAAAAGTCTATTTTCTTTTGTCTACCCTATTGGGAGATTTTTCTTGTTCGTCATAACTTGGATGTCATGCATGTTGAGAAAAATGTTTGTGAAAGCATACTCAATACATTGTTGAATTGCAAAAGGAAGTCAAAATATCACTATGAATCGAGATTAGATTTGGAAGAGAAGGGTATCATGACAAATCTCCATCCTGACGAAGAAAATGGCATCATTCGTCTTCCTGCCGCAGCCTACACATTATCAAAAGTTGATAAGAAGTTATTTTGTAAGAGGTTATTTGACTTGAAATTGTCTTATGGTTATAGTTGTAACATTAGCAACTGTGTAGATGTGGAGAAACAAAAGCTGACGGGTCTTAAATCTCATGATTATCATGTGATTATGCAACAATTGTTAGTTGTTGCTATAAAGGGTTTAATGGAAGAAGGTTGTAGAGTGACAATTCTTCGACTTTCTAAGTTTTTTTATGGATTGTGTCAGCGTGTGGTTGACAAGGAGGAGATTATAAAGTTGGAATTTGAAGCTGTTGAAATTCTTTGTAAACTAGAAGATTATTTTCCACTTTCTTTCTTTGATTTAATGATTCATTTAGTTGTCCATTTACCACGAGAAGTTAGGCTATGTGGTCCTGTGCAATTTCGATGGATATACCATTTTGAAAGGTACATGAAAGTACTAAAAGGCTTTGTATCAAATTATGCACACCCAAAAGGATGTATTTGCGAATCGTTATCTTTCCATCGAATGTGTACACTTTTGTGAGACATTTTTAAAGCATAATGATGAATTGATTTCTTCTAGTGATGTTCAAGATGATGAAATCATAGAAGAACGTCCATTATCAGCTGGAAAATCTTTTGAGCTTGACCATGTGGATGCAACAATAGCACATCGTTATGTGCTATTCAACTCATGTATTGTTGCACCATTTGTCAATATGCATATCAATGAGTTGAAAGAGAAGCACCCAAACTTGAAGGATAATCAAACATTGTTGTGGAATCGACATTCAAAAGAATTTTATTTGTGGTTTTATGAGAAGGTTACAAACATAACTAATTTTAATTTCATATTTTGATTATTTTTTAAAAATTTCATGTAATAACAAATTTTTTCTTTTTCAACTATCTAAATATGAGAAGGCAGATAACATGTTAGCTCAATTGGCTGAAGGCCCAAGCTGCATTGTAATTTCTTATAAAGGTTATATGATCAATGGGATGCGGTTTCACAAAAAAGGAGCTGAGAAAAGTACTCAAGACAGCAGTGTGTACTTAGAGGCTCATGACAGTGGGCAATTTGATGATAAAGAAGAGTATTTTGGAGTTATCAAGGATATAATTTTACTTGATTATCGCACCTTTAAGGTGCCACTATTTTGGTGTGATTGGGCAAATATTCGAAGTGGTGTTAAGAAGCTTGAGTACTATACACTTGTGAACTTTAGTGTAGGGCAAGCTCAATCCATTAAGGATCCATATATATTAGCATCGCAATCTAAGAAGGCATTTTATGCAAGAGAAAATGAGTCGTCTAATTGGTATATAGCTTTAAAGGCTTCAAATAGAGGGTGTTTTGGACTAGAATATGAAAAATAATGAATTTTGACCATTGATGTATGCTTGTTAATCTTCTCTTATTTCTCTCTCTCTTAGCATTAATCTATGCTATGTGATATTACTTTGTCACTAATATCCTTAATCTACAATCTATGTTTTTTTGGTGCAGTGATTTCAACTAGAAAATGACTATACTACGAATAGGCAAAGACAAAAAAAAAAAGAAGAGCATCCTTGAAGTATCAACTTGGTGGTGATGACTTGCTACATGACAGCCCAATTCGTAAAAGAAAGATGTAACGCCCTACTACCTTAGAGCCGTTACATAGTGAGTTTAAAAATAGAAATCGTGCTTTTGACTGACTCTAAGTGGTTTCTAAAACCAAAAGTGTGAATAAATCAGAATTTAAGGCTGTACCCTTTGAAAATGTTTAGTTTCATTGAAAACGTTAAGTATCAAACATCTGGGATCCCAAAATAAGGTTTACAAAATATTTACAACTCAAAAATAGATTTACACCAGGTTAACTATCAAAAGAATGGATTAATACAGCCATTTACAAAATGCCCCCAACCAAAGCAGTCGGGCAGGCCGAACATGTACGCGCTGCCCCCACGCTCTCCATACTCATGGCCAGTTGACTGACTCCTTGCTTTTACTTGCCACACGGAGCACCCGTGAGCCGAAGCCTAGTAAAAAAACCCAAATAGTACATAACATATGCAAATATATAGCTGGCATAATTCACTGATAAATAGGGAAACCATCAGATTAAACAATCACGGCCATGCCGCCCCAGAGGCCTTACCAAAGCTTGGGGTCTCGGTCCACACCGTAGGATAACTCATGTATCCCTTGGGTCCCACCCTGGCTATAGCATCTCATGTGCTGAGCGTTGCTTTCGGCCCCACTGCCGTACCCGGCCTTGCCGTTCATTCTATTATAATCACACATATAATAAATTAAGAAATAACCATTTAAACATACAATAGTTCATCTAAGATTACACATTTGCACACAATACAATCTAGGGTCGTGCCCTGCAATCACACAGTGGGCCCATGCCCTATTCTCGGGTGTTCTGGTTTTCTTACCTGTATCCCGAGCTTTCCGATGCACCACGGTCACGAGCACAGTCCTCTAGCACGAGCCTCTCCGAAATCCTAGTCACAACACACATAAGACACTTTTAACAACCTTAAATGAGCTTCCAGGCCAAGTTCTAGTACTCGGAACGTTGAACTTCACCAAACATGGTAAAAGACTCAACCCCGAGCACCCTAGGTTAAATTCCCAAGCCTAAAATCTCAAAATCTCAAAACACCCAAATGCCCAATGCCCCAAACCGTGCCCCCCTATATCCCAGCTGCCATTTGTCTATTACCCTTGCCAAAAGTCCATTTTACCCCTTCTTAATAATCCTTCCTAACTAAACCTTCAAGGGCACTTAAGTCTTTACACTTCTATTTCAATTCTATCACTTTCTATCTTAAAACTTGTTACCCACAGCAGTTACAAACGGTTACCCAAGTTACCCAATTACCAGTAACTAACCACTCATTCTTAACTCAACTTATAAGATTCCCGAAGTACCCCTAGGCTCCTCCCGAGCCGGGTACAACATCCCGTTGTGACTTTTAGACTAATTGGCTCACTAGGACCGTCTCGATGCGTGCATCCTGATAATAACACCACACTCACATGGCACAATTCACATAGTACAATTATCACAGTTATGCCCTAACATGGCCAGATTACAATCATGCTCATTCTAAGACAATCAGGTCTACATGCATACTAATTCACATAGCCATGCATCTCAAATAATCAAATAGTCATATAACGTGCAATAAGTCATAATCATGCATTAAACTCATAAAAGTCACACACAAAATCCCATTATGCCCTCCAGGCACACTTCTCCAGGCCCTTAAGCCAAATAGTGAAATTGGGGTCGTTACAAAAGACTTCTCTACGTAAATTGGCTGCACCAGCTACTAGGGTTGTCATTGACACACCACCAGCTCTTAGTACAAGGGCAGCAACTCGTCGCATGATTCTAATTGACTCACCTGAAGTGATAGAGAGAGCTCTTGACCAAAGTATAACTAACTCTCCTATTGCAAGTCAACAAAAGGTAGACACTTGTAGAAAATCAACTCGATTACAAAATACAAGTACTACATTTCAAGTTGAATTTGAAGCAACACCTCAAGATCATAATGCAAATGAAGAATTAGAGATGATTACCAAGAAGACTAGAGGAAGAACTATCCTAGCTAATCTTACTAGAAGGAATGGTGAATTGGTAAAAATCAATTGGAACATGAATGGCCAACCAATTGGTGATAATTCAATACAATTTGCATCTTTTGTTGGTACTCTTGTGAGAGAGATTGTTCCTTACACTCTTTCCGATTGGAGGAAAATGACACCAATCATGATAGATTTTCTTTGGGCATCTATTTAGGTATTGTTTTGTGTAGTAGTTGTTAACCTTGAGAATTATTTTGACTTTTTTATTTATTGGATGTTAGCTCAAATGTTCCTAAATATAATTATTTATAATCTTAACCTCTTATCTTATTGTAGGCCAAGTATGATTTACACCAAGATTGGGAAAAGAAGTATTGCTTTCAAATGATGGTTGACCTATGGAGAGCCTCAAAATCTAGGCTTGTCAAAGACATTATTAGTGCTAAAACTGAAAGTGAACAACAAGCACTAAAACCAAATTTCATCAAGAGTGATGTAGAGTGGAGGGCCTTTATTAAACAGAAAACTAGTAAAGAGCATATGGTATGTATATAACTAATTAATTCAATGTCTATTTAGTTTTTTTTTCACTGCTGAGCCACCGCCCCTCTTAAATAGGCTTTACAGGCTAAATTTCAAGAGATAAGAAAGAAAACTATTCCACACACCTTAAGTAGAAGAGGATATGCTCGAACAATTGATGATATGGTATTTCATAAACTAAAAAAAGATCTTTTAATTTAAGTTCATCTAATTGCATTATTTAATTTGCTCCATGATATCCTATGTAATATGCAGACTAAACAAAATCAAGGTGGGAATATAACTAGGTTTCAGACATTTCAAAAAGCCCATACTAGGAAGAATGGTGAGCCAATCAACTCAACAACTTCTGAATTTTTGGTGAGTACTTATTACTCATAATTTTGGATGTTTATACTTACTTTTACTCTTGTACTTTAACTTTAAAAATTGATATGTAGGGGCAATTAGATGACATTATACGTGAAAACCCAAATTCTGAAACTACAAAAAATATCGAAGAGGATGCACTAACAATATTGTTCGGTGAACCAAAATCTGGTCGTCAGATTGGCCAAGGAAGAGGGGTGTCAAAATCAAAATCGACTGTTGTTCATATGTATCAAGACAAGATTGAAGTACTTGAAAAAGAACAACACAACATGAAGAAGCAACTTGCTGAATTGCTCAAACTTTTTAAGGAAAATGTAAAAATTCCCACTTATTCATGTTTAAATATGTTCTATCATTATGTTAGGTCAAAATCTAACTTATTGTCTTATGTTTAGGCTGGTAAAGTATCAACAAGTGATAGACAATCTCACATTACTCATTCTCCAAAGGTAAACAATTATTTTGTGTCCTTTAAATATAATTTCTGATATGAGTCACGGGTCAGGAAAATTCTTGATTTTTAACTTTGTTCTTTGGTTTCTGTTCATGTTGTTAATTAAAGCCTTCAAGTTCTTCATTGAATCATTGTGACAAGAGTGTTGTCCATGAAGAGAGACATAACTTTTTAGATATGAATAGTGCTTGTTACTTGCTTGATTGGAAGGGTGAAATGGTTGCTGAAGGTCGTTGGTCTTCTAGTGATCCAAACACAGATGTTCATGGGATTCCTCTTGGACCCGAATTCATGCTAGTGTGGGTTGACATTGCTATCTCACTGAGTGCTTATTTGTTTCGTCCTAGCCACTCAATGATCACCATACAAGAAGCCGTTGGCTCTATTATTGCATGGCCTTCGGAGAAGGTTGTTCCAAGATGTCATTTCAATAGTAGAGCCATCCTTTATATTTGGCACAAATTCAAGGAACCATCAAATTCAGGGAACCATCAATGTCCACTTATTCAGTCTTCACTACTGCTCATTAAGAAATTTTATTATATAACATTAATTTTGAAATTTATATAATAGAGAGTAACAATAAATAAAGCATAATTACTTTTTAAAAAGGTACATGAGAAAAAATTATTATTTTTTCAATATTTTAAATAAAAATTTCATAATTTATGATATTTTACAAAAGATGTTAATTTTTTTTATGATGTCTTGTGAAAATAAAAATTTAAATAATATTGTTTAAGTGTCATTAATAGTTAAATAACTACATTTTTAATATGTCAATCAAAATTGCATATTATGTCATTATATTAATGTTGTAAAACGTCTACCATAACATTAAGCAGTACATTCAAAAAGTGTTGTTGAAAGTAAATTTTCACAATATATTTTAAATGTCATTAAAACACATTCATTAAAATGTTGCAAACATATAGTATATATATTTATTTTTTAGAATATGAAAAAGAAAAAAATTAGAAAAATGTAAGAACAAGTTGAATATATATATTATATACTAATTTTAATAAAAATAGAATGTACTAATCAAATTTTAGGATGGAAATATAATGTCCGAAAATAAAATAAAGCAATCTTACACCAGTTAGAATATAAATTCGAAAGAACTCATTCGTAAGTTCAAATCAGCTCCTGGTCTGCCTACAGCAAATAATGTTCATTTTAAAACGTTGAGTTTAGGAAGCAATACAACTCATGCAGATATATCCAGCAAAATGGCACGTGGCACAAAAGATTCTCATTCACAACCAAGTTTTGGAGACAATAATCTTTGTTTTGATTCAAGCCGATTTGGCGATCCTGTCTCTTCAAGATCAATTTTTAGTAAAAAGGATGAGACATTAAACAAAGAGTGTATCACTAATGATCCCTCGTGTCAAATGCTGAAAGTGAAATCGAACAAAGCCCCCAAAACCCCCCAAAAAATTCGCAGCTATTTTAGGTTTTTTTGTTTTAATTCTGAATTCATCTTTTTAATATTCAAATATTAAATATTGTTATTAAACATGACTATAAATTAACCGACCCATTTATTATTAATCATTAGACTCATTACCACCTCCTTAGATCCTAATATATTTTTTGAAGAAAGAAAACCCTCTACCACCCTAATTACTAGATCCCTCATTTCTTTGAGCGTTTCCCTTACCATTTTTATTATTGTTTTTCTTTGAGTGTTTCACTTACCATTTTTATTATTGCTGAAGAAAGAAAGAAAGAAAGAAAATTCCTACAACTACAAGTAAGTTTGAATTATTCGAGCCTCTTTTTTTTTTTCTTGCTAAGTTAGTTTTAAGAGTTTATTTTTCTATTTTTCTTTTCTTTTAAGAGTGATATACACTTAATGCTCAGTGGTTGCTTATTTATGTTCTTTTTCTTGGTCTTTAGCCTTTCTGTTTACGTTAAATTTTTATATATATATTTTTAAAAAATAGTTATTTGAAAATCTAACAAATCTAGAATTTTATTTCATCGCATGGGTATATAAAAAAAGTTAAAAATTGGTAGGATAATTATAATTATTTAATTATTATTCTATCTCAAAGTGAGAAAAGTGAGAGAAGACAAGAATAGTCACCATAGGACTTTTATTAAAGTGATCATTTATACACTTGTTGAGATCATTTTCTGATTTATAAGGGTGAGTCTAGGAAAACTTTTAACATATTTCTACTACCTTTTCAACTATTCATACAATTAGTCATGAGTATGATTAACTCAAACTTACTGTATATGTACATATGGCTTGTCTCTTAGGTATATTTGTTCTAAGTAGGTAGTTTCCTTATTGATTGTTGAAAGATTACTAATCTAAATAGATGTTTTCTGTATGCCAAATCAAATACATTTTTCCTCTGTTGATAATTTAATTTGATTTTACAAGAATTTTTATATATGTTTATTTTCCATGGAGATAGATATTTTCTTTTATAATGTTTTTGTACAAAAAGAACTTTTCTACAACATAATTAAAGGAAGGATGTGATGATGATGATATATTTTTTGTTTAATTTATTATTTTATTTTATTTTATTTGTGTTTATTAATATATAATTCAATTTTAATTTTAGATTATGGCAAAGGATGTACTATTTGATCTATCCTCAATTTTTGATGGAATTGAGGATAGTGATGGTAGTGACGTGGAAGGACTTCCATGTCCTCCATTTGATGAAGAATATTTGTCTTTTTATAATCACATAATGTTTGACAAATATTACAAAAGTTTTGAAGATGGAGAAGAAAAGAAACAAAAGACTATCAAGCTTGATGATCAATGTGACGAAACTTTCAAAGTAGAAGAACCTAAGACTATCAAGCTTCCAGATCATTTGCCTAAGCAAAAAAAATCGAAAAAGGTATATACTTACTAAAATACATATGTAGGATACAAAGTTGCTTATTGATGTTTTCTTATTTTATAATTATGTGCATGAAGGGGCAAAGTGTTGACCTCAAAACAAAGATGGAGTTAACAAAACGAAAACTCTACGACTCTTACCAAGCAGTGGAGAAAAGGAAACATAAAACGATTCAACTTTTGGAGCTAAAAGATGTGCCACAGATAACTGAGGTACCAATTTTATTCAACGTATACACTTATATTACTAATATTTTCTTTCAGCATAACATCAATATATTAATACTTATTTTTGTTTTTAATTAAGGATAAAAGGCGGTCCCGGTGCCGGTGGCGAAGACGTTGTTAGATTAGTAAAGTAATTGATAATTTGCAAATGATTAGTGGTTTGAGTGGGTGCCAACCTTGTTGGGATGTGCTCAAATGCTGCAATGATGCAAATTGTTCATTTAAACTTATAGGGTTTTGAGGATTCATTTTGTAATCTTGCGCAATAGTCGTTATATTTCCTTTTGTGTCGAATTATTCCTATAATGGATTACTTTTCCTTCGCAGGTGGTTATTTTTCCCATTAAGGATTTCCACGTAATTGTATGTGTATTACTGTGTGTTTATTTCTTTTTTCTTTTATTTTAAATGGTGTACAATTTTGGCGCAAAACACCAAAATAGCGTGAAATATTTAGTTCCAAGAGCATCTTTAAGAATTCACTATCTTGGTGCAAAATATCAAAACTATGTTGAATCTTTGCTCCAAATGAGAACCTAATTTCATAACAAATTGGGGTGGTGAATATTCCACATCAAATTTGGTGGGCAAATCTCGAAGAGCTTACACCATTTTGGTGTAACTTTTTCACCAATTAGGTGTTTTTTTTTTATCTTTTTCAACAACAACTCTAACCATAGCACCAAATATTACACAAAAGGAAATATTTTTCTTAAAAGACCATACCTCTTATCTTCATTACATTAACACCCAATAACCAATTTATGAAAATAATTATATATTTCTACAAATTAAATAAAATATTATAATTATTATATTTTAATAATTAATTATTAATTATAATTCAAAATCTTAAACTAAATTACTAAGAAATTATATATTTTTTGAGTTATGTTAGCATTTTAAATTAATTGTTATCTTCGTTTTCTTTGAATGTTAGTATTTTAAATTTTAGTGATATGTTTTTTTTTCTTACTTAAATTTGTTATTCTTTAGTTATATCATTTTTATTATAACTATTAAATTACAAAATATTCAAACAAATTTAAAGGAAAATTCAAAAAATTTAAAATATTAATGCGATCAAATTTAATTTGAGAACTAAATGTTAAGCTGGTCTATTTTTAGTAAATTAATAATAATAATAAAAAAGATTAAAGAAATAAATAAACTGTTTCACACTAAATTGGTGTGGATGGATAATCCAAACAATATTTACTGTGGAATCTTCACCTCCACAAATTTGGTGTGAACTTCGGTGTAGGAAATATATATTGGAGGATCTTTATTTATTTTCATGTAATTTACATATTATCAAACAAACATGTAAATTCCTAGAACATGCTCCTATGGAATTGATAAAAATACAGAGTAAAGTAAGAACTTACATTACGCAGCGGAACTGGAACAACTCCATCCTTCAATCTCTCTAATCCTTGATTCATTTCTGTAGAAGAATATTATCAAGAGAATGAACTAGATCAGCAACATAGTCTTCCTCACCAAGCCTTTGATCAACCTATAATTAATGTGGGCTGATTCTCACCACATGAGATAGGGATGTAGAAGAGAAGAAGAGATAGTGACTAAGAAATTATTAGATTGTCTAGGTTTTCACTTACCCAATTATAATCAACTGAGACTGACTTGTGAAAACTATAAATATCATATTCCTTATATAGGAAACTTAATGGACTTTATTTAAATTAATAAAAAATAATAAACAAAAAATAAAAGTCTTCTCATTAACCCATTTTCTTTTTTAGCTAGACGTATAAAATTTAAAGAAAAGATAATAACGTGAAAAATGTTGTCTTAAAAATATACAATTGAATTGACTAGGAAAAACATATAACTATTATTATTTGTTGAATAAAACAAAAAATTCCTAAAGTATACTCGGTCAACACCCCGTCTTAAGTTGGAGAGGGAATTGAAATGTCAAGAACGCCCAACTTATCTTTTCTCGAAAAAATGACAGTCAATCTCAATATGTTTGGTGCGTTCATGAAAAACAGAATTTTCAACTATGTGAATTACAGCTTGACTATCACGATCGACTCTAATGGGTTGAGAATAAGTGATGATGATGAGAAGAAATAAAATTAGTGAAGAGGAGAAGAAATAAACTTAGGGAAATCAAACCAAAACCAATAATCAAGTCATACCTATTCGTTTATGATTGGCTAATCCTCTGGGAATAGAACTGGAAGTTTCTCATTGGTGGTCCATAAATATTCTTATGCTGATTTTTAAAGTGACTTGGTGTTGTTGATGTTTGAATGATCTGTTTTGTAAGCCTATAGTGTGTTTAGACAAATCATCTTGTATTTGTATTTGTATTTAAAAGAGAAAGCAAAATCTTGGCTGAGATGAGAAAAGCAACAAAACTAAAAATATGCCAAATTTGAATTAAAAGATGCCAGACAGAATATGTGCAGCAGTAGAGATAGCAGGTACTACTAGCTAAGGGTATATAGTATTAGTAATACCACCAACACTCAACATAAAATAGAAAGAAAAATTTGGACCAGCCGTTACTAGACAGTTGAAAAAGATATTTAAGAACAAGAAGTGAGATTAAAGTGGTGTAATCATTCTGTGTAAATAATCCAAGAACTATAAAGTGTTCATTCCAGATAATCGCAATGAAATGAAAGAGCTTCATATATATTTATTCCTTTTACAAGCCACAAGCTCTTGAAGCATAGATGTTGTCAAGGAGAGATGAACAACCTAACCTGTCTTCTCAGGCTGTAACTTGAAGCAATTCCTCCTAGCCGCAATCTCGCCAAGCTCAATATTGTTGTGTATTTAGCACTCGAGGCTGCATTGGCATAGTCTTTATCAACTCATGAGCTTCTTCCAATAGTCCTCCCCTGCCTAAAAGATCAACCATATATATGATCCCATAATGATCGAAATAAGGCAATAGCCATTGGTCCTTCATGGAGTTGACACACCTGTAGGTGTAGCCTTCTTCAACTAAGCCAGCCAGCATGGCTAAATTTGGGCAAATATGGGCGGTTTTTCATCTCTTCAAACAACATGTCATTGCAGAATAAGCAACCAAATCAAATCAGTTTGCTTTTCACATCAGTAAAGAAAAACGAACAAGATGAACAAAGGAGAAGAACATGAAGATCAACAATGGAGGAGTATCAAGAACTTGGGTTACCTCACTCACATTGGCTTTCACCAGGTGCGGTTTGGCTATCTGGGCACCTGTTAGTTTGTCTAGCTAGAAATAGAAAATCAGTCAACTTTGTTATAAAAAATGTGACTTTTTTTTCTTGGCAGCTGTTTGTTTGGTTAGAAAGTAGAAAATTAGTCTACTTTAGGGAAAAAAAAAGTGATACACTTACTATGTATGTATTGTATATATGTGTATTGATGTTTTGAAATCATGCTCAGTTACAATCTATGAGTGTTGCATAGGCAGTTCCTTCATCCATCTGAAGAGGATTCATGTAAGTTTATTAGCTTTTTGCTTGGATAGTCAATGTGGATATGGCATTTGATGACCAGCACTCTGTTGAATTTTCAAGGAGAAGATAGAGTCTAAAAGGAATCATCTTAGAGAGTTAAACTCTCAATGGTAAGATGTCACTGTTAAATTTCTTAGCTTTTCATGATAAGTTAGTTCCGATCTGTATAATTGGCAAAGTCATGTGCCTATATAGACTAGGTTTCAAACTATTTATGACTTAGCATGAAAAACTTGAAGTGTATACATCTGATAAAACTAACCATTTTAGTCCCAGCTTATGAATGTAACTTGGGTTTATCAACACATACAATGATGTTTTACAGAGAAACTCTCGAAAGGCCTTTGGAAGAAGAAAAGAGAAATACCCCTGAAACCAAGGAAAATCTTCAAAAGCTGAGCAGAGCAGAGGTAAGAAATTCCTGCAATGTGAACATATTGATGATGTATGTGCTGAAAGCACTCTTTACTGGTTTGGTTTTGTTGAAAGCTTGTATCTTGTTATTATGCAAGAAGGATGAACTCTCTGAACTTTCCAAAGTGGCATCAAGGAAATCTTAAAAGAAAGTGACTACTTAGAGAAATGCTTTCAATAGCCCTTGTTAAACATTGTAGTTTTAATTCTCTCTCTCTCAATATTCAATGCTAACTTCATCCATAAACTTCCATGAGTCTGATTGATTAATGTTCAAGCCACTGGTATTTGTTTGTACCTCTTAGAATAAAGGAAAAACATTAAAGGAAACTAAAGAATCACCAATTCACAAGCTCTCTCTTAATTATGAGACTTCAATCTATCAACTGTCACAGATTTGGTTTACAAAATCTACTCTTGTTTTTTCCATCTCCATCAATTGGAACCATTCACAACAATTGATTACATACTAAAATAGTTTCATTTTTGTTTTAATATAGAAAATGTAAAGACCCCAATTCAACTCTCATTTTAATAATACATAATTACATATTAGCTAAGGGATATATAATCATTTCTTTTAAAACAGTATTAACGTTCCATACAAAATATATATATATATATATTCAGGGAAACATTTGATATAATATTCGAAATTCAATCAACTAATTTTTTTTTTGTAGGAGTCTTATATCAACTAATTGGATACAAATACGCAAAAATGGCTAAATAAAATGAGTTACTAATTTGATATTTGTATTTGTATTTATTATTATTATTATTATTTTTTTCAGCTAATATGAAAAGCATCATAGACTTTTCCTTCCAAACGCGTAATAGGGGGAGCATCATAGACTTTGTTCTAAGCTTCTTTCTATACCATACATTAGTTATCTCTTTCTCTCACTCTCTCTCAAGAACAGAAACCATGGCTGACTTAACGGTGGGGGGAGCTCTTCTCTCTGGTTTCATCAATGTGGATATATGAATTTGGATATGTTGTTAAATCAATCATTCACAGGAAAAACTACCGATTAATCTATCTTGGGATCCTTTTCAGGACTTCAAGAAACCCATCTGAAGTCGCCATCCTTTATATTTGGCACAAATTCAGGGAACCATCAAATTCCTAATGGAAGTTCAAATGAGAAGCTTTTTAATATTCAAATATTAAATATTGTTATTAAACATGATTATATATAAATTAACCGACCCATTTATTATTAATCATTAGACTCATTACCACCTCCTTAGATCCTAATATATTTTTTCAAGAAAGAAAACCCTCTACCACCCTAATTACTAGTTCCCTCATTTCTTTGAGCATTTCCCTTACCATTTTTATTATTGCTGAAGAAAGAAAGAAAATCCCTGCAATTACAAGTAAGTTTGAATTATTCGAGGCTCTTTTTTTTTTCTTGCTAAGTTAGTTTTAAGAGTTTATTTTTCTATTTTTCTTTTCTTTTAAGAGTGATATACACTTAATGGTCAATGATTGCTTACTTATGTTCTTTTTTCTTGGTCTTTAACCTTTCTATTTACCTTAAATTTATATATATTTTTAAAAAATAGTTATTTGAAAATGTAACAAATATAGAATTTTATTTCATCACATGGGTATATAAAAAAAAAGTTAAAAAACTGGTAGGATAATTATGTCTAGATGATGAATATCTAAATTAATCATAAAAAAAATACACTATCTTGAGGAAGAAAGAGACTCAAGTCTCTGTTCAAATATGCAAGTATATCAATATATATAGTGTTGCTACCAAGTAGGTAGTTCCCTTATTGATTGTTGAAAGATTACTAATCTAAATAGATGTTTTCTGTATGCCAAATCAAATACATTTTTCCTCTGTTGATAATTTAATTTGATTTTACAAGAATTTTTATATATGTTTATTTTCCATGGAGATAGATATTTTCTTTTATACTGTCTTTGTACAAAAAGAACTTTTCTACAACATAATTAAAGGAAGGATATGATGATGATGATATATTTTTTGTTTAATTTATTATTTTATTTTATTTTATTTGTGTTTATTAATATATAATTCAATTTCAATTTCAGATTATGGCAAAGGATGTACTATTTGATCTATCCTCAATTTTTGATGGAATTGAGGATAGTGATGGTAGTGGCGTGGAAGGACTTCCATGTCCTCCATTTGATGAAGAATATTTGTCTTTTTATAATCACATAATGTTTGACAAATATTACAAAAGTTTTGAAGATGGAGAAGAAAAGAAACAAAAGACTATCAAGCTTGATGATCAATGTGAAGAAACTTTCAAAGTAGAAGAACCTAAGACTATCAAGCTTCCAGATCATTTGCCTAAGCAAAAAAATTTGAAAAAGGTATATACTTACTAAAATACATATGTAGGATACAAAGTTGTTTGTTGATGTTTTCTTATTTTATAATTATGTGCATGAAGGCGCAAAGTGTTGACCTCAAAACAAAGATGGAGTTAACAAAACGAAAACTCTACGACTCTTACCAAGCAGTGGAGAAAAGGAAACATAAAACGATTCAACTTTTGGAGCTAAAAGATGTGCCACAGATAACCGAGGTACCAATTTTATTCAATGTATACACTTATATTACTAATATTTTCTTTCAGCATAACATCAATATATTAATACTTATTTTTGTTTTTAATTAAGGATAAAAGGCGGTCCCGGTGCCGGTGGCGAAGACGTTGTTAGATTAGTAAAGTAATTGATAATTTGCAAATGATTAGTGGTTTGAGTGGGTGCCAACCTTGTTGGGATGTGCTCAAATGCTGCAATGATGCAACTTGTTCATTTAAACTTATAGGGTTTTGAGGAATCATTTTGCAATCTTGCGCAATAGTCGCTATATTTCCTTTTGTGTCGAATTATTACTATAATGAATTATTTTTTCTTCGCCTGTGGTTATTTTTCCCATTAAGGATTTCCACGTAATTCTATGTGTACTACTGTGTTTTTATTTCTTTTTTATTTTATTTTCAAGGGTGTACAATTTTGGCGCAAAATACCAAAATAATGTAAAATATTTAGTTCCAAGAGCATCTTTAAGAATGCACTACTTTGGTGCAAAATATCAAAACAATGTTGAATCTTTGCTCCAAATGAGAACTAAATTCCACACCAAATTGGGGGTGGTGAATATTCCACATCAAATTTGGTGGGCATATCTCGATGAGCTTACACCATGTTGGTGTAACTTTTTCACCAATTAGGTGTTTCAGCACCAAATATTACATAAAAGAAAATATTTTTCTTAAAAGACCATACCACTTATCTTCTTTACATTAACACTCCAATAACCAATTTATGAAAATAATTATATATTTCTACAAATGAAATAATATATCATAATTATTATATTTTAATAATTAATTGCTAATTATAATTTTAAATCTTAAACTAAATTACTAAGAAATTATATATTTTTCGAATTATGTTAGCATTTTAAATTAATTATTATCTTCGTTTTCTTTGAATGTTAGTATTCTAAATTTTAGTGATATGTTTTTTATTTCTTACTTAAATTTGTTATTCTTTAGTTATATCATTTTTATTATAAATATTAAATAACAAAATAATCAAACAAATATAAAGGCAAATTAAAAAAATGTAAAATATTAATGTGATCAAATTTAATTTGGTAGATTTGTGAAGGTAAATAAGTGATGATGAATTCAATTCAGTATAAGTAATGAATTCAGTGATATGTGTCGGACTAATAAATGCCGTATCTTAATAAAAAGAGCAATTTTTTTTTTTTTTGGAGAAAATTCATACAATCATGTGTTGATGTTGAATCTTCAGTTTTGTTTATTAACAATTATATATCGTTTATGTAAAAAAAACAGTATTATTAAGTTTTTCAAATTTGTATAACAATCACTCCTGCCCTACACATTAAAGTGCAGTCATTAATTTATTTGCACACTTAATAAATTGTTCAACCCCACAACTACTCTACAATATTAATACAAAAAATTCATAAAGTTTCATCATGAATATATATTGGAATTTTTTTTTATAAGAACTTCACTTTAATTTTTATTGGTAGGGCTCTTAATGTTTTCAAACCGTAAACAGTTTTCGGCGCGATTTTTTTTATGACTGTGTATATTATAGCTATTTAGAGTATTCTACAAATTTTCAGAAAATTTCGAATAATTTACAGCACCGAAAATTAAGTTCAAACATGTTATTTCCACTCGCATAAACAAAATTAGTCACGTGTGCAACAACATGTTTGAACTTAATTTTCGGTACTGTGAACTATTCAGAATTTTTTAAAAATTTACAAATGCTCTAAATAGCTACAATATACATGGTGATAAAAAAAATGGCGCTAAAAACTGTTCATATGGTCGGAGTGACTGAAAGCTCAAAGCTAACACCGGTCAAAAAATTCCAACATATATATATATATATATATATATATATAACAACATCACCCTTATATTGATCAAGCTTCAAATATATAATCCAAAAAGTATGGCAGTCGCTTTATTCCGTTTCCGATTTGTTATTCTAACCTTGACTCTTTTTCATCCCCATTTTCGCACTAGGGTTCTTGCGTTGGCTACTCAAAATGAAAATGGTATGTAAATATATACTACTTTGATGCATATATATATGCATGAAAAAACAAACTAATTATCAAACCCAAACAATATGTGCAGACTTTAGTTACATGAAGGCCGTCACCAACGCCACCGACCTACCGCCGTGGACGGCGGAGTACGACTACATAGTGATCGGAGGGGGGACCGCCGGCTGCCCTCTGGCGGCTACTTTGTCGGCGAATTACTCAGTGCTCGTCCTCGAAAGAGGCGGCGACCCAGAAACATACCAGGACTTCTTCCGGGCAGAGAATTTCGAAGCTCACATGGTGGAAGAAGACGACGGGGAAGGTCCAGTCGAGAGGTTCAGGTCGGAAGACGGCGTTGAAAACGCGAGAGGAAGGGTTCTCGGCGGAGGTAGCATGATCAACATGGGGTTCTACTCACGAGCGGAGAAGGAGTTTTATGAGAAATCGGGGGTGGAGTGGGAGATGGGTCTGGTGGAAAAGGCGTACGAGTGGGTGGAAGAGAGCATTGTGCACGGATCGGAGTTGTTAGAGTGGCAAAACTCCATGAAAGAAGCTTTGTTGGAAGCCGGAGTTGGACCGTACAATGGGTTTAGTTTGGATCATAAGTTGGGAACCAAATATTCTGGCTCCATATTCGATGAGTTTGGGGGTAGACATGGTGCTGCCGAGCTTCTCAACAAAGGAGATTTGAGCAAGTTGAGAGTGGCTGTTCGTGCAACGGTGGAACGAATCTTGTTCTCAGGTATGTCTAATAATAATCTGTGTGAAAATATACACTCTACTCTTTTCAAATATCATTCTCAATCCCATCATTATGAATCATAGTAAATGAGTCAAACCAAGTCAAAAAGCTAATCTTCTTATTTTAAAAATGATAGAGAAATACTCCGCCTCTATTATTAAGGATTGGCAGGAATTTGCTACTAATACCTCATTGGTATTAACTTGGCGCTAATAATATCTATTAGCCGCTAATAATATGTATTAGCGGTGGACTCGCACTCCATTGCTACTAGCACATTTATGCATCTGACGCACAAACATTTAATTCTTTCATCAAAATTCTTATGTTGTGATACTATCCTCAAAAAAATTTATAGAACATTCTAATATTCTTGACAACTACGATTTTTCAATGTTGTCTAAGACTTATCGATCGACATCTACAGTGATATAAGAGAGTATAAGAAAGAGAATAAAAAAGAACAAGTGTCCTAAACCTATTATTTTAAAAAGTTTTATGGTTTTAAATGTTTTATGTTGTCTTGTAAGAAGTGTTATTGCTCGACAAATTTGAGTTTTATGATTTCTTATTATTTAAATTATTACTATATGATGTGCCACAGATACATTAGTTTTGATATAATATGATATCTACTAATTTGATAGAAAATCTTGATTCAAAAAGCTTAGTTAATCCTCCATTTGAAAAAAAAAAAAAAAAAAGCTTGGTTAATATCCCAATTTCATAAAAATCACTTTGTGATACAAACTTCATCTGATATTAAATTGTCCAAAAGTTAGTTGTAATTTGCCACAAAAAAAGGCGGTGGAATTCAACAATTTATGTACGATTTATTAATGTATAAATTAACCACGTTTGGATAGTACTACCATTTTTTTTAATTAAACACAAAAATAATATATCTGACAACAATTAATAAATATGCAGAATCATTTCTCTGCAATAATATACCTGACAACAATTATCATTCAATACATTTTGCTTATAAAAATTACAGGTACCCTTTGTCTGTTTAAAATTTTAATATTCTTATAATACTCATCATTTAAAGTTTTATTTAATTTTTAATTATTTTATTATTTTTAAATAATTTAAATATATTTTCAAACGTCATAAAATAAAATAAATATTTAATTAAAACAATTTTAATAAGCAAAATTATTTTAAAAATAAATTTAATTAATTAAAAACAAAAAAAATAAAAACTAATTAAAATCTTATTAATTAATTTTAAATAAACCTAAAATTTAATTTAATTAATAAAAAAAACACATTTCCTCCAATCTCACCATCATAATCTTAGTTCCCCACCCTCCTAATCTCACTCTTATTTTAGTTATTTATTTGATTTTCAATTGTTTTATTATTTTTAAATAATTTAAATATATTTTCAAAATTCAAAAAATAAAATAAATTTTTAATTAAAACTTTAAAATGATTTTAATAATTTAAAAAGAAATTTAATTAATTAAAAACAAAAAAATTAAAAACTAATTAAAATCGTATTAATTAATTTTAAATAAACCTGAATTTTAATTTAATTAATGAAAAAAACACTATTTCACCCAATCTCACTCTCACCATCTGAGTTCTCCACCCTTCCATTCTCACCAATATTTTTTTTGTTTCAAAGTTGGATTGATTTGTTGATTAAATTAAAGTTTTAGGTTTATTTAAAGTTAATCAATAAGATTTTAATTAGTTTTATTTTATTTTTTAATTATTTAAATTTATTTTAAAGTTTTAATTAAATATTTATTTTATTATATGAAATCTGAAAATATATTTAAATTATTTAAAAAATATAGAAAGCAATTGAAAATCAAATAAATCAATAAATATGGGGCAATATAGGAATATTAAAAGTTTAAATGCACGGATGGTGCCAAACTATGTAGTTTTTGCAAATAGAGGGTACCGATTGATAATTATAAAAAACCTAGGGTACCGAGTTTGTATTTTGATAAAACATAGAATACCAAATAAGCATTTATCTTTATTTTTAGAATAAATAACATTTTTGCCCTCGAACTATGACATTGTATGATCTTGCCCCCTGAATGATTCGCGATGTTAAAAATTTCCCCCGATTTATGCACGTTACTAAAATATGAGACTTCTCTTAGATTTCGTCCTATGTGGCTAACAGATTGATGACGTAGCATATTATCTATTGATGTGGCAGTGCCATGTGTAGAATAATTATCAATTTTGTCCCTTGATTTTGACCACTACCAAATTATACCCCTTTTATAAAAAAAATATATATGTTTTCTCTTAAAAATATTAATTAAATATTAATAAATAAAAAAAATTTAATTATCAACAAATAACCTTTTTTTACTTTTCTTTTACAATATTAATTAAACCTATTTTAGAATGAATATTTAAAATAATTACTAAAACAAAGAAATTTTTTTAATTAAAGAGGTGGGCGAAAGACTTAAATAAATAAATAAAAATTTTAATTTAAGAGGAGGACAAAGGGGAAAAAACTTTGTTTTAGGATTTATTTTTTAATTTTTATATTAAAATATATTTATTTTATATTGTAAAAGAAAAGAAAAAGTAAAAAAAAAAGAAGTTATTTGCTATTACTTAGATTTTTATTTTCTGAGTATTTGAATTTTATTTAATTAATTTGAAACTTTTAGTGTTGATTATTTTCTTAATCTTTGAAAAAAAATGTTTTTATTTTTATTTTTAAGGATTTAATTATCATTTTTTTAAATTAAAGTAGTCTTAATAAAAATGGCATAATTTGGTAGTGGCCAAAGTTCGGGGGGCAAAATTTCTAATTATTGTACACATGATACTGTCACATCAAGAGACAGAATGGTACATCATCAATCTGTTAGCCATCTAGGACGAAATCTAACAGAAGTCTCATATTTTAGTAACATGCATGGTACAGAGAGAATTTTTAACATCACAAATCATTCGGGGGCACGATCATACAGTGGTCATAGTTCGGGGGGAAAATGCTATTTATTCTTATTTTTATCTTAAAATTTTTAATCTCTTAATTTCTAACTAGTGTGTAGTATTGCTACAAAATAATCATTTAGAGTCCAAAAATATCTATTAATTTTTTAACTTATTATCTTCTTTCAAATTTATTATGTATATATGTATATTTATTAGATAGACATATATAAATAAATTAAGATGATCTAAAATTATTAATTCTGTCTAATAATTAGTAATGAAGACACAATTTATTGACCAAATATTGGGTAACATTACTACTAACTTGCTTATTTGTTTGAAGAATACCAATCTCCTGCCATTTAATTTCTAATCACTCATATCTTTTAAATAATAGGAATATATAAAATTAATAGATTCTAATAATTTTGAGAATAAATCTTCTTTATTCCTATATATCATCATCACTCAAGTCTAAAACAGCACACAACTATATATCAGGTCTAACTGCAGTGGGAGTGATATTTAGAGACTCCAAAGGCAAATCCCACAGAGCATTTGTTCGAACCAAAGGAGAGATCATATTAAGCGCTGGCACAATCGGAAGCCCCCAACTCCTCCTCCTAAGCGGAGTTGGCCCAGCCTCTGAGTTGTCGTTTTTGAAAATTCCTGTCGTTCAACCCCAACCTCACGTCGGAAAGTTCATGGCCGATAACCCTCGTAACAACATCAACTTATTAATGCCCTTCACACTCTTTCCCTCCTACTTACAAATAGTCGGAATCACCCCAGATTTCTACCTCGAAACTGCTTCTTTCATTGTCCCATTTACCACCTCATTTGCTACCAAACCCTCCAGCCTTAGTGGAAACTACCTAACTTCTTCATCCATCGATCTAAGCGCGGCAACTATTTGCACCAAAGTCCCCGGACCTTCTTCTTACGGAACCCTCTCGTTGTCTTCGGCGGTGGATGTCGAAGCCCTCCCCAACGTTCGATTCAACTACTTTTCTGATCCGACGGATCTCGCCCGCTGTGTCAAGGCCATGAGGAAAGTTGGTGATTTGTTGAAGACTAAAGCCCTGGCTGCATTTAAGTTTGATAAAAATTTTGATGACGAGTTAGGGTTTAAGTTTTATGGTCCTTCTTTGCCAATGGATTACACGTCGAGTAATAATAATAATGATTCGTCGTTGGAAGAGCTTTGCCGGAGTACGGTGACAACCTGGTGGCATTACCATGGCGGATGCCGGGTGGGAAAGGTGGTCGATGGTGACTTTCGGGTTATTGGGATTGAAGGACTTCGAGTTGTGGATGGTTCTGTTCTTAGTATCTCACCGGGTACCAATCCTCAAGCCACAATTATGATGTTAGGCCGGTGAGTTGGATTTTTTCTTTTGGTCTCGTTCTTACATAAAGTGAAATTTATATACATGGTTTTGATATAATTTATTAATAAGAATTATTGCTTTTTTTGGGTCTTGTTTCATACATAAAATAAGATTTATATATATATAATTTGAAATGAAGATTTTTATATATTCAACGGAATGTTACCTAAAAAGTTAAAAATATTTATTTAATTCGATTTTCTTGGCAGGTATGTGGGGCTTAGGATTCTTCAAGAAAGAATGAATTAGGCCACGGTTGTTAACCCATATTGTATTGTATTGTGTAGTATTATTTTTATACAATATCATCAATATGCTGTATTAAATTATATTATGTTTGGTGTGCAATATATTGTATTGTATTAATTATTGTTTTTTTTTAATATTTAAAGCAAAATAAAATAAATATTTTCAAACTATTTTATATGTGATACTAACTTGACCTCGACCTCGACCTCGACCTCGACCTTAACCTTGACCTTGAACTTACCCAATACTTAGTCACCATCATTATGAATTATGATCCAATTAACTTTTAGAAAGTAAATATATTAGCAAATATGCTCATTCTGACCCAATGATCTTTTAAAAAGTGAGTATTTCATAAATATCTATCAAAATATCAATTTAGTTACAAAGTTCACATAATCAAAGTATACCTCATAAACTATCAAAGTATCAGCCATTAAACTGCTAGGCAATTTGTCAAACCAGGTTCAAATAATAATTCTCACACGAGAGAATCAACGACTAGTTCTGTTGGTGCAACAATTTATCTTTCTATATCAGGAAGTAAAACCCAACGATGAATGATGACCTGCTACTATTCCAGTGATGAGGTTTGCCTTTGACTCGTTGGGATCACCTGCAAGAAAGACACTCCGATGTTTAAGTCAGTTCAAAGTTCGATGCATTTCCCTTCTATGAATCTTATATTTATAGGGCAAAATATACAAAGCAGTTAGTTGGTTCAAGCGAACCCTGGAATGGGGGGAAAGAAATAACTGAATTTCCCTCCAAAAATACCGACTTTGAATGTCTCACTCAGGGGTCAGAAGCGCAGATCGCCTCTGACCCACAGCTTCTGCCTTCGGAACTTTTCTTTGCCAAAACGTTCTGTTTTGAATATTTGATAAATGAGGAAAGGGTTTTTGGGCCGAACATTTTGGGCCCAACAGATGCCCCCCGGCCCAAGCTTCGGACAGGCGAGGTGTGCTAATCTGTTAGAATCTTGGGCCGACTCTTCAACACCAAAAAGTTCGCCTAGAGCTGTCATTCTCCGTAAACCGAGGTAATCCGTAGGTACATGATCATTTGATTACCTGACAAGTTACACTTAATGCAAACACGGTTATCGAGTAAAACGTTTGGTTCAGAATTTTACCTTTCATTTAAGTAGTTTTTATTTCAAAATAATTTTCATTCAAATTTCCAAAATTTATTCCAACTTCCAGAGAGAAGCTCCGAAGAAACCCTAGAGATTTCCTTCAGCTCAAACCTTCGACAATCGTCTCATTCGGTGTGACAATGTCTTCTCGTTCATCTCCTGAGCCTTTGGATCGCGATGGATACAAGAATGCGTTCAAACGCATGCGTAAATCGTTCGACATTCCTGACAATGTCACGGTGAGGATGCTCTCGGATGCCAAGCTTCGAGAATGGCGATTTAAGGACGTAGTGAAGCCTTCTGAGATCATCATGAGTCTGAGACATATCGAATGACTCTGCTTCCCTCTCCCGGCTCTGCTTGTTCAGATAATTTCAAACTCTGGGGCTCACATTTCGCAATTTCTCCCAAATGCTATTCAGTCTATAGTCGGGGCTCAGATGATAGGGAGCCTCAGGAATGTCAATATTCAACCGGACGATATTTACGCGTGCTTCACCAAGTCTACGAACAAGGCGATAGAAGGAAAGCCTTGGAAAACCTTCTACCTCTCTCCCAAAAAGGATCAGACAATCTTCACCGATTTCGATACTCCCATCGAAATTGGGATAAATACTTCTTTGCTGTTGGAGGAGCGTGGTATCCTGAATTCCTGCCTCAGGAAATTTTTCCTCTGGCCAGGGTATTTATAAAAGGTGAGTCACATTTTTCATTCTGTTCCTTATTGATTTTAATATGAATTAATCATATCTGAATGATTGTCTGCTAGTTTAACTCTGTGTATTCCTGTTTTGGTTCTTTGCATCAGATTTTCCTTGGCCTCAGGTTAGCATGGGTTCTGAGCGAAAGAGCATGCTGACAGAGAAGGGGCTTCTGCATGAATCTAAGGAGAAGGCCATTAGTATCAGGGGTGTATTGAACCCCTACTGTATGCAGATTATGACTCGGCTTTGTTTCGTGGATCGAGTCGATCCTGGTGCTGTGCGAGTTAGATCGCAGAAGGGTGACATGACCCTAAGCAAGATTACAACAGCGTGTACAAAGCAGCTGGGAGCTTTCATGAAGAAATCCCCTCCTACTCCTTCAACTCTGTCGCTGACGAAGGCTGAGTTCGAAAGGGCGTGTTCTGAAACATACGCTGCGTGTGCCAAGCGCCAAGGGGTCCCAGAGGGTAAAAAGAAGGAGGGCTCTAGTCTAGCTTCTACTGCAGAGTCTTCCCCTGATAAGTCCGGCTTATCGCGCAGGTTTTCCCGCATCCAAGGGCGATCATCAACGCCTTCTGACGCTCTGCAGATTCAGCCTCTTCAGCAAGTGCCTTTGCCTACAGACGCCTTAGGAAAAAGAAAGGAGCGTGAGGAGTCCTTTGGCGAAGATTCGGACGACGGGAAGTGCATTTCGTCCAAGCTTCGGATCCCAAAAGGTTCTGCCCCCACTACTCAAGGATCTCCCTTTGTAATCCCCAAACTTACCCCAGGAAAATTACCAACGGGCCAGGCTATCTCGTTGTGCAAGTAGCCGCGGGGATCTGCCCCCGTTGGGCATTTACCTGGGGCGTCTCCTACTTCACATGCAATTGGGTCTTCCTTGGAAGCAGGCTCAGAAGGGGTGGCTCATGCAGAGGGCGTTTCCTCTTCTCCGTCCAAATTATCAGGAATGGCGACTGGAGATGGAGTGCAGGGTGGCTTACCGTTTGAGGTGAAGTCTCCTGCTGCCTGTGTGAAGCCGTTAGAGGCATTGCCCTCTGTTTCTGATTTGGCTGAAGGGTCTGCCATTAGCCATAAGCGTGGCTCAGAGGGGAGACGCCCTTCCTCTGCCTCTCGTAAAAACAAGCTTCCAGAGGATGCCTTCGGAGAGGGTTTTGAGTATGCGGATACCACTCCTCTGCCAGTTGAGGCAAGTAAAGTCGTTGTGTCTGAAACTATCCCTAGGTGTCAGGAATCAGGGGCTGTCACAGTAACAGGTGTTGACACTCTCAGTGTTGACGTTTCCTTATTACCGCCTACCGCTTCTGAGTCTCATCCAGGAGATGTCATTGCAGTGTCCTCGAAGGGTACTAACACTTTTGAATCTCCTAGCGCTTTCTTGGAGCAACTAACGTCTTCTTTCGTGCAGACGCCGGTGTACCTCCCCAGTGATTTGGGTGAAAATGATAGCTTATTTATACTCCCTTCGAAGATGTATTCTTCTGGCGTGGGGACAGTTGCGCTGGCGTCTGATAGCATTATGGTATCGACGTTAGCAGAAGGTGGGAAGCTAGCTGCCCCCGTTGCTTCTGCAGCTGCGCTTGCAGGGGGAGAAGCAAGTGACAGAGCAAGAGTTGTGTCGGAATATGGCCCTTCTGCGTCTACTGAAGTTATGGATGAAATGCTTCGTATAAGTAGACCCCATCTGCCGACAGAAGTAATTGGATCCTTGAGCGGGCAAGGTGATTTGCTGCAGCAAGTATCAGATCACATCTGGATGGTAAGTTGGTTAAAAAATCAGGCCTTGTTTATAACTCTTGATATGTATAAGATGTTATTTTTAATGGGTGTAATTGATTTTTCACAGAGCTATGTATGCGCATCTGCTGCAAGGCGGGAATATGCGGCGGCTATACAGAATGGCTCTAAACTAGCGGAGCAGACGGCGAAATTAGAAGAGGAGCGGGCGGGGAGAATGATGGCCGAGGCAAATCGGGACGTGCTCGTGGAAGCCATCAAGAAGTTAGAAGCAGAGCTGGCAGAGGCAAAAAAGAGGGTGACTGCCACAGAGGAGAAGCTGGTAGGCACTGTCGGGCTCGAAGTAGAGCGAGACAAACTGAAAGCTGACTTGGTGGATATGACCAATAAGTGGATGGAGAAAAATCAAGTCTGCGTTCAGCATGAAGCCCGCATGGAGAAGCTTAGTAGCATGATGAACGACCTTGAGGAGGATGTAGCGTCGTTGCAGACTGATAAGGAGATTTTAGAAAAAGAGAAAAAAGAACTGGAGCGAAAGTCAAATGATCTTGAGGCCAGTGTAGCGGATGCCAGGAAGCAGAAGTTGGAGGCTGAACTCCATTTAGGGAAGAAGTTGAAAGAAGCAGAAGAGGCGGTGGCTGAAACCAAGAAGCAGTTGGAGGAGATGGCAGAGGTATGCGACTCTTCTTTTGTTATTAATGTATTTGAAAATTAATGGGCCCATAAAACATGTGTATTGATTTCATAATGTTTTTGGTTTTGCAGAAGGCAGCAGAGGCGGCGATTGAAGCCACAAGGCAGCGCATTCGAGATCGCGAGATCACCGAATGCAAACTTGTGAGGGTGGCTGAGGTAGATACTGCGAAGTATTTGGATCTGGCATTACGTAATAAGAAGCAGTCCCCAGAGGAGAAATAGGAAAAACTGGAGATGTATTGTAAACGTTTCGATGTAAAAATAGGAGAGTGTGATGTCGACAATACTTGAAATGAGCTTGGGGATCTGCAGATTTCCTATTCTTCGTGTCATCTTGAGAAGTTGAAGTTGAGGGGCGACGTGCTGGGGTCGATGTATAATGCCAACAGGGAAGCTGTTGAAGGTAGTGTTGCCAGTGTGGCATCTGATCAGATGGCATTAGGATCCGCGCCTGTTACAGAGGCAAAGCCAGATGGTGAAAGAGGTGCTGTAGAATGAACGACACACTATCGTTTTGTTAAATTCTATCATGTTTTGCTTTGAATTAATTTCTGTATATGCATTCTTTGGGCTCCTTTGGCCGCTAGTGTGTAGATGATTGTAATAGAGCAAATTATCAATACAAATAGAACTTTGTTTCCTGTTGGTTGCCTTGGTGTGTGTACTGGATGTGTTTGTTGTTGTTTAGGACTTAATCGAAGGCGTGATGACAGGTGTGAGTCATATGGCTTATTCGGATCAGAAGCTTCATAGACCCTTTAGGCCATTGCGTGCGAAATACAGCGAAAGATTATACAGATGGTGGGAGAGAATGCCCAGTTAAGTGTTGTGTGAATGATCCATCTTGGTATTTTGGTGATGGGTTGGAGCTGACAACATTGTTGTTGCAGGTGAGCACAGTGAGTGGACGAAGGTTCCCTTTTTGAGGAGAATCTTTGACAACCCACAGTGACTTTACTCAACGTGGGCTATGGAAGAGTTTATCAGAAGTGGCATCCCGTACTACATATCGTGTGAACGCTATGGGTTAGGCCATCCGAAGCTAGAGAGTGCGATGGCAGAGTACATGCGTCGTATTGAATGGGATTAATTATGGGCAAGAAAATAGTTGTTCATAGAAAATAGATCAATTATGAAATCAGGAGTTAATATTGTCGTCAATGTAACATAATTTATAAATAACAACTTCTGATTTATTGCCATTTTTGAGTATACATCGCCTTTTGATCCTGCATAGTACAAATATTCATTTTTGTTTATTGAGAAAGGAATTGAGCAAATATGTGTGCCCACGCTTAGCATATGCCAATTTAAGTTATAGTGATAAGTGTGTTGTACTCCTGCGACGTTGTCATTATTGTTGGGGGGTAGACCTTCTTACTCGTAGGGAGTTTTTGTAGTGGTCTTGATCGGATCGGGTTCGGCTTCTGGAGACGGAAACTTTCCCATGAGGTCAGAGGGGTTAATGTGATCTAGACCGAACGCGGGGGACAAAGCGTAGAGTAGGGCATCGAGGCAGATGCAAAGAGGTCAAGATTGTGAGGCAGGTATCTTTCCAATGCACCCATACCGTGTAGTATAGTGATGGCTTGTTTGGGTTGTCGCGTATCCTATCAGAGGCACCCATTGTGTAGGATATGGGTGCGACTGCGGGAAAAGTTCCTCCCAGCCTTGGATTGCCAAACCAGCTAGTATGCATTGGTGAGGAATCCGAAGCATGACAACAGATGGTTCTGCTGTGATAGTCAGGGTAGAGTAGACAGCAGGAGGTGCTCCTCTTATGCGGGTAAGAGGGTAGGGTTTGTAGTGCACCTCCGTTGGGCGGCCAGTTCAGCGTAGTCAGGGCAGATTAGACTGCGAAATGGTTGGCCGTAGCTCCCTGTGAGCTTAGTCAAGTCAGATTAGAATGCGGTACAAAATCCAGTGAAACAGCAGAGGCGGTAGGATCGTGTACGCAGATTGTGTGTAATGGCCTTGCTACCAGGATTTGCTGAGATTCAGTCTGGTGCCAATGTGCGGGGTGTGATCTTCACTGTGCATTATTATTGCTCTTTGTTTATTGGAGTGTAGGTGTGGGTAACGTATGTATTGAGATTAAAGACATACGGTGTATTGCTAGGGGAGGTTGGCAACTACGAGCATTCAGATAATTGTTTATTTATAGCCATTGTGGTAGGTGGTTTTTGAGTACACGTGAATAATGTTATTTTTGAGCAAAGGTAGGTGGGGATATAATCGAGGAAACCTTTCAAGTGAAAAGTTAATTGTCACGTGTCTGACTTGGTGAAATATGGTGGACAATAATGTCAAGAAATTGAATATACAAGAGAAATTTAAAATAATGTGAAAAAATGGAAAGTTGTTGTATTACTTTTGAATTGCACAGTACAACTATTAACAATAATATTGTTTCAAAGACATTGAATTCCAAGTACGGGGTACGATTTTCCCACTACGTACATTCTTTAGGGTGTAAGACCCTCTGCCTAGTACTTTTATGATTTCGAAAGGCCCTTCCCAATTAGGTTCTAGCTTCTTCTTGTTGCCTGTGACCTTATGCAGAACCCAATCACCTTCTCGAAATGTGCGTGAGTGGACTCTTTTATTGTAGTAGCGTTCTGCAACATTTTGATAATTCTCTAGTCGTAATTGTGCCATTGTACGTGCTAGGTCCAGGTTGTGCAACAGTTGAATATTGTTTGTTGTTTGATCAGATGCGATCTCTGTCCGAAGTGTAGGTAGACCGACTTCTGTTGGGATGATGGCCTTTGTTCCATATACCATGGCGTAGGGATATTCCCCCGTGGAGGATATTTTTGTTGTCCTATATGCCCATAATACTTTCGGTAATTCTTCTACCCATGCTCATTTTTTTATCTTCCAAGTTCTTCTTAATGTTGGCAAAGATAACTTTGTTGGAAGCCTCTGCTTGACCGTTGCCTTGTGGGTAGGTGATAGAGGCAAAGCTAAGCTTGATCTTGTATGTGTCACATAGTTCTTGTACCTTCGCATTTTGGAACGGAGTTCCATTGTCCACGACTATCTCCCATGGTATTCCAAATTGACATATGATATGCTTCCAGATGAAGGACATAGTGTCTGTTTTGCTGACCGTGACGTTAGCCTCTGCTACAACCCACTTCGTGAAGTAATCAGTGGCTACAAGAGCATACCGTCTTCCTCCAGCAGCCTTAGGTAGTTAACCTACTACATCCATACCCCATTTTGCAAAAGGCCAAGGTGCAACGATGGAGTGTAAGGTTTGAGCAGGTTGATGGATGGTGGGTGCAAATCGTTTGTAGAGTCCAAGTACTTTACTTAGCTAAGTTAGATAGTAGTATTATAGTAATTATAGTATTATCCTTATGACTGTGGATTTTTGGTTCAGACCGGGATTTATTTGGACACTCATAGTAGTACTTGTAGATTTTCTAAGTTTAACCTATAGTTTAAGAATATTAATTTTAACCCAAGGTTTGATTAATATGACTGATATTGAGGATAATATTTATTATACTATAAGGTTTAAATAAGAACCAATAGGATTTTAAGCACATGTTATGTATGGGTGATTAAGGATTAAGTATTTTGAGGATTAAATTTATTAAGTTAAAATTTGAATGCTCTAAGGTCAGTCAGCAGCTTTGAAAACGTTTAAGGGCTTAGTCAAGGCTGTTTACTCAATTCAAATTAAGCTAAAAATGTGTAATTTCGTGTTTAAATAATCAGCGTATGCCGATATATCACAGCTATAGGGGGCGATATATCGCAGCACGTAGATACGGAAAACATGAAACGATGCATGTTTGCCTCGGGCATAATGGTCCAGGCGATATATCGCCTATAGGGGGCGATATATCGCCTCCTTCAGCATATTTTGAATGTTTTTGAAATCATTTTCCATTCAACCCTTCAACCTCTTGATAAGTCTAGCATCTTTTTGAACGAGTCTTCAGCCTCTGCTGAACGATAATTCAAATTATTTTCACTTAAAAAGCCATTATTTTTATTCAAGTTAAATTAAGATCCTTTCATTCCTAAACTCTATAAATAGGACCTAGTACCCATCCATTATTCATCTTTTACTCTAAGTTCAGAGGTTGCAAGTTGCTAGGTGAGTGTGAGAGTGTAAACACTTGGGTGGGGAAATCATAAGCTTGATCATCATAAGCTTATCAAACACTTGGGGAAGTAAGGATTTATAGTATTTCGGTTCGAGGTTTAGATTGGTCTTACAAGTCTTCAAGGTATTTCCACACCTTAGTTCATTGGTATTATTTTATTTTAAGTTCTCATAGTCTTCCACTCAGCCTTCTAACCGTTTCTTATTTTGGTTAGGAAATCTAAGAACTTGCACATAAGTTTTCGGTAAGTATTTTCTCAATGGTTTAGTCCTTCCATTCCTTTCATTTCTCTGCTTCACTATACTCACTCTTTTTCAAATGGTTCTTAGGAGTGTTCCAAAGTCCCAACTCTGTCCTCTTATCCCGGTGTTTTGGTAAGGAAAATAGGGTAGAACTCATATGTTATATGTTTTATATGTTATCTTATGTTTTTATGTTATGAAAAATGTGTTATGTTATGTATGTATGTAGGCTTGGGCATATGACCCAAATGACTAACAAGCCCCAAATGGATTATGGGCATATGACCTGCTTAGCTAGTAGGACCCCACTAATCCAATGGGCATATGACTTGTTTAGTCTATGGGACCCCAAGTAATAATGGCCATTATAGTATGTGTATGATATAAGTGTTATGTTATGCTATGTTTTTATGTTTCTTATGAAATTTATGTATATGAACTATGTGGTAGATTTTCCTTGCTGGGCATTAGGCTCATTCCTTTTTGTTTATATGTGCAGGGAAATAGCTATAATGGCGGGTAAGATTTGTGGATGCTTGGGGAATGTGTATCGGTGATGAATGGATTCAAGGAGTCGAGAGTTCGATTTCGAGGATGTAGTCTTTTATTTATGGTTTATGTGTATTTTTCCGCACCTATTTATGTAATCTCTTTTCATTTCAATTAAGATATGTTTTTTTTTTAAAAACAATGGAATCCCATATCCTGCTTTGAGTTTATGTAAGTTTAAACATTGGTTCTTACAAGTTTTTAATAAAGTATGATCTTTTTCACTTGTAAGTTCTATTAAAGATTAGGGTCTATGTATAGTTTTCGTTAATGGTCCAAAGTCTAGAGTAGTTGGGTCATTACATCGTTGGCATTTTCGCATTTTTTGGCATAATCATGCGCTTCTGTCATCATGTATAGCCAGTAATACCCTACTGTAAGTGCTTTGTGTGCCAGACTCCGTCCCCCTGTGTGATTTCCACATGTCCCCTCATGTATTTCTTCTAACAATATTTTAGCTTCTGATGGGCGCAAAAACCGTAGGTAGGGGCTGTTGAAGGACTTTTGGTACAACGTCTCATGGATCATGGAATAGCGTTGTGCCCGAAGGCGCAGAAGTTTTGCGTCTTTTGGATTAGGTGGGAGTTCGGAGGTGGACAAGTATCTTATGATTGGATCCATCCAGCATTCAGGTTCTGATGAGGTTGAATAGACTTCCATGTCTTTGCTTGATCAGCTTATAGATATGGAGGACTGGCGTGTGCAACCTCCTGCAGAGGCTAATTTGGCGAGGGCATCGGCCTTCTGATTTTGTTCCCTAGGCACTTGTATGAGTTCGAACTGGCGAAAATGTGATCGCAAGTCAGTTACCTTCTGTAGAAGGTTAGCCAGATGGGGCGCCTTAGTATCGAAATTTCCAGCCACTTGCTCTATCATAAGCTGTGAGTCTCCTTTGACATTCAGATGCTGGATGCCCATTTCTCGTGCTAGTTCTAGACCATAGATTAGTGCCTCATATTCTGCTTCATTATTCGTTGTGGATTGCTCTGAACGAATGGCTTCTTCGATTTTTAGGCACGAGGGAGCCTCTAATACGATGCCAATGCCAGCCCCTTAGGAATTGGATGCTCCGTCAGTATACATCGTCCACACCCATTGATCTGCGGACTCTAACAATTCTGGCAGAGTATCAGGGGTGAATGACTGAATTTCGAACAGGAAGTCAGCTAGTACCTGTCCTTTTTTTGCTTTTCTTGGCGAGAACTGAATATCATACGTTCCTAGCTCAATTGCCCATTTAGATAACCTTCTAGAGAGGTCGGGCTTACTCAATACTTGCTTTAATGGATAGTCCGTATATACAATGATGGTATGGCTTTGAAAATATTGTCGTAGCTTCTTCTTTGCCGTAAGGAGTGCGAGTGCCAATTTTTCCATCATACTGTAACGAGTTTCAGCGTCTAGGAGCATCTTGCTGTAGTAGAAAACTGGCCTCTGACGATTAGCTTCTTCTCGGAAGAGAACAGAACTCATAGTGAATTGTGAAACAGAGAGGTACAAGAATAAATCTTCGTTAGCTATGGGGGAGCTCAATATAGGAGTGGAGCTCAAATAAGTTTTCAATTCTTCCAACGCTTTTCTTTGCTCCGGTCCCCAGGTGGTGTTGGTAGATTTCTTTATGCACTGCAAGAAGGGCTGGCAACGGTCAGACATTCGCGCTATGAATCGACTTAATGCTACTATTTTTCCCGTCAGAGCCTGTACGTCTCGGATGGTTCGGGGCTCTTTGACTTCTGAGAGGGACGCAATCTGTGTTGGGTTCGCCTCGATGCCCCTCTAACTGATGACGTACCCAAAGAACTGTCCAGAGGACACCCCAAAGACGCATTTGGAGGGGTTTAATTTTATTTTATAAGCATCGAGGATGTCAAAACACTCGGTCAAGTCGTCTATATGTGAAGAGCTTTGTTTGGACTTGATGACCATGTTGTCAATATAAACCTCCATATTTCTCCCGAGTAATGAGGAAAACAGCTTGTGCATCAGCCTTTGGTATGTTGCGTCTGCATTCTTTAGACCGAAGGGCATAACTTTGTAGCAATATAAACCACCTTCTGTTATGAAAGCTGTATGAATCCGATCCTCTGATTTCATGGGGATCTGATTGTATCCAGAGTAAGCATCAAGGAAACTCATTCTTTCATATCCTGCCGTGGCGTCTATCATCTAATCGATCTTCGGTAGAGGGTAGCTATCCTTGGGACATGCTTTGTTTAAATTTGTGTAGTCTATGCATACTCTCTTTTTCCCATTCTTCTTTGGGACCACGACGGGGTTGGCAAGCCAACTGGGGTATAAGCATTCTTCGATTGCCCCTGTGCTTAGGAGCCGTTGGACCTCATCTTGTATGACTTGATTCACCTCTGGAGCGAACGTCCTCTGCTTCTGCTTGACGGGTGGGAAGTTGTTGGAGATATTTAGGCCGTGACTCATGACAGAAGGGTCTATTCCGGGCATGTCATGTGGAGTCCAGGCGAAAGTTCTCATTCTGGTCTTGAGAAATCGTATGAGGGTCTGCCTCTCTTCTCCAGAGAGCTTGGTACTTACCAGCACTGTCTTAGAGGGGTCAGCGTCGTCTAGACCCACTTGTTCTAAGGTATCTAGTGTAACTAAGGGTTTTTCTTGGTCTTCCTCTAGATCGATTCCTTTTAGGCACGCTGGTAGGTCTTGCTGTAATTGCTATTTGTCAGGGGAGTTGTCATGGGAAGCAGTGCCAGAGCTATTTATTTCTTTTAGGGTAAGGAAGCACTTTTTGGCCTGCTTCTGGCAGCCTTTGATGTCGACGGTGTAGCACCTGTTGAGTGATTGACATCGCATCACCTGATGTAGAGTTGAGACTACCCCTTGCATCCGGTGGATCCAATTTCTCCCCATGATGGCGTTGTAGCTTGTGGTGGAATCTATAATGAGAAAGTCTACTGGCAGGGTGCGTTTTGCGGCCACCACAGTTAAGCGAATGACGCCCTTCAGATATACTCTTTGGCTGTTGAAGCCCAAAATGGGCGTGGTGGAGGGCCGGATATGATTCTCCTCTAGCCCCATCTTCTGGAAGGCTTCCCAGAAGAGGATGTCGACTCCCGTCAATCAGAACTCTGCCCAACTGGCAATGGTCAACCTGTAGGGAAATGACGAGTGGATCATCATGGGGTAGGTGTACGCCCTTCAGGTCAGCATCGGTGAAGGTGATTGCAGAGGCTGGGTAGCTTCTGTCTTCTAAAGTGACGAGGTTGACCACGTGGCCTAACGATTTGTATCGCTTCACTCCATCCTTATATGGATTTTGGTTGTATGCTCTTGATTGTCAGTGGGTTCTATGATCCCGTGGATCATAGGGAGTTGCTTAAGTGGCTCCTGGGTGCTGTCAGAGGCTACATGCACGGGGTCTGATGCTTGTGGAGCGGGGGCAGAAGCGGGGTTATGCCGCGAGGCGCTTGGTCTGCCCGTCTCCTTGATGTAATGGGTAAGCCTCCCACTCCTCATGAGGGCTTGGATCTGATTGTTCAAATTGTGGAAGAGACAGTATCTACTTTTATCCCTTCTATAAGAAGGAGTGGTAAATTTGTAGGGCTCTCGCAAGATTGGTCTCTCTTTATTTTCTTCATAAATGACTTCTTGCGGGACGGTGTATTCGAAGGATGGGTATCGTGATGACTGTCGATCCTGTCTTGGCCTTTTTCCTTCTTTCGTGTGATCTGTTTGGTTCCACTTCCTCTTGTCATCCCTAGCAGGTGGTGGAGGATTATTTGTTGGCGGAGCAGAGATAAGTGCAGACTTCTTCTGTGCGCGCTCTCGAAATTCTAATACCCTGAAGACGCCCTCGGCTCGGGTCTGCACGTCTGCCATGTCGTATGGTGGTGTCATGGTGAGATTCTCATGTAAGAGAGATCCCACCTGCAAGCTTTTGACGAAGAGATTTGCTGCGGTGAGTGGGTCGACGTCGTGGATTCGATGCACGTGGTCAATGAAACGCTGTAAGTATGCTTTCGGATGTTCATTCTCCCCCTGCTCAATCCGATAGAGATCGACCATTGTTCTGGGTGCCTCTCGGTTTGCGTTGTATTGCTGTAAGAAGGTCTGTCGGAGATCACTAAAACTGTTGAGTGACCCAGGCTTTAATTGTCGGAACCATAACAGAGCTGGCCAGGAGAAAGTCGTTGAAAAGACTTTGCATTGAATGGCTTCGTTATTAACTTCTAGTGCCATCTTTTGTTGAAATTGGAATAGATGGTTCAGTGGATCTCCTTTTCCATTGAACGCAGGCAGGGAGGGGATGACGAAGTCTCGAGGCTTTGGCTCATTCTGGAGCCACTCCGAGAAAGGCGATTTCTCAGTGGTTCTTGATACTAGATCCAAATGGTCGGTGGCGTAGGCTGATCGTCCATCTGAGAACTTCTGCATTATTTCCCTCATCATGTCTTCTTTCCAGCTGTCTAAGAACCGGATTGAGGGAATACGACCTTCAGAGGGGGAATCGTGCGCGGCTTGAGGTGTGGTGCGTGGAGGCCAGATTTCAGCTGCTGGCTGAGCGGATCCGGTGGGTTCTGCTTCTGTCTGCTGATAACTCTACAAAATAGAGTTATTTTACCACTTTTTATGTGCTAATTGTTGCTTAATTCTTGAGTTTTAAAATAATTTATTAAGTTTTTAAGTAATTTTGAATTTATTAGTCTTATCATGATTTTATATACTTTTGTGTGTTTTTATAGTTATTTTGTTGTAAAATGTTGTAGTTAATTATTTGAATTATTATTGTTAAGTTAGTGGTAAAAAAATGTTGTATTATTGAACTTAAGTATAAAATATAAATTAAGTTATAATTAATATTTTCAAAGAATTAAATTGATTTATTTTATAGTTGAAAATATTGTATTATGATTTATTTTATATTTATTTTGTAGAGAATTTATGCTCTTGAGAAGAAAGAAAAATGAAGAACAATATGGCATTTTGACGAGTAAAGAAAAGAAAGAAAAAGTGGAAAATGTCAAAGAAATTGGCATTTTTGACAAGCCCAATTGAGCCCAAGCCCATGCGCAGTACCAGTCCATGCTCCTCCCAGCTGCCCTTACACCTCACGTTCAACACTTTCCTTCCTTCAGCATCATCCCTCAAGATCAAGCCAAGTGCTTCAACTCCTGGGCCCGCCTAGCAAGCCCACCATTTATTCCTCATCAACTTAGCCCACTCCAGCCAGCAGCCTTCCCACGCCCCCAGCCTCTTCCGCCTGATGCCTTCGCCAGAGCACACAACCAACCCACGCCAGTGTGCACAACCAGCCGCCTGCCACACAGTCCAAGCAGCCTCCTTGCCAATTTTCTTGAGCCCATAAATTGTCCAAAAGCACCATTGTCCCCTTATGTCTAAAAATACCACTTTTTACCTCACTTTCTACACATTTTACCCCAAAACATCATTATTACACCCTATAATTTACCCATATTTGCCATATTATAATTAATTTAATCAATTTAAATTAATTAAATTGATTATTTTAATACCTCATTTTGGCTATAAATATGGAGTTTTGAAGACCATTTAGGGTGTCAATTTTTAGAAAAGAGAGGTTACCATACAAAAAAACTCTACACATTTCAAAACCTCTCTATTCTCTTCATCTTCTTCTTCTTTTTATTTTTTTCTATGTAGTTTTAGAGGAAAAATTTGGGGGTTCATCCTCCAAATTTTCCTATTTATGTTTGTAATTTTTATTTTGTATTTGTTATTCTAGTTATGTGTTTCTAATCTTTTTAAGATTATTAAGGTGATGATGAAACAATTTGTAACTAGATAGTGTTTATTTTGTATGTTGATTTCCCATTTTGTGCATCAAAGTTTATGGAATTTTCTTCTTCAAATATCTTCTTTCATCTTAAATATCATGTATTTTGGATTGTTAGCACATATTTAAACTTTGTTCTTCATTAGTGCAAATACATAATATTCTTTGTGTAAGATGTGTCATTAAATTGTACACATCCATGCTTAGAACAAAAATATTATGTCTTGTCTTATAAATAATGTTCATTGATTTATTTGTCATTTCATTAGATTGATTTACACTAAATGTTTTGAAATTATAATTTTGAAAAGTGAAGAAAAAATCCTATCTTTTTATAAGAAATTTGTACTTAAAATTATAAATCTTTTTGGAAAATGATAGTTTGAATTATTTTAACTATCACTAAAACTTGGGAATCAATATACTAATAAATATTATTAAACTTACACTTTATGGATTCTAGTATCTTAATAATCTTTTCTTTTAACACTTATTTTCAAATCATTATTGCTTTATTTTTATTCTCTTAAATAGCTTTATTTTTCAATCTTTTATTTTATGTTCATAATATCAAAACTCATCAATCTTTGGAGCTAGGTTAGAATTTACTACTTTTGATTTAAAATAGTTTTCTCTTTTCGATTTTAGACAACTTCTTTGGGTTCGACATCCTTGCTTACACGATCACTATACTACATGAACGATTCGTGTGCTTACGATTTATAAATTTTTAAACATACCCGTTTTGGGTCCATCATCCGCCCATGCGTGTCAGAGGTTGGGGCTCGTCGTTCTTCGGCCCCGGAGGGTGGCGGGATGCCCTGAGAATTTTCGTTGCCTGGGTTCATGTTTTGATGAGGGGAATTAACGTGGTCGGTTGGAACTTCATGTTATACCCAAAAAATAGGAAGGTGCATTCTAGGAGAGTTAAGGGGAATGGTCCTAGGAGACCCCAAGGAGGGTGTAGTCCTAGGAGACCCCAAGGGTGAGTAGGAGGTAAGCCTCCCAAGGTTTTCTAAGTGTTGGCTCGAACGTGTCCAAGGTAAATAGCTAAGGAGGAGGAGTCTCATGCAAGAGAATGGAGACTTAGACTTTCATAAGGAAAGTCTATACAATGTTCGATCGGACATGTTTGGGAGATGCTAAAGGAGGTTGCCTCAATGTTGTCCAAGGTGAGGTTGCCTCAATGTTGTCCAAGGTGAGGTTCCCTCAATGTTGTCCAAGGTGAGGTTCCCTCAATGTTGTCCAAGGTGAGGTTCCCTCAATGTTGTTCAAGGTGAGGTTGCCTCAATGTTGTTCAAGGTGAGGTGCCAAGGAGGTTGCCTCGGACCACCTTGGTCCGAGGAGAAGCCAAGGAGATTGGTTCAAGGAGGAACATGGCATGCTAGAGGAGAGTGCATGTTAGAGGAGAGAAGTGCATCTCCTACCACCATGCACGTTCAACCCACCAAAAATATGTCCTACCACCATGCATATCCTACCACCATGCATGTTCAACCAGCACTTGCATGGGTAGTGGGTAGGAAGTGGACCAACTAGCTAGAGGAGACTAAGTCAGACACAACTCCAACAACATACGCGGGAATCTCTCATTCTTCCCACAAATGGGGGTTTGTTACATTTCGAATTTTGAATGTTTAAATGTAATAAATATAATAAAATATCCCTATCATAAGGGGATATCAGTTAAGGATCCCAGGCCTATAAATAGAGAGTTTATGGGATGAGAGAGGGGTTTCCTTCTGCTTCTTCTTTCTAGAGAGAGAAAATTGGGTCTGTCTATTCTAGAGAGAGAAAGTGCTGAAATTAGAGAGAATTCTTGTATTTTCACAATCTGTACTGAAGAAACTCAGTTGGCACAATCCATCTGATCTTGAGTATAGATTTATAAATCACAACTCTAAGTGGATTAGGCTATTACCGACAATCGGGGCTGAACCACTATAAAAATCTCCTGTGTTATTTACTTTTCTTGTTTATACCGTCTGTTGTCATTTTTATTTCTCTTGAAGGCTTGTCGTTATTGGCGTTCTCACGTCGTTGGCTAAAAACGCAGTCAACACTTCAGATCTACCAGAATCAAGATTTTGGTGGGCTTGGATGTGGAGTGTTGTGTCAGCGGATCTGCGTAGCTCTGCGATCTCGGCTTCGAGCCTAGCTTGAGCTTCGGCCAATGTCTTAATTGCTTCGTCGGACCGCTGCTAGCTCGCTTCCAACAGGCGACACATTCTGTTGATTTGATCGCTCACGTCCGCCGGAGGGGCGCTCTGTGTGACTGGGCCCGAAACTCCGTTGCCTTTTGGTGGCATGATTTCAAGGTTCGTAGAGGATCTTGATTTCTTGATTCGACTACGTGGCTATGGCCAAGATGTTTTTCCGTTTCCCACAGACGGCGCCAATTGTTGGTGCAACAATTAGTCTTTCTATATCTGGAAGTAAAACCCAACGATGAATGATGACCTGCTACTATTCCGGTGATGAGGTTTGCCTTTGACTCGTCGGGATCACCTGCAAGAAAGACACTCTGATGCTTAAGTCAGTTCAAAGTTCGATGCATTTCCCTTCTATGAATCTTATATTTATAGGGCAAAATATGCAAAGCAGTTAGTTGGTTCAAGCGAACCCTGGAATGGGGGGTAAGAAATAACTGAATTTCCCTCCAAAAATACCGACTTTGAATGTCTCACTCAGGGGTCAGAAGCACAAATCGCCTCTAACCCACAGCTTCTGCCTTCAGAACTTTTCTTTGCCAAAATGTTCCGTTTTGAATATTTGATAAATGAGGAAAGGGTTTTTGGGCCGAACATTTTGGGCCCAACAAGTTCTAACCTCACTGATAACTCTCCTCACAAAGGTCTCTCAAAGTGAGCTATCTATATATATAGAATTAAATGTTGCCACATATATTGTTGTTTCTCTAATATGCGAGCCAATGCATCGAGTTGATCATCATCTGAAAGTCCCATCAATTTCAACTCCATAGCTATCTCCTTTCCATCATCATTTCCTTGCACCAATCGCTCACCAATAAGCCTTACTTGCTCAAATGACTCCTCTACCATCGTCTTGAACGAAGATGCAATCTCCATCATGCCATCGTGCAGGTGGTCTGATATTGATCTCTTCCTTCTAGCTATAGGCACAGACAAGTCTTGATTCACTGACCTAGAATCATTAGTTTCTTCTATAGCCTATCGATCCATATTGTCAAGCATGCCTGCTGGTGCTTCTGCTCCTTTTCCAGTTGCTCTATCTCTCCCAAAAATAACACCTGTAATCTCTCAAATGCAGGAAATGCTTTGTTTCTCCAACCTTTAGCATCCTTATTTTGCTGCACAAATAAATAAAATACACATAAATATAAAAATTGAATAAAAAAATGAAAACATACCAACAAAAATGAATAATTAATGTGACAGTCAGAATCCCGTGATCCGTAAAGGGAAAGACCGGGTAAAGTTGTGCAATCCCACACTGCCTGGGGAAGGTCAAGTGTGATGATTCTAAGACTGTGTATGTATGAGACTACACAGTTGAAGATGACATAAATGGATTGATGGTTACTACCTATATCAACAAAATGCATATTCTTTTCGGTAGCCCATCACTTGAGAACTCCAAGTTAAGCGTGCTTGACTTGGAGTAATCTCAAGATGGGTGACCTCCTAGGAAGTTTTCCCAAGAAGCGTGTGAGTGAGGACAAAACATGCTGGAAAGACTCGTGTTAGTTTGTAGGGCCAGTCGTCATTCCAAGAAGTAGCCTTAGTGACGTGGGGTGTTACAATTAATATATATAATACATGAACATAGTGTTATATTAAAATACAATATAGGTATATGAACAATTCTATACATGTAGACAAATTGATATATAGATTGAGCATATACGAAGAGATGATCGAATATATGTACCTCCATCCATTGCTATTGATAATCTCGATCTATAAACTTTAGATCTACAAAAGAAAGAAGAGAAGTTATAACGAGTACACGGGCTTCCAAGCTTTCACTAATTCTTTTAGATGGAGTTACTGAAAGTCAGAATGAGTAGTGAGCTTAGGGACTGATACTCTATATTTATAGAGTGAAACCTACCATCAGAGTCTCAGCCACAGTTACAGAGGTTGAGATATTCTCTCAACTTAATTGAGATATTCATTCTATTTAGTTTGGAAATTCAAATTGGGTTTAACAGATAAATGTTGACCATTAATTTTATTATATTAAATGAATAAAAAATCAATTAGTTATAACGAATTGATTTTTAATATATATCATTATAAAATATTCCAACATTCTCCCACTTTGTCAACATTTAATTAATGTATAACTTAATCCCAACGATTATCCCAGTTAGATGATAAACACATGAATCATGGCGATAGGTCCTCCTTTTATGGTGAGTATTATCTTCCATGTATTACAATGTATTTATTACATAACAATGTATTTTATGCGGCTATGTACTTAAACGAATAAACCCTATGTTTATTCAGGTCCTATGAAGAAATTTTTTTCTCAAATAAAATTAAAATGCGCATAAATATGAGAAAACAACAAAATAAGTGTTTCATTGATAATAACTTCAGTTTGTACAATAAATTTACATAAGGGAACCAAGTCCCATGTTCACTACATGATCCTTGAATTTATGAGGTGGCGAGCCTTTCGTCATAGGATCAACAATCATCAATTCAATGCTAGTGTGTTGAATGACCACTTTATTTTCTTTAACATGTTCTCTCACGGCTAAGTACTTTATGCCGATGTGCTTGCTTCGACTACCACTTTTGTTGTTTTTAGCCATGAATACAGCAGCTAAATTGTCACAGAACATTCTCAATGGCCTAGATATGGAATCTACAACTCTAAGGCCTGAAATGAAACTCTTTAGCCATACCCCATGCGATGTAGCCTCAAAACACGAAACGAACTCGGCTTCCATAGTAGAAGTAGTAGTCAAGGTTTGTTTGTTACTTCTCCATGATATAGCTCCACCGGCAAACATACATGTAACTAGAGGTTGATTTACGTGAATCAGTACAACCAGCAAAGTCTGAATCTGAGTAGCCAACTACTTCCAGGTTGTCGGTTCGTTTGAACATGAGTTTGTAATCCTTAGTACCCTGAAGATACCTCATAACTTTCTTTGCAGCTTTCTAGTGGTCAAACCCCGGGTTACTCTGAAATCATCCTAGCATTCCGACAGCAAAGGCAATGTCAGGTCTTGTGTACACTTGAGCATACATCAACCTTCCAACAATAGAAGCGTATGGGATGTTCTTCATTTCTTCCTTTACAAAATCATTCTTTGGACACTGGCTCAAATTTAATTTATCACCCTTAACAATAGGAGCAACACTTGGTGAACAATATTTCATCCGAAATCTCTCTAAAACTTTGTTAATGTAGGTTTCTTAAGATAGACCTAAGATACCTTTGAATCTATCTCAATGGATCTTAATGCCAATGACATTAGATGCATCACCCATATCCTTCATCTCAAAGTTATTTGAGAGAAATTGTTTCACCTCATGTAGCATGCCCTTCTCATTTGTTGCAAGAAGAATATCGTCCACATATAAAACAAGAAAACAAACCTTACTCCCAATGATCTTCTGGTATATACATTGATCCATGACATTCTCTTCAAATCCAAAAGAAGAGATGACATCATGGAATTTTAAATACCATTGGCGAGACACTTGTTTTAAACCATAGATGGAATTCTTAAGCTTGCACACCAAATACTCACCATCACTAGAGGAGAATCCTTCTGGTTGTTTCATGTATACCTCATCCTCTAGGTCACCATTTAGGAAGACAGTTTTCACTTCCATCCGCTGCAGCTCTAAATCGAAATGAACAACTAATGCCAATATAAATATGAGGGAATCTTTCTTAGATACCGGAGAAAAGGTCTCCATGTAGTCAATTCCTTCTTTTTGAGTGAATCCCTTAGCAACGAGTCTCGCTTTGTGTCTCTCAATGTTGCCTAATGAGTCTCTCTTTGTTTTGTAGACCCATTTACACCCAATAGCCCTCACCCCATTAAGCAACTCAACAAGATCCCAGACTCTGTTGCTCTTCATAGAATTCATTTTTTCATTCATGGCATTGTAACACAGTTCTGATTCTTTGCTATTCATAGCTTGTGAAAACATTTTTGGATCATTTCCGGCTCCAATATTGTAGTCAGATTCTTGCAAATACACAATGTAGTCACTAGGTATTGCTGATTTTGTTGTCCTAGTGGATCTTCTTAAGGCTACACCAGCAGCCTCTTGGGGAGCAGTTGGTTCAGCTTGTTGTTCAACAATTATAGGCAACTCTTGACCAACTTGATCCATTTAGACTTAATCATTGACTTGTGGATCTTCAAAAATTGGTTGTGGTGGTTCAACATCCATTTGGACTGCAGGGGTGTTATCAATCATAATCAATCTTGCTCTTGAGGTGGAGGGTTCTGAAGGATCTTTATGAGAACCTATGTCCTTAGATTGATCACTCCCACTAATCAAGGCATTCTCAAGAAATTTTGCATTCCTTGATTCCATGATCCTAGTGCAATGAGATGAGCAATAAAACTTGTAACCTTTAGACCTTTCAGTGTATCCAATAAAGTATCCACTTATGGTCCTTGGGTCCAGTTTCTTTTCTTGTGGATTGTATACCCTAACTTCAGATGGGCATCCCCAAATGCGTACATGTTGCAAACTCGGTTTCCAACATTTCCATAATTCAAAAGGAGTTTTTGAGTCTGCCTTGGTTGGAACCCGGTTTAATATGTACACGGATGTCATTAGAGTTTCACTCCACAAGGATTTAGGAAGATTAGGGTTGTTGCTAAGCATACTCCGCACCATGTCCATTAGTCTTCGGTTTCTCCTTTCTGCAACACCATTTTGCTTGGGTGTACCGGGCATGGTATATTGGGCAACAATCCCATTTCCTTGAAGAAACTTTGCAAAAGGGCCAGGTGCTTGTCCATCTTCAGTGTATCTACCATAATATTCTCCACCTTTATCTAATCTCACTATCTTAATTTGCTTGTTGCATTGTTTCTCTACTTCAGCTTTAAATATCTTAAAGACATTTAACGCTTCACTTTTGTCATGAAGTAAGTAGATTTACATGTAGCGTGAGTAATCATCTATGAAAGAAATGAAGTATTTCTGACCATATGAGTCCATGTCTGGACTACATATATCAGTATGTATGATTTCTAATAGGTCGGAACTCCTATGGACACCACTTTTCTTAGACTTGGAGGTATGCTTTCCCTTAATGCAATCCACACAAGTATCAAAATCAGTAAAATCTAAGGTATTGAGTACCCTATCTTTCACTATCCTTCTAATTCTATCAATGGAGATATGTCCCAATCTCTGGTGCCATAATGTAGAGGAATTCTCATTCATAACATATCGTTTATTGCCAGCGTGAACGTGCACAGTATTATAAGCGGTATTGTTTTGTAAATTAAGGCAGTAAAGACCATCAGACAAAATACCATTTCCAACACATTCGGATTTATTATATAAATTAAAATATTTTTCTGAAAATATAAAGGAAAAACCAAAAGGTACAAGTCTTGAAATGGAAATCAAGTTTCTAGAGAAACTTGGTACATAAAAGGTCTTTTCTAACTTTAAAACAAAACCGCTACTTAAAACTAAATGACACGTTCCAATAGCCTCCACATGTGAGCCTATCTTGTTTCCGGATAAGATGCTTTGCTCACTTCCCACTGGCTTCCTTAGGTTTTGTAAACCGTGCAAGAAATTTGAAATGTGAATTGTTGATCCAGAATCAACCCACCATGTGTTAATATTAACATTAGCCATATGAGATTCATAACATACGAATGAAATTGGATTACCTTTGTCGTCCATCCATTTCTTGAACTTGGCGCATTCTTTTTTCGCATGTCCCTTCTTTTGGCAAAAAAAAAACATTTGATGGAATCCTTCTTTATTTCGCCTTGGGGAGGCACTTTATTTTTCCCCTTGTCCTTCTTGGATGGTTTGCGTTTCTTTCCTTGGGTGCCCATGCCAGCACTGTCACCGTGTTCCTGTAGTAGTCTTGCTTCTTCTTGAGCACACATGGTTATCAGTTCATTGATACTCCATTTGTCCTTATGTGTGTTGTAGGAAATTTTGAAAGGCTTGTATTGAGGTGGAAGATTGTTAAGGATGTAGTGGACCAGGAAGGTTTCAGAAATGACTACATCGAGCTTCTTCAGTTGAGCAGAAATGTCCATCGTCTTTGAGATATGTTCTCTAACTCCTTTGACACCAGTGAGCTTTGTGGATGAGAATTGGTGGATGAGGTTGTTGTAAAGTGGTTTGTCTGAAGTGTGGAACTGTTCATCGATCAATTTGATCAAGTCTTTGACTTTCTCAAGTTGCTCCACCGATCCACGCATTCCTAGAGGGATCTTGGACATGATGAACATGATGTTGAGGTGATTGGATCCCTCCCATTATTCATATAGTGTGATCTCAACAGTAGTGCTAGTCACAGTGATTGCAGAAGGTTCGTCCTTCCTTATTGCGTAGTCCATGTCGGCGCAGCCTAAGTGAAGAAGAACTCGTTCCTTCTAGATTTTGAAATTATCACCTCTAAGCTGAGGAATTTTAGTAAGGATTTCAGCGAAACTGGCGGAGGATGAAGAAACTGCATGAATATGATTACAAACTTAGACTTATAAAGATTGAGGCTTAATGAAGTCATGTTTTACCAATGTATAGCATGCTGAAGGATGAAATTTTATTAAACAAAAATTGCCTGTGAGCTAAAATTTTAATTTAATAAAATTGGATGTATATGATGATAGATTATTCAAACGAATTATTTGGGATAAATTATGATTTGATTCTTCTATCTAAATTAAACTTTATGATAAAACTATTAAATTAATTATCATAACTCCACTGGGTAAATTAAGAAAATTAATTTAATATATTATCCTAATTAATTATATAAATATAATAAAATTCCTGTTGGGTAAAATTATTATATTTATATAATCAATCACAATTTATGTCCATTATGTGATCCTTTCAAATTAATATATAATTTTATATAATTAAAGATGATGTGGCTACTCCCTAAATATTTAAAATTATATGGTTCACTAGACGTTATGTTTTAGGCTTTAGGAAGACCTAAGAACAATTTCGTTATAACATAATAGGACATCACAAACCGTTCTAAGATCATTAAAAACCGTTCTAGATTGAGCATTTGTCTCAGTTTGATGCGTTCTTATGTCAACTGATAACTCTACAAAATAGAGTTATTTTACCACTTTTTATGTGCTAATTGTTGCTTAATTCTTGAGTTTTTAAGTAATTTATTAAGTTTTTAAGTAATTTTGAATTTATTAGGTTTATTTTAATTTTTTAGATTTTTTTGTGTTTTTATAGTTATTTTGTTGTAAAATATTGTAGTTAATTATTTGAATTATTGTGGTTTAGTTTGAGGAAAAAATGTTGTATTATTGAAATTAAATGTTAAATATAAATTAAGTTATAATTAATATTTTCAAAGAATTAAATTGATTTATTTTATAGTTGAAAATATTTTATTATGATTTATTTTTTGTTCATTTTATAGGGAATTTATTGTATTTTTGGGCTTTGAAAAGAAAAGAAAAGAAAAGAAAAGAAAAGAAAAGATATAAAGCTGAAAAAGAGAAGAAGAAAATGGAATTTTTCAAATGCCATAAGTAAGCAAAAGCTTACCAAGGCCCAAGCCCAAATTTTCCTTCCCAGCAAGGTGCTCCACGTCCAAGCTTCGTTCGGCCATCACCTCCCAGCTGAAGACCCCATCAAATGCCACCTTGCAGCTCCACATGCTAACAACTCCTCACCAGCTGCATCAATTAAGCACCATTCGACCCAATGTCTGGCACCATACCCATGAGCCTCCAACACGCCCAGCTCCCACCTGCCATAAAGCAGCCCCAAACCACTTTATTTTGCATTGAGCCCATAAATATCAATGTTCCCTTGTTTCATTTTCTCCAAAAATACCACATTTTTACCCCACTTTCTACACTTTTTACCCCAAAACATCATTATTACACCCTATATTTTACCCCTATTTGCCATATTATACTTAATTAAATTAATTTAATCAATTTAATTAATTTAAATTGATTATTTTAAATCATCATTTTTGGCTATAAATAAGGGTTTTAGGGTGTCCATTTTTGGGAAGAGGTTACCATACCAAAAACTCTACACATTTCAAAACCTCTCTATTCTCTTCATCTTTTTCTTCTTTTTGGTTATTTTTCTATGTATTTTTAGAGGAAATTTTGGGGGTTTCTCCTCCAAATTTTTCTATTTATGTTTGTAATTTTTAGTTTGTATTTGCTATTCTAGTTATGTGTTTCTAATCTTTTTAAGATTATTAAGGTGATGATGAAACAATTTGTAACTAGATAGTATTTATTTTGTATGTTGATTTCCCATTTTGTGCAACAAAGTTTATGGAATTTTCTTCTTCAAATATTTTCTTTCATCTTAAATATCATGTATTTTGGATTGTTAGCACATATTTACACTTTGTTCTTCATTAGTGCAAAAACATAATACTCTTTGTGTAAGATGTGTCATTAAATTGTACACATCCATGCTTAGAACAAAAATATTATGTTTTGCCTTATAAATAATGTTCATTGATTTATTTGTTATTTCATTAGGTTGATTTACACTAAATGCTTTGAAATTATAATTTTGAAAAGTGAAGAAAAATCCTATCTTTTTATAAGAAATTTGTACTTAAAATTATAAATCTTTTTGGAAAATGATAGTTTGACTATCACTAAAACTTGGGAATCAATGTACTTATAAATATTATTAAATTTATATTTTGTGGATTCTAATCCTTAATAATCTTATTTTACCATCTTCATTTCTATTATTAATTTATGTTATATATATTGTCTTTAATTTCTTTATTATTATCTTTTATTTTATTTTTATTGTTACAAATTCTCATCAATCTTTGAAACTAGGTTATAGTTTATTAATTTTGGTTTAAAATCGTTTTATTTTCGATTTTAGACAACTCCTTTGGGTTCGACATCCTTGTTTACACGATCACTATTCTATATGAACGATTCGTGCGCTTGCGATTTATAAATATTTAAAACATACCCATTTTGGGTTCATCATCAATCATAAAATTGTTTATGAATTATTCATAATTTTATTCACCCTAAATATTTTATGAATATTTTATGAATAAATTATGAATATTAATCTGCTAAATATTATTCAATCTATCTTAATGTTTGAATATAATCTAAATATATGTATTATGTAGCACAATGGAATATACAACATATTTATAATCATAAAGTCATACATATAATTATACTAAAAAAATAATTTTGCATTAATAATAACAAAATAATCATACAAATTAGCATAATTATTCATATATAGGAATATAAATACAATAATTCGATATATACGCTTGGTTGAAAAATTCATGCTAAACAAGATAGTAAAATCATTTATTGATTTGATGAATTAATAAAATAATTACACAAACTTAATTGTAAAATAAAAATGTAATTATATTCTTAAAAAAACACAATTATTTAATATTGCATGAATAAAAGAAAGTAATCATACAATAAATACACCAAAATCAAGTAATAGCACATTTTAATTAATTTCCAAATATATAATATACCAAAATTATATGTTTGAATTAAATTGGCAAAAAAATAAAAAAAATGAAATTTATTGTCTAAACAAGCATTAAAATCAAGAAAATAATGAAATTTCAAAAATAAATTAAAAAAGTCATTTTCAGAATTTTTATAAATTTTTCTTCAATATATATTTAAAAATTTTCCATGTCGTTTTCCCCTTATTAGTGTCGCGTAACCTTTAAAACGACATGTCGTTTTTCTTCGTTTGTGGCTGAAACGACATGTCGTTTCTCTCATCCCTGTCCTGCAATTGGGTCAAAATCGACCTGGTTTCTGCGTGTGGGTCGAACGGATTCGGTTCAAAACCCGGTCGGAAAAAGGCATTCCGATGACCAAAAAACTTGTTTCAAAAGCCCAGATCACATGGAAATGAATAGAGGCATTAAATTGATTAAACAACAACTAAAGTTAGGGCTTTAATTTTTTTTTAAAAAGGCCACAAACGGGTCCGAACGAAAACCCGGATGGAAAACAACGATTTTTACGTCCAAATTCATATATATTTGCCCATATTGGTCTGAAACACATGTATAAAGAGATTCATGTAATTATAATGCTTAAAGAACAACTCAAAATTGATGCTTCAATTACAAAATGGTTTTCGGCCATCAATGGTTTCATAAAGTTTTCAAAAGCTGTTTTTGGTTTCAAAACTCGATCTTTATGCATCAAATCATTAGAAAACTAAACCTAAAGGAACTCTAATGACAATAAGGTTAAGAAATAGATTTGAGTAAAAAAAAAATTTTAATCGTTCGACAATATATATATGAATATAAATATAAAGGCATATATAAATCAAACAAATATATATATATATGCAGATAAAATTACCAAGGCAGAGATAACCTAGCAACTGATACCAAATGTTATATTAAAATAAAATATAGATATATGAACAATTCTATACATGTAGGCATAATTGATATATAGATTGAACATATACGAATAGAGGATCGAATATATGTACCTCCAGCCATTGTTATTGACAATCTCGATCTATAAACTTTAGATCTACAAAAGAAAAGAAGAGAAATTAGAACGAGTACATGAGCTTCCAAGCTCTCACTAACTCTTTTAGATGGTGCTACTGAAAGTTAGAATGAGTAGTGAGCTTGGGGACCGGTACTCAATATTTATAGAGTGAGACCTACCATCAGAGTTTCAGCCACAGTTACAGAGGTTGAGATATCCTCTCAACTTAGTTGAGATATTCCCTCTATTTAGTTAGTAAATTCAAATTGGGTTTAACAGATAAATCTTAACCATTATTTTTGATATATTAAATGAATAAAAAATCAATTATTCATAACAAATTGATTTTTAATATATATCATTATAAAATATTCCAACATATAACTCAACCAAGCTTCTTCACTATCAAACCTCCACACATTTTTTTACTTCATTCCAAGCAAAACCATTCTTGTTGATCATGTTGTAGACTATATCATACTGTTTCTTCAACATTCTGTTAGGAACCCAAGAGTCAGCAAATAGACATTAAACATTAATAAAATAGTGCGGATGGTGGGTTATATTTTTTAATCAAGAATAATAAAGGGGTAAGTGGTTTAGGAAGTGTAAGATCCCATATTGAGTATATTTAAATAGGGTTGTGGAGATGGAGAGTACATCCATTGTATGAATCTGAGATTAGGAGTAGTAACTCTTTGGGGAGAATGGCGGTCTCTCGAATACCACTGGGTTTATTAGCTATACTATATGCTATTTATCTGGTCATTGTTCGTGTAGTGTTCTATGTGTTGTGTGTGAATCTATTTGGGACCTAACAGTGGTATTAGAGCATCGATCTTGGCCATGGTAGAACAAGTTTTGGAAGCTCGCAGCGGAAAGCCAAAGAGAAAGGAGGAATCGTTTTAGACATCGAGCCAACAACTTGATAAAATCAATCTAAATATGACTCGAATTCATATTATATTGGATATACTAGATTCTATTCGTTCTAAACTCGATGGACTAGGTGTACCGAGAATTTTAGCGATGACAATGGGTAAAGCTCCTCACTGCAATAATGGAGATGTTGAAATATTTCAGAACCAGTCCACTTTCAAAGAATGTGTCTCCGAATCTAACAAAAGTGGTGGTGGTGATGGGGTACCAATGAAGCAAGATTTTTCAAATGGTGAAGGTAAGCATGATTCACTATCCATAGTTATCCTTGCGACAAAAGAAAAACTCAGAGACTAGATGGGGAAGAAAAATCTGATGGAAAACAATACTCTCTGTCGGAATCGGCGACTGAATCACAATCTTTTGTCTTCATTCGAGTGAGTTGTGAGGAAACATTGGCACCACAGGAGGCAGCGACAATAGTAGTTTCAGCTGCTGGTTGGTTCACCGTGCGTGTGGTGGGGATTTCTTCCGGCAAGGTCAACTTCGCTGTGCTAGCTGTCGTGAAGAGGAGATGTCATGGTTTCCAGTCTCCAGATTCTGCTGTTACGTCAGGGAAGGTTTCACGATACATGCACCATCTATTTGACAGAGGAAAAAAGATGACCCAAAATCTTGTGAAGAACCTAGCCAACAAAATTGAGGCTGAATTGTCCAAAAGAATATGGGGTCTCCAACAAAAGTATCACATATCATTCATAGAACCCATGAAAATGGATATGTGGATATCTATAGTTCAACATAAAGAATTTGATCTCCAAACTGAACGAAGACTTGCTTGCAACAAAGTTAGCTTTCTTTTCCTCACCTTGAGGACAAGGTGAATTTTGGGCGATTGGTAATGTTAGGAACCCAAGAGTTAGCAAATAGACATTTAACATTAATAAGGTAGTGGGGATGGTGGGTTATATTTTGTAATCAAGAATAATAAAGGGGTAAGTGGTTTGGGAAGTGTAAGAGCCCATATTGAGTATATTTAAATAGGGTTGTGGAGATGGAGAGTACATCCATTGTATGAATCTGAGATTAGGAGTAGTAACTCTTTGAGGAGAGTGGCGGTCTCTCGAATACCACTGGGTTTATTAGCTATACTATGCTATTTATCTGGTCATTGTTCTTGTAGTGTTCTATGTGTTGTGTGTGAATCTATTTGGGACCTAACACATTCTTACCTTGTTCTCAATATGTGGATTAACTCATATTCCACTATCAGGAATAAAGTTATTCAACACCCTTTCTATCTCTTTCCATGTCTGTACTCTAAAAGTTCCATTGTCACCTCGATTACCACCTTGCACTACAACTTCCTCAAGAACATTCAATAATGAATCCTCTTCAAATTCACTCCATGTATGCCTACAATCTTTTTTTCTACCAATTTGCTCACCACTACCCCCAATATCCATATCCATCTCCATCGACTATCAATGTAAATGGCAGGAACAAGATCTGCATTAGCTAATAAGTTTTCTTGTAACCTTAAAACCCCCACGTAAAACTGAATTAAAATATCTACCTATGGTTTCTCTTGATCGTTGAAATCTACCATTCAATGTGCAATTTTTTACATGATGAGCAAGTTTATGAACAAACATACACGCTTGCTCCTCAATAATGTCTAACCCATTACTTTTCACCGTTCAACCAGCACGAACTAATTCATATAATACTCCAAAACTTCTCCTATTCATTCTTAAATTATACACACATGCTATATCACCTTTGCCAATCAAACTATTTTAATATTGCAACCAAGTCTCGTGTCTAGCAAAAGTACGATCCTGAACATGTGTCTCCTATAATGTTTGTGTACCAAATCATACAATAATAGTTGCATCACCATACACATTCTCATGATAAGATACATCAAAATCTTATTTTGTTTCATATCCATATCTATTAATAACATTCCATATATAGTAAATACATGTCATAAAAATTGGCATTCAATAAAACAAAAATAGTCCATGTAGTTTTGGATCCAGTCATAAGCCAAGATTAAAATCAGTTACAACTTACACATAACAAACTCTCAAGAGAATTTACAACAAATTTTCTACCGACTCTCTACCAATCTCAGAGACAAGTATATATATATATATAAGAAGGAAAAAAAAGATAGAGATATACTGATCAGATTTTTACCAAGCGAGATTCAAGAACCCAGCAAAAGCTTTCCAGTTTGTGTCCTTATTCCAAGAGAGAGTGGGGTTTTTGTTCATGTAATAGAAAGAAACAGAGGGAAGTGAGATTGAGAGAAAACAAATAAAAAGAAACAGAGTGTTGAAGAGAAAATATAAAGAGATTACCAGTTGTTCTTCTGTAACTTGGAATCTCAGAAATTCGGTGTAAATCTCCATTGATATAGTGCACAAGCTAGCCATTCTCTGAGGCAAGCTCGACGAGGACGTAGCCCAGTTGTTGGGTGAACCTCGATAAAACTCTCTGTTTTCCTTCTTCTTCTCCTTCGTCTTCATTTTACTGCTTTGATTGCTACCTTTGATATTGTTGTGTATATTGATTGAATGCCCTAGAACTTTCGGGTGTCGAGAACCTTTGCTGTTTTCAGAGAAAGAGTAAAGTGGTTGATTAAATACACATATAAACAATATAAACAGATATGCAAGGTCTGTCTTCTTGTGTGTGTGTAAGGTCAATATTGACCTTGGTGACTAATATTGTGACCCAGTGTTATAGAGATGGGTTATATTGTAAAATATAATAGTGGTATCAGAGCTAGCTTTCAGCTAAGATAACTAGTCACAAGTGATATGGAAGAGGAGCCATACTGGAGGAACAAGATCCTCAAGAAGCAGAGTACAGGGCAGAGGAATTTGTGGACGTTCCATTGAACGATCATCAAGAGAAGAAAAAGTTTCTTCATAGTCAACCCCTTCTTTCTGTGTGTAGCCTTTGGCTACAAGCCTTGCTTTGAAAGACTCCACTTTCCCATCCGCTCGTCTTTTCTTCTTGAATATCCACTTACAACCAATGGGTTTGATATTCTCAGGTGGATCTTCAAGAACCCAGACAGAATTAGAATACATCGATTCCATTTCTTGGTTCATGGCTTCTTGCCATTTGTCCTTCTCAAAATCATTCATTGCATCTTTAAATGTCAATGGATCATCTTTGTTTGTGTCAGACACAAGCATTTGAACTTCGTGTTAATGGCGTGTGGGTTGCTTACTAACCCTCCCACTACAACGAGGTTCACTACTATTCTGACTAGAGCTAGCAGTTTCCTCTTGCCGTTTTTCATTGGTTGTTGCTCGTGACTTTGCAACTTCATTCGAGACCATCTCCTCCAGAATAACCTTACTACGAGGTTTGTGGTTATTGACATAATCATGTTCAAGAAAAGTTGCATTTGTCGATACAAATGTTTTATTTTCTTTTGGATTATAGAAAATTCCACCTCTGGTCTCTTTGGAATATCCCACAAACATGCACACTTCAGAGCGTGATTCCAACTTCCTGGTCTTTCCTTTAAGCACGGGTGCAGGACACCCCCAAATTCGAAAATGGTGTAAACTAGGTTTACAACCATTCCATAATTCTACGGGTGTCTTTTGGACATACTTAGATGGAACAACAGTTAACATGTATAGAGCACATTGAATTGCATAGCCCCATAATGATAGTGGTAATGATGAGAAACTCATCATTGATCTAACCATATCTAATAACGTTCTGTTCCGTCTTTCCGAAACACCATTTTGCTATGGCGTTCCAGGTGTTGTGAGTTGGGATTGAATGCCATGCTTACACAGATGGTCCTTGAATTCAAAATCCAAGTACTCTCCTCCTCGATCAGATCGAAGAGCTTTTAGTGACTTACCTAATTGCTTTTCAGCTCCTGCTTGAAATTCTTTGAATTTTCCAAAAGTGTCAGATTTTCTTTGCATTAAGTATAGGTAACCATATCTTGAATAGTCGTCAATAAAAGTGATGAAGTATACATAACCTCCTCTTGCTTGTACATTAAGTGGACCGCAAACATCCGTATATACTAGCTGAAGTGGTTCTGTGGCTCTTGAACCTTTAGCAGAGAAAGGTCTCTTGGTCATTTTGCCTTCTAGACAGGATTCACAAATAGGGAGATATCCAATAGATAGTTCTCTTAAACGACCATCCTTTACAAGCCTATTTATTTTGTCTAGACCAATATGGCCCAATCTCAAATGCCACAGATATGTATCACTATCAGAATCAGTCCTTTGTTCTTTAATAGATCTAGGATTAGCTGTTTTGAATAATTTAGAATTATTAACAGATTTCTCTTTAGCTTGCAGTTTATAAAGCCCATCGATAGATTTTGCAGAACATATTTGCTGACCCTCGTTTTGGCCAACTGACACGGAGTCAAATACTTGGATGAAAATAGTGTGACAATTAAGATCTAATCGAAAAAAGAAAATGACATCAAAGATTTATAGTGGTTCGGCCCCAAAGATTGGTAATGACCTACGTCCACTTGATGCTACTATTAATGTTGAGCTTCAAAGATGTGATCAAAGAACTAGGGTTCTTCAGTTTCACAAACCTTAGAAGGAGAAAACAATACATACGATGGATAATTGCAATACGATTCTCTCTTTTTTAGATCAGAGAAGAAGATTCGGAAAAAGATCCCCCCTTGAGCAATTTCTTGTATATTTATAGGCTCAAGGAGGGTTACATGTGTCAATCAATCATATCTTTCCTTAATAAATTGATATTCAGGTTATAATGAAGAGATATTCTCGGTTATCATTACAACTATACAAATTTATACATAAATAAACAGAGTATATGACCAGGCTGGTCGTATATAAAACTTGAACCCCGCGTATGGAAGTGTTTCTGGTCGATAGGCGAGCAACATCTCTGCCACGTGTTGAAAATTTTTGCCACGTCATCCACAACTGTTTTTTGGATAAACATTTGCCCCCTAAGTTTATTTATTGCGACTAGCAATAAGTAAACTTACACTACAAGAAATCTGATCTTTACCTACCAATATATATTGGTAGGGAAAGTAATGTTTTGCCTACCAATATTTATTGGTAGATAATATTAGTAGGTAAATGCTAATCCATTATATTATATTTCTGAACAGAGCTTTACCTACCAATAATATCAGTAGGTAATGATCTTTACCTACGTATATTATGGAGGGAAATTTTTTAACCATTCCCGCTCAATTTTCCCCCCGTTTTTTATTTTCATTATATTATTTTATTATTATAAATGCTTATTTGGAAGCTTATGTGGAGTAAATAAGCTGACATTTACCTACCAATTTCTTACCTACATATATATATTGGTAGGTAAAAATATCTTTTGCCCACTAATATTTATTGGTAGCGAATATTGGTAAGTAATTATTTGTCATTAGTATATTAATTCAGAAATGTTATTTCCTACCAATATTACCTACCAATATGGAGACTTTATCTACATTTATTTTTCAGGGAAAATTTTTACAATTCTCGCTCAATTTTTCCTCCCATTTTTGCTTACTTTTTATTTTATATTTTTATAAATGCTTATGTATAAGCTGATGTGTTATAATATTGATGATGTGTTAAATTTGTTGTAATATGTGTCTGCCATGTGGCCTATTTTTTTTTTATCAAATTAACAAATATATTATATGTTATATATTATATTTTATAACCCTTTCACGCACCCTTTTCTTTCGTGTTTCCGTTCCCTGTTCTCTCACAGCCCTGTTCTCCACAGCCGTTCCATTCCGTTCTCATAGCCGTTCCGTTCCTTGTTCTCTCACAGCCGCACGCCGCACCCTTTCCCTGTTCTCTCACAGCCACACCCTTATCACAGCCGCACGCCGCCTCTTCCAGTTCTTCCTCAAGACCTGTATATCTGCAACTCCTGGGTAACAAGGTATCACCCACGACTATATTTCAAATTTTTTTCATTTTCAGTTTTTTCTTATTTCAGATCAAAGAAAATAGTTCAGAATTTAAAAGCAAGAGCAGCTTTTTGTCTGCATCTTGAATCGACAACGATCCAGCCATGTATCGAATGTTTTGAGGCAGTCTCTTCATTTGCGATAGTGAAATTATATTCTAGATGCTGTAGAATGTCTAGCTCACTCGCCCATAAATTTACTTCCAAGTTTTCCTGTTCACTCTAGGACTTTTATGGGTTTGAATTATATATAGACATATAGACTTTTATGGGTTTGAATTGTATATAGACATATAGACATAGGCCTACAACACGTTCATATTTAAATTTATATAATTGCAAATGAAAAAAAGTCAAATATTCAACACTTTTTAATATATATAATCGCCCATAAATTTACTTCCAAGTTTTCCTGTTGACTGTGGGACTTTTATGGGTTTGAATTATATATAGACATATAGACTTTTATGGATTTGAATTGTATATAGACATAGGCCTACAACACGTTCAGATTTAAATTTATATAATTGCAAATGAAAAAAGTCAAATAGTCAATACTTTTTAAATTTATATAATTGCAAATGAAAAAAGTCAAATATTCAACACGTCCTGTGAATTTTTTTTTTTTTTGTCTGTTTAATCAAATTATAATATATTAAACACTATTAAACCATAAAAATATCTGAAAAGTGTTGTGAATATTTTGGTATATTTTGTATTCTGACTATACTAGTATACATACACTCGGTTTGTTGCTTCTTCTATTTCCAGGTTCAACAAGCTTTTTCAGACCTGGAGAGGTAATTTCAGTGCTTTTTTGGGTACAGGAATCTTGTAAACATGCTAGTGTTATTCTTTAATGGGTGTTTAAGTTAGTTCAAACATTCGCAGTGGAAATTACCAACATATGTAATATCTAACTAAGTTCTATATTGTATTAGTTTATAATAAAAATGGCTGCTTTAAGAAGTCATTGGCAGCCAACATATTTGATTATGCATGTATTTGTTTGCTCTTAAATTGTAGCAGTAGCATCCTTTGGCTAAAAAGCTGTTTTCTCAAACTCTTGATTCTTTGCTGCTGTTGTTGTTTACAGGGAGCGTGGTTATCTTGTTACTGATGAAGTGTTTGAGGTAATTTTTAACTTAGTTGCTTTCGATGAAAGCCAAGTTGTAATTGTATGTTGACTAGTGATTGGTGGTGGCACTTATTTGTCCAGTACTTGTAGCTACTGGTATGAGAGTTATTATTAGCTCGTGTTCTCTCTCTCACTCTCTCTTTCTCTCTCGATTTTCGTGTTGTTAATTTCCTATTCTCAATTGATGCTAAATATTGGTCACAGGCATTGGTAAAAATTGGATTCTCGCTGGACTCTCCTGCTTTTTACACTGTCTGTGAGGTAAATCATTTACTTGCACTTCATGGATGGATTCTAAATTTTCTTAAGAAGCAGTTGAAATGATCTATTTTTCACTTGTGGTACATGGCAAAAATTTGATGCATGTGCAAGAATTTGGATTATTTTTTAGTGCGGATTTTCTTAAAGAGATCAGTAGATGCTATAGATTTACTTGGGATTTTCTAATGATGTTTATACATAATAAGTTTATGGCTGTCATAGCTCATTCTTTTATAATTTGGGCAGAGTTTTGATCAAAAGAAGAATGGAAGGTCAGATTAGATGATTTCATATCTCTTTGTATATTTTTGCAGTCAGCTCGGTAAGTTTCATATCTCACAGGAAAACCCTCTTCTTTTGGACTATGAAACATATTTGCTTGATGGGATTCGATTTGGTTTTTCTTTTCCTTTTTATTTTGGTTACTACCCTTTGAATACATGTATTCATTAGTGTTATTTCTTGTAATTGCCAAGATTTTTCCTCTATTTATTATAAATAAACTGGAAAGAAAAAATCTCAACTTTTTTATTTTTATTTCTAGACTCTCTAGTCAAAATGAATTTCTGAAAAATCCCCATTGATTTGATTTCATTGAGTGTGAACCCAATCCCAATGACCAACTTTTAAGTAACTTAATATTCTGACCCAATGTATGTTCATTTCAACAACATTTTAAAAGAAAAAGCTCTTCTTTTTTCTTTTCTACTTGCATTACCATTCAAAGTTAAAAAATTGAGACAAATGCAAATATTGGGTATGAACCTGTATATGTAATTGAGTTGGTTGGATTCTTGAATACTTGAATTGGATCAAATAAAGGAGTACTATACTAGTATACATATGTATGCAGCAAAAATAATGTATGTTGTGGAATATCAAACTTGGAGTTGTTTATTTCTTTATCGATTCCTCTATTGATTCTTTATATTTGTTTGCAAGTTATGTTTTCTAAAATTTTTGTATAACTTTCAGATCTGATTTTATTTTAGTTTTGATTGATTTTGAATGTGTAAATATGAGCATGATTGAATTCTTGTTGATTTTATTGTTGATCATTATTTTGAATCAGAATTTAATTGTAATATGAATTTCTTGTAGTGCTTTGAGGTTTTGGACTTGGTCTGGGTGGCTCTGTGATTTTTGAATTAGGCTTGGCGGCTTTAACACTTTTGGAATTTAGCCTTGGAAGCCTTGAGGTAACATTTTTATGATTTATAGTGATATCAAATCCTTGCTAATCTGAAAGTTTGATGATGAATCATTGTCCTGAGGCACTTTTTGGTGCTTTGTTTATAGTTTTTGTGATTGGTTGTTTATGCATTTGAATTTGTCTATGCTATTTCTTTTGTATTTTGTCTTTGGTACTTTGTTTATGAGTTGTTGTTAGTGGCTTTCCCTCTGTTGTTTATGTACTAAGATTGATTAAAAGTCTAGTTTCTTTGGAAGAGACTACAAAATAATAAAATAAAAAATCAGTAAATTAACACTATTTAATAAGCTTACTGTCATTTTCTATTGGTACTTAGTTTAGAGCTCAGAGACAAAGTGTTATGGTTTATTTGCTTTGTGAAATATTAATAATTCATGTGGAAGAAGAAAAATTAAAGCCCCTTGTTTACTGGGGTGGAAAGAATCTTTAAAGCCTCCTCCTGGGCAGTAGTAGTAACCTTTGAATATGTACAAAAATATGTGCACCACATATATATACATACATATATTTATATGTTTCTATATAATGACAATAGTTCTTTCAATTCAATATTGTTTTTAAAAAAAAAAAGAAAGAATTAATAATAAAGATGCATTCATGAATCCATGTCAGATAGATCAAATCCCATGTTACCAAATTGAACCTCCCCAAAAAATGCAACGTCCATGAGAGGTGCTTGTCTAGCAGCAACTTCCATGATTCTCAGTTTAGCTGCCCCAAGTAGCTGAACCATAACAATTTTCATTGTTTTCCTCATCCTTTTTAGCCTCTCCATTTTCATTGCACTTCCCCCAAATCAATCTCCCACTTTCTCTTCTTTCTTATTTTCCTATTTCATTTATAATAATCTACAAAAGAGAAAAATCTTTAATATTTACCATCCTTTCTTATTCTTTTTCTTGCTCTTGTTCTTCTCTGTGTTCTTTCTAGAATTTGGGTTCATCATCAGCTCTACCAACTATAACAAGGGACCCCATTTTGTTGGTTCATGGATCGTCATTGAATAAATATACCAAATAAACTTTCAGCAGAATATGCTGCTGGAATGAATGAATTCATTAGTGTTGCAAGACACTCCATGGACTCCAATGGGATGGTTCTATGCCCTTGTTGTCGATGCGTGAATAAGAAATCACAATACATGCATGTGATAAAGTTGCACTTGATCACTCATGGATTTCTTAGTACTTACACAAGGTGGTATCACCATGGTGAGCAAGTAGAGGAAGTAGAAGATGATGGATTATTTGATACTGAGGATAATGTCGAAGATTCAGATCAGAGTGATGATTTGGCGGCAGGTCTTCATGATGCTATTGGTAGTAAGTATTTTGACATTGGTCCAACTAGTGACTTCAATGATGAATCTCCACTTAATGTGGATGACAAGTATGATGCATTGTTTGAGTCACTTCATAAGCCTTTGTATAATAATTGTAAAGGTTTCTCTGTCTTAAGCGCGACGGTGAAGTTGATGAATCTCAAAGTGCTTAACATATGGACAGATAAATCATTCGACGGTCTTTTGGAGTGTTTGAGAGAGATATTTCCCGAGGGTAATCAGTGCCCAGGGAATTATTACCAGACGAGGAAGCTTCTTTGTGAGGTGGGCTTAGGCTATGAGCAAATTGATGTTTGTCAATACGATTGTGCATTGTTTTATGGTGAGAATGCAAATGCAGTGTCATGTCCTGTATGCAAGTCTAGTCATTATGTACGAAATCAAATCCCACATAAACGACTTAGATGGCTCCCAATCAAGGCACGACTTAAGAGAATGTTTAGTTCGAAGCACACTTCTAAAGATATGCGATGGCATAAAGAGGTACGAAAAAATGAAGCTGGGATTTTACGTCATCCTGCTGATGGGGATGCTTGGAAGCATTTCAACAATGTGTATCCTGACTTTGCAGCTGATTCTAGGAGTATACGAATGGGGTTGGCGTCAGATGGGTTTAACCCTTTCTCTAATATGACATCAACCTATAGTTTGTGGCCAGTGATATTAATTCCGTACAATATGTCACCTTGGGCTTCTCCTAATGGAACAAACTATCTCATGTCTTTGTTAATTCCAGGCCCTAAATCTCCTGGAAAAGATTATGATGTGTTCTTGATGCCATTAATTGAAGAGCTTAAAGAGTTATGGGATGGAGTCAATGCATATGATTTGTATGGTCAATGCATGTTTAAACTTCGAGCTGCAGTCTTGTGGACAATTAGTGATTTTCCTGCTTATGCATACTTGTCTGGGTGGAGCACTACTGGTAAATTAGCATGTCCTGTTTGTCTTGAAGATACAAGATCTAGAAGAATAACTGACAAACAATGTTTCATGGGACATCGATGTTATTTGAAAAGAAACCATTCTTGGAGAAAAAGTAAAGAATATGATGGATCTACTGAATTACGTGGCCCTCCTAGAACTTTTACTGGTGACGACATTTTAAAGCAATTGGATGAAATTCCTATTCATACCCCTGGTAAAGAACCAAGTAATTCTTCTAGAAAACATAAGCGTGGAGAGAAAGAGCTGAATTGGTGTAAAAGAAGTGTTTTTTTTGAATTGCCATACTGGTCAAAGCTCTTGCTGCGTCACAATCTTGATGTGATGCATATAGAGAAAAGTGTATGTGATAACATTATTGGAACACTTTTAGACATTGAAGGTAAATCGAAAGACACTTTAAAAGCTCGTAAGGATTTACAAAATCTTAATATTCGTGAAGAGCTTTGGCTGAAGAAGGACCTATCTAATAACAAGCTTGAAAAAACTTATGCTAGTTACACTTTGACGAGAGAAGAATGCAAAGATTTTTGTAAATTCATTCAAAGTGTTAGATTACCGGATGGATATGCTTCGAATATTAGTCGATGTGTAATAGATAATGACAAACTAGGAGGAATGAAAACTCATAATTGTCATGTTTTACTTCATAGGATATTACCAACTGCATTACTTCCTTTTCTGACAGACAACATTCGTGGTACTTTGATTGAACTCTGCCAATTCTTTCAAAAAATTTGTGCAAAAACATTACAAATTTTTGACATAGAAGAATTGAGAGATGGAATTGTAATAATTTTGTGCAAGTTGGAAAAGATATTTCCCCCATCATTTTTTACCATAATGGTTCATCTTTGTGTTCACCTACCCGATCAAGTGTTATTAGGTGGTCCAGTTGCTTCGAGATGGATGTTTGGGACAGAACGCCATATGGGTTTGTACAAGAAATATGTGAGAAACATGTCTCGGCCTGATGGTTCAATAGCAGAAGCTTTTGTTGTAGATGAAGCTGTAACTTTCTTGTCAAGATATGTTTCTAACATAGAGACAAGATTCACAAGACCCGAGCGTAATTGGGATATACCTTCTCCAAATCATAAGTTAGATATTTTCAACTCCAATGTTCGTCCATTAGGGGCATCTACTATCAAATTGCTTCAAAATTGGAGACAAGTCGTTCAATGGTATATATTGAACAATTCTGTAGATGATATCCAACATTTTATCGAGTAAGTAACAATTTCTTTTATTCTTCTAAATTATCTCAACATAATATCATTTACTTATTCATAGAAATGAATTTGAATGTAGTGATCATATAAAGTTGTTGGAAGAAAAAGGTCTTTCAGATTCAGAAGTTGCCTTAGAGCACAAAGAACAATTTCCTTCTTGCTTTAAGAATAAAGTAAGAGATTCTCATTAATGGTTTCTTACTAAATTCTTAAGTTGTGACATCATTCATCATAATTCAAATTATTTCATACTACAGGTGTCTCAAATGCGAGTTCAAAAATCACCTCTTGCCAATGATGATTTGTATTCTTTATCTCAAGGTCCACTTGAACGGTACAACACCTACCAAAGTTGTATTGTAAATGGTGTTCGATTTCGATGTAAAGAGCGTGACGATACTCTTAAGACACAATGTTCTAGAATTTGCACTGAAGGTGATCATGACAATATTAATATCCTATACTATGGTGTCTTGATTGAGATTTTGCAGTTGTCATTCGTTTTAGATTGGAAGGTGTTCTTATTTCGTTGCAAGTGGTATAACTCTAATCCAAAAGGTAGATCAATTGTTGTGGATCATAATTTGACTTCCATCAATACATCTACTAATTGGTATTCTAATGAACCATTTATCTTGGAAACTCAAGCACAACAAGTTTTCTATTTGCTTGATATGAAGCGCGGTTCAAATTGGCGGGTTGTTCAAAAAGTAAATAATCGATCTATTTATGACATTCCTGAAATTATGGAAGAGACAGTAAATAATGATGTGTTTCAAGAAGAAGAATCATTTCTATTGCCACCTTTTCAACCAATTGAGGATTTCATTGAAAGTTCGTCTTTAGTTCGATTAGATGTTCCTTCTGTAACTCTTTCAGACCAACTTGTTGTTGATTTATTTTTAAACCAAAATCAAAATGTTGACAAGGATAGTGACTTAGATGAAGATTTTGATGAAGGAAATATATTCTCTAATAATGAAACATTTCTCTCAAGTGATGACACCAAAAGTTATACAGAATTAGAATGTGATGATGATGCAGATTCTTAATTCATAGTTAGTCATCTTGTCATTGATCAGTTAGTGCCTCGTGAAATTTGTCTACAAATGTTCTTCCCCAACTAGCCAACTAGCCAAGCACCCTGTACTCAAACAGAAATACAAGTACAGAAACTAAGGTTTGCAAAAACTGAGATGAAATAAGATATCTAGATTCTTAATTCATAGTTAGTTTCTTAATATTTGTAAATATTTATTTACTAATCATTTTCTTTGTTTTATTTCACAGAATTTTAGTCATGGCACCTGGTCGTCGCACCACTCGATCTACTGCTCAAAGTCAACAAGTTGAACTAGTCATTGATCCTCCTGCTCCACCTTCACAAGTTGTTCGCACTACTCGGTCGAGTATAGAGAATCAACAAGTTGAACCAGTCATTGATCCTCCTGCTCCACCTACACAAGTTATTCGCACTACTCGGTCGAGTTTAGAGAATCAACAAGTTTGTCGCACCACTCGATCTACGGTACTCAGTCAACGACCTAGAACCACCGCACAATATAATGTAGAGAGAGAACACCCTCAAGGCTCCACACACCCTACTGTACAGGGTGAACAAGTTAATGTGACGACCCATTTTGATACCGAAGATGATAATCAATCTTCCCAAGTTCCATCAGGTAAATTTAATGTCTTTCATGTTTATTTCTTTAAATTTCTATTTATTTTAATTAAGATTATATTGTATTGTAGGACAAACATCTTCCTTTAAGCCACGTGTAGTTACTTGCGGCTTGACAACTACAACTATAGCTAAGGCATCATCAACTAGAAAGTTGTCAGTGACTTTTAATGCGGAGTGTCGTCAACCAATTTGTACTAATGCTGAGAAATTTAATAATGAGATTGGATTCATTATTCGGAATCATGGTACATTTCATTATAAAGAGTGGATAATGGTCCCAGAAGATGTGAGAGCTCCATTGCGACACTATCTTTCGGTAAGTCATTTCACAATATTACATTTATATTTGTAATATTTATAATTAATATTGTTTTATGTTATAGGAACATTTTGACATCAACTTGAATGATGAGACAACTAAAAAATGCATTGATGAGCAAATGAGAAAAGCTTGGAAGGGTCATAAGTACAAGCTGCACTTATATTTCAAAGAAATTGGAGGAGAAAATGATCTTGAGATGGCCAAGAGCAAACGTCATCTAGACTTAAAGAAGAACATCAAGAAGATTGGATGATTTTGTATGATCGTTGGTGTTCTTCTGAATTTAAGGTAACATTTTTTATCATAATATTGCTATTATGATAGGAACAAGAGACCCGACATACTATTTACATATTACTATTGTTCTTAACATCTAGCTTTTTGCTATTTACTATTCACATGATGATTTGATGTTTTTATGTTAAATTTTCTATTTTGAAAACAATTTTAACTTTTTAATTAATTACATAAGTTTTACTTTTATTTGTGATTTTCTTTGAACTATTTCAATTATGTAATTTTTGACGAAAACATTAGACATCACCAATTAAAAAAAAATGTGTGTGTTTTTAATTTTTCTTTTGGTTGAGGACTAGCAAAATATTAAGTTTGGGGTTGTGATAACTCTACAAAATAGAGTTATTTTACCACTTTTTATGTGCCAATTGTTGTTTAATTCTTGAGTTTTTAATTGATTTATTAAATTTTAAAGTAATTTTGAATTTATTAGGTTTATTTTAATTCTATACATTTTTGTGTATTTTTATAGTCATTTTGTTGTAAAATGTTGTAGTTTAATTATTTGAATTATTGTTGTGTGTTTAGTGGTAAAAATAAATGCATATTTATTCACCTTAAGTGTCAAAACAAATTAAGTTTAAATTAAGATTTTATTTAAATTAATGAGATGTATTTTTATTTTGAAAATATTTTATTTGAAGTTAATTTATACTATTTTATAGAAATTAATTTACATTTTTTTTTTGTTTAAAGGAAATCAAAGAAAGAAGTGGCATTTTTGAGAGAAAGGCAAAGAAAATGGTACCTCCAGCACTAGGCCCAAAGCCCACCTGCCCAGGCCCAATTTCAGCTTCAGCACCCCATGGTTTCCTTCCTCCAGCCGTGCCTCCAAGCCTCCCTTCTTCAGCAATCCCCTTCAACATTCCAGCCATCAACGCCTCTCCAACCTGCCACGTCGCCTAGCCTTCTTCAGCTGCTCTGCCAGCCCACTTGGGCCTGCGCCAATCACCTGAGGCCCAAAATAGCTCCATCCTCTTCTCTGCCAGCCAGCTGCAAGCATGCCACAAAGCATTTTTTTCTTGAGCCCATAAAAATGCCACAATTTACTCTTGTCCCCTATGTTCAAAAATGCCACTTTTTACCCCACTTTCTACACATTTTACCCCAAAACATCATTATTACACCCTATAATTTACCCCTATTTGCCATATTATTATTAATTTAATAAATTTAATTAATTTAAATTGATTATTTTAATACTCATTTTTTGGCTATAAATAAGGGAATTAGGTGTCATTTCTAGGAGAGGTTACCATACCAAAAATTCTACACATTTCAAAACCTCTCTATTCTCTTCATCTTCTTCTTCTTTTTGGGTATTTTCTATGTATTTTTAGAGGAAAAATTTGGGGGTTCATCCTCCAAATTTTCCTATTTATGTTTGTAATTTTTAGTTTGTATTTGCTATTCTTGTTATGTGTTTCTAATCTTTTTAAGATTATTAAGGTGATGATGAAACAATATGTAACTAGATAGTGTTTATTTTGTATATTGATTTCCCATTTTGTGCAACAAAGTTTATGGAATTTTCTTCTTCAAATATCTTCTTTCATCTTAAATATCATGTATTTTGGATTGTTAGCACATATTTAAACTTTGTTCTTCATTAGTGCAAATACATAATATTCTTTGTGTAAGATGTGTCATTAAATTGTACACATCCATGCTTAGAACAAAAATATTATGTTTTGCCTTATAAACAATGTTCATTGATTTATTTGTTATCTCATTAGATTGTTTTACACTAAATGCTTTGAAATTATAATTTTGAAAAGTGAAGAAAAATCTTATCTTTTTAGAAGTAATTTGTGCTTAAAATTATAAATCTACTTGAAAAATGATAGTTTGATTTATTTTAACTATCACTAAAACTTGGGAATCAATGTACTTATAAATATTATTGAACTTATATTTTGTGGATTTTAATCCTTAATAATCTTATTTTACCATCTTGTTTACAATTATTAATTTAGTAATATATATTGTCTTTAATTTCTTTATTATTATCTTTTATTTTATTTTTATTGTTACAAATTCTCATCAATCTTTGGAACTAGGTTAGAATTTATTAATTTTGGTTTAAAATAGTTTTCTTTTCGATTTTAGAAAACTCCTTTGGGTTCGATCTCATGCTTACACGAACACTATATTCCATATACGATTCGTGCGCTTGCGAGTTATAAATATTTAAAACATACCCGTTTTGGGTCCATGAGGACCAGTTCAAGGAGTCTAACCTCGTCAATTACCGCGCGGCTAAAAAGCTCAAGGAGGACTTGACTGCGAGTAGACAAGAGACTACAACCTTGGAGGGCCAGATCGAGGAGCTTGAGAAAGACAATGCCAACAACTTGGAAATGTACAAGAATGCCACACTTCGGTGCTTCTACGATTTCTGGAAGCACAACCAGGGTGCCGACTTCAATTACCTTCTGGAGAATGCAAGAAATGTTGAGCTCGCTTGCTGTGCTGCTCGACTGGTAGAGGAAGAAAGAGCAAGGATTCCTGCTTCCCCTGAGATCTCGCTGGCCACTGGCATTGACGGAGGAGAAGCTGATGCTGAAGAAGTGGTCAACCAGGCGTTCCCCAAGATCCACCAGTCCCTTAGTCTCTTTCTATTTTTATTTTTTATCTTTTTAATTGCACGACGTACGGGTCGTGGTGTAAAGACAATATCTTTTTTATTGCTGCATGGGCAGCTATTTCCTTTTAATTAAACGATTACATCCGAGCAATACTGCTCGCAGTGTAAAAGGATTCATTTTTGATATTATAATATGCTTTCATTTTATTATAACATCTGTTCGCATGACCGAACTTAGCATGGTACTTTGGTTTGATATAACAAAATATAAAATTTTGAAAAATATTCTAAGTACCATAGTATGCTTTCACTTATTTTGCTCATGTGTTTACATACCTTTTGATATGCTTTGCTTACTAGGTTCCTTATATGCCCCCCAAGTGATCGAGGAACTTTTAGGTGCTTGGTCACTTGCCTTGACCAAAACATGTGCGAACATTGCTACTCGGTATAATAACATTAAAGTGGTAATACAGCAAAACAACACACGTAGTGAGTAAATACTTGTAATAAATACAAAGATTGGCAAGAATGACTGGCTGCGCACAGTCCCTTATAAGTCTCGTATTAAATGGACAAAACGTGTTTGTACGAGTGATCAAAGAAGATCTTACACTTATAAGCGATCAGCCATGTAAAATGACCAACCCTTTTTCAAAACTTGTAAAAAGTAAAAATTAATAAAAGCCAATCCTTTAAGAAGGATTGTTCACTGATAATACTTGCGCAGGTGTTCTCCATTTAAGCGTGCAAGTTTGTAGGTGCTTGGATGAAGGACTTCTTCAATCTGGTAAGGTCCCTCCCAGTTAGGTCCGAGTACTCCAGCAGCTTGGTCGCGTGTGTTTAAGAAAAATCTTCGAAGTACTAGGTCTCCGATGTTGAATTTCCTCTCTTTTACTTTAGAATTGAAATACCGGGTGACTTTTTGCTGGTACGCAGCAACACGGAGTTGGGCTTGTTCACGTTTTTTCTCGATCAGGTCTAGGGACTCCATCAATAGTTGGCTATTAGAGTCTTGGTCGTATGTTAATCTGCGATGCGAGGGTGGATCCAACTCGACATGCAACATAGCTTCATACCCGTATGCCAAGGAAAACGGGGTATGACCTGTTGCTGTTCGGTGGGAAGTCCTATACGATCAAAGAACTTCAGGCAACTGTTCTAGTCATGCTCCCTTAGCTTCTTCAAGTCTTTTCTTCAAGGTATCCTTTAAGGTCTTGTTAACTGCTTCGACCTACCCATTCGCTTGGGGATGAGCGACTGAGGAAAAGCTTTTGATAATACCATGCTGTTCGCAGAAGTCCGTGAATGGATCATTGTAAAATTGGGTGCCGTTATCTGAGACGATTTTTCTTGGAAATCCATATCGACAAATGATGTTCTTGACCACGAATTCAAGGACTTTCTTGGTCGTTATGGTTGTGAGTGGCTCAGCCTCGGCCCATTTGGTGAAGTAATCGACGGCAACCACTGCATACTTTACACCATCTTTCCCTGTAGGCAAAGATCCAATTAGATCTATTCCCCAAACTGCGAAGGGCCATGGACTCTGCATTTGCTTTAACTCATTGGGGGTTATTCGTGGGATTTTGGAAAATCTCTGACACTTGTCACACCTCCGCACGAACTCCATTGAGTCTTCATTCATTGTTGGCCAGAAATACCCCTGCCTCAGGATCTTTTTGATAAACTTTGACCCATAGCGTGGTATTCGCAGAAGCTTTCATGTACCTCCTTCATCAATTCTTTGGCCTTTTCTGGTGAAATAAGTCTGAGTAGTGGCATAGAGTATCCTCTTCGGTATAGAATTCCATCGACCAGGATGTACCTAGCAGCCTGCTGCTGAAGAGTCCTGGCTTTGTTTCTGTCTGTTGGTAACACGCCGTTCAATAGATACTCTACATATGGTTCCATCCACGTGTCCACCATCTGGATAACCAGAGTGGTCTCCATTGTTTGGATGCTAGGTACAGATAGTCGCTCGACTGGCACTATGTTCAAAGTATCAGCATCCTTCGCACTTGCAAGTTTGGCCAAAGCATCAGCATTGGAATTCTGGTTGCGAGGTACTTGCTGGAGGGTGTATTTGTCGAATTGTGCCAACAGATCCTTTGTTTTGTTCAAATAGGCGACCATTTTTGGGCCTCATGCCTGGTATTCCCCAATGACCTGATTCACCACCAGATGCGAATCACTTTAAATGTCCAGCACCTTTATATTCATGTCTTTGGCCAACCGTAACCCAGCGAGTAGGGCTTCATATTCGTCTTCGTTGTTAGAGGCAGTGTAATGCCCTTAATCCCTAATGTGGTTTAATGGCTGGATTAGTAGGCCGGGAAGGCCATAACTGTTTAATTATGCCATTAAATGATAATATGCATGCTATTGTGAATTATATTATAATATGATGTTATATGCATGCATGTGGGTCCACATTTGATCATTAAACTGTTTTGGCAATTTGGCCCGTTTAGGGCATATTTGTGTATTTGGGTGCATATTGTGATTTATAAATGAGATCCCATTATTATGGAGATATATTCGAGCTATTCGACATGAGACGGTCTTATATAATGTATTAGCGGTTTTTTCATAACGGGGTCAATTATTGGGTAAGAAAAATATTTATTTGATGATAAATTGGGAGTATTTGAGATCATGAGGAAATTCTGGAAGTTTTGACTATAATATACTCGGGGGTGTTTTTGGGACCCCGAGCACTAGGTTTTATTTGAGGTTACTTAAGCTTGAAGTAGCTTATCAGATAGAACGTACGTTAGAAAACATTTCCTCTCTCCTTCGTTAGTTCATTTTACCGTTCAAAGCGTTTTCGAAGAAATTTCGAGTTCTAGGAGTCGGAATCAAGCGAGGATCGAGGCATAGCGATCCTAGGAAAGATTAGAAGCTTCTTAACCAAAGGATTTGACATAAAACAACCCAATCGAAGGTAATCTAAGTTTTAAGCTTTGAGATTTTAGAGTTTCTAAGCTTTGAATTGGATTTTGTGCATCGTTGAGTTTTTGGTTCGATTGAGCCTTGGGTTTTGATGGTTTTGGACCATTGGGAAGCTTGGGAACTTTGATTTGATGATTTGGAAGTGTTTAGGCATGTTTTTGGGAGGATTGGAATGAAGAAAAACGTGTTTGGGAATGGCTTTGGGTTGGGGGCCGCGGCCCTGTTCTTGGGCACCGCGGCCCTAGCTCGATGAAGCAGGTGGAACAATTTTGCCTTTTCTGGGCGCCATGGCCCTTGGTGTTGGGTGCCGCAGCCCTTGCTCCTGGAGTGGCTGGGGGCCGCAGCCTTTGAGCAGGGTTGAGCCCGTTTGAGTGTTTTGACCCTGGGAACATAGTTTTAGGCCTCGGGATTGTTCCTTCTACTTGGATTAGTTTGGATTGATGTCCCGGAGGCTAGATATTGGTTTGGAAACTTATGTTGATAATTTTTATTGATGATGTCCCGTATTTGGTTATGACTAGGTGACCGCTAAAGGACGAAAAGTTGATCGTTCTCATGGGTTGTTCTTTTATTCATTCTAGCTTGAATCTGAGGTAAGAAAACTACACCCTGTGTATATATGACATGCATGATTGTCATTGAGGCATGTTGGTTGATAAATGTGGACATTGATTGCATATTAAATGCTAGTGGATTTTATATACTTGTATATGGCACTGATTAGTCAGGGACGGCACTGGCTGCATATTACTGACCTATGAGTCAGAAACAGCATAAGCGTCTTGAACGCAGGGCCGATTAAATATTAGATCTAATCGATATCAGCATTGAATGACTCTATAGCATTAATGCTGGACCGACCCTAAGGTCGATGAAACTTATAAGCACTTGACTAGTCTATGCTAGTTACTCAGAGCCAGGGCTAAAAGCCTAGGTGACTGCTTGTCACATGGCTAGGGAGCGGAATCCCATGGTTATGACTCTATGGTCACGAGGTAGGTTATGTTGGTGACTATACATCATGCACATATCATGTTTAAGCTAGTGAAAGGTTCACTTATCTGTTAAGCCTTGGTGACCCTATCGTCACATGGCTAAAGGGAGCTGTACACACCTTAGTGACTTTTGCGACTGTCACTTACCTGTTTTGGACTGAAAGTCCTGAATGATTATTATGCTCATTGTTGATATTATATCATGCTATATTGTGTTTTCTTGCTGAGCCTTGGCTCATGGGTGCTATGTGGTGCAGGTAAAGGAAAAGAAAAGCTCACCCAGCCTTGAGTGGAGAGCTTAGGTGGTGCTGTGTACATATGCAGCCGCTTGACCACCACGGCCAAGGAGTTCTCAGAGGAACTAGGGGGTTTACCCTAATTTTTCCGCTTAGGTCGGCGAGTTGTAAATTTTAAACAATAATGACCATTTTGAGTTGTAAATAACTGGTAAATGTTCTGGTGGGCCCATGAACAGTTTTAAATAAAATATATCCTATCCTTTTGATTGATTTTCACCTTAACTTGTTAATGACATTTAGAAGCACATTTTTAACCAAAGGACTCAGGTAACGAGTTAAATTTCCGGTTCACCGATCACCGTAGCGGTCCTGGGGTAACCGGGGCGTTACAGGCAGTGAAGTCAAACCTAATTGCACAGTGAAATCGATGCCCTTCCGGCGTTATCAATATCACTCCTGCTCCTGCGTGGGATTCGTTGGATGAACCATCTGTGAACAATTTCCACGAGGGAGCTTCAGAGTGAGGCCTATACTCATTAGGTTTTTCACTATGCTCGCTATATATGAGTTCAGTGAACTCTGCAATGAAGTCAGCCAAGACTTTCCCTTTTATTGCTACTAGTGGCAAGTAAGTTAGCTTGAATTTCCCAAGTTCGATTGCCCATTTCAACAATCGACCCGTAGTTTCTGGCTTTTGTAGGACTTTCCGTAGGGGCTGGTCAGTCAAAACTGTGATCGGGTGAGCTTGAAAGAAAGGGCGCAGCTTCCTTGAGGCCAGAATTAAACAATAGGCTAACCTTTCAATGAGTGGATACCTCAACTCTGCTCCAATAAGCCTTTTGCTTACATAATATATAGCCTTTTGGACACCATCTTCCTCCCTTACTAACACAGCACTTGCAGCATATTCTGTGTTCGCTAGGTAGATGACCAAAGTTTCCCCATCTACAGGTTTTGATAGGACGACTGGCTACGCCATATGAGCTTTTAATGCTTGAAATGCTTGCTCGCACTCCCCTGTCCATTCAAATTTTTTGTTGCCTCTAAGTAGATTAAAGAAAGGAACGCACTTATCTGTTGATTTTGAAATGAATCTACTGAGTGCAACAATCCTTCCTGTTAAACTTTGAACATCCTTAATCTTGAAGATCAAAATTTGAACAACCCGTTTGGAATTTGGGTTCTTGAAGATCCACCTTAGAATATCAAACCCATTCGTTGCAAGTGGATATTCAAGAAGAAAAGAGGAGCGGATGGGAAAGTAGAGACTTTCAAAGCAAGGCTTGTAGCCAAAGGTTACACACGGAAAGAAGGGGTTGACTATGAAGAAACTTTTTCTCCTGTAAGAAGGGGTTGACTATGAAGAAACCTTTTCTCCATTAGCCATGCTAAAATCCATTCGTATACTCTTGTCCATAGCTGCATGCATGGATTACGAGATCTGGGAAATGGATGTCAAAACAGCTTTTTTGAATGGCTACCTTGACAAAACCATTTACATGTCTCAACCAGAAGGGTTCAAATTAAAAGATCAAGAGCAAAAGGTTTGTGTAACTCCCATTTTCTTTTTACAAATTATAACAATTATGAAAGATAAGAGAAGATATTTTTATTCATTTTTGAGTGCATTACAATGCTAACCGAATGTTAGAGCTATTAAGTAAAGTGGAAGAATAACTAATGAATATGCAACTATAACATTCATGGGCATTTCATTAGTATAATACCCATAGAATGATGCTAAATACAAGCAAACAATCACTAAAGTTATGAAAAATAAAGAGAAATTCATGTTTTGATGATGAATTTTATCTAGAAGGTTAAGAGATGAAGAAGTTGTGCAAATAAATGGTTGAAGGAACAAGTATTTATAGGGCAAAAACTAGCCGTTTATGACCGTTGGTGAATAGTGTTCATGACCGTTGGGGGTGTAGTTGTTTTCTATTATGGGATTTTAACAATTCTAAGTTGTTGAAGTAACCAATAGGTGGGAATAATTAATTTATGGGTGTTAGAGAAACTTTTTCAGAAAAGTTTGTGAGTCAAAAATGCTAGACTAAGTAATATAAGAAGATTGGGAAATTTTCATTTTTTACTATTCACCAGGTACTATTCATAGTGGGTCCCACAGTGGGGTCCGCAAGGGTCTCACAGTAGGGTCCACATGGGTCCCACAGCGGGGTCCACCCCATGGGTTCCACATGTTGATGCAGTAGTGACACATTGATGACTTAAGCAAATTACTATGCTTGATATTTTGAATATGTTATTATTCCACTATGCTTATTATTTTTAATATTTTATTAGAATAGTATCCCAAGTTTTTCCTATAAATAGCCCTTCCAAAACTCATCTTGAAATCACAAAAACCTCATTTCCTTTCTCTTACTCTACCCAAAAATATTCTTAACATCCTTCTAAAGTTCTAAACCTCGGAGATCTAGGCGAAGTTCTGTCCATAACGCTAGCCTTTTAGGTAAGCTCTTCCCGAGCCTTTCTTTTCAGTTATTTAGTTATTAAATATGTATAGATTATTTTACTATGCCGTTATAATGCAAAAATTTATATATAGATTAATTTACTATGCCGTTATAATGCCAAAATTTATATATAGATTATTTTACTATGCCGTTATAATGCAAAAATTTATATATAGATTAATTTACTATGCCGTTATAATTTATATATAGATTATTTTACTATGCCGTTATAATGCCAAAATTTATATATAGATTATTTTACTATGACGTTATAATGCCAAAAGTTATATGTAGATTATTTTACTATGCCGTTATAATACCAAAAATTTATATATAGATTATTTTACTATAATGCCAAATTTATATATGGATTATGTTACCATGCCATTATAATGCCAAAATTTATATAGATTACTTTACTATGCCATTAAAATGCTAACATTTATATATGGATTATTTTACCATATTTTACAAATGCCAAAATTGAAATATGAACTATTTTTTTATGTATCCTCATAATAGTAAACTTATATAGGCTATGGTCATACTTTGGACTATTATTATGGACTCTTATGACCTTATTCCCTATTATTATGGACAAGTATTATGACCTGGACTTTTCAGTATGACCATGACCACGACTTTTAGATTAGGACCTTGTCATGGACAACTATAGTATGACCATACGCCTGGACATAAAATAAGCACTAAAACAGGAAAAATGGGATAATAACAATATTAAGCTAACATTTCATAATGTAGATTTTATGTAATTTAATAGTTTGTGTTTTTATCAGGAAGCTAACAATTTCGATTGTTTTATCAAGACGCAAGGTAAGTAGAATCCTCATCTACAATACAAGTATTTTATGTGTCTTATGTGCATTTATATGCCTTATATGTTAATCTGTCATATTGTTCTTATGCATAAGTTATTTTCAAGAATGTTATATTATGCATAAGCACGCTTAATGTTCACAGACAAGTTATTGAAAACGTTAAAGTAGAGGTGCTGCTTGGGAGACCTAAGTCCCAAAAATGTAAGGAGGGAGATGTACATCCCTATATGATGAATGTTTATGAGGGAAATTCCCTATTATCATGTTTATGTTCAGGTGGGAATGTGATTCCCTATGTAATGCCGGCAGCAGCATCCTCTAGGGCCCAAAAGAAAGGAAAGTGAAAGAAAGAAAATACATAGCATGTTGCATGTTTATTTTAATGCATATGAGGTAGTTATTCTACTTACTGAGCCTTAGCTCATCAGATAATGTTTTGTATTGTAGGTAAGAGACCCCAAATATAAATTGTTGATGAGTATACGTGGGGCCAACATGACTGTACATATGGGGCTGACCTGAAGGGAGTGGAGTTCTGCTATGCTATTTTATAAATAAACAAGAAACTTGGTTTTATTATATTTCATTAAAAGTATTTTGTGAACTTTATCATTTACTTAAAGCTTTAAAAAGTATTTCATGAACTTTGTAATTTACATAAAGCTTTTCAATTTATCAGTTGGATACATTTTCATTTCTACGTTAAGGTGTAGTAACGCCACGAAAATGATTTATAAAAGTATTAAGATTTGTATGTAAGATAAAGTTTTTATTTAGTGGTGAGTATTGTGTGGTTAAGGTTATAAACATTATTTATGTATTGTTTAATAAAGTTTTTGTAAATTCAGAATTTCAGTATTGTCATATTTAGGTTAAAATTTGTTTTTACTCTATATATATGTAAATAAGAAAGGAGGTCGTTACAGTTTGCAAGCTTCTTAGGTCCATTCATGGACTTAAACAAGCTTCTAGATCTTGGAATCTTAGATTTGATGACACAAGTAAAACATTTGGTTGTTGAACAAAATGTTTATGAACCTTGTGTCTATAAACAAATCAAAGATGGTATAGTAGTATTCCTTGTTCCTTACATTGATGATATATTACTGATTGGAAATGACGTAACATCATTATCAAGGGTAAGGAATTGGTTAGCTGAAAAAATCCAAATGTAAGATTTGGGAGAAGCCAAGTATGTTATGGGCATTAAGATTCTTAGAGATAAACAGAACAAAACTTAGGCACTGTCTCAAGCAACTTATATTGATAAGGTGCTAGAACGCTTTAATAAGCAAAACTTCAAAAAGGGTGATATGCCAACCCGTTCTGGAGTATTCCTTTCCAAAGAGTAGTGTCCCAAAACATCTTAGGAAGAGGAAGACATGAGACAGTATCCCTATGCTTCAGCAGAAGGCAGTATGATGTACACCATATTGTGTACAAGACCTGACATTTGTTATGCAGTAGGGATAGTCAGCCGTTATGTATCCAATCCTGGATTGAGTCATTGGATTACAGTGAAGAATATTCTCAAGTATCTTAGAAATACTAGAGAAACTATATGTTAATATATTCAGGTGGAGACCTGAACCCCACTGGTTACATTGATTCTGATTTTCAATAAGACAAAGATAGTCAGAAATCGACTTCTAGATCAGTGTTTATTGTTGGAGGAGGAGCATTAGTCTGGAGAAGCATTAAGCACACCAGCATTACAGACTCCACCATGGAAGCTGAGTATATAGTGGCTTGTGAAGCAGCTAAGGAGGCTCTGTGACTCAAAAGGTTTTACTCCGATATGAAAGTTGTTCCAGAAGTGGAGAAACCACTTGTTCTTTACTGTGACAACAATGGAGCAGTGAACAATTCTAAAGAACCAAGAAGCCACAAGAGGGGAGAGCATATAGAGCGCAAATACCGGTTAGTCATAGAGAAATAGTACATAGAGGAGATGTGTCCATTCTGAAGTCGTATCAGTACACATTATGGCAGACCCGTTCATGAAGACGCTTCCTGCAAAGAAATTTGAGGGTCATGTACGTCATATGGGATTGAGAGAAATGCCTCACTTGCTTTAAGTACAAGTGGGAGATTGTTAGGAGTGTGTCCTAAAAGCATGTAAAGACATTTGTTTTTCTGTGAATAAATAAATACAATGATTTATTATTATTGTTATATTGAGATTGTTAAATTATTGTTTGAATAATTTTGTAAATATCAAAAAAATTACATATTCATTATTGAGGATGTGATCTTGGATTAGTACGAGAGAATTAAGATCACATGAATGAATAAAAATAGTCAACAACAACAAATTAAAGTTATGGAATTCTTTAATTGTAGTTGTAAGTAAGGTTTACTGAGTATCATAATGATACAAATGATCTAGATTCGGATTATTGATGTGGAAAGACATCTCGGTAAAGGTGCTTTATATAATATGATTATATATGACATGGACCGATATGAATTAAAGTCTTTATCCAAAAAAAAAAAATCATTTAACAATAAAGACTTGTAATTCATATCATAACAGATGATCATTTATAGATCAACCTAAATCCTGAGTGTTCATGAACTCCTGTTTGATTCATTCGTTAAGGTCTCTTCAAAGAATGAGGCTAATGACTTTTGTTTTGGAGATTTAATATCGTGGATGGCTGGGAACATGTATCAACAATACAGAATCTAATCTTTCCTAATGGATCGTATATTAGTTCCCTTAAGGGTTAATTCTGTAACTGAATGATTTTGAGCTCAAATCTATAATTAGATTATAGATTAATTATTCACTAGTGAATTAATATTACTTAAGGAATAAGAAGTAAATTAGAAAGGTAAAATGGTAATTCTTCCATTCTAATTTATGAACTAATTAATTAGAGGGTTGAACTATTGTAAGATGGTTATATCAATGGATGACTTAAGATAAGATTTCTGTAAAAGTATATCTATAACATAAAGAGTGCAATTCTGAATTTATAGTGGAGTAATATCATAATTAATAAATTAACTATTATAATTAAAGAGTTTAATTATTTAGTTTATTTATTGGAGCTTAATGTTATAGGTCCATGGTCTCCGAAATGGCTCAAACAATCACTGACAAAGGTAAATACAAAAATGGGCAAAAAGGACTTATGCGATAAGTAAAATATTTTTCTATGCATCAAACATAATTATTGTTTAATTATGTGTAATTAATTAATTATTTGATTTAACAAAAATATAATTAATTTTGAATTAATTTATTTTTGGGATTTTTGGTATTTAAATAATAATAAAAATTGGGGAAAAATCTCATGTCATCACTGGCATGTGGTACACGTGTAGCACAGTGCACAACCACTGTGCTACACGCATAAGAGACTGTGAGCAGTTTCTAGGTTCCACAATTTTAGTTATTTAAATATTAAATAAATAATGAGATATTGTAATTTGATTAAAATATTATTATTTAAACAAAAATCTGATAACTGATTAGTTATTTTCAAATTGTTTAAAATAACTAAGATTTTATTTTAATATTGTGGATATATTAAATATAGGATATCAGTTTTTCAGAATGAAACTTTTCAGGGATAGAAAAATATCTAGAAATCTCTCTCAGAGAAAGAGAACAGTGATACATAGAAAAGTCACTGTTTTTCACAAAACCTAAGTCCAAACTTTATCAGATCTCATGTGTTGAGAACATCTGATAAATAGATTTTGCCTGTTATTTTGTATAGCGAGCCCACACTCGTTCTTTGTGTGCTGAGAACATTTTGGAAGATCTTGGTGTGAGATCTCAAGGATTTAGCCATACAAAAAGATATCAGCAAGGAAGGACCTGAGGTAATTTTTCTATTCATGTCTTTGATTCAATATATATATATATATGCATGTGAAGAAGTAGATCTAGAAATCTTATGTAATGCCCCGGTTACCCCAGGACCGCTACGGTGATCGGTGAACCAGAAATTTGACCCGCTACCCGAGTCCTTTGGTTAAAAACGTGTTCTAAGTGTAATTAACAGGTTAAGATGTAAAACCAATAAAAAGGAAAATATATATTTTATTATAAACTGCTCATGAGATAATCAAAAAATTATCAAGTTGTTCTCAGTACAAAATGGCCATTACTGTTTGAAATTTACAATCCTGTCGACCTAAGTGGAAAAAATAGGGTAAACCCCCTAGTTCCTCTAAGAACGCCTTGGCCATGGTGGTCAAGCGGCCGCATATGTACACAACACCACCTATGCTCTCCACTCAGGGCTGGGTGAGTTTTCTTTCCCTTTACCTGCACCATATAGCACCCATGATCCAAGGCCCAGCAAGAAAACACAATATAACATGATGTAATATCAACAATGATCATAATAATCATTCAGGACTTTCAGTCCAAAACTGATAGATGACAGTTGCAAAAGTCACTAAAATGGGTACAGTTCCTTTTAGCCATGTGACGATAAGGTCACTCGGACTTAATGGATAAGTGAACATTTCACTAGCTTAAACAAGATAGGTGCATGAAGAATAGTCATCAACATAACCTTCCTCATGACCATAGAGTCATAACCCTGGAACATCGTTCCCTAGCCACGTGACAAGCAGTCACCTGGGCTTTAAGCCCTGGATCTCAGTAACTAGTCTTAGACTAGACAAGCGCTTATAAGTTTCGTCGACCTTAGGGTCGGTCCAGCATTAATGCCTTAGAGCCATTCAATGCTGATATCGATTAGATCTAATCTTCATTCGGCCCTGCGTTCATGACGCTTATGCTGGTTCTGACTCTTAGGTCAGTATCCCTGACTAGTCAGTGCCATATACAAGTACACAATATTCACTAGCATATAATATGCAATCAATGTCCACATTAATCAATCAACATGCCTCAATAACAGTCACGCATGTCATATATATACACAGGGTGCAGTTGTATTCTTACTCCGTTTTCTTACCTCAAGTTCGAACGAGAATAAAACGAGAACGACTCATGAGAACGATCGACCCTTTTGATACCTTAGCGATTACCTAGCCATAACCAATATAACCTCCATTAATGAAAATCAACAATGAAAGGGTCTTGACCTAGAACACACTCTCGGGACCTTGAATGGTACTCAAACGGTGAGTAGATTCGATCCCGGGCCTTAAGGATTGAAACCCCGAGCCAAAAACCCTTAAGAATACTCAAAACGGGACTTTGATGAAGCAGAGCAGCGCTACAGTGCTGTTCCCTAGCACCCCAGCGCTATTCTCAGAACCCTCTACACGCCCAAATGCCCTCTGGGTAGCAATGTAGCGCCCTAGGGTGGGCGCTATAGCGCTACCCCCAGACTAGAAACCCCCTGAAACATCCTTCTTCATCTCCTTCGATTCTAACCTGTTTCCAATGCTTCCAAATCCCATTTTTGGTGCCAAATGAACCCAAAAACCATCTTAACATTCCCCAAACATCACAACAAACATAACCCTAGCCAAAATTCCCAACAAAACCAATGTTTCAACTTAGAAATCAAAACTATTAAACAGAACTAAAACAGGGCAAACCAAGGGATTCCATGGCTAAAAACTTACCCAAAGCTCAACTTGTGATGCTCTTCAATGATGGAACACACCCCTAATCTCACAAGGCTTACTTCCCAAGCTTGAATCCTCAAGAATGGTTCAAAAATCACAAAGGAAAAGGGAGGAAGAGATGGTACGGGAGAAGCTTCAAGTATACTCTGTTTTCTACCTCTTTCACAACTCAAAATGGTTATATTTATCCTAGGTCAATTAAAAGTTTCTAAAGGCTCCCAAGGGAAAAATTGGTATTTCCCACCTATCTCGTTAATCATAATTAACGCTCTCCAATTCCCATTATTCTCAAAATTATTAAACCCCAATAATTCACATCTCGTCACCCTTTTATTCCCGGTAACGCTCTAATCATTAAAAATCACCCCGAGACACATCCCGAGCCCCGAACTTAAACCTATTATGGCTAAATCGCTAGTTATACTCAAGATCGTCTCATGCCGAATAGCTCGAACTGATCCACCTTATAATGTGGCTATATTAATTAATCACAAACATGCACCCAAAACACACACATATGCCCTCAACGGGCCAAATTACCAAAATATCATAATATTCAAATGTGGACACAAATGCACGCATATAACATCATATCATAATATAATTCACATATACATGCATATTATCGATTAATGGCATAATTAAGCAAGTATGGCCATCCCGGCCTACTAATCCCGCCATTAAACCTCATCGGAGATTTTGGGGCATTACATCTTATGGGATTAAACTAACAATTTGATTATTGTTCCGCTGCGTATAATCTCTGATTTGATCAATAAAAACCAACACCAAGATCCACCAAAGTCCAGCACACATGCCCCCAGCATGTCTTCCAATATCTGGATCATCCTCTCATATTGCCCATCTGTCTGAGGAGGATAAGCAGTACTGAACTTCATTTGTGTTCCCATGGCCTTCTGTAAACTTCCCCATAACTTGGAAGTAAAAGTGGGGCCCCGATTTGACATGATCGACCTCGGCACTCCATGAAGGCACATGATCTCTCTCACATAGAGATAGGCATATTGATCAACCGTATATGTAGTCCTCACCCAAATAGAATTATGCTGACCAATAGTCCTGGGTAACCCCACCACAAAATCCATTGTGATGTCCTCCCATTTCCACTCTGGGATATCCAGAGGCTGCAATAACCCTACCGGCCTCTGATGCTTAGTCTTGACCTGCTGACATGTCAAGCACTTAGCCACATACTCCACTACATCCCTTTTCATCCCCGGCCACCAATACAATGATCTCACATCCTGATACATCTTCGTGGTGCCTGGATGCAAAGAGTAAGGTGTAGTATGAGATTCATCCAGAATCTCTCACCTCAAAACAATGTCTAACGGAACACATATTCGCCCCTTGTACTGCAGCAAGCCTAAATCAGATAGTGTATAATCTCTGGATGCTGTAGCCGAAACATCCTCTCTGATCTTGATCAGCTGTGGATCACCCAACTGACCCTCCTTAATTTTCTCCAACAACGTAGACTGTAACGTAATATTGGCCAACTGGCCCACCAACAACTTTATACCAGCTTTGGTCATATCATCACCTAACTCTTTGGCTATTAGCCTCACACTATAAATTTGTCTCGGACCTTTCCGGCTTAAAGTATCAGCAACCACGTTGGCTTATCCTGGATGGTAAAAAATCTCGCAATTATAATATTTTACTAACTCCAGCCAACGCATTTGTCTCATATTCAAATCTTTCTGCATGAAGAATTATTTCAGGCTCGTGTGGTCTGTATAAATCTCACACTTCTCCCCATAAAGGTAATGCCTCCATACCTTTAAAGCAAAGACCATAGCCGCCAACTCTAAATCATGAGTAGGATATCTCTGTTCATACTCCCTCAGCTGAAGTGAGGCATAAGTAATTACCTTCCCTGATTGCATCAGAACACAGCCTAAACCTTGATGTGAGGCATCGTAGTAAATCACAAACTTCTCCTGATCTGTTGGAAGACTTAGAACTGGATTTGTAATCAATCTCAGCTTCAATTCCTGGAAGCTATTCTCACACTTATTTGACCACACAAATTTCTGATTCTTGCGTGTCAGCTCAGTCAAAGAAGTAGAAATCTTTGAAAACCCTTCCACGAAACGCCTATAATAACCTTCCAAACCAAGGAAAATTCTCACCTCATAAGCATTCTTTGGCCTTGGTCAATCTGTGACTGCATCGATCTTTGCTGGATCTACCTTAATCCACTCCTTACTGACAATATGTCCAAGAAAAGATACATTAGATAACAATAATTCACATTTCTTGAACCTTGCAAACAATCTGTGCTCCCTCAGTCTCTGTAGAACCAATCTCAGATGCTGCTCATGCTTGGACTCAGACTGAGAATAAACCAAGATATCATTGATGAAGACGATCACAAACTGGTCCTGATAATCCTTGAACACTCTGTTCATCAAATCCATAAAAGCAGCTGGGGAATTAGTCAATCCAAACGACATGACTAAGAATTCATAATACCCATACCTAGTACGAAAAGCAGTATTCGGTATGTCTCCCTCCTTGACCCTCAACTGATGATAACCAGAACGAAGGTCGATCTTTGAGAATACCTTCTTACCTTGAAACTAATCAAACATATCATTTATTCTTGGCAAAGGATACTTATTCTTGATTATTAGCTTATTCAGTTCTCTGTAATCAATACACATCCTCAGAGAACCATCCTTCTTTTTCACAAATAGAATTGGCACTCCCCAAGGTGAGAAATTAGGTCTGATAAAGCCCAAATCCAACAGTTCTTGCAATTGTACCTTTAATTCTTTCAACTCAGCTGGGGCCATTCTGTAAGATGCTCTAAACACTAGCTCTGTCCTTGGTGCCAATTCTATCATAAACTCAATTTCTCTATGCAGTGGCAACCCTGGCAAATCTTTTGGAAACACATCCAGGAATTAACAGACTAGTATGGTCTCTTATGGTCTCACTGGCATGACCTGAGTGGTATCAACCACACTGGCTAAGAACCCAATGCAACCTTCTTGCAATAGATCTCTAGCCCTCAAAACAAAAATCAGAGGTATGTGAGGTCCATGCACAGTACCAACAAACACAAAAGGATCCTCACCTTCAGGCTCAAAGGTGACCATCTTCCTTCTGAAATCAATGGTTACCCCATACTTTACCAACCAATCCATACCCAGTATCATGTCGAAGTCAGTCATAACCAAATCTATCAAATCCACCGACAACTCTCTGCCCTCCACTATCACTAGCAAAGATCTGACCCATATCCTGGATATCAGTAATTCCCTAGTGGGTAATAAAGTTACAAACCCCACAACATAAAAATCACAGGGTCTACACAGTCTATCAATAATTCTACTAGCAACAAAAGAATGTGTAGCACTAGAATCAATCAAAACATTATAAGGGGTTCCAGCACTAAGAAGCTCACATGTAACTACTGAGGGAGAAACCCCAGCTTCTGCTTGTGTCAATGCGAACACTCGAGCTAGGTCCGAGCTATCTACTTTCTTGGGTTCTTTTTTTCTTGCCTTAGGGAAATCCTTCCTGAGATGACCCACTGCTCCACATGAAAAGCAGGCCTTTGCCCTACACTCTCCCAAATGATGCCTCTTACATCTAGGGAATTCAGGATAAGACTTCCAGGCCTCACTACCACCTTGACGACCCATTGAAATACCACGAGGTCGCTTATCAGAACCTGGAACTGGGAAGGTGTCAGGAACCTTCCTCTTCTGATCACTGGGGCCTCCACCCCTACCAAGACCAATAAATGGAGGACCTGTCCTCCTAAAATCCTTTCTGGCTGCATTATCTTGCCAGATCTTATTCTCTACATTCTCAGCTGTGAGTGCCTTCTCAACCACCTATGCATAGGTAGTAACCCCAGCCACAGTGGTAATACGAACATCTCGGGCTAATCTAGGCTGTAGCCCCTGGAGAAATCTCTCCCTCCTGGTCCCATCAGTGGACACCAAATCGATGGAAAACTTTGCCAATCGATCAAACTTCAGGGCATACTTAGTCACCGACAAACTCCCCTGAAGTAACCTGATGAACATTTCAACTTTTGCCGCCCTAATGGCATCATTATAATACTTCTCGTTGAACAGAGTCTGAAACTCCTCTCAACTCAGGGCATTGATGTTTCTGGTCTGGGATATAACCTCCCACCAAATTTGGGCATCCTCCCGAAACATATATGTGGCACAAGCCACCCTCTCATTACTAGTCACCCTCATGAAATCTAGGATGGTGGTAATCAGGCTCATCTACTGCTCAACTTTGGTAGGATCTGCACTGCCTTCAAAAATTGGAGGTTACTGCTTTCTGAACCTTTCATAGAGAGGCTTCCATTTGTTACCAACCTCAGGTAGTTGCTGGCATTGATATAGGAGGTGCCTCAGATACACTGGCTACAGCAGGAACCTACTGTTGTCTCAGAAGGCAGAGTTCTTCTCCCTGCCTCAGTACTGTAGTGTAACACCCTACATCCTTAGAGCCGTTACTAAGTGAGTTTAAAAACGTGCAATCACTCGCTAATCGAGGCTTTTAAAGCAAAAGTGTAGCTAAATTATAAATAGAGTGTAAATTTTAGAAATGACTCTATTTCATTAGAAGATCATAAAAGTTTAACACTTGGGATCCCAAAATACTGTTTAGAAATATTTACAACATATAAGTACAACCAAGTTGGCTAAACGAAAAAATCTAGGTTTTATTACAATCATCTCCCAAAATCCACTGGCTATGGCAGCCAGGCAGGCCAAACATGTACACGCCGCTTCATGCCTGCTACACTCATGGTTGGTTGGCTTTCTCCTTGCCCTTACCTGCACGACAGAGCACCCGTGAGCCGAAGCCCAGCAAGAAAACCCAGAGGCGAATAACATATGCAGAACAAACACATAGCATATAAACAGGCCATCAATAGGCTAAACAGATACGACTAAGCCGTCCTAGGCGCTTTACCAGGCCCTGGGTTCGCGGTCCACACCGTGAGGATATTCCAAGTATCCTTTAGGGTCTCGCCCTGGCAACTCACACTTCACGTGCTCAACGCTGCTCCCGACCCCTTGCCGTACTCGGCCTTGCACTCAACGTGCCCAACGTCGTTCCCGGCCCCCGCGGACCTTGTCCTGCGCCGGTCTCGGCTCTTGCCGAACATTTACACAATGGCGTTCAAAGCATAACAAACATATACAGAACACCAACAAATACAATCAAAGGGCTATGCCCTTTAAGTCTACATGTTGGGCTCAACCCTGCATACAAGCTCTACAGAAGCAGGGGTTCTCTTACCTGCGCCCCGAGCTCTTCGAGCACCGATATCCCGAGCACAGTCCTCCAACTTGATCCTCGCCAAAACCCTAGTCACAACACATTAAAAATATCCATCCATCAAGTTCTATGTAATGACCCACCAATCTAGACTCTTGGACCATTATCAAACTATACATACAAATTCTTACTAAAACATACATTTGCGAAAATACCATAATTTATTATAAACTTGTAGAAACAAAGGTTACTTTCATAAAAATAAGTAGGATATGGGTACCCATTGTCTTTAAAACAAAAATAACTTAAAGTAAAAAGAGTTACATAGAAAATGCGGAAAAATACATTTAAAACCATAAAAAAAAAACATAAACAAGATTACATCCTTGAATCGAATAACGCTCGGCCCCTTGACTCCATTCACCATCGATACACATCCTCTAAGCGTCACGAATCTTTCCGCCTGTAAAGCTTATTTCCTGCACATAAACAGAAAGGAATGAGCCTAATGCCCAGCAAGGAAAAATCTAACACATAGTCATACACATCAATTTTCATAATGAACGTAAAGACATATCATAACACATAATACACTTATTATAATGGCCATTATTACTTGGGGTCCCATAGACTAAACAAGCATATGCCCATGGAATTAGTGGGGTCCTACTAGCTAAGTAGGTCATATGCCCATAATCCATTTGGGGTCTTGTTAGTCATATGGGTCATATGCCCAAGCCTACAAACATACATACATTTATAACATATTCATAACATATCGTAACATAACACATAAGATAACATAAACATAAACATATAGATTATAGCCTATTTTCCTTACCAAAGTTACCGGGATATAATGGACTGAGTTGGGACTTTTGGAACACTTCTAAAACCATATGAGAAAGAGTGAGTCTTATGAAGAAGAAGAAATGAAAATGAATAGGAAGACTAAACCATTGAGAAATATGCTTACCACAACTTATGTGCTTAAGAACTTGGATTCCCTAACCAAAATAAGAATGAGGTTAGGGGACTGAGTAGAAGACTAAGAGAAGGGAAACATAAATCAAATGAACTAGAGTTTCGGGTTTACCTCAAAGACTTGCAAGATCAATCTAACCACAACCGAAATACTAACGAACCTCACTTCCCAAAGTGTTTGATAAGCTTATGATGTTTAAGCTTATGATTTTCCCAAACCAGGTGTTTACACTCTCACACTCACTTAGCACTAGCAGCTTCTGAACTTAGAGTAAAAGGTGAAGAAATGGCTGGGTACTAGGTCCTATTTATAGAGTTTGAGAATGAAAGTATCTTGATTTTACTTGAATAAAAATAATGGCTTTTTAGGTGAAAATCATTTGAATAATCGTTCAGCAGAGGCTGAAGACTCGTTCAAAAGATTCTGGACTGTTGAGGAGTTTGAATGGCTGAAAGGAAAAGAATTCAAAAGTGTTTGAAAACATGCTGGTGGAGGCGATATATCGCCCCCTATAGGCGATATATCGCCTGGACCATTGTTCCCGAGGCGACCGTGCATCGATTCGTGTTTTCCGTATCTACGTGCTGCGATATATCGCCTCCTATAGCTGCGATATATCGGTACACGCTGAATATTTAAACACGAAATTACACATTTTTAGCTAAGTTTGAATGGAGTAAACAGCCTTGACTAAGCCCTCAACGTATTCAAAGCTGCTGACTGACCCTATGACATTCAAACTTTACTCCATATTAAATTTAATCCTAAAAAATACTTAATCCTTAATCACCATTCATAACATGTGCTTAAAATCCTATTGGTTGATATCTAAACCTTATAGTATAATAAATATAATCCTTAATTATCAGTCATATAATCAAACCTTAGGTTATACTTAATATTCTTAAACTATAGATTAAACTTAGAAAATCTATAAGTACTACTATGAGTGTCCAAATAATTCCCGGTCTGAACCAAAATCCACAGTTACAAAGATAATGCTATACATACTATCATACTATTATCTATCTTAGCTAAGTAAAGTTCTTGGACTCTACATTCTAATCCCTTAAATAACTTTGAGCCATATCTCTAATCTCCGGAACCTTGAATTCTATCAATCCAGGTGATAAAATCCATCTCGGGCCTTAACCATTGAATTCTCGAGCCTAAAACCTCTTAAAAACCCAAAAGTGCCCTAAGCGCTGCGACCCTAGGGGTCCATGCCGTGACCCCCAGCTCAACTCGAGGCCCTAACTCAGAGTGCCCACACGCGCCGTGATGCTTGCTAAAGGGCGTCGCAGCGTGCCTCCAATTCCTGACGCACCAAGATCAAGGGGGCTGCAGCTCAACAAGAACAGAGTCGCGGCCTTACCCCTCGAACCCAGAAAAACTCAACATTTCCTCCTAAAAAACCAGTCCAATTTCCCCCATTATCAAGCCAACAATCTAGACGAACTATCACAAGGATTCTAGCTCAATATCAGCATCAAAACCCAACAAAGTCTAGCCCCAAAACTCAGCCAAGCAAGAACAAATTCAAACTTAGCTAACATGCAAACTCAAATATTCAACCTTAAAACCAGCTGATAAATTGGCACAATTCAACATAGTAGGAGCTTACCTTTGCTAGATTGAACCTCAGAACCAGCTCCTTAAGCTCCAAGCTCCAAACTCCAAGCTCTAAGCTCCCCTAAATCCCCAGCTAAAATCCTTAGTTTAAGTTGATGGCCACCCAAAGCTTTCTTTGCTTAACTTAGAGAAGAGGTGAAGAGAAGGGTAAACCAAGTAGTGAGGAAAATATGGGTCAGTTTCTGAGTGTTCTAAACAATTCCAAGTTTTTTTTTTATTCAACTTAAGTCTATAAGGTTACCTCAAGGCTCGGGGTGCCAAAAACGTCCCCGAGGGCAAAATGGTAAATTTCCCTAATATTCCTTCTTAGACATTCTAACCTCGAATATATCTCCAAATATTTATTTCCATAACCCGATAACCCCAAAATACATCTAATACCCAAAATACCTCTCGACTCGCCCTGAGTCGGATTCTCGACCCCGTTGTGACTTTCCGGCTAACGGCTCCCCATGACTGTCTCGGATCGTGCTGCACAGATAAATCACATACATATCGTATTTATCACATTTATACCCCTAATATCCAAATGGGGCCCACATGCATATTTAATTCAACTAAACATGCATCTTTGTCATATATTCACATAAATTCACATATTAACATGTTAAATCATTTATTGCCCTCTAGGCACGCTAATCAAGGCCCTAAACCCTATTAGAAAATTCAGGTCGTTACATGTAGCCTGCAGCTCATTAAATAACTGTTGCCAGTTTGTAGGAGCTGGCTGTGGAATCTGACTCTGGTCATTCTCTTGACCCTGATTATTATTCTGTCCTTGATCACCCTGGCCAATTGAGGAATCTGTTTGTCCTAGATTCATTCTTATCAACTTATACTGTGCTGCAATAGTCAGTACAGCCAGTCAGGTAGTGATAACTAAACCTCTTGCCACCTCACGGTCCAAGAACAAGCAGATAACTCTCATATTCCACAGCCATACAAATATAAAAATAGATACATGATTATAGCATTTAGCACTTAACATGTATCAGATAATAGTTCACAATCAATAATACTAATAAGTATGTTCCAGCCATATCAGTAATATTTAGCACACTGTTGCTGAAGATACAGTATTCAGGGCACAGTCTTAACATGATGTCTCATGTAAACAGGTAAAACATTTATACTATATTTAACCAGTTATACATATAAGTACATAAATAGTTACCAAACCATGAATCGAGCTTGTCTTCAGTGGTGAGTGTACATGCCCAGCCAGTCTACAGGAACCCTAAACCTTGGCACGCTCTGATACCAAGTTGTAACACCCTGGTTACCCCAAGACAGTCACAGTGAACTTTGAACCGTGAATTTAACCCGTTAACCGAGTTCTTTGGTTAAAAACGCGCCTCTAGGTGTTATTAATAGGTTAAGGTGGAAAATCAATCAAAAGGAAATGATATATTTTATTTAAAACATAAAATTGTTCATGGACCCATAAAAACGTTTACAAGTTATTTACAATGCGAAATGGTCATTACAGTGTAAAATTTACAACCCGCCGATCTAAGCGGCAAAAATAGGGTAAACCCCCTAGTTCCCCTGAGAATTCCTTGGCCGTGGTGGTCAAGTGGCCGCGTACATCACCACCTAAGCTCTCAATTCAAGGTCGGGTGAGCTTTTCTTTCCCTTTACCTGCACCACATAGCACCCATGAGCCAAAGCCTAGCAAGAAAACACAATACTGCATGAATATAATATCAAACGATGATCATAATAACCATTCAGAACCTTTAGTCCAAAATAGAGGTGTTACAATTGTAAAAGTCACGAAGGTGGGTTCCGTTCCTATTAGCCAAGTGACGATACAGTCACCAGAGATTTACAAATAAGTGATCCTTTCACCAGCTTAAACAAGTTAGGTATTTGATGAAATAGTCACCAACATAAACCTACTGAGTGACCATAGAGTTACTACTGTGGGTACCGCTCCCTTAGCCATGTGACAAAATAGTCACCTAGGCCTTTGGCCCTGGCTCTGAGTAACTACTTATAGACTAGTCAAGTGCTTATAATTTTCATCGAACTTAGGGTCGGTCCAACATTAAGGCTCCATATGAGTCATTCAATGATGATATCGATTAGATCTAACCTTTTATCGGCTCTGCGTTCATGACGCTTATGCCATTTTTGACTCTTAGGTCAGTAACACACGACCAATGTTCAAACTGTTGTGAACTTAACTAGTAAGTCACAGCCTCACAGACGGTTCTGACACCATTGCCGATTCTGACTAGTAAGTCAGTGCCATTCATAAGTAAACAAGATTTGCTAAGCATTTAATATGCAGTCAACGTCCACATTTACATATCAACATGCCTCTATAATAACCATGCTTGTCATACACATATGGTGCAGTTTTTTTACCTCTGATTCAAGCGAGAATTAGTAAAAGAACGACCCTTAAGAACGATCTGCCTTTTAGTTCCTTAGTGGTCACCTAGTCATAACCAAATATGGGATTCCATCAATAAAATGAATAACAAAGGTTCCTAAACCAAGACCTAGCCTCTAGGACTTCGAATCCTACTAAACCGGGTAGTAGGAACGATCCCGGGGCCTAAGATTTGAGTTCCCATGATCAAAACACTTATTTAGCCTAGAAAGCCCTCAATGCAGGAGGCATCATTTGAAGGAATACTGAGCAAAGGCATGTTTCTTTTGTGGAATGGTTGGGCACCTCATTAAGGATTGCCCAGGACAAAGGACAGATGAGGAGAAAAATGGGGTGGACTACTTGACTCCAGCTCGAGAGTTCGCTATGATAGAGTCAGAGTCAGAGACTGAGACTGAGACTGAGACTGAGGCTGGTTCCTTAGTGATGGCAGGTCAGCTTTCTAGTTCTGATTTTTGTATTGTGCTGACTAGTTTTGGTGCCAAGATGTTCTTTGCTTATTGCGTCCAGAGAGGTATAGACTTGATATGTAGATTACATGGTTATGTTTTGATGGGAATTTGATACTCTATTGTTAATTTTAAGAGAAGAGTTAGATTATTGGGGAAATGACTCGTCGGTTGACTTGATAAAGTTGGTTATGAGTGACTTCGATATGATCCTGGATATGGATTGGTTAGCCAAGTATGAGGAAATGATGGATTGCAAGGAAAGAATATTAACTCTTGTGTTTGAGGGTGAGAAACCCTTATATTTGTTGGCACTGTGCATGGACCTTTTATGCTTATGACATCTATATTTAGAGCTAGGGAGCTATTGCAGGAGGATGCATATGACTCTTAGCAAGTGTGGTGGATATCACTTAGGTCGTGCCAGTGGGACCATGAAAGACTTGATTAGTCTGTGAGTTTCTAGATGTGTTTCCAGGAGATTTTCCAGGATTATCTTTACGCAAAGAGATAAAATGGTAATTAGATTAGTGCTAGGGACGGAACCAGGTCTAGGGCACTGTATTGTACGGCTTCAGCAGAGCTGTAAGAACTAATTGTTTAGTTATTGAGTAAGATGGTATTCTCCAAGGTTGATCTTTGATCTGGTTATTACCAGCTGAAGATCAGGGAAAAGGATATGAAGAGGACTGCTTTTTATATCGAATGAGGGCACTTGGAGTGCTGAGTTGTGTTTTGAGGATTTGGTTAATGCTGAGTTGTTTTGATGGATTAGATGAATAGAGTATTCAAAGATTATCTGAATTGGATTTGTTATTTTCTTGATTGTCGGTATTGTGGTATATTCTTGGTTGGAGATTTGCCGAGGTCAAGAAATGCCTTAGGGGACAGGAGTTTCCTTGGACGAGCAGGATATTGCATGTGTTTTGTTGAATATTTTTTAGTCTTCTTACAAATCATAACCAATTTATAGATTATTATGATATCTCATTGACAGGAAAAGGTGATTTCCCAAGAAACATGTTAGTTGAAGTATATGACTAGAACTAGAGCAGAGTTACTGGTGGGCCAGGTGGCCAATACTATGTTTGAACTCTTGTAGAGAGGATTAATGGAAAAACAGTTGAGGGACCCATAGATGGGAAGAATTGAAGGGAATGTCTTAGCTGGATTAACTAAGGACTATGCAGTGTCAAGTATGCGTTTATTGTGGTACAGGGATCAGACTTGGTAATCTGATGGACACTGGGATTAATGAGGGATTCTGGATGAATCTCATACTACCCTCTTATTCTCTTCATCTAGGCATCATGAAGATGTACTAGAATCTGAAAGCTTTATAGTGGTGGCCTGGGATGGAGATGGATGTAACTGAATACGTGGCAAAGTTCTTAACTTGTTAGCAAGTCAAGACATAGTATTAGGAACCAGTAGGGCCATTACAGGCTTTGTGTATTCCAAAGTGGAAGGACATCACGATGGGTTTCGCGGTGGGGCTACCCGGGATAATGGGCCAGCATGAATTGGTTTGGGTCATTATGGACCAGTATACAAAGTCAGCTCACTTTTATCAATAAGGACGAGTAATACAGTTGCTCAGTTTACAGACCTCTATGTGAGAGAGGTAGTACACCTTCATGGAATTCAAGGTCTACCTTATCAGATGATGACCTTGTTATTATTTCCAAGCCTTGGGGAAGGTTGCAGAAGGTGTTGAGTATAACGTTGGAGTTTAGTACAATTCATTATCATCAAACTGATGGTAAATCAGAGAGAGAGTTATCCAATTATTGGGGGGCACCTTATGAGATGTTTTATGGTAGGGAATGTATATCGCCCATTCACTGGGATGAGATGGGTGAGATGTTATATTTGGATCCTGTGGTAGTTTAGAGGACCATTGAGGCTATTGAAAAGGTTAGAGCTTGGACGTTCACTTCTCAGAGTAAATGGGAAAGTTATGTTAATTTGAAATGTAGGAATGTGGAATTCCAAGTGGAAGATTGTATCTTCCTTAGAGTCTCACCATGGGAAAGGGGTGAGGAGGTAAGGGCAAGTTGAGCCCTAGATTTGTGGGACTGTGTGAAATCCTAGATAGAACCGATCAGGTTGCCTATGGATTGGCCTTAGCTTTGGCACTGTCGGCAGTATACAGTGTATTACAGATTTCCATGTTGAGGAAACAAGTGTTAGATGAAACTCATGTGTTGAGTAATGAGGATCTAGAATTAGAGGTTGAGTTATCCTTTGAGGAATATCCAGTCCAGATATGAGACAGAAAGAACAAAGTTCGGAAAAACAAAGCTATACCTTGGGTTGAGGTATTATACAGAAGCAGTAAGGTCGAGGGAGCAACCTGGAAACTAGAATCAGATATGCGGGATTGCTATTTTGGGCTGTTCAGATAAAATTTCGAGGATGAAATTTTTGTAAGGAGGGGATAGTTGTAACGTCCCAAATTTCCTAATATGGCTTATGGCCTTGATTAGGGGGGTAGGATGGAAAATTATGGAATTATGTGATTATATGATATTTATGTGTATTATTATGTGATTATGTGAGTTATATTATAATATGACTTGATATGCATGTTTAGGTGTATTAAATATGCATGTGGCTCCATTTCTGTTTAATTGGACAATTTTCATAATTTGGTCTGTTTTTGGTATATTTGGCATATATGTGGTATATGTGTGGGACCACATTATTATGTGAGTATGTTTGGGTTACTCGGCACGAGACGATCCTAGAGAACAAGTAGTGGTTTAGTCATAACAGGGTCAAATACCGGGCCCGGGGCGAGCCTAGGGGTAATTTGGTAATTTAGTACATTACCGAGATTGGTAATTTAGTAATTTGGTTTTCAGTTGAGATTTCTAGGTTGGATGATTGGTTTTGTTGGGAGTTTTTGGGTAGGGTTCTTGTGGTTGTGATGCTTAGGGCATGTGGGGATGGTTTTTGGGTTCATTTGGCACCAAAAATGAGGTTTGGAAGCATTGGAATCGAGTTGGAATTGAAGGAGTCGAAGGAAGAGGTTTCAGGGAAGGATCTGGCTGGGTGTAGCGCTACAGCGCCCGCCAGGGGGCGCTATAGCGCTATTGAGTGCTCTGTTGGGCAGTTTGGGGTTCTAAGAATAGCACTGGGGCGCTAGTGAGCAGTGTTGTAGTGCTACTCTGTTCCTTCAGAATCCCATTTTGAGTGTTTTTAAGGGTTTTTGTCTTGGGGTTTCAATCTTTAAGGCCCGGGATTGAATCCACTCACCGTGTGGGTACGTTTCGAGGTCCTGAGAGTGGGGTTAGGTCAAGAACCTTTCATTGTTGATTTTCATTAATGGAGGTTATAATTGGTTATGATTAGGTAACCGCTAAGGAATCAAAAGGTCAATCGTTCTCAGAAGTCGTTCTTGTTCTATTTCTCCCTCGAACCAGAGGTAAGAAAACCACACCCTGTGTATATGACAGCGTGGTTGTTGTTGAGGCATGTTGGTTACTAAATGTGGACATTGATTGCATATTAAATGCTAGCAGAGTGTGTTTACTTGTGTATGGCACTGATTATTCAAAATCAGCACTAGTCGCGTATTACTGAACTGAGAGTCAGAAACGACATAAGCATTGTAAACGCAGGGCCGATAAAAGATTGGATCTCATCGATATCAACGTTGAATGGCTCTAGGAGCATAAATGATGGACAGGCCCTAAAGTTGATGAAAATTATAAGCGCTTGTCTAGTCTATGACTAGTTACTCAGAGCCAGAGCCAAAGGCCTAGGTGACAGCTTATCACATGGCTAGGGAGCAGAATCCCATGGTTGTGACTCTATGTTCACGAGGTAGGTTATGTTGGTGACTAGTCATCAAGCACCTATCCTGTTTAAGCTAGTGAAAGGATCACTTATTTGTAAACCCCCGGTGACCCAATTGTCACATGGCTGATGGGAACGGAATCCACTTTAGTGACTTTTCCAATTGTCACTCATCTGTTTTGGACTGAAAGTCCTGGATGATTATTATGATCATTTTTGATATTATATTCATGCTATATTGTGTTTTCTTGGTAGGCTTTGGCTCATGGGTGCTATGTGGTGCAGGTAAAGGGAAAGAAAAGCTCACACAGCCTTGAGTGGAGAGCTTAGGTGGTGCTGTGTACATATGCGGCTGGTTGACCACCACGGCCAAGGAGTTCTCAGAGGAACTAGGGGGTTTACCATATTTTTTCCGCTTAGGACAGCAGGTTGTAAATTTGAAACAGTAATGACCATTTTGAATTGTAAATAATTTGTAATGATTTTATGGGCCCACGAACAGTTTTATGCGTTAAATGAAATATATCATTTCCTTTTGATTGGTTTTCCACCTTAGCCTATTATTAACACTAGAAGCACGTTTTTAACCAAAGGACTCGGGTAGTGAGTTAAATATTCGGTTCACCGTAACTGTTCTAGGGTAACCAAGGCGTTACACTCCCCATCTCTTGTGCCTAAGGGAGCTTTGAAGCATTGGAAGAGAAAACTTGAGGAATTAAGCTTGAGGGCTGGGGAACTAAGGCTAGGACTTTGTGGTGTAGCTCAAGGAAATCATCAACATCATCATGGTAAGGCTTAAATTTCAATTGTTGGGTGGAATTCTGCTGCTAATATGGGTGTTCTTAAGCCTTTAGGATTCAATGAGGTTTTGATGAATTATGGGTTTTGACAAGGATTTTTGTTAGAACTTTAGGAGGTTATGGTGATATGAGTAGGTTATTGTTATATAGTGGTCGAATTCTGGTTCTGGTGTACGTTAGGTTAGATTTTTGATGGATTAAGCTAGGGAAAAATTCAGAAAACCCAGGGATTTTTGGGATCACGGGGGCGCGCTGCGACCTAGTTCATGGATGCTGTGACGCGCGTGCCCCAAAAAGCCTTGGGGGCATGCTGATTTGTGGGTGCACCGCGACCCCAGGGGGCAAGTCGCGGCCCGCCTACCCTTTGGGACAAGAGGCTGGTGCCTCTGACTTAGGGCGTGCCACGACCCTTAGGGCCAAGTCACAGCCTGCCTAGGCATCCATAGCCAAATTTGGTTTTTAGGCTTGAGGAGGCTTGAAGACTTAAAACTAAGCGCTTGAGACGAATTCTACTACCCGATTTAATAGAATTCGAGGTCCCAGAGGCTAGTATTTGATTCCAAAGAATTTAATTGGATTAGGTTTTGATAGTTATCTATTGTTGCTTGGGACTAGGGTTACCGTTAAGGCTCGGGATTGAGGATCATGCTCGGGACCGCTTTTGTAGCATCCCAAATTTGATAATAAGGCTTGGGGGGCCTTGATTAGCGTGCCAGGAGGGAAATAATTGATTTAATTACGTTAATATATGAATTTGATGATTATGTGATTAGAAATGCATGTTTAGGTGAATTAAATATGCATCTGGGCCCCACTTGGCTATTAGGGCATATTTGTAATTTTAGCCATTGAGGGCCTAAATGTAATATTTGTGTAAATTGTGATTGATACCATGAGTGAGTGGTGATATATTTGTGATGCACGATCTGAGACGGTCCTAGGGAGTAGTTTAGCTAGATAGTCACAACGGGGTCGAATACCCGGCTTGGGAGGAGCCTATGGGTATTTTGGGAATGTTATATGTGTTCGGGAATTACCAGGTAACAGGTAGTAATTTAGCAATAATTTGGACTTGTTGGGATTAAACGATGATTTATAGAAATACTCGAGGAATTAGCGGGACATGGTTGTAATGCCCCGAATTCTCCGATGTGTTTAACGGCGTGAATAGTAGGCCGGGAGGGCCATACTTGCTTAATTGTGTTATTAATTGATAAAATGCATGTATATGTTGATTATATTATGATTTGATGTGAAATTCATGCATGTGAGTCCATATTTTAAATTACAGGGGTGTGATGGTAATTTGGCCCGTTGAGGGTAAATTGTTTATTTGGATGCATGTTGGTGATATATTGTTAAGGCCACATTATAATGTGGATTTGTTCGAGCTATTCGGCATGAGACGATCTTTAAGTATTTAAGTAGCGGTTTAGTCATAACGGGATTAAGTTCGAGGCTCGGGGTGAGTCTTGGGATGTTTTAATGATTAGAACGTTGCCGGGAGTAAAAATGGTAACGAGATATGAATTATTGGTGTTTGGGAATTTTGAGCATAGCGGGAATTGGAGAGCGTTAATTATGATTAACGAAATAGGTGAGAGATGACGATTCTACCCTTGGGGGGACATTAGAAGCTTTAAATGACCTAGGGGCATTAAGGTCATTTTGCTTGGGTTATATATGTTTCAAGTGGCTGTAGAAGGATATAGAACAAAAATAGAGCAGCTTCTTCACCTTCCCGTACATCCATTTCTCTCTATCTTTCTTTGAGGTTTTTGGTCCCAAGTTGAGGTAGCAAGCTAGGAAATCAAAGCTTGGAGGTTGTGGACTTAGTTCATCTTCTAAAGAGGATTCAAAACCAGTTGGAGGTAAGGAATTGTCTTTGAATTTCAGGTGTACTCTGTTTTTCTTATAGTTTTCAGCTCTAGAATTTGATGTGGAAAGTTGGAATCAAGGGGAGTTTTTGGTGTGTGTGTGATTGGGTTTTGGTGAGGAGGTGATGTAGGTGAGGTTTAGGGGTTGAATTGGATGTTTTGGTAAGGTTTGGGATGTGTTTGGAAGGTTGGTTTCAGGAGGAATCGCAAGAATGGAGTTTCAGTGCAGCTGCTGGTCTGAAGCTGGCGCCAGCCCTAGCGCCCCAGCGCTACTCAGGGCAGAGAGCAGCCTTCTCTGTTTCTGGGACAGTGCCCCAGCGCTGGTGGGTGGCGCCTAGGCACTAGGCCAGTTTTAGGAGGTGTTGATTTTAGGGTTTGGGATGGTTTTTAAGGTTCGGGGGTTGGTTCCTTTGCCCCTTTCGAGTAGTTTGAGAGTCCTGAGAGTGGGGGATTGGTCCCGGAGGTGTGGTTTAGTTTGTGAACCATTCATTGATTTTTTTTATTAATGGTTTCCAATTGGTTATGATTAGGTAACCGCTAAGGAGTTTAAAGGTTGATCGTTCTCAGGGGTCGTTCTTTTAATCATTCTAGCTCGAACCAGAGGTAAGAAAACTGCACCCCAAGTGTGACATGCATGGATATTCACGAGGCATGTTGTTTGTGTAAATATGGACTTGGATTGAATACAGAATGTTTAGCACAAGTTGCTCACTTGTGCATGGTACTGACTCATTAGTCATATTTGGCAAAGGTGCTAGTATCAACTGTGAAGCTGCGACTTATTAGTCAAGTTCGGCAGTGGTACTGGGCACTGGTCACGTTGAGCTGACTCATTAGTCAGGACGGCCTTAGCATGTAACGCAAGCCAACAAAGATTAGATCTAATCGACTATCAGCATTGAATGACTCAAAGAGCGTTCATGCCAAACCGACCCCGAGGGTAGATGAATGAAATAAGCGCTTGGAGGCTAGTGGCTTACCTAGCAGCCACTCTCCCACTTGAAACGTTGACATGCTTGACAGTCACTCAGTATGGTTTACCAGAACCTGTTGAAGGCTAATGGCTTACCTAACAGCCACTCTTCCATTTGAATTAGTGACTTGCTTGTCAGTCACTTAGTGTGGTTTATCAGGACCTCATGTGATGTTTACTCATTTGTTTGAAAGCTTTATGCTCAGTGTGATTATAATGATAATCATTTGATAATGTTATTGAATAGTATTATGTTTTCTTGCTGGGCTTTGGCTCATGGGTGCTATGTGGTGCAGGTAAAAGGAAAGAAATGCTCACCTAGCCTTGAGTGGAGAGCTGATGTGGTGATGTGTACATATGCGGCTGCTTGACCACCACGGCCAAGGAGTTCTAAGAGGAACTAGGGGGTTTACCCTATTTTTGCCGCTTAGGTCGGCGGGATTGTAAATTTGAAACAGTAATGACCATTTTGTACTGAGAACAACTTGTAAATGTTTTGTTTAGCTCTGCAAAGCAGTTTGTAATGAAAACCTCCATTTCCTTTTTATTGGTTTTACGCCTTAACCTGTTAATTACACTTAGAGTACGTTTTTGACCAAAGGACTCGGGTAGCGAGTCAAATTTCTGGTCCACCGTTCACCGTAACTGTTCTGGGGCAGCCAGGGCGTTACAATGGTAAATGACGAAATTGCCCTGTGTGGCACTTAAGGATTTAGATAGACTTAAGGGGAATTTTAGAATTTTGGCATAGGCTTAGACCCCTTTGACTGCTAGGACTCTAGAGGGAGTTAGAAGAAAAAACAAAAGGAATACCCAGCTTTCAGCTCTCTCTCTCTCTTATGGTGTTGAAGGTTTGGAGAAAACTTTGAGGGTTTAGGTTGAAGGATTGGTGGATTGGAAGCTTAAATACTCAGGGACTCAGTTCAGGGACTGAATTAAATGCAAAGGTAAGCTCCTTAATTTGATATTGCTGTTGAATTTTGATAGATTGTGTTAGAACCTTAGGCTTGCATAAAAATTTATTTTGAGTTTAATTATGGGTGTGTGCTGAGTATATGGGATTTTTATGGATTTGTTGTGATATCTGGGGTATGTGAATAAGGAATCCAAACTTAGTTTTGGGTTTAGTTGGTGTTTGGGGTGAGAATTTATGGGTTAGGTTCGGAGAAATATGCTGAGAAAATGGTGATTTTCTGGGTTTAGGGGCCCACGCCGCAGCTCTATTCTTCAGAAGCCACGGCCCATGTGCTGGAAGAGGCTGGAAGGCCTCTAATTTGCCAAGTGCACCGCGACCGTGAGGGTGCAGGTTGCAGCCCGTGTTCCCCAGCAGGGAGGGCCCTGCCATTTGACCAACTAGCGGGCTGTGGCCCTAAAGGGCATGCTGCGACCCTAAATGGAATAGGGGGAATTGGTGATCTCCAACACTCTTCACTTTGGTAGTGTGAGTGAGAGTTGTTTGTCTTTTGTTTCTTGTTATTCTCTTTTATTCTATTGTTTTTCATCTTCTTATTCTTCTTCTCCATTTACTTGTATTTTTTGTTTAGAGTTGTAATCTTTTCTTGTGTTACAAACACTTTTACTTTATTTGTATCTTTTGCTTAGAGTTGTATTTCATAATTCTCTTCTTCTAATCCTTTGCTTATTTATTTGTATTTTCAGTTATAGAGTTGTAACACTTTATTTAATCTATCATTGTCTATTGTATTTTTTTTTAATAGAGTTGTAAATTTCTTACCATTTCCATTGTGGCAAATACATTTTTTATAACAGTTTTCTTACTGGGCTTCGGCTCACGGGTGCTCTATGGTGTAGGTAAGGGTAAAGGAAATATCGACCAACCATGAGTACGGAGAGTGTGGAGCAACGAGTACATGTTCAGCCAACCTGGCTGCCACGACCAGGTTTATTTTGGGAAGATGTAATGTATTGGCTGATTTGTCGCTTAGGTCAACCTTTACTATATTTTTGTGTTGTAAAGTATTTTCTAAATAGTATTTTGGGATACCAAATGTATAACTCTTTACGATTTCAATGAATGGACACATTTTTATATTTAATGTCTTTAAAAAACTTTTATTTCAGTTTAGTTACACTTTTAACCTAAAACCTTGATTAGAGAGCAAATGGCACATTTTTAACTCACTTAGTAACAACTCTAAGGAAGTAAGGTGTTACAGCTTTACATCCTTCGCTCGGGACTCGAGGTAAGAAAACTCCACCCAAGTTATGAATGAGTTTGAGATTCCCTGTAAATGAACATATGTGTTCTATAACCTGTATATCTATTATGTGTAATGTGAAAGCACGACCTAAGGGAGTCGGGGCTGATGTTGAGTGTTATGAATGTAGCTCGGCCTAAGCGAGCCGTGTAACGCTCCACGTCACTATGGCTTCTTCCTGGAATGACTACTGGCCCTACAAACCAACACGAGTATTTCCAACGTGCTTTTTTCTCACTCGCACGCTTTTCCCAGGAGGTCACCCATCTTGAGATTACACCAGGTCAAGCACGCTTAACTTTGGAGTTCTCAAGTGATGGGCTACCGAAAAGAAGATGCATCTTGTTTATATAGGTAGTATCCATTAATCCATTTAATCCCTCTTCAATTGTGTAGTCCCATACCTACACAGTCTTAGAATCATCTTCCCCAAGCGATGTGGGATTGCACAACTTTACCCGATCTTTCCCCTTACGGATCACAGGATTCTGACTGTCATAATCACCCCCCTTACGGGCCCAACGTCCCCGTCGGCCACACTTCCGGCTGGGTGAAGGCTCTGATACCATTTGTAACGTCCCGCGTCACTATGACTGTTTTCTGGAATGACGACTGGCCTTAAAAACCAACACGATTCTTTCCAGCGTGCTTTGTCCTCACTTGCACGCTTCCTGGGAAAACTTCCCAGGAGGTCACCCATCTTGAGATTACTCCAGGTCAAGCACGCTTAACTTTGGAGTTCTCAATTGATGGGCTACCGAAAAGAAGATGCATCTTGTTGATATAGGTAGTACCCATCAATCCATTTTAGCCATCTTCAACTGTGTAGTCCCATACCTACATAGTCTTAGAGTCATCACACTTGACCTTCCTCAGGCGGTGTGGGATTGCACAGCTTTACCTGGTCTTTCCCCTTATGGATCACGGGATTCTGACTGTCACAATCACTCCCCCTTACGGGTCCGACGTCCCCGTCAGCCACACTTCCGGCTGGGTCAAGGCTCTGTCACCCATCTTGAGATTACACCAGGTCAAGCACGCTTAACTTTGGAGTTCTCAAGTGATGGGCTACCGAAAAGAAGATGCATCTTGTTTATATAGGTAGTATCCATCAATCCATTTAATCCCTCTTCAATTGTGTAGTCCCATACCTACACAGTCTTAGAATCATCTTCCCCAAGCAATGTGGGATTGCACAACTTTACCCGATCTTTCCCCTTACGGATCACAGGATTCTGACTGTCATAATCACCCCCCTTACGGGCCCGACGTCCCCGTCGGCCACACTTCCGGCTGGGTGAAGGCTCTGATACCATTTGTAACGTCCCGCGTCACTATGACTGCTATCTAGAATGACGACTGGCCTTAAAAACCAACACGATTCTTTCCAGCGTGCTTTGTCCTCACTTGCACGCTTCCTGGGAAAACTTCCCAGGAGGTCACCCATCTTGAGATTACTCCAGGTCAAGCACGCTAAACTTTGGAGTTCTCAATTGATGGGCTACCGAAAAGAAGATGCATCTTGTTGATATAGGTAGTACCCATCAATCCTTTTTAGCCATCTTCAACTGTGTAGTCCCATACCTACATAGTCTTAGAATCATCACACTTGACCTTCCTCAGGCGGTGTAGGATTGCACAGCTTTACCTGGTCTTTCCCCTTACAGATCACAGGATTCTGACTGTCACAATCACTCCCCCTTACGGGCCCGACGTCCCCGTCAGCCACACTTCCGGCTGGGTCAAGGCTTTGATACCATTTGTAACGCCCCACATCCCTATGGCTGCTTCCTGGAATGACGACTGGCCCTACAAACCAACATGATTCTTTCCAGCGTGCTTTGTCCTCACTCGCATGCTTCCTGGGAAAACTTCCCAAGAGGTCACCCATCTTGAGATTACTCCAGGTCAAGCTCGCTTAACTTTGGAGTTCTTAAGTTATGGGCTACCGAAAAGAAGATGCATCTTGTTTATATAGGTAGTACCAATCAATCCATTTAAGCCTTCTTCAACTGTGTAGTCCCATACCTACACAGTCTTAGAATCATCACACTTGACCTTCTCCAAGCGGTGTGAGATTGCACAGCTTTACCCGGTCTTTCCCCTTACGGATCACGGGATTCTGACTGTCACAAGCCGAGATCAGCTAAATAACCAGAGGGCTCAGCCTAAGGGTGCTGACCCCCTATTTAACTGTATTATGGTTGATTTGTATGTTTGGATTAAACTATTATCGTTGCCTAGTTTATCACTTGTATTTTACTAATTGATTGAACTGATTGATCTAAAGTTTACTATGTACATTATGTTATTATCTATGCTTGTTGAATTTGGGTTTCTTGCTATGCCTTGGTTCACGGGTGCTACGTGGTGCAGGTAAATGCAAGGGCAAGCTGGACCAACCATGAGTTGGAGAGCTTTGGGGGCAGAGTGTACATCAGCAACTGCTCGACCGCCACAGCCGAGGAAATTTACAAGGTCTAGAGCTCAAACTTGTATTTTTCCATTTAGACTGTCTACTATTGTATTAACTTTTGAGGGTTGTCTCTCCCATGTAAACATTATTTTTGTGGTCCCATGTATCAAACTCTTCTTTTAATGAAAGTCAACTATTTTACGATCAAAATCTTTTAACCCTAACTTGTTAGTTGACTTTAGAAACACATTTATGTTCAATGACTTGGTTATCAAGTCTGACACTATTTTTAACAGTGTAACAGTCTTGGTTACCTAGGGCGTTATACTTTTTGTCCTGAAAATTCACCGAAGCCATAAAATATCTTAAGGATTTATCTTTTAACGCAAACAACATCAAAAAGTCGATTTTTCATCATTTTTCTGCCAATTTTCTTCATTTTCTCTTTTCCTTTATTTATTGACTAAAACCTGAAGAAAAAAAAACAACAAAGACAAGCGTAATATTGCACTAAATAATAGAAAAACTTAATAAAAACTACCTAAAATACAACCTAACCACAACACAAAACGAGACTGAACATATGTGTGGTTCAACCCCTTCGTTGGCACTAAATCATCAAGCACCCTACATATAAAAAAGCCAATAAATTAATAAATTTCAAGTTACACTAATTAAACTATATGTTACCACACTTAACATGAGGACAAGGAATACTATTAGGAGATTGATTATTCCTTGCACAGAATTGCAAGAAAAACTCAACTCCATTCCTATATTTTACTGATAACATATCCGCTGAAATCCATTTTCAAATTTCACATAAACAAAAAAAACCAAACAAACATTAACAATTAGGTTCATGAATTACCTGATTGACAAGTAAATAAAGGAAACAATATGTCCAAAAAAATTTGGGCAACATTTTTCCTATTTCTATCACATTTCTCAAATTTTAAAATGTACATGTATACAACACATAATATACACAAAAATATTCAACATATCAATCAAAAATGCATAATTCTCATATTACTAAATCTAAAAAAAATTGGGCAGCATTTCCCTTATTTCTATCACATTTCTCAAATTTAAATGAACCTATATTTATCACATAAACACAACAAAAAAATTAATCAATCAAACATATGCATAATTTTAGCCTTATATCATTGCAGCATACATTCCCAGAATAACTCCTACATTCCACTAAGTTCAATATCTTAATTATATAATAAGGTCAAAAATATTACCACCAATATAAAATCCTCCAAAGCTTGACCTCACCAACAAATTGGTCAACAAAAAACATATTCAAATATACCAACAAAGAAAAAATAAATGAAAATTTTAACAAAATATAAAGAAAAATATACTAAAACTCTTCTAACTAAATAAATAATAAAGTGGAACTTAAAGAAAACACATAATTTAATTATATATATACCCATTTAAATACTTAAACCCAAAATTAAATAATTTTTTTTTTTGAAAAAGTTAACAAAGCATAAAGAAAAATATACTAAATATATTTTAACTAAATAAATAATAAAATAGAAATAAAAGAAAACAAACAATTTAATATATATATATATACATATTCAAACTATTAAACCCAAAATTTTTAAAAAAAATTAAAAAGTTAACAAAATATAAAGAAAAATTTACTAAAAATATTAAAACTAAATAATTAATAAAGTGGAACTTATAGAAAATGTATAAATTAATATATATACCCATTTACATAATAAAATCTGAAATTAAATTTAATAAAAAAAAAATGAAAAATTTAACAAAAAATAAAGAAATTATATAATAAAAAATTCTAAAATATTAAAATGCAAAGTTTAAACCTAAAACAATTACATAATCATCAATATAAAACTAACCAAAAATTTAAAAACCCGAAATATAGCTATTTCATAAAAAAAATCACAAAAATTTAATTTAATTCATAAAAATTAATAAAATTGCACTTACTTGTGGTAATTGAGTAATGTGGATTCTTTAAGTAGCAAACCCCAAAAAACTAAGAACGTTTTTGGGTTTTCAAACAATATTCTTCAAAAATCTAAAATCTACACAAAAAATTCAAAAAAAAAATTATGTATAAGGTTCATAAACATATATAAATCATCATTTTAACCTTAAAATTGAAAAAAAAAATGAAGAAAAACTTGCCATAATGTGTCAAGAAGTTCAGAGGAGGCTTTGGTTTTGGAGAGAAAACGTTAAAAAAATTTCTAAAATGTTAGGGCAAATGAAGCACTCGGGGGGATGAAGCTTGGGTATAACTACGCAGGGGGGTTAGGGTCAGTGCCCCACTGACGCTAATGGCATGTTTGCATCAGTAGGGCACTGATGCTAACGTCCATGTAAAACATGTGTTTTACTTGGACGTTAGCATCAGTGCCCCACTTACTCAAACATTCCATTAGCGTCAGTGCCCCCACTGACTCAAACAGTCTCCACTCACACCGTCAATGTTGTAACCGACACAAATACCCTTTCATTTGTGGCAGTGCCCAACTGCAACAAATGCTAATTCTCGGTCAACGGCGTCAGTCAACTGCGTTGACTGACACAAAAGGGGTATTTTGGTGTAGTGAAAGAGCACGTTACACGGCCAGATTAGTGACAAAAGGTTTTACACATCATGAGGTTGTAGATTACACTAAAATCTTTTTTCCTGTAGTCAAACACACTTCAATACGAGTGTTATTAGCCTTGAAAACCATTGAAGATTTAGAACTCGAGCAAATGGATGTAAAGACGACCTTTTTACATGGAGAATTGGAAGAATAAATCCATATGAGACAATATGAAGGCTTTGAAGAAAAGGGAAATGAATACCATGTTCGCCAATGGTACAAAATGTTTGATGATTTTGTAATCAAATCAGGTTTTAAGAGGAGCTCATATGACTGTTGTGTATACGTAAAGACAACAAATGTAAGGTCTATACTATACTTTCTTTAATACGTTGATGACATATTAGTTGCAAGTAAGCTCATTTTTTAAGTTAACAAGGTAAAGGAGATGCTAAGTGCAAAATTTTAAATGAAAAATCTTGGTCCATCAAGGAAGATTTTGGGAAATGAGATAATTACAGACAGAAAGCACAAGAGATTGGTTCTCTCTCAAAGGGGATACATATCTACGGTTCTTAAAAGATTTGGTTTTGACAATGCCAAATCAGTAGTGACTCTAATTGCTCAACATTTCAGATTGTCATCTACTCAAGCACCTAGCTCATATGAAGACATCTGATTAGAGTTGTAAGAAGCATGATGTACATTATGGTCTACACACGCCCAGATATATGCCATGGAGTAAGTGTGGTGAACAGGTATATTGGAAATTAAGGGAAAGAGCATTGAGAGGCTAGATGATGAGGTATATAAATGGCACATCTAATATCGGGTTACTCTATGTTTTAAGTTCAAACAAACCATAAGTACATGGTAATGTCGATTTAGATTATGTAGAGGATGTGGACACTAGGAGACCTCAAACTAGTTTTGTGTTTCAGATTAATGACTGCACCATTAGCTGGAGAGCAAATCTATAGTCAATTGTTGCTTTGTCCACAACCGTAGCTGAATATATAGTTGTACAGAAGCTGTCAAGGAAGCTTTATGGTTAAAAGGCTTAACAAGGGAACTTGGTATTGATCAAAGAGTAATTACTGTGTTTAGTGACAGTCAAAGTGCCTTACACCTTAGTAAAAATCGGGCGTTTCATGAAAGGACCAAAAACATTGATGTTAGGCTGCACTTTATCCAAGACATTATTACAGAAAGGAAAGTTAAGCTAGAAAAGGCATCAATCGAGGAGAACCCTTTTGATATGCTCGCCGAACCATTACCAACATCAAAGTTCAGAAATTTTCTGAATTTGCTCATGGTCATCGTTGAATCACTACAAGAAAATAAGAGTTTTATGACTTTATTTGGGAGACATTGGAAGTCTACAATGTCTCCCAATTGAGGAGACGTTGTTGCTAGGGTCATTGTAGGTATATATCCCACGTCTCCCATTGGGAGAAGTTGAAAGCCAAACGTTGACTTTCAACCTCTCTCATTGGGAGACGTGGGAAGTGACTCACCTCTCTCAATGGGAGACGTGGGAAGTCCCTACTTCCCACGTCTCCCATTGAGAGAGGTGAGTCACTTCCCACGTCTCCCAGTGGGAGACATTGAAAGTCTCCCACATTTAAAAAAAAATTAAATAAATTTATAATTAATATTATTTTAATTTGATTTAATAATTAATTAAATTGAAAGTATTTTAATTTAAATTGAAATGATTTTAATCTAAATTTAAATTGATTTAATAATCAATTAAATTGAAAGAAAAAAATATAATTGTTAGACATATACAAGAAATACAATATTTGTTAGACATATTCAAAATGAACAAATATTGCATTGTGTATGAAGAAAGAGGTAAAAAAAAAAAAAACCTATCAACGAGGTCGGTAACTTTGGATTATCGGCAACATATATGTCGTCCATTCTTGTCGCAACTCATCAATTTGTGCCTCTGTATATGATGTGCTTGTTAGCTGCAAGAAATATAGAGTAAAATATATTAATTAATTATTTGATTACATTTATTGCTAAAAAAATTTGTAAATTTTAATTAATAATACTGTTCTCAAGTAATGTCCGGGACTCGCATGTTCAATCAAATCCTTCAACATCCTCATTAAGTAGTATCCACATGCCACATTGTCCGGTTGGTGTGGACACTAATTATTTAAAAATATGAGTAATTTATTATTAAATTGAAACTTTTTAAAAATGCATACATATTATTCTACTTAATTATTATAAATGTTCAAAAATTTCTGCTGAAGTTACTTACCTGAGGTTGTTTAATGCGTAGAGTATCAGGGATCTCGACATCAGGAAGATTCATAGAGAAAAAAAGATTGAAAGCGCTGACGATCATTGATACAATCTCCTCACGGTTATTTAGCTCCGAATTCACCGGATCACAACAATAAACATGATATGCATATGGTGCCAAAATAAGCAACATCCAATGTTCACTGTATAAGAAAAACAAAAAAATTATAGCTCAAATGTTAAACAAAGAAATTATTGATATGGGTCGGAAAAATGACAACTTTTTAAACTTACCCATGGTTCCAAGGGACAAGCATAACTTGTTCTTTTGATTTTATGTCATTGCAACGTCTGAACAGATTCTGAACACGATCGTCGAATGAACTACCTTGAGTGGCGACGATATTAGGATTGACAAATAAAAACTTATTTTGGCGACCTTGTTGTGCCACATATCTGTAAATGAACCTAATACAAAAATATGAAAAATTGTTATATGAATGAATAAATCAAATTAGAAAATTAAATGAACAAACTTATTTGTGAGATATATACCTCATGTAGCTGACGACTACTGCTTGTCCAATCTTCTCCTTTCGAGCAAACTGAAGTATGCCATCCTTAAATATATAACAGTGAGACAAATCCTGATCAAAAACTTTAGACTCTATGCCTAGATTGACACACTCACCATCATCCCAATGAGATACGATATTATGTAAGCGTTCCAATGGAGTGTGGGCCAATTGTGTTGGAGGAGTTTGTTGTCGTCTTCTTTCTCGAGGTTGTTGTGTTGATGGAGCTCTTGGTCGTTGTGATTTGGTCCTACTTGTAGAGGGAGTCTATATACAATAATATCATCAATTAAAAAAATTGCAAACAAATATAGAATTGTAAAGATAATTATGTAAAAATATGGCATCACTTCATGATATACATCTTCAGATATAATGACAAAATCCTTAGGCCACGCTATTGGCGTCCCAATGGCCTGAGCAACTATGTACATGTCCAAATCAGGATATGCAAAAGGGAGAGGACAGATTGGCTTAAGAACACTCGTAATCATAACTTGGAAGTTGTTGCCTGCCTCTCTTTCAATGAGTTTACCTGATGCAACAATGTTTGAAACCGAACCAATTGCTAATTGGCATGCTCGGCCCTGTGTAAGAAACATATTATATACAAATAATCATGTTGAAGCAGTAAAGAAATTTATTTGGTTTCAGAATATTCAAGAAAGTTTAATTACCTCTTGCAAAAGCGGTTGTAGTGCAATAATGTGGTGTTCTGCTTGAGGCACTACTGGGTCTGGAGTATAGTAGGACGCCTGCGCTGGTGGCACTGGTGGGTCGGGCACATAGTATGATGATGGCGCTGGTGGGACTCCAACGTTAGATCCTGACCCGCTCTGTTGGGCCAATAATTTTCTCAAGAGCTCATCTTGTTGCCGAAGGCGCTCTTTTAGGCGTTGTGCTTGTTGACGATGCTCTTCTTCTTGTTTTCGAAATCTTTCTTCAAATTCCTTTTTAATGTCGTCATTCGAAGAAGAGGCTTTTGATTTATTTTTCGTTGAGGTAGGTGTTGGAGTATTCCAGTATACTGAGCGGGACACACCGTGTCCTCCAGCCCTAACACGTCCTCGAGGCTCAAGAGTGCCCACCGCCCTCGTCAGCACATCATCAGGGCCATCAGGTGCCCATTTACCCTCAGCTTGGAGTTGCCAGTAATGATCCTGTGAAACAATATTCACAGAAAGTTATATATATATATATAATCTAATAATTTGATATATCAACATTATTAAATATGAGCACTTACAATATTTTTTTGAATCTCAGAGGCCTCTGCAACTAGCTCTCCTTGTGCATTCCGACGACCCATGCTTCATAAGTCTGCCCTATCACGTTCAGTCAGACTTTTCCCACTTTGTTCCATTAACATCTCTTCAATACGCACATAGCCTCCTCTAGAGAGGTTGTGATTGTATTTATTCAGTGCTCGATAATTTTGCATCTCCTCTCTCTTTATTTGCCACTCGGGAGTTAATCTTGAGTTCGCAAACTTCAACCATTCATCCGGAGTTATGACATTCTCAAATCCAAATGGCAAAGCTGGCAGGAACTCATTTGGGTATATTTTTTCAAAGCGTCTTAAACGTATACCCTTGTAAGATTAGTCTTCCAATTTCGGTAGTACTTTCCCGCATCCTTCAACATCTGTTGTTTTTGTTTGGGGTCCAAATCATAAGTTTTCTGCAAGTTTGAAAGTAATAAGAAGCATATTATCAAAACAATATATATTTTAAAAACATTAAATGAAATATAATTAATAAAATTATACCTTCATTGTGTCCCATATTTTATTTTTATCCACCACACTAACATCTTTCCAACTGTTAATGTTGATGGACACAGTTGCTCGAACAATTGATCCAAGCTGTGATGAATCATTACTTCTAGATTCACCCACTAGTTGACCATACTCATTGTATTCAACAGGAGTAAGATGTCCTTCACTCCTTTTTTTGGTGTTTTTAGACATCCATGTACGTCCTCTCTCAATTTTATTTTCTTGTTCCACTGGCTGAGAATGAGGGCGTTGCTCCCCCTCATCAGAACTACCACCAAAAGGATCAGCCTCCATCTGTGAAACATAAATATCATTATTATAACAATTTTGGACACTCATAATCAAAAGATGAAACAAAATGATGAAACCAAAAGATGAAACTAAAAATTTCACATATCATAAACATATGAAACCTATTAAATGGTACCTCAAGACCCATTATCATCAACCCATAATCCTTCACCGTTTTCACAGAAACAAATACAGTCATCATCAACTTCGTCATTATCTTCTATTGTGGTGAATGTGACAAGTTCTTCTTTGAGAGGTATATCATGTAAATCACCATCTTTAATGTTCCATTCTCTTGTTTGCGTTGGAAGAACAATTGACCATTGGTTTTCTGAAGGATCATTCACATAAAATACTTGTTTCGCTTGTGAAGCTAATATAAATCGATCAGATTTGTGCCCAATTCGTTTTAGATTAACTAATGTGAAAGCAAAATATTCATATATTATGCCGCTGTCACTTTTCACCCAATCACAAAAGAAAACAGGTACTCGAGTTGTGATATAATCTAACTCCCAAATTTCATTAACTACTCCATAAAAAGTCATATCACATTCAACTGGATTTTTATCTTTTGCACTAGAGACTTGCACAGTTTTAGCAACAAAGCTAACACCACTGTTTTGTGTGTTTTTGTTGTTATCGCGCTCCCTAGTGTTAAATAGAGTACCGTTAATCATGTATGATGAAAACTTGATGACATTAACCGAAGGTCCTTGAGAAATCCACTTAGCAATGTCTAAAACCTTATTTGATGTGTTTTGTAATTCTGACACAACCTATCAAATCAACATACCAAAAACAACCAAAAATGTCATCTTTTAATTAATTACTAATTAATAACAACTTTCAATAATCAACACAATTTACCTTTTGTTCTATCCAACTACTAAAAGTTCGATAATGTTCGTCTTGTAACCATTTTGAGTTCCTTGACTTGGATGGAAATTTGGTCTTTATCCAATTAAAATGTTCCCTTCAATTATAAATATGTTGTTAAACAATTGAATATACGAAATTACACAACTTAAACTTAATGTATTATATGAATATAACTCATTCGCTATAAGGTTGAATTTCATTTATATTCTGCAACACAAGACGATGCGCTTCATCTAGAAGATCTCGACTTACTGTGCATACAACACTACCACGACGACTCTGAATCTCAACATTTTCAATATCATTTAACCCAATTTTCTGTACACCAGTCATGTATTCAGAACAAAATTCAACAGCTTCTTCTGCAATATAGCATTCGACGATGCATCCTTCCGGTCGACTTCTATTCCTAACATACCCCTTAAGAATCTTCATATATCGCTCAAATAGATACATCCATCTTAAATAAACTGGACCACAATATCTTAGTTCTCTAACCAAGTGAACTGTCAAATGGATCAATATATCAAAAAATGCTGGTGGGAAATATTTCTCCAACTCACACAATACCTCAACAATTTCATCTCTTAACTTAGGTAACTTAAGCGGATCAATCACCTTACAACACAGTGACTTGAAAAACAAGCATAACCTTGTGATTATATCTTGAACTCTCCTAGGCAACACATATCGAATGGCCACTGGTAGTAAATGTTGCATTAGAATATGAAAATCGTGAGATTTCATGCCAATCAGAGTACAACTTTTCATGTATACCAATGACCTTATATTTGAGGAATATCCATCTGGAACTTTTGTATTAAACAAACATCTGCAAATTTCCACTATTTCCTCTTTAGTAAGAGTGTGAGCTGCAGGAGGTAAATATGTTCGTCTCTTATCTGGTTTTGGAGTTAATTCATCCCTTATACCCATTGCAACGAAGTCTTGTCTAGCCTTAATTCCACCCTTAGCTTTCCCAGGAATATTCAACAAAGTGCCAATCAAACTATCACATAAATTTTTCTCTATGTGCATAACATCTAAATTATGACGTATAAGTAAGAAAGGCCAATATTCAAGTTCGAAGAAAACAAATTTCTTTTTATAACACCCTTTTGGCTCCTCCACAACCTTGGCCTTGTGACTACGTTTCATCTTTGTAGGTGTACAGACTTTGGGCTTCCCTAACTTGAACACAATTTTAGACATCTTGTCAAGTACTTGGATCCCATTCAATGGCTCAGGAGCCTCCTCAAACTCTTGTTTACCATTGAATGCCTTCTTCCAAGTTCGAAGTTTATGCGTATTAGGCAAGAACTTCCTATGTCCCATATAACATATTTTCCGAGAGTGTTTCAAGTATTCAGAACATGTTTTTTCTTCACAAACGGTGCAAGCCTTATATCCTTTCACACTAAACCCAGATAAATTTCCATAAGCAGGAAAGTCATTAATTGTCCACAATAAGACCACTCTAAGATTAAATTCTTCCTACCTATACGCATCATAAACCTTAACCCCTTCATCCCACAAAGTTTTCAAGTCATCTATAAGAGGAGCTAGATAGACGTCAATATCATTACCAGGTTGTTTAGGTCCTGATATCAACAAGGTCAAAAGCATAAACTTTCTCTTCATACACAACCATGGGGGTAAATTGTAAATAACAAGCATAACAGGCCTACAACTATACTTACTGCTAAGGGGTGCGTGTAGATTAAACCCGTCAGTCGAAAGACCTAGATGAATATTACAAGATTCATTTCCAAAAGAAGGCCACTTCAAATCAACTCTCTTCCAAGCAAGGGTGTCAGCTGGATGTCTTAATTTACCATCCTTTATTCTTTCATTAGCATGCCACGACAAACTTTTAGCATGTTCGGCATTTCTAAACAATCAGATGAAAAGAGGAATTGGCGGAAGGTACCACAAAACTTTGGCAGGTACTCCTTCCTTGACATCGTTACCATTTCTTTTCTTTTGCCACCGTGACTCACCACAAGTAGGACACGATTTTGCGTCTACAAAACTATTTTGATACAATATGCAATCATTAGGACATGCATGAATTTTTTCGTACTGCATGCCTAATGAGCATAACGTCTTATTTGCCTCATAAAATGAAATTGGAATTTCATTATCTTCAGGAAATAACTCCTTCAAAAAACTAAATAAATCAGTAATGCTTTTATCACTCCAGCCATGTTTAGCTTTTAGATTGTACAACCTAAGAAGCGCAGATAATTTTGTAAATCTTGTACAACCAGGGTAAATTGGTTTCTCGGCATCATTAAGGAGTGTCTCAAACTTATTTGGGTCTACTCCTGATCCATGTCGTCAATCATTTCATCTAATGGATCCTAGTTCTCCTCCAATATATTCCTCATCACTCCTTTTGGTCTACTTGGCAGAGTTGGAGCAATCGGAGCTATCTCCCCATAGTAATACCAAATTGTGTAACTCTTGTCCATCCCATTGAAATATAAGTGTTCTTTAATCTTTTTAAGATCCATCTTTTTAACATTTCCACACTTAAGACATGGACAATAAGTAAAATTTGGGTCTTTCACATTTTCCGAACAAAACCTTAAGAACAAATCGACCCCGTTCTTATATTCCGCAGATAACCTATTCGCTGACATCCACTGTTTATCCATATATTCTCCTATGTCTATGGAAAAGAAAAGAAACAGCACTAAATAAACACGTGATAAAGTTGTATGTCTATATAAAAATAATTGTTTATTATCCTAGATAAAATCGGGCAGCATTTCCCCTATAATAGTGACCTAACCATCTGCATGTGAATAACAAAACAAACAATTCAAACAACATACAATAAGTTTCTTCCTTATAGGATGTCTGTATTAAACTAATTATTTATTATCCTAGATAAAATCGGGCAGCATTTCCCCTATAATAGTAACCTAACCATCTTCATATGAATAGCAAAACAAACAATTCAAACAACATACAATAAGTAAGTTTCTTCCTTATAGCTCTGCAGCACACAATTTTAATCTCAGAACCTACTTCACTAAAACACACAAGTTCTCAACCTTCCGTTATCATCGCAGCACACAATTTTAATCTCAGAACCTACTTCACTATGGATGAATATTTAAGATATTCAAACTCCTCTAATATTTGTTTAATAATATTAAAAGTAGAAGTAAGAGAATATGTATGTACCTCTTGCAATTAATAATCCAAAAGCTAGCAAAATTACTTCACTTAGTAATCAAATTTTCTATTAAATCCACAAACCAATAAAATTAAAATAATAAATAATAAATAAAATATCACTAAATATATAACATATTATTGTAATATTAGAAACTTAATTACCTCAAATGTGTGATTGATATAGGTATTTTGATGCAAAATACTCTCTAAAATCTCACCACCAAAATCACAACCTATGAAATTAAATTAATTAATATGTTAAATATTACTAAACAAATATCACTAAATATCTAATAATAGTAAATGATATTGGTAAACAAATAAAAAAAAACCCCAATGCGCCACTAATTATAACCTAAACAAAAAATCAATAAAAAATTTCATAACCTAAAAACTTAATAATCAACAAAAACATAAAAAATTTCATATATTTATATTTTATAAATTATTTAATAAATTTATTTTAACATAACTATATATATATATAACAAAATAGTTACAATTTACAAAAACAAAGTTTAAATATATCTAAATTTCTAAATAAAAAATGATAAAAATTAAAAAAAAATCATGAACATATATACTCCAATGAAATCTATACAATGTGATAGGTTAAATTAAAAAAAAAACTAAAAAAATCATAAATCTACAAAAAACTTCCATGAAAAAACTAAAAATCCTACAATGTATATAAAAAAATGCATAAAAATATAAAATTAACACAAAATCATGTATATTACTCATCCTAATGCTAAACCTATATTTTTTTTCAAAATAATTAACTAAAAATCAAGAAAATTTTAAAAAAACTTACCTTAAAACCCTAAAATTGCAGCTTCTCTCGGTTCTGGTTTGCTCTCTGGTTCGCGTGTTGTGTGAGGAAGAAAGGAAGAGCACAAGTAAATAATATATGTAGGAGCACATCCAACATCTCCCATTGGGAGACGTGGGACACGTGGCACGTCTCCCAGTGGGAGACTTTGGATGTACACGGGAGTACTTCCAACGTCTCCCACTGGGAGACGTGCCACGTAATGTACTGTAGAGTCCAAGAACTTTACTTAGCTAAGTTAGATAGTAGTATTATAGTAATAATAGTATTATTGTTATAACTGTGGATTTTTGGTTCAGACCGGGATTTATTTGGACACTCATAGTAGTACTTGTAGATTTTCCAAGTTTAACCTATAGTTTAAGAATATTAATTTTAACCTAAGGTTTGATTAATATGACTGATATTGAGGATAATATTTATTGTACTATAAGGTTTAGATAAGAACCAATAGGATTTTAAGCACATGTTATGTATGGGTGATTAAGGATTAAGTATTTTGAGGATTAAATTTATTAAGGGTAAAATTTGAATACTCTAAGGTCAGTCAGCAGCTTTGAAAACGTTTAAGGGCTTAGTCAAGGCTGTTTACTCAATTTGAATTAAGCTAAAAATGTGTAATTTCGTGTTTAAATAATCAGCGTATGCCGATATATCGCAGCTATAGGGGGTGATATATCACAGCATGTAGATACGGAAAACACGAAACGATGCACGTTTGCCTCAAGCATAATGGTCAAGGCGATATATCGCCTATAGGGGGCGCTATATCGCCTCCTTCAGCATATTTTGAATGTTTTCAAAATTGTTTCCCATTCAAACCTTCAACCTCTTGATAAGTCCAGCACCTTTCTGAACGAGTCTTCAGCCTCTGCTGAACGATAATTCAAATTATTTTCACTTAAAAAGCCATTATTTTTATTCAAGTTAAATTAAGATCCTTTCATTCCTAAACTCTATAAATAGGACCTAGTACCCAGCCATTATTCATCTTTTGCTCTAAGTTCAGAGGCTGCAAGTTGCTAGGTGAGTGTGAGAGTGTAAACACTTGGGTTGGGAATCATAAGCTTGATCATCATAAGCTTATCAAACACTTGGGGAAGTAAGGTTTTATAGTATTTCGGTTCGAGGTTTAGATTGGTCTTACAAGTCTTCAAGGTATTTCCACACCTTAGTTCATTGGTATTATTTTATTTTAAGTTCTCATAGTCTTCTACTCAGCCTTCTAACCTTAATCTTTATTTTGGTTAGGAAATGTAAGAACTTGCACATAAGTTTTTGGTAAGTATTTTCTCAATGGTTTCGTCCTTCCATTCCTTTCATTTCTCTTCTTCACTATACTCACTCTTTTTCAAATGGTTCTTAGGAGTGTTCCAAAGTCCCAACTCTGTCCTCTTATCCCGGTAATTTTGGTAGGGAAAATAGGATAGAATTCATATGTTATATGTTTTATATGTTATCTTATGTTTTTATGTTATGAAATGTGTTATGTTATGTATGTATGTAGGCTTGGGCATATGACCCATATGACTAACAAGCCCCAAATAGATTATGGGCATATGACTTGCTTAGCTAGTAGGACCCCACTAATCTAATGGGCATATGACTTGTTTAGTCTATGGGACCCCAAGTAATAATGGCCATTATAGTATGTGTATGATATAAGAGTTATGCTATGTTTTTATGTTTCTTATGAAATTTATTTATATGAACTATGTGTTAGATTTTCCTTACTGGGCATTAGGCTCATTCCTTTTTGTTTATATGTGCAGGAAATAGTCTTAGTGGCGGGAAAGGTTCTTGGAAGCTTGGAGAATGTGTATTGAGGTCGAATGGATTCAAGAGCCAAGTGTTACGATTCGAGGATGTAGTTTTGTTTTTATGGTTTTTACATGTATTTTTCCGCACTTGTTATGTAATCCCTTTTTATTTTAAATTATGTTTTGTATTGTTTTTTAAAACAATGGGATCCCATATCCTAACCTAAATTTTATGGAAGCTTCACTCTTATTTTTACAAGTTTCTTAATAAAGTTATGGTATTTTCACTTGTAATTTTTATTAAGGATTAGTATGTATAGTTTTCGTTAATGGTCCAAAAGTCTAGAGTAGTTGGGTCATTACATGTACTCCTACCCAATTTTCAGCCTATTTCCAACGTCTTCCACCATTTTTAATGTCTTACAATTGTAGCCATCAATAAAAACTTTCAATGTCTTACACCATTAGAAATTTAAAACCCATGATAAGTTTTAATGTCTTACACCAATGGTGTAAGACATTGTAGGGAGTCATTGTATATCAAATTTGTTGTAGTGAATGAAGAGGGTGACCTTGGAAGCACATCGAGTCTCATCAAGAATTTAAATCAGAATTATTTGTCAAGGTGGAGGACTGTTAATTATGATCGTTAATTCTATTTTAGACTCTCTATTCCTTTTGGCATGTCAATAATGTTAGTTAGCTCTGTTTCTTTTCTATGTTTTGCCGCCTTATATCTATGCCTATTGTTGAAAATTGAACAACAAAAATGCTTGAACTTGATCAATCGCACTGTAGAAAACTAAATCAACACAAAAGATTTACCCTAGTTCAGCTCCAAGATTAGAACCTACATCCAGCAATGAGCTCGTCCACACACGAGTCCCTTTCAATCCATTACAAACTTGTAAGAACACTACAAACCCAGCCAAAGCAATTTCTCTTTGGCAACACTTAATCTCAAAACCCCTTTCGTGAATATATCTCTCAAAGAAAAACTCAAGCAAAGAAAAATCTCTCTCTTACTTTGTCTCTGTTTCTCTCTCTAAAAAACACACCTCACTCTTGGTTCTAATCATAATAAGAAATAACAAAAGGCATCCTTTTATAACTTAAGGATGCAATTTAAAAAAAAAAAAAAAAAGAAGGTAAGCACATGCAAGTGTTCTAGAAAAAAAACAAAAAATAGGACTGAAGGAAAAACTCAGTAAAAAACAAATCTAAGGGAAAAATGGGAAGATTGTTACTATGAGAATTAATACCACAAATTCCACCTTTATTCATGAGTAACAAACTGACCTTGATTTTTGAGTGTGTGAAGCCTAACATCAATATGCTTGCTTTTTTCATGATACATTGGATTTTTGCATAAATGGATTGCAGATTGACTATCTGAATACACAATTGCTTCAGATCTCAACATCTTCATTTCTTTAAGTAATCCTTGAAACCAAATAGCCTCCTTGAATGCCTCTGTTGCTGCAATAAATTCTGCTTCTGTGGTTGATAAAGCTACCACAGATTGAAGTTGTGACTTCCAGCTCACACATCCTTTGCACACTGTGAACACATACGAAGTAAGAGATTTTCTAGTATCTCTGTTAGTGGCATAATCTGAATCAACAAAACCATCTAAGCTTACTTCTCCCTTTGTCTTCTTAAAAATCAAACCATAATCGATTGTACCTCTAACATACCTCAACAACCATTTCACTCCTTCCCAATGTTGTATACCCTGGTCAGCCATAAATTTACTTAATACACTTAAAGCATCAGGCCTTGAGCTCACCATTAGATACATCAAGCAACCCATAGCCATTGCATAAGGAATTTTACTCATCCGATTCTTATCTTTTTTTTTTTTTTTTGGTGACTGATCATTTGATAGCATAAAGTGCCCTGCCAACGGTAACTTGACAGGCTTAGCTTCAAACATATTAAATCTCTTAAGTACCTTTTCCATGTAGGGTTTTTGAGATAGAATCAAGACTCCGTTCATTTTATCCCTCTTGATGTCTATTCCAAGAATTTTAGTAGCATTCCCCAAGTCCTTCATTTTAAATTCTGACTTCAATAAGTCTTTCAACACTTGTATATTTCTTTTGTTTTTACTCAATAACAACATGTCATCAAAATATATGAGTAGAAATATTGGTTCATTCTCCAAGTCTTTAAAATAAAGACAAGTATCATATTTATACTTTTCAAAACCAGTTCTAGTAATAATAGAATCGAACCTTTTGTTCCATTGTCTTGGGGATTGCTTCAGGCCATACAATGACCTTTTTAGTAAGCATACCAGCTGTTGTCCATTAGGATTCTTCACCTCAAATCCAATTGGTTGTTTCATAAATATCACCTCATCCAATTCCCCATTTAGGAAGGCAATAGTGACATCAAGTTGTTCGATATCCCAATCAAACTAAGTTGCTAAACTGAACATTACTCGGATTGTCTTGTATTTAATCACAGGGGGAAAATATCAGTATAATCCACACCTTCGACTTGGGTAAAACCTTTGGCCACCAACCTTGCTTTATACTTTAGTGGCTCGGAATCGTTGACACCCTCCTTCAGCTTATAAACCCATTTACAATCTACAATCTTGTGCTTCTCGGGCTTTGGAACTAACTTCCAAGTATTTTTCTTCTTAATAGATCCCATTTCAGCTTTCATAGCTTCAATCCACTCTTGTGCATCTGACCTTGATGTGGCTTCCTCAAAAGTTTATGGTTCATTTTCATAAACACACTTGGCTGCTACTAGTGCATAGGCTGCTATATCAGCTTCAGAATATCGAGGAGAACTTCATGCGAAGGAACCATTGCTCTGATACCAACTGTAATGACCCACTAATCTAGACTTTTGGACCATTAACGAAACTATACATACAATCCTTAATAGAACTTACATTTACGAAAATACCATAATTTTATTAAGTAACTTGTAAAAATAAGAGTTACTTACAAAATAAATACCAAGAAGGATATGGGATCCCATTGTCTTTAAAAACAAAACATGATTAAAAATAAAAAGACATTACATAAATAGTGCGGAAAATACATGTAAAAGACATAAAACGAAACTACATCCTCGAATCGAATAACGCTCGGCTCCTTGACTCCATTCACCATCGATACACATTCTCTACGCGTCCACGAATCTTACCGCCTCTTAGGCTATTTTCCTACACATAAAACAAAAAGGAATGAGCCTAATGCCCAGCAAGGAAAATCTAACACATAGTCATAAACATAATTTCATAATAAGCATAAAGACATATCATATCACTTATTACATACACTTATTATAATGGCCATTATTACTTGGGGTCCCATAGACTAAACAAGTCATATGCCCATGGGATTAATGGGGTCCTACTAGCTAAGTAGGTCATATGCCCATAACCCATTTGGGGTCTTGTTAGTCATATGGGTCATATGCCCAAGCCTACAAACATACACATATACATATCATAACACATTTGATAACATAAAACATAAGATAACATAAACATATAACATATTGATTCTAGCCTATTTTCCTTACCAAAATTACCGGGATATGAGGATAGAATAGGGACTTTGGAACACTCCTAAAAACCATTTTCCTTAATATTGAAGAAAAAGGGATGAAAGCGATGAAGGAACTATACATATTAATACTTACCAAAAACCTTGTGCTTAAGAACTTGGATTTCCTAACCAAGAATAGGAATAAGGTTAGAAGGCTGAGTAGAAGACTATGAGAACTTTAAAGAAAATAAAATAATACCAATGAACTAGAGTTTGGAAATACCTTGAACACTTGTAAGACCAATCTAAACCTTGAACCGAAATGCTATAAGACCTTACTTCCCAAGTGTTTGGTAAGCTTATAGTGATCAAGCTTATAATCCCCAACCCAAGTGTTTACACTCTCACAATAACCTAGCAACTTGCAGCCTCTGAACTTAGCTTGATGAATGAATGAAAAATGCTTGGTGCTAGGTCCTATTTATAGAGTTCTAGGAATAAAAATCTTCTTTTTGACTTTGAATAAAAATAAATTTAATTGAAAATATTTTAATATCCTTCAGCCAAAGGCTTAGGAATTTTTCATAATTTTCAGAAAGATTTAAGGATTCAAAGCTTGATTTTAAAATAATAAAAACAAATAGAATCATAACTTCTAACTCCCTAAATCTCGTAACTCTAAACTCCCCTTCAGTAAAATCAACATATATAGAGTTGTAGAACTCCAATTTGGACTCTCTTTATACCGTTAAAAATATCATTAAATTATCTACAACTTTTAAGAAATACTATTTTTCGAAATTCCTAATATAACTAGGTCAAAAACAGGTCGGAAGTTACAGTACCCTAAAGTTACGAAAAATCTATTTAATTATCTAAATATCAACCTAATCCACAAATAAATAAAATTGTGATAAATGTCATGCTCCTATCAGATTTTGGCAAGTCTTATATTTCTCTTATTTTATCATTAAAATAATAATTTCTTAATAATCATACATATGATAAGTGTTACTATCTTATTGGGTCTATCTAAACCTTATAATATAATAAATATTATTCTTAATATCAGCTATATAATCAAACCTTAGGTTAAAATTAATATTCTTAAACTATAGGTTAAACTTAGAAAGTCTATAAGTACTACTATGAGTGTCCAAATAATTCCCGGTCTGAACCAAAAATCCACAGTAACAAAGATAATACTATACATACTATAATACTACTAAATAATTAGCTAAGTAAAGTTCTTAGACTCTACAGATATATCGCAGCTATAGGGGTGATATATCGCAGTACGGGGATACAAAAAACACGAAACGTTGCACGATTGCCTCGGGCATGCTGGCCCAGGCGATATATCGCCTACAGGGGCGATATATCGGCTCCTTCAGTGTGTTTTTGAAAGTTTTCAAAAACGTTCTCATTCAAATCCTTAACTTGTTGATAAGTCCAGCACTTTTCTGAACGAGTCTTCAGCCTCTGCTGAACGATAATTCAAATGATTTTCATTTAAAAAGCCATTATTTTTATTCAAGTTAAATGAAGATCTTTTCATTCCTAAACTCTATAAATAGGACCTAGTACCCAGCCATTTATTCATCAATTAAGCTAAGTTCAGAGGCTGCAAGTTGCTAGGTTGGTGTGAGAGTGTAAACACTTAGGTTGGGAATTATAAGCTTGATCAATATAAGCTTACCAAACACTTGGGAAGTAAGGTTCTATTCATATTTCAGTTCAAGGTTTAGATTGGTCATAGAAGTACTCAAGGTATCCCAAAATCTAGTCCATTTCTGTATTATTTTCTTTAAAAGTTCTCATCGTCTTCTACTCAGTATTCTAACCTTATTCATATTCTTGGTTAGGAAATCTAAGTTCTTGAGCACAAGGTTTTTGGTAAGTATATTTTGATAGTATAGTTCCTTCATCACTTTCATCCATTTTCTTCAATATACTCACCCTATTATAAATGGTTTTTAGGAGTGTTCCAAAGTCCCAAATTAATCCTCATATCCCGGTAATTTTGGTAAGGAAAATAGTATGTATAGTTTTCATTAATGGTCCAAAGTCTAGAGTAGTTGGGACATTACACAAAACCTGCAATATTGTTAGTTTTATCTTGACAACCTGCATCAACAAGCTCATTTCTCTTTTCTTTGGTTAGTAGAGGAAAATTCAATTCATCAAAATGAACATCTCGACTTATGACAATTTTAGGACCATTTTTATCTAATGACCACATCTTATACCCTTTAGTATCACTAGGATACCCAAGAAACACACACTTCAAAGATCTTGCATCTAATTTGTCATTCTTTTGGTGTACATATGCTGCACAACCAAAGATTCTAAGGTGTGAAAGTGTAGGGGGTTTTCTTGACCATTTTTCTTCTGGTGTAACTAATCCTATAATTCTATTGGGACACCTGTTAACTAAATAACTAGCTGTAATAACAGCTTCACCCCAAAAAATCTTACTCAAACCTGATCCTATAAGCATACAACGTACCTTATTCAAAAGAGTTTTATTCATACGCTCAGCAACCCCATTTTGCTGAGGTGTTCTAACCACAATTCTTTGGCTAAGAATCCCATATTCATCACACAAAGCATCAAATTCCTCATTAATAAACTCAAGACCATTATCAGTTCTTAACACTTTAATTTTTAGACCAGTTTGGTTTTCAATTAGAATTTTCCATTGTTTTAATTTTTCCAAACATTCACTTTTATGTTTCATTATAAAACCCAAACTTTTTTACTAAAATCATCAATACTAGATAAGAAAAATCTATTACCTCCATGTGTTGGTGTCTTGCTTGGCCCCCAAACATCAGCATGTAGATACTCTAAAATCCTTGATGATTTGTGATGTCCAGTTGAAAATCTCAGTCGATGTTGCTTTCCAAGAATACAGGTTTCACAAAATCTCAAAGTCTTCGGCTTCAAGCTTCCAAGTAAACCTGCTTTCCCAATTCAACCAGCTTTTGTTCATTGATATGACCCAATCTTCTGTGCCATTTTTCAGATTCTTCTCCAACCTCTTTTACAACTCCAACAACTCCACTATCTTCTGTTCCTCCACAAAGAACATATAAACCATGTTTCTTCACAACTTTCATTACAGTGAGTGACCCTTTTGAGACCCTTAAAAGCCCACCACTTGACTTATATCCCATGCCTTCATCCTCAAGGGTTCCCAAAGAAATAAGATTTCTTTTAAGAAGAGGGATATGTCTCACATTTTCTAGAAATCTGACCTTCCCATCAAAATGCTTGATTTGAATGTTCCCAATTCCTTCAATGTTACATGATTGATCATTTCCCATCAACACCTTTCCTTGGTTGATCTTTTGGTAGTCTTGGAACCACTATAATTTTAGGCACATATGGAAAGTGCACCCCGAATCCAAAATCCATTCATTTTGGTTTCTTTCCATTGAAATGGACAACATCTCACCATCGAACCCTTCTTCATTGTCCACAAGAGCTACTGTGCTTGATGAATGAGTATCCTCCTTAAGCTTCATCTTAAATGCCAAACAATTTCTTTTAATGTGTCCACTTTTACCACAGAAATAACATTTTCTGGTCTATCTTCCTTTTGAAACTAACCGAGTAGGGGACTTCCACCTTTCAAAAGAGTTGTCATTCTTTTTACTAAAATCTCTCCTTTGTGATATGCCTCTTGCCAATAAAGCCTCATCTTTCTTTCCTTTTTTAAGAGCCAATTCAAAATCTTTAGTTCTCAGTACCCCCAAAACATCTTCCATTGTTATGGTGTGTCTACTAAATTGTATCACAATCTTGAGGTCTTTGAATGGATCAGGTAAGTTGTACAACAAAGTGATGGCTTGATCTTCTTCACTAATCTTTTCCCCAGCATTATCCAAATCCAAGACAAGTTTATTAAAATCATCCAAATTCTGTTCAAGACTCCTAGATGAGTCCATAACAAATTGATAGAACCTTCCCATCATATGAATCTTGTTAGAAATTGATTTCTTCATGTATAAACTTTCAGGTTTAGACCACATACTAGAAGCTGTTGTTTCATTAATTACTTGCCTCAAAACATTGTTTTCCAAGTGCATAACAATGGTGTATCTAGCCTTCTTTACCATTGTCTTTATTTCCTCTGACTTTAGGGTCTTCTAAGTTTCTGCCATTTTCTCTTCCCCTTCAAGTGCAAAATCTAGGTTTTGATGAATCAATACTGCCATAAGCTTCTCCTTCCACAAACTAAAATCTCCTTTTCTGTCAAACTTTTCCAAGTCGTACCTGGTCGTTCCCGTTCCTGCCATTTTCTTGAATCTTCAAGAAACCCAACTTCTAATCAAGAAATTCTTCAAGCCTTCTCCTCTAGATCGAAGAACCCGACTTTGATTTGTTGAAAATTGAACAACAACAAGGCTTGAACTTGATCAATCACACTGCAGAAAACTAAATCAACACAAAAGATTTACCCTGGTTCAGCTCCAAGATTGGAATCTACATCCAGCAATGAGCTCGTCCACACACGAGTCCCCTTCAATCCATTACAAACTTGTAAGAACACTACAAACCCAGCCAAAGCAATTTGTCTTTGGCAACACTTAATCTCATAACCCTTTTCATGAATATATCTCTCAAAGCAAAACTCAAGCAAAGAAAAACCTCTCTCTTACTTTCTCTTTGTTTCTCTCTCTGAAAAACACACCTCACGCTTAATTCTAATCATAATAAGAAATAACAAAAGGCAGCCTTTTATAACTTAAGGCTGCAATTTACAAAAAAGAAGGTAAGCACGTGCAAGTGCTCTAGAAAAAAAAACAAAAAATAGGATTGAAGGAAAAACTCAGTAAAAAACAAATCTAAGGGGGAAATGGGAAGATTGTTACTATGAGAATTCATACCACACCTATAAATAGGCTCATTGTAAAGATACAAATGCATGGTTTTACTTGTAACAACTGAGATTGTTTTCAGAGAGAATAATAAAGAGCTTATAGTGTTGCTTCCCGTGGTTGTAGGAAGGAGAAATCCTTCTGAATCACGCAAATCTTTCTAAATTGTTTGTTTGAGTTTGTTCTTGATTATCTTCGTGTGAGTGTGTGTCAAATATCAAGTGAATTTTGCTTAACAACATATTTATACAAATAATATTTAAGACTTTATGTATATGCTATTGATTTCCTTGTGTACCGGGTACATTGTTTTGAAAACCCAAAAACTCTTTTATCAATATATAAGTTAAAAGTCTCTACTTTGGATTTTAGGCATGACAAATGCTACTGATATCCTTATGCAACATCTACTTTCAATTTAGTACTTTAGGAATATAGGTTGAGAGTTATTTCATTTTAACATAAAATACCAAATCAAAGGCATACATCATAAATTGACAAGGAAAAGATAGATATAAATCCAGGTTATAAATTACCATAAACCAGGACTTTCAAAAGTTTAATTAAACCACAAAACATATTAAAAGATCCTTAGATCGATAGTCAATATATCCATGTACTAATAGATTAATGGATGTCCAATCCAAAAGGTCTCAATATATGGCTAGACATAATGCATAAGAATTCAATTAACCTTTTTTAGGGTAGGCAAATGAAGCCAAGTCTTTGCCCATAGGAATGTGATTAATCAAATCACACTCTTCATAAAAAGATGTAAGAAGTACTAAATCATCATCAGTATCATTCTTCTTGGCAGCAGGTTCCACTAATATGGCTTTACCTTTCTCTTTTCTAGGATCAATATTGGTCTTGACAACTTCATCAACTTTCACAGGCTTGAAGACTTGTTCATATTCTATCTTTGATGCATAATTAATGGAATCAACACTCCCAAGCTTAGTAGTACCAATACCTTCACCATTCACATTAATCTTTTTGTGGGTAGCAACCTTAGAAAAAGCACTAGTACAAGTACTGAGTAGGGCTGCATCTAATTTAATTTTGCCTCCCAAAAAATAATTAGTGGTTGGAATCCTCATAGGATCTGAACAAGTTTTTTCAGCATCATCAGTGTCCTCATCATTTTTTGGTTTCTGATCAAGTACTTCCTTCTTTTTGTTGTTGTTTTCTAGAATCACAATAGTTAATGAACAAGAAATTAAATAAACATTGTGTATATTAATATAATAATATATCATGTATATATATGTAAAGTTATTATAATAAATATATATAATAAGAAACATATATATAGCTAGTTACCTTTGGCCATATTTTTCGTGAAGGAATCAAAAAGGGTATTGTAGGGCGATTTAATAAAATCATCTTCTTTTAGTTTCTGATCAAGTACTTCCTTCCCCTTCTTGTTTTCTAGAATCACAATAATTAATGAACAAGAAATAAAATAAACATTGTGTATAATAATATATTATATGTATATGTAAAGTTATTATAATAAATAAATGTAGCAAGATTCATATATATAGTTACCTTTCGCCATATTTTTCTTGATGGTATCAAAAAGGGTATTGTAGGGCGATTTAACAAAATCATCATCTTTTAGTTTCAGATCAAGTACTTCCTTTTCCTTCTTGTTTTCTAGAATCACAATAATTAATGAACAAGAAATTAATTGAACATTTGTGTATATATTAATAGACTAATACATATAATGTGTATATATATATATATGTAAAGTCATTATAATAAATATATAAGAAACATATAGTACTACCTTTTGTCATGTTTTTCTTGGTGGAATCAACAACTGTTTGAGTTGGAAAAAATTGCTCAGTTTCTTGAGAGAAGTTGTATGTCTTTTCGTTCATTCCACCATCCTCTTGTTTTTTGGTATGATTAGCCATAAATTGATGATGATGAAGAGGATGATCCTGATGATGATGAGGCATGGCATTATTAGCATCTTCGAATTTCTCTATCATTATTTTCTTGTTGCTCGTGAGGTCATATTCACAAGGAACATCATACAAGACACCATCACCATAATTAGGTGATAATAATGATCCTCCTTGTTCTGATTTTCTGCTCAAATTTTGTGAATTGAGACAATTTGAGTCCTTTCGTTGGTACACCCTTTTTCTTTTTCGTTGATTATCATTGTTTGGACTTTCCACATTCAGATTTGTAGAATCCTTTTTTGGGTACGTCCTTTTTACTTTAGGTTGATTATCATTGGACCCCTGATTAACATGAATGAGGAACAGTTAATGTATATTATGAGAAATATACTTATAATTATTAACACTAATATCAACTTAAGTATATATATATATATATCAATCACTACATATACATGTAAAATTCACTCACCAAAGTAGTCTTTTTTGATGTTTTGTTTTTATAGGGATTTTCCTCGTACAGCAGAAAGTTGATAACCTCAACGACAGAGCGAAGACTAGTGTTTGATTCATCATGACGGTAGTACTACATAAATACACATTTATACATATAAAGTTAATGAAAATTTATACATAAAATATAATATCAAAATAAACATTTTCAACATTATTGTATTCTACATAAATGCTAGTTCTTGTCCCTCCCTGAGATGAATCACACTCAACCCACAAAGTAAAATATTTAGATAAATTGTGTTTAATAGCATATTTTTATCCAATAATATGTTTTGTATTGACTTTTACTAAGACAATATATATTTTTACAAATCAATATCAAATATATTATTATACAAAAATATGTTATTAAACACAATTTATTACAAAACAAAATAAAATAATATAATACGGCACATCAAATGCACTGTTAGTGTCTATTAAAAGTCTAAGTACATAAAACGAAACCTAAAAAGTACGTTAAATCTAAACAAAAATATATACAATTAAGCTTAAATTACATAACGAGTGAAAATCCAAAGCCAAGATTTGTTATCTATAGTAGCCAAACCTATATATATATAAAGCCATAACCTAAGGTTTTCAACAAAGCTCGATCTCTAATTTGAAAGTCTAATAAAAGACTTAAATATAAACACTAGTGATCAATTTTATTAACTAATATGTAGTTATCATCTAAGTGGCATGATTTTAATTGAAATAAATAAAACAAATAAGTATTAGTTCTGATTGTTACCGTATCAAATCTCCCATTAATTCGTTGTCTACGCTGGATCGTCCAACCTCTAAGTCTTTCTGAGAAACGATATTGTTTTGGATTGGGAGCAGCACTCGATCCGTTTTCTCTTGGTGGTAACTTTATATACCAAAATCATTATTAACTAAAATATGTTTACAAAATACACTAATACATGTAGATATATGAATATAAGAAGTGATTACAATGCATCAACTTTTTTGACAACACCAGTGCAGCAAGTTTGTATTTTCTACACCTCGATAATTTTTTTTCTAGTTTTTTTTATATGACAGTGTACATTGTAATCATTTAGGACACCCTACAAATTTTCAAGAAATTCTGAATAATTTACAATGCCGAAAATAAGGTTCAAATAGTTTACTTTTACATTAGTATACAAAAAAAAAAAAAGCACGCGTGTCACTACAAAAAATAAAGCATATACCGAGAACACTATACCGAGAACACGTTCTTGGTATAGACAATTCAAAACCGTGCCATATCTACGCGGTTTTTTTCATTTTAGTTGATGTACCGAGGACGCTATACCGAGAACATGTTCTCGATATAGGTTCTTTATGTACTTCGTCTTCCCCAAACAAAGAGTTCATTTCTCTCTAAAACCCAAAAAACCCCAACCCCTTTTCTCCGTTTTCTCCGCCATTTTTTCCCCATTTTCTGGATTTCGGCCCCCAAAAGCTTGGTTTTTGATAAATCTTCCCTTCCAAAGAAGATTTAATCACCAATAAGATCTATTAAGGTATGCATTTATATATATTTCATTTTTATTTGTGTATAAATTTATCAATTTTTTTTCTTTCTGTTTTGGTCTTCTCTAATGGCTTTTTTCTTTGTTTATTTTCAGGTGTTGCATTATTCACAAGTGGTTTTACAGGTATTACGAATTTTCTTTATAATCTTTTGGTTTTTTTTTATATTTTTTGCATAAATATATATTGGGTTTTATGTATAATTTGTTTAATATTGTTAATATATTGTTATTTGTCATATTATATATATAATTTTTTATTATGTATTTACAATAGGTAAGAATAATAATTAGTAATGAAAATTAGTTATAAGTTTAGTGATATCCAATTTAGAGGAAATAATGTTGTGTAGTATTTTAGTAAAATACATATATAGCTTTGATTTTCATCCTTCACAAACTAGAGATGAAGAGATGTCTGAGATGAGAGAGCGTCTTCGACAGTTAGAGGAGCATGTCCGAACTCACTGTATCACCCTTGGGATCTCAATGTGCCCCACCACCACCCGATGATCCCGATGTTGGAGCACCGACTCAGTAGGACTTATGTATGAATTTTATTACAATGGACTATTACATTATCATTTTTAAGACAACTCTTTATTTTGATTAAGCAAACATACTCTTATGTTTTTATTTATATGTTTAATATAAATGTTTTAATTTTATTCTATTGTCTTATATTTAATTCAAAATAAATAAATAAATAAGTGAATAAACATTACAAATATAAAAAAAAAAAAAATCGGTTTAGTCTATACCGAGGACCCTCGGTATATCCCACTAAGATGACAAATTTGGGTTGGTTGTGACGAGGACATTTTTCACTCTATACCGATGACATTGTCCTCGGTACAACCTATACCGAGAACATGTTGATTATCGTCGGTAGAAGTTTACCTCTACCGACGCGGCTGTACCGAGGACTTACTGCCGACGACATGTTCTCGGTATAAGCTCTACCGAGAACATTTATATGTGTTCTCGGTATATGCCTTGTTTTTTGTAGTGTGTAACAAGTTGTTTGAACCTTGTTTTCAAAATTATAATTTATTAGGAATTTCTTGAAAAATTGTATGATGTTTTAGATATCTATAATGTACACCATCGTATTAAAAAATAGAGATTAAATCTATCAAAGTGCCAAAAATATACAATAGATGCACCGGTATTGTTAAAAAAGTGTATGATTTGTAGTTCATCCCTTATAAATATATATATATATATATACTCATAAATTAAAGGTTTAACAAAATAGTTTCAAAAAAGCAATCACATATATACATATACATATAGATCTAGATTAATGTAAAATATTATTTAAGAACTGATACCACATATATATATAATTATTATTATTATTATAAATGATTCACCAACCTTGTCAACATCCAAACCATTAGTAAGAAAATTGTTAGGAAGTTCGAATGAAAGCGAAACCTCCCCAGCAACACTCGTTGCCCTTCGCAGTTTACTATTCGGTGATTGCACCGAGTTCTGCAGAAGAAATATTATTCATAGCATAAATTTTATCATCATATAAATACATATTAATTTGTATAGAATGATTCATTCTTACATATGCATCTTTTGTGCTTATGAAATTAATAAAAAAAAATTATATATTAAAAGGGATCTATTAATTTTTTTCCCTCCTTTAAGTGAATACTAAATTTGAATATATGTGTATTTAGGTATTACCTTCTTTAAAATAATAAAGTTATTTTAATATATTAAAATGTCTAAAAAAAAGTGTAAGTTTTATATTTAAATAAAATTAATGGACTTTAGTAAAATATTTTGCCTTATTTTCTCAAAAAAATTTCCCTAGGAAATAAGTCTTAATTCCATATGACAATCTATCTAGAACAAAAAAAGCCCTAATTATTAGATAAATTTCACCACATGACAATCTTGAACAAAAAGTACCAAAACAAAATCTTATATGTGTTTCTAATATGTTCGCTATATCTTACTTCATTTTGGAACACTCAAACCACATCAAAATCAAAAAGAGATTATAGAACCCTTATTCAATAAAACACACATGTGTAAATATATAGCATACCATAAATATGGACATCATATATACACACATATATCTATATATATCACTTTATATATAAGTTAGTAACAATTAACTTTTTGTGTACATGTTTTGTGTTTTTCATTGATCAGATCTTCTGAATTATATCTCTTGTTTGCAGACTAAATGAGAATATTTTAGGCATTGCATTCTAATTTAAAATAATAAAGTACAAATTTAGTTGTCAAAGCCTGTTAGTTAAGATTGTTCTAACTAATTAATACAATTTTGATTTATTGTTTAGAGGTTATACAGAAATGTCATTTTATATTTTCTATTATAACACTAATTAAGTTTCTCTTTCCTATTTTTATATATTTTTAAAGAAAAATGGGAATGAAGTATTATTTGACATTCTATTCAACAAGATTATTATATATAAATATTACAAAGCATCAAATTAGAAAGAAAAAAAAGAAAAGAAACCAATATTGAAAAACTATATTATTTACTCTTTTTAAAATCTGCATTTTTGGAAAGAAAGACTCAATTCATTTTTCCTTGTTTGGAGTAAAACAAAAAAAAGGGGAGGGATAATTTTTTTAAAAAAAAACTTTAATTGGAGATTTAGGAGACATTCTATTAAGGAAGGTATTTGAATTATAAAGCATTTGTAAACATAAAAGAAACAAGAAAACAAAGAAGATTCAAATATATACAACCCTAAGTATATCAATTATTAAAACATTGTTTGGCAAAAATATTGTAGAGAAAAGTCGATCTAAAACAAATCCCAAACACCACATCAACATTGACAAACTAATTAATTTTTTGTGAAACCCACTGCTATCACACTAATTTCAAAACCATTTTAAACCTTGTTAGACAAAAACTTTGTACATGAATATTTTAAACTCCCAAACACTACATCAACATTGAAAAGCTAAATTGTTGTGAAATATCATAAACATTAGAACACTATTTTATCTACACTCATTTCAAAAGGTGGATTTTACAAACCAAAAAGGAAAAAATATCCTTTGCCTAAACTAAATTTCTCTAACAATATTTTATCGTAGCAAAATCTAATGTCCAATCTACCAACCCCATCATCAAATCATAAATTGTGTCATTTGACAATCTAGAACTATAAACTTAAAACAAAACCTTATTAGGGTTCTAAATCTTCTAAATCTCTTCTATTCCTTTTCACACTACATATGTTGTACAAACAAATCCATAAAACAAACAAACAAACACACACACACAAGCATATTTTTCATAGATCTATAAAAATTGATACAGAAATTAAATCATTACCATTAAGTGATAAAACTTCGTACTGTTCATGTCACAACTTTGAGACACGTTGAAGGATATGGGATTAGCATCAAAGACAACATCATCCCCAGTTTTCGATTTCAATTCTGCTGCTGATTTCTGTGGTCAATAATGATCAAAATCAAGATTATAAAACATTTACAATAGCTTTTTTTTTTCACATAAAATAAATATCATCTCATACATGTATACACAAAACTATGGTTTTTACATATACAAACACAAATCTTTATAGATCCATAAGAAAAAACTTACATGAATTGCTTGCTTTACGAGCCTAGTGAGTTGCTCACGCAAGTGATTATCATCTTGTTGTTTTTTTTCATAAAAACTATATTCTTGGCCTTGTTTTGGGACATAAGGCACTATCTCCCAACCATTAATCTGAACCTTGTCCAGCTTGTGAGTCGATTTCTTTGAGCACTTGTATGGTACTGTAGTCTCATCTGGATCATCTAAAAGGACAAGTTCAACCATTTTTGTAGAGATTGAAAGTGACGATATAAAGAAGATAGAGATTTGGGGGCTTTTTCAAAGAGTATGTATGTATAGATTAATACAGTGATATGATATTATAGAGAGAAAGAGAGGAAAAAAAGATGAAGAAAGTGAAAGTGAGAAAAGATCTATCAAAAGTCATATTTTGAGTGATATATATAGTGAGAGAAAGAAAGAAAAAGATGTAGAGAAAGAGAGAAGAAAGTTATAACAAAAGTCATGCTCATTTGTTTAGATAGGTGCAATTTTAATTAGTTGTTTTTTGTTTTTGTTTTGTCAAGTATTAATTATTTTGAAGGTGTATTTATTTTTGTCTGTTTTTGATATTTTTTGTAGTTATCTTGGGTCTTCATTTACAGTTAAGTTTATGGTATGAAGAGAAATAAATCTAATGACAATAAATTTCAAAAACTAGAAATTGTATTAGTACACAGTTTTACCATTTATAATTTTTGTCATTATCATTATGGTACCTTAACACTAACGTCTAAAAATGAAATACAAAGAGAAAAGAATCTGGTAATAAATTTGAAATCCCTACTTGGTATTTGTACACAGTTTTACCATTTGTAAATTTCCAATATATATTTAAATATAATAAAAGTTCCTTTTTTTTTTTTCCATTCTTCAATATTAATATTTGTCAAAGAATTTTGTCCAATATTATTTATGTGTCTATCACTTTTTGTCATACATTATCTAGTAAAAGCCCTTATGCATCGACATTTAAATTATCAAATATTATTTGCTTAATATACATGTCTATACTATTAATAAATTAATTGTTAGTTATTAGTAGTACTGAATATAATGCATTGTTTATATATATACATAATAAAAAGACATTCATGAGAAAAATCACAACTACTTAATTAACTAGTTATATAATTCTATTTAAAAAATTTACTTAATTATATTTATTTATTGTTTCCAGATATATGGATAGAGGCAGAAGTACAATCATGGGGGCCAAAAAGTAAAAAAAAAAAAGTATTTAAGGAGGGCCAATTTACAAACTTTCTGAAAAAAAAAAAGAGGGATTATTTTTTAAATAGTATATCTTTTTCTTAAAAAAAAATAATAGTATAGTTTTTGCCCCTCTTTAACACTATGTACTAACATCTCTACTGATATGTTAACCTTAAATTAAACTGAATCAATTCTCATAATATATAATCACTAACAATTAAAGAAATCAGATCAAATTAAATGTTCTATATCTACATAATAAAATTTTAAATTTAGAAGAAACAAAGTAAAGTGAAGTATAATAATTTGTAATGACTATATCATTTCTTTTTTTATTTTCTAATTAATTGGGAGGGAGGGAAAATGAAACAAAATACCATAATGTTTAGTGGGGCTAATAATTATCAAGTATAAGATAGTTTCTTATGTTCTAAATAATTGAAGGGAAATTTAATATTCTATGTGATCAATCAAGTTTAATTATAGATAAAAAAAAAAGTAAGGTGTAGTATCATAATGTATAATGCTAACAGTTAACCAATAATATATCTTAATTTTTTTTTATTTTCTAATTAATTGGGGGAATAAAAAATAAAGTGTCGTATTATAATGTAAACAATACTGTTTCAAATCTAAAAGAAATAATGTATGGTTTGTAAATCATCATAATGTTTACAACTAACAATAGTTAATGATTACGTATAATTGTTTCTAACGGTTAACGATTATAACTGTATTTTTTATTATTTTTAACTAATTGGAGAAATGAAAAAATAAAGTGACGTATCATAATATAAACAATAAAGTTTCAAATCTAGAAGAAAAAATATATGGTATGTAAAGCATCATAATGTTTAACAACTAACAATAGTTAATGACTACCTACAGTAGTTTTTTTTCATGCTAACGGTTAACGAATATAACTGTATTTTTAATTAATTGGGGGAATGCAAAAATAAAGTGACGTATCATATGTAAAGCACCATAATGTTTAACAACTAACAATAATTAATGACTACATATAACAATATCTTTTCATGCTAAACGGTCAACGAATATAACTATATATAATCTTTTTATTATTTTTTAATTAATTGGGGGAATGAATAAATAAAGTGACGTATCATAATGTAAACAATAAAGTTTCAAATCTAGAAGAAATAATGTATAGTATGTAAAGCATCACAATGTTTAACAACTAACAATAGTTAATAACTATGTACAACAGTTTCTTTTCATGCTAACGGTCAACGAATATAATTGTATTTTTTATTATTTTTAATTAATTGTGGGAATAAAAATAAAAGTGATATATCATAATGTAAACAATTAAGTTTCAAATCTAGAAGAAATGATGTATGGTATGTAAAGCATCATAATGTTTAACAACTAACAATAGTTAATGACTATCGTAAAATAGTTTCTTTTAATGCTAATAGTTAACGAATGTGAGTATGTTTTTTATTATTTTTTACTTTATGGGGGAATGAAAAAATAAAGTCACGCATCATAATGCAAACAAAAAAGTTTCACATCTAGAAGAAAGAATGTATGGTATGTAAAGCATCATAATGTTTAACAACTAACAATAGTTAATGACTACGTGCAATAGTTCCCTTTTCATGCTAACGGTTAACGAACATAACTGTATTTTTTATTATTTTTAATTAATTGGGGGAATGAAAAAAATAAAGTGACTTATCATAATGTAAACAATAAAGTTTCAAATCTAGAAAAAATAGTGTATGGTATGTAAAGCATCATAATGTTTAACAACTAACGATAGTTAATGACTACGTACAACATTTTCTTTTCATGCTAACGATTAATGAATATAATTGTATTTTTTTTAATTAATTGGGGGAATGAAAATGTAAAGTGACGTATAATAATGCAAACAATAAAGTTTCAAATCTATAAGAAATAATGTATAGTTTGTAATGCAACATAATGTTTAACAACTAACAATAGTTAATGACTACGTACAAAGATTTATTTTCATGCTAACGTAATGTTTAATACTAACAGTTAACGAATGTTACTGTGTTATTTATTATTTTTAATTAATTGGGAGAATGAAAAAATAAAGCCGACGTATCATAATGCAAACAATTAATTTTCATATCTAGAAGAAATAACGTAGGGTATGTTGCATACCATAATGTTTAACAACTAACAATAATTAATAACTATGTACAACAGTTTCTTTTCAAGTAAGCAATTATAACTGTATTTTCATAATTATTATTTTTATGAGATGTATAAATCATTGATTTCTTTTCAATAATAGTGTTTTGATTGATTATAGATCCTTGCGCATTATTGCGATTGATATATGTTTGATGATAAACATTGTAAACGACTTGATATGCCTAAGTCTAAGCAATTCGATATATTATGTAAGTTGTTGAATTGACCCTATTAATAAAGTTTCCTATTATCTTCAATAAATATATATATATCCTTAACTTATTTTTTATTCATAGGATAATCAAAAATTTAATTAATTGCTTTAATTAATATAGAGAATAATCTTGTTGGTCTAATACTATAATTCACCATTTCAAACAATAAAAGACAAATTTCAAAGCATAATTATTGAAGGGAAAATGTCATTTCGGCCTTTGTGTTTTTCCTGAATATACGATCGGCCCATATGTTTTGTTAAATGACAATTCAGACTTTGTGCTTTACAAAATGGATCAAAATAGTACCCTAGACCCGATTTTGATCAAAATATTTTCAATTATAAGATCAAGTCTCAAGTCGTTAGTAATGCGATGGGTTCAGAGAATCGAAGAAAGTGTTCGAGAAGCTAAAAATGAATATTATATTTGAAATTTTTTTGACCAAAATTGGGTATAAGGTACTATTTTGATCCATTTTGTAAAACACATGATCTAAATTATCATTTAACAAAACACATGGGTCGATCGTATATTTGGAAAAAGCACAGGGATCAAACTGGTATTTTCCCATTATTGGATGAAAATATTAATTAATTAAGAAGTAAAAAAAATTGCAAATACATGTATTTCAACTATACATTTAATCAGTTATTATAATCACTAGTATTCAATCGAATTTATAAAATTTGTTATTTTAATTTTCACAAACAAATTATTTTAGATAAAAAAAGACAGAAAAACTCGAGAAAACAATTATTATTATGTAAAATTGTGAGTCTTGTACAAATTATTAATTCTTAATGTAGTCATAATTAATAAACAAAATGTCAAAACATAATAATTTAATTAGGGATAATTACAGCATAAATACTTAATATTTTTCAATTTACACACTTATATATTCAAACATTTTTGTATAATAAAACTACCTAACATTATCATTTTGTTGCATCTGTTACCAGCAGGATCATTGAGTGGTGATATAAATCATATAGCTAAGTAGTGTCAACAAATTATTGGTCCACCTCATATTTTGTTAATGAAAAACTTATTATTTTAAAACTAAAAATAATTAATAAAATAAATCAAGGAAAATTAATAAATTTTTAATTAAAACCCTATTTTTCTTTCATTTCCCTCATCTTTCAATACTCTCACCCTCACTCCCCCTTTTCTTTCATGTTCTCCATCACCGACACCACAATCTAAGCAGACCCAATCGACCATATTGGACCTAAGCGTCATTGTCGGGGGATTTTCGTTTGTGTGGAATTTGGATATCGTGGGGCTCGGGAAATGTTATCAAGCAACAACGGTTAGGTTGATTGTGGGGCTCGATAGTGGGACTTGAGCGCGCGACAGCGGGATGGATGTCACCGAATCTCGTCTATGTTGGGCATGTGACAAAGATTGGAGTCAAAGGCTAGCATACAATGGGGTTGGGATCGCAATTTCTGCTAGTTGAAGAGGTTGGGCACACAATGGATCTCGCCTTGGTCTGGGCACGACGGTGGAAGTCGAGGAGTTCCTAAGGTGTTCATATTTTGTTTGAGAAAGATGAGGAAATTTGAAATCTGAGTATTGTTTTAATTTTGATGAAAAAAATATGAGATTATTTTTTTTCTTCTTTGAGATAGATGATAAAATCTTAGAGGGAAAGTGAGAAAATCAAGAAAATCAAGTTGAAAAGTAATAAGAAAAGTCGTATTGGGTTTAAATTTTTGTGTTAAATTTGTATTAAAAGTATTTTATTTTATTTTTATTAATTAAAATAGATTTTTGAACTTTTTTTCTTATTTTAATATTAATTAATTAATTACATTTTTTTAAAAATTATGGCATGGACCAATGATACAATCTCATTTAATTATAAAGATTTTAACACCATTATAACTTTGAACTTGCACTACCAAACCACCTTAATTAAGTGCATAATATATTTTAATATAAAAAATATAAATTTACAATCAATTTTTATTTATCTTATTAATCATATTTATATGGGGCTTATATTTAGTCGGGTAAATACTTATTTGGTACCTTATGTTTTATCGAAATACAAATTTGGTAGCTTATGTTATCAATAATGCTCATTTGGTAATCTGTAATTTAAAATCGTACATATTTACTGATATCCTGATGAACTCAAATTTGAACAGTAAAATTTTATCAATATGACCAAACTGACCTCTATTATACGTAATTAAGTAATTAAATTTGAGTTTGAAACCTACATAATTTAGGACAATTTGGTCATATTGATCAAATTTAAGTACTAGGTACAAAATATGTGCGATTTTAAATTACAAAGTACCAAATAAATATTATTAAAAAAATATAATACTAAATATATATGTATTTCGATAAAACATATACTATTAAATATAACTAACAAAAAATATCTCAAAATGTAATACAGGGATTAAGAATCTCATATATTGATTTAAAAAAGCTGCTTTCCATACAAAAAATCTCAAATAATGTTTTTTTTTAAATATCATAAAATAAACCACAAGTGCAATTTCGTCAATATAAAACTTTTTCTAAATGAGTGGTTCTCAGATATTTTTTTTAAGAATCCCTTAAAAAAAGGTTCTTTCTAAGAAAATGCTAAAGTGCATTAATGAGGATTGTATTACTGTGTGCCAGTAAGAACACTCATTCTTTTATGGTATAGAATCACACAAAATTAAATAAAATATCAAAATATTAAATACAGATAACATAAGTAATATAATTGAATGCCACGTGGCAAAGGAAGAGAAATTATTCTTTCAAAATCATATCGTAGTTGTATAGTCATGACTCTCATCCGAACAAATGGCATTGCATGGGGAATGACGAGTAGGAGTGATAATATTGGTTGTGTTTGGTAACGTTTTATTTTTTTTATTATTAGAAATATTTTTTATTTTAATTATTTTTTAAAATGAAAATATATTTGGTAATTTATGTTTTTACACCAAATTTGGTAGGATGTGACTATTGGCACCTTTTTTTTCTCCCCTCGCCCTTTTTGATAACTAATGGATAATTAATTAGCTATTTACTTATAATTATGTGTAAATTAACATAAATATCTTCAAATAATTAGAAATCCTAAATCTTAACACACACCTTCACAGCATATTATGTATAAACATTCAAAAAATAAATTAGATTATCAATTTAAAAAATTAAGACTCAAAAATTGTAATGAATGAATAAAATATAAATATAAATATGAATGTGGATGTAGAGATGCTAATGATTTTAATTCTAATGATATATATATATATATATAGAAAACTATACGTATTGTATTTTATTGTTTGTATCATATGTATGAACTTTTTTTATTGCATTTCATTCTTAAAATTGTGTATGATAATAACAAGCCACTCAATATTAACATAAATACTACATAAAAACATAAAAGGGAAAGAAAGTTCATTAAGCCGTGAAAATAATGCAGGATCTCATTTCTATAAGTCTATATGCATATTCTCTATTACACAAAATAACATACAATAGAAAACATAAATACATGCATAGAAGTGATTTTCATATAGAGATTCGTAAATACAATAATAAAATCATTAGAGTACTTACAAGATGTGTAGCGGAACAATGACTACACCATTTGGATTCCCTAACATTGTGTCCTTATTGAATGCTAGGTATTGCAAGGAATCCAAACCGCTTTGAAATAAGACCACAGTCTTCCAAGTCTTTCTCTAAAACAACCTATGTTTGTGTGGGCAAGTCTCAACACATGAGAAGAGAATTTCTAGAGAGAAAACTAAGAGAGAGTGAGCGGCTAGGTATAGAATACTAGTAGTGAATTTTTACCTTGTCAAATTCATCTTTTTTAATGCATTCTATTACACTAGCATATATAGGCAATTAGCTAGGACATAAAATAGGCTTTAGTTTCTCATTTTAATTGACTTATTTAATAATTATAATTAATTAAATACTTGTCAAAATTACCCAATTATAATTTTGATATTTATTTAATTCATTTTATTAATATTAATACCAATCTATCAATATTAACAAAATTGTCCAAATTGGCTATAATACTCTCTTTTTGAGACTTTGTAATAAAATCCTCAAAGTTTCTTCCATTTCTTTTCTCACAAAATATCAATATATAATTTAACATTATTTATTTCCATTGAACTAGTCAATATGATATTTTATAATTAATAATTAAATTAATTATTCAAGACTACTAATTTTTTTTTATAAGAGATGACATGGGAACCATGGACCCATGAACTCAAGCTCCAATAAGTTACCATGAGTTTATTTACAACACACAACTACAAAAAAAAAAAAAAAAAACTTTTTAGGACTCCTAGGGCACGAGTCCTTTATTTGAGAGCCTTAAAAACTGAGGTTTTTTAGGACTCGCAAAAGAATGTCCACAAGTCCTAAAAGATCTTGTTGAGTGCCTTTAAGTAAGGTTTTTAGGACTCTCTTTAGGTGACCTTAAAAGTTATATTTTTAATTTTTAAAAAATTTATTTATTGTTATTTTAAATTAAAAAATTATGATTTAAATAAAACATTTATATGCAAATTATAATCTAAAAAACTATAGATTAAAATGACAAAACTTATACAAAGTATTTACAAATCTAATCAAACAAATATAACACTACCACTTGGCTCAAAAATCATATAGGCTTGTTTATAAACATAATCGTCTTGACCTTAAAAAATATATAACTAGATTTACAAAGTAAATAATTGACTACTCAAAGAAGAATCATTTACTCTAGTAAAAATTACATATAAAATAAAACACTAAATTCATTGGCAACATATCTTTCTTCTTCTTGTCCTTGTATTCACCCTCGTCACTGTCTTTCCAAAATAAGGATTGGCTGCCATGAATTTCTTTCTAAAATCATCCCTCAAACATGAAAAATCACATTATAATACACCAAACATGAAAAATTATAACTAGATTTTTATTGTAGTGTAAATAAATAAGTTTACTCACAATTGTTACACAACTCTCTTGCTACCAATGTTTCAAGTGTGACAACATATTCATTGTGATATCATTTATAGGAGTATTGTCATTGAAATTTTGAAGAGAAAACATTGAAGTATAAAAGTAAATCAAACAAAAAATCGGATAGCATATCCCCGAATTTACTAGCCTAGCCATCTGTGACAATCAACACAAACAAATCAAACAACACACATGTTTTCATCCATATATCACCGCAACACATAAAATTCTCAGAACTTACTTCACTAATACATGCAAGTTTACAATCTTTCGTTATCATCGCATCAAACAGAATTCTCGTACCTACTTCACTATGGATGAATATTGTAATGCCCCAAAATCCCTAATAAGGTTTAAGACCTTGATTAGGAGGCCGGGAGGGCCGTAATTGATTTATTGTGTTATTAAATGACTATATGCATGTTTATGTGAATTATGATATAATATGATGATGAATGCATGCATATGGCTTCATTTTTAATTATAAGGATATTTTAGTAATTTGGCCCGTTGAGGGCGTAATTGTGTATTTTCATGCATGTGGGTGAATTATAAATAATACCACATTATATGTGGAATTGTTCGAGCCATTCGGCATGAGACCATCTTTGAATGCAAATTATCAGTCTGGTCATAACAGGGTTAGTTTCGGGGCTCGGGGTGAGTCTCGGGGTAATTTGGTGATTAGAACATTGCGGCGAATCAAAAGGTAATGGGATATGATTTATTAGCATTTGAGAATATTGGGAATAATGGGAATTGGAGAACGTTAATTATGATTAGCGGGATTAGATGGGAAATGACAATTTTGCCCTTGGGGCTGTTAAGGAAAGAAGATAAGCCTAGGGGCATTTAGGTCTTTTCACCCTAAGGATAGATATAACTTGAGAAGGTTGTAGAAAGTTAAGCAAAAACAGAGCATCTCCTTCACCTTCTTCCTCTTCATCCGTTCATCATTTTCTTCTTGAATTTTGAAACTAAGTTTGAGGATTCAAGTGTGGGAATCAAGGCTTGAGGTTCTAGGCTTATGTTCAGCCATTGAAGGGGGTTTAATCTTGAGCTTGAGGTAGGATTCAGTCATAAAATCTCTAGTTTTTACTCTGTTTTGAAGTTAGATTTTAGTTAGAACTTTTGATTATAGAATTGAGTAATTGGTGTGGTTTTTGGTGGTTCAAAACTTGGGTTTTGTTGTGGGAATGTTGATTGTGTTGTGGGGATGCTTGGTTTGGATTTGGAGATGTTTGGGTAAGTTTTGGAAGGATTAAAAGAGGGAAAAGATTAGGTTTTGATGGGAGAAAACAGGGGTTTTTGGCTAATGGCCAGGCAATGTCGCGGCGCTTGGGAGGCAATGCCGCGGCATAGGGTGCAGGAGCTTGAGGTTGGCGCCTCTGTTTGGGAGGCGGGCCTCAACATGGTGGATGTAAGGTCGCAGCCCTTAAGAGCATTTTTGGCCAAAATTGGGTTTTTGGCTTGGGGACTCAAACCTTATGCCTCGGGATCGTTCTTACCACCCGACTTAGTGGGATTTGATGTCCCGAAGGCTAGGTCTTGGTCCGGGAACCTTTATTATTATTGATTTTATTGATGGAATCCTATATCTGGTTATGACTAGGTGACTGCTAAGGGATTAAAGGATTGATCGTTCTCAAAGGTCGTTCAATTATTATTTCTCGCTCGAACTAGAGGTAAGAAAATTGCACTATGTATATGACATGCATGGTTATTATTGAGGCATGTCGAGTATTTAAATGGGTTGTATGTGAAGCACGAGAAACATGTGGTTAGGGCATGCCATGAATGTTAAATGTGAGATTGATCGGAGCTTGAGTCTTTGTGTCTATGCATGATCCTAATTATGCTAGCAATAGTTAAGTAAGCATGCTGAATGCCCTATATTCAGATATTTGACATATGATATATGCCTGGTAGCATTGCTTACTTGTGCGCGACACTAACTTACTAGTCAGAATCGACAATGGTGTCAGATCCGTCTGTGAAGCTATGACTTACTAGTCAAGTTCAACAACGGTACTGAGCACTAGTCGTGTGTTCTTGACCTAAGAGTCAGGAGAGGCATAAACGTCATGAACGTAGAGCCGATAAAAGATTAGATCTAATCGACATCTGCATTGAATGACTCATATGGAGCATTGATGTCGGATCGACCCTAAGTTCGATGAAAATTATAAACGCTTGTCTAGTCTATGACTAGTTACTCACAGCCAGGGCCAGAGGCCTAGGTGACTACTTTGTCACATGGCTGAGGGAAACAGAATCCCATGTTAGTGACTATATGGTCCTCAGTAGGTTTATGTTGGTGACTATTTCATCAAATACCTATCTTGTTTAAGCTAGTAATAGGATCACTTATTTGTAAAGCCAAGGTGACCGTATCGTCACATGGCTAATGGGAATGGAACCCACCTTAGTGACTATTACAACTGTCACTCTACTATTTAGGGCTATAAGTCCAGCATGGTTATCGGAACCACCAGTGTTAAATCACTTATCTGATTAGGATTAACTTGATAGTCATCCATTCAGAAGGGAAGGATTCCTTATCCTGGATACCCATCATTATTAGAACTTATTTGCATGCTTGAATAGGGCTATATTTTCTAGGCATGTACGTTATGACTCGATGGCATGATATTACTGATCATAAGCATGTTGAGTTTTCTTGCTGGGCTTCGGCTCGCGGGTGCTATGTGGTGCAGATAAAGGCAAAAGAAAACTAGACCATCCTTGAGTTGGAGATCATAGATGACAATGTGTACATATGCGGCTACTCGACCGCCACGACCGAGAGTTGAAAGAGGAACTAGGGTTAAACCCTGTTTTGTCGCTTAGATCGGCCGATTGTAAATATTTTCTTGTAATCAACCTTTAAATTATATTTTTGGAATCCCAATGTATACAGTAAACGTTATATCTTAACCAAAATTTTTAATCCTAGATCGCTAATCATACTTAGTTACACAATTATGGCCAAATGACTTAGTTAGCGAGTTTAGCACTGTTTAAAATGCGCACCGTAACGGTCCCTAGAGTTTAGGGCATTACAACTTGGTATCAGAGTGAGCCAAGGTTAATGGTTCCTGAAGACAAGCTGGGCATGTACACTCGTCACTGAAGATAGCTTCACTCAGGGAATGGTAACTATTTCTGTAGTTATGTGCTTAACTGTTTAAATAGAATGTAAATGCTTTACCTGCACATTGTATTAGGGAGCATGAGATTCTGATAGAGCCTGACTCTTGACTATATGATTACATGCTCCGTGAACATATATATGAATGTGATCATATGATTACCTGCTCCATGAAAATATATAATTGTGATATTTGCATGCTGGAGTTGGAGGCATGGTGTGAATGTTGGAAGAGCAGGGATTATGATTGATGTATGAATGTCATGGGCATGTTTTTAACACTGCAGTGAATTTTGAATGTCGTGTGGTAAGATTGTTCCCGTGGGGAAAGCTCTTGATATGCTCTTCGTGATTAGTGGGTTAAGTTATTGATTGCAGATTCAATCAGCGGGTTTGTATCCAAGGCAGATAATGAGGCCTGGTGGTGGTTATACTGAGGCTGGGAGTTTCAGCCAGGGGTTGAGTTCTTCATCTGCCCCTCAAAATTTCCAACAAATGTTTTCAGATTTGCAATCAAGATTGTAGAGACTGGAGGAAGAGGTTAGGTGTTTGAAGCAACAACAAAATCTGTTGGGAGCACCTCTTCCTTTGTTTTGTTAGGAGTGGCACTAGCGTTGGCTCAGTCTAGGGTTGAGAGCAGATGGGAATTTCTCTGTGGAAGATTCCAGGAGTATTACCCTCCAGTTTTCAAGGGAGGCCTAGATCCATTCAGAGCTGAGCAATGGATGGGCATGATCAGTTCCATTATGGATAGTATGGGGCTGGTAGGTCACAATAGGATGATTTGTGCGACATATGTATTACGAGATGATGCCCGGACGTGGTGGAAAGTAGTATCCCAGACACGAGACACATCTGTGATGGATTGGAAAGAATTTAGGCAGCTGTTTAATGAAAAGTATTACTGTGATGCAGCTAAGACTACTAAGATGATTGAGTTTCTGAATCTCGTTCAGGGAAAGGCATCAGTAACCGAGTATGTTAACAAATTTGATGGGTTAGTCATGTTTTCTTTTGACGTGGTACCCATGGATGTAGGTCGGAAGGAAAGGTTTATCCAGGGATTGAATTCCAAAATATCTCAGGGCATTAGAGTTGCCCCAGCGCATGAAATGTCTACCTATGCTCAGGTGGTAGGGAAGGCTCTTGCTGCTGAGAGCATAAGAAACGAGAAGAAGAGTGCTAGGGAGCACGGAGATCAGGTAGTGGTACCTCCACTTATTGGAGCAAGCAAGAATGAAAGCTGGAAGACTTACCCAGAATGCACTCGGTGCAAGAGGCATCATCTGGGAGAACGCCGAGCAAGGGCATGTTTCTTATGAAGAATGTTTGGGCATCGTAAGAAGAATTGCCCAAAGCTAAGAAAGGATGAGCAAAAGGGGATGGACAACTTGAATTCAGCTCGAATGTTCATTCCGATGCAGTCAAAGACTGAGACTGGTTCCTCAGAGATGGCAGGTCAGCTTTCTAGTTCTGATTTGGTATTATACGGACTGGTTTTGGTACCATGTTGTTTCTTTGTTGGTTGCATCTAGAGAAGCATAAATATGATATGCAGATCACATGGTTATGTTGTGATGGGAATACGATACTGTATTGGTGATTTAAAAGATAAGTTGGGTTATGATGAAAATGACTCATCAGTAGTTTTGATAAGGTTGGTTATGACTGACCTCGGTATGATCCTGGATATGGATTGGTTAAGTAAGTATGGGGCAATGCTAAATGTCAAGGAAAGGATATTAGCTCTTGGGCTTGAGAGTGGGAAGCCTTGTGGCAGTTGGCACTGTGTATGGATTTTGTATGTTGATGACATCTGTATTTAGAGCTAGAAATCTATTGTAAGGGGGATGTATAGAACTCTTAGCTAGTGTGGTGGATACCACTTAGATTGTGCCAGTGGGATCAAGACAGACTCGATTAGTCTGTGAGTTTCCAGATGTGTTTCCAGGGGATTTGTCAGGATTACATTTACAAAGAGAATATAATGGTGATTGGATTAGTGCCAGGGATGGAATCAAATTTAGGGCACTGTACTGAATGGCTCAGCAGAGTTGTAAAAATTAAAGGTTCAGTTATTGAGTAATATGGCGTTCTCCAAGATGGATCTTTGATCTGGTTAGTACCATCTGAAGATTAGGGAGAAGGATAAACATAAGACTGTTTTTATATCAGATAAGGGCACTAGGAGTGCTGGGTTATGATTTGAGAGTTTAATTAATGTTGAGTTGTCTTGATGAATTAGATGGACAGAGCATTCAAATAATTATTTGAATGGGATTTGTGGTTTTTTTTTATCAATGGTATTGTGATATATTCTTTATTTGGATTTGCCAAGGTCAAGGAACGCCTCGGTAGGCAGGATTTTCCTTGGATGGGCAGAATGTTATATGTGGTTCGAGAAAGAGTTCTGAGTCTTCTTACATATCAGAACCAGTTATTAGGTTGTTTTGACACCTCAGTGACAGGGAAAAGGATTGCTTATCCAACATGTTGGTTAAAGAATCTGACCAGAACTAGAGTAGAGTTTCTGGTGGGCTAGGTGGTCAGTTTTGTGCTAGAGATAATTATATCAGAGAAGATCAAAAGGAAAACAATTAAGTGAACCACAAATAGGAAAGATTGAGTGGGAAGTCTTAGCTGGATTAGCTAAGGGTGTTAAAGTGTCAGGTATGGGTTATTATGGTATAAAGATCGGTTGTGGAATTTGATGGACACTGATATTAATTGGGAGATTCTGGATGAATCTCATGCTACTCTTTAATTCTCTTCATTCAGGCATCATGACGGTGTACCAGAGTTTGAAAGCTTTATATTGATGGCCTGGGATGGAGAAGGACATAATGGTATATGTGGCAAAGTTCTTAACCTGTTAGCTGGTCAAATCAAAAATCAGTAAGGCCATTGTATCCACTGAGTATTCCATAGTGGAAATAAGGAAACATCGCGATGGGTTTCTCGGTGGGGCTGCCCAAGATAGTGGGCTCATTTCTATCAGTAAGGACAAGTAATGCAGCTGATCAGTTTTCAGACCTCTTTGTGAAAGGGGCAGTGTGCCCTCATGGAATTTGAGGTCAATCTTATCAGATGAGGACTTTGTTTTTACTGTTGGTTTTTATTGATCAAATCAGAGATTAAGCGCAGCGGAACAACAATCAAATTGTCAGTTTAATCCCAAAAGATTTCTAGATCTACTTTTTCACATGCATATATATATTGAATCAAGGACATGAACAGAAAAATTTACCTTAGGTCCTTCCTAGCTGCTATCTTTTCGTATGGCTGACTCCTTGAGATCTCACACCAAGATCTTCCAAAATGTTCTCAGGCACACAAAGAACGAGTGTGAGCTCGCTATACAAATAGTAGACAATAAACTATTTATCAGATGTTATCAACACATGAGATTTGATAAAGTTTTTGAACCTAGGTTTTGTGAAGAACAATGACTTTTGTTTGTGTCACTGTTCTCTTTCTCTGAGAGAGATTCATAGATATTTTTCTATCCCTGAAAAATTACGTTTTTGTGAAAAACTGATATCCTATATTTAATATATCCTATATATTAAAATATTTGTTATTTTAAACAAATTCAAAATAACTTATTAGTTATCATATTTTTGTTTAAATAATAATATTTTAATCATATTAAAATATCTCATTATTTATTTAATATTTAAATAACTAAAATTGTGGAATCAAGAGACTGAGTACACTCTCTTATACGTGTAGCACAATGCCTGTGCATTGTGCCACACGTGTACCACATGCCTGTGATGACATGTGATTTTTCCTAATTTTATTATTATTTAAATACCAAAAATCTCAAAAATAAATTAATTCAAAATTAATTATATTTTTGTTAAATCAAATAATTAATTAATTCTTAATTAATTAATTACACATAATTAAACAATAATTATGTTTGATACATAGAAAAATATTTTACTTATCACATAAGTCATTTTTGCCCATTTTTTGTATTTGCCTTTGACAGTGATTGTTTGAGCCATTTCGGGGACCATGAACCTATAACATTAAGCTCCAATAAATTGAAATAAATAATTAAACTCTTTAATAATAATAGTTAATTTATTAATTCTGATATTACTCCACTATAAATTCAGAATTGCACTCTTTATGTTATAGATATACTTTTACATAAATCTTTTTCTTAAGTCGTCCATTAATATAACCATCTTACAATAGTTCAACCCTCTAATTAATTAGTTCATAAATTAGAATGGAATAATTACCATTTTACCTTTCTAATTTACTTCTTATCCCTTAAGTACCATTAATTCACTAGTGAATAATTAATCTATAATCTAATTATAGATTTGAGCTCAAAATCATTCAGTTCCAAAATTAACACTTAAGGGAACTAATATACGAACCATTAGGAAAGATTAGATTCCGTGTTGTTGATACATGTTCCCAGCCATCCATGATATTAAATCTCCAAAATAAAAGTCATTAGTCTCATTCTTTGAAGAGACCTTAACGAATGAATCAAAAGATTTAATAAACATGAACAGGAGTTCATGAACACTCAGGATTTAGGTTGATCTATAAATGATCATCAGTTATGATATGAATTACAAGTCTTTATTATTAAATGGTTTTTGGATAAAGACTTTAATTCATATCGGTCCATGTCATATATAATCATATTATATAAAGCACATTTACCGAGATGTCTTTCCACATCAATAATCTGAATCTAGATTATTTGTATCATTATGATACTCGGTAAATTGTACTTACAACTCCAATTAAAGAATTCCATAACTTTAATTTGTTGTTGTTGACTATTTTTATTCAATCATGTGATCTTAATTCTCTCGTACTAATACAAGATCACATCCTCAATAATGAATATGGAATTTTTCTGATATTTACAAAATTATTCAAACAATAATTTAACAATCTAAATATAACAATAATAATAAACCATTGTATTTATTTATTCATAGAAAAACAAATGTCTTTACATGCTTTTAGGACACACTCCTAACATTTACTTCCAAATTTTGGGAAAGGTAGCAGAAGGCAATGGTAAATCAGAGAGAGGGTTATCCAGTATTGGAAAGGTACCTTATGAGATGAGGTATGTTTGAGAATGTTTATCACCCGTTCATTGATTAGGAGGTGGGTGAGGTGTTGATTTTGGATCCCTGAGGTAGTTCAGGGAACCATTGAGATTATTATAGGCTAGAGCTAGGACGCTCACTTCTTAGATTAAATGGAAGAGTTTTACTGAATTGAAAAGCAGGAACATGGAGTTCCAAGTAGAAGATTGTATCTTCCTTAAAGTATCACCATGGAAAGGGGTGAGGAAATAGGGGCAAGTTGAATCCTAGATTATTTTGACCGTTTGAATCCTGGATAGGATTGGTCAGGTTGCCTTTAGATTGGCTTTATCTTTGGCACTGTTAGTTGTATACAGTGTATTATGTATTTCCATGCTAAGGACATGGGTTAAAAGAAACTCATGAGTTGAGTTATGAGAATCTGGAGATTGAGGCTAAGTTATCCTATAAGGAGTAGCCAGTTCAGATTTTAACAGAAAGAATAAGGTTATGAGGAACAAAGTTATACCTTGAGTCAAGGTATGTTACAGAAACAGTGAGTTCGAGGGAACGATTTGGGGAACAGGAATCAGTTGTGCGGAATTCTGATTTCGGGCTGTTCAGATAAATTTCGAGGACAAAATTTCTATAAGGAGGTAATAGTTGTAATGCCCCAAAATCCCTAATAAGGTTTAGGACCTTGATTAGGATGTCGGGAGGGCCATAATTGATTTATTATGTCATTAAATGATTATATGCATGTTTATGTGAATTATATTATAATATGATGATAAATGCATGCATATGGCTTCATATCTTATTATAAGGGTATTTTGGTAATTTGGCCCGTTGAGGGAGTAATTGTGTATTTTCATGCATGTGGGTGAATTATAAATAATACCACATTATATGTGGATTTGTTCGAGCCATTCGGCATGAGATGATCTTTGAATGCAAGCTATCGGTCTGGTCATAACGGGGTTAATTTTGGGGCTCGGGGTGAGTCTCGGGGTAATTTGGTGATTAGAAAATTTCCGGGAATTAAAGGGTAATGGGATGTGATTTATTAGCATTTGAGAATATTGGAAATAATGGGAATTGGAGGACGTTAATTATGATTAGTAGGATTAGATGGGAAATGACAATTTTGCCCTTGGGGCTGTTAAGGAAAGAAGATAAGCCTAGAGGCATTTAGGTCTTTTCACCCTAAGGATAGATATAACTTGAGAAGGTTGTGGAAAGTTAAGCAAAAATAGAGCATCTCCTTCACCTTCTTCCTCTTCATCCGTTCATCATTTTCTTCTTCTTTTCCTCTTGATTTTTGAAGCTAAGTTTGAGGATTCAAGTGTGGGAATCAAGGCTTGAGGTTCTAGGCATGTGTTCAACCATTGAAGGGGGTTTAATCTTGAGCTTGAGGTAAGATTTAGCCATGAAATTTCTGGTTTTTACTCTGTTTTGAAGTTAGTTTTTAGTTAGAACTTTTGATTATAGAATTAAGTAATTGGTGTGGTTTATGGGTGGTTCAAAGCTTGGGCTTTGTTGTGGGAATGTTGATTGTGTTTGTGGGGATGCTTGGTTTGGATTTGGAGATGTTTGGGTAAGTTTTGGAAGGATTAAAAGAGGGAAAAAATGAGGTTTTGATGGGAGAAAACATGGGTTTTTGACTGATGGCCAGGCAATGTCGCGGCGCTTGGGAGGCAATGTCGTGGCATAGGGTGCAAGAGCTTGAGGTTGGCACCTCTGTTTGGGAGGCGGGCCGCGGCATGGTGGATGTAAGGTCGCAGCCCTTAAGAGCATTTTGGCCAAAATTGGGTTTTTGGCTTGGGAACTCAAACCTTAGGCCTCAAGATCGTTCCTACTACCCGGCTTAGTGGGATTTCATGTCCCGGAGGCTAGTTCTTGGTCTGGGAACCTTTATTATTGATTTTATTGATAGAATCCTATATGTGGTTATGACTAGGTGACCGCTAAGGGATTAAAGGATTGATTGTTCTCAAAGGTTGTTCAATTATTATTTCTCGCTCGAACTAGAGGTAAGAAAACTACACCCTGTATATGACAAGCATGGTTATTATTGAGGCATGTCGAGTGTTTAAATGGGTTGCATGTGATGCACGAGAAACATGTGGTTAGGGCATGCCATGAATGTTAAATGTGAGATTGATCGGAGCTTGAGTCTCTGTGTTTGTGCATGATCCTAATTATGCTAGCAATAGTTAAGTAAGCATGCTGAATGCCCTAGCTTCTGATATTTGACATATGATATATGCCTGGTAGCATTGCTTACTTGTGTGTAGCACTGACTTACTAGTCAGAATCGACAATGGTGTCAGATCCGTCTGTGAAGTTGTGACTTACTAGTCAAGTTCAACAACGGTACTGAGCACTAGTCGTGTGTTACTGACCTAAGAGTCAGGAGCGGCATAAACGTCATGAACGTAGAGCCGATAAATGATTAAATCTAATCGACATCTGCATTGAATGACTCATATGGAGCATTGATGCCAGACCGACCCTAAGTTCGATGAAAATTATAAGCGCTTGTCTAGTCTATGACTAGTTACTCAGAGTTAGGGCCAAAGGCCAAGGTGATTGCTTTGTCACATGGCTGAGGGAAACGGAATCCCATGTTAGTGACTCTATGGTCACTCAGTAGGTTTATGTTGGTGACTATTTCATCAAATACCTATCTTGATTAAGCTAGTGAAAGGATCACTTATTTGTAAAGCCCAGGTGAGTGTATCATCACATGGCTAATGGGAACAGAACCCACCTTAGTGACTATTACAACTGTCACTCTACTATTTAGGGCTATAAGTCCAGCATGGTTACCGGAACCACCAGTGTTAAATCACTTATCTGATTAGGATTGACTTGATAGTCATCCATTCAGGAGGGCAGGATTCCTTATCCTGGATACCCATCATTATCAAAACTTATTTGCATGCTTGAATAGGGCTATATTTTCTAGGCATGCACGTTATGACTCGATGGCATGATATTATTGATCATGAGCATGTTGAGTTTTCTTGTTGGGCTTCGGCTCACGGGTACTATGTGGTGCAAATAAAGGCAAAAGAAAACTGGACCATCCTTGAGTTAGAGAGCTTAGATGACGATGTGTACAAATCATTGAGCTGGAGAGTGTTGAACCTCAATTTGGCCAACGACATGGAGTCAGAAATACGACAAGAAATGAGATACAAATCATGAATGGAATCCAATGGTAAAGAAATGACATAGATGATTTATAGTGGTTCGGCCCCAATGAATGGTAATGACCTACGTCCACTTAGTGTTATTATGTTATATTATTTCATATAATATAATATTAGATTAAATAATGTGACAAAATGTGATTTGTCACACCTTGTAACATATTATTGAGAGTCACAAAATTGGACACATGTGTGTGCCCAAATGTGACATATTTTGGAGTTACAAAATCAGTTACAAATTTGTAACTCCCAAATATTACCCAATAATGTGTATATTATATGTTACACATTTGAGATTGGATTTCATAAAGCCATAATGAAATATGGCTGTTGGAGACATATTTTTAACTCCTAATAGGTGTTTGGAGGTTACAAAATCATGTGGAAAAGGATTTGGGACATTTTAGAAGGATTTGGAAAATGACATTTTTTGGCTGAAAAAAGGCTGTGGCCGCGGCCACTGTCTTTCCCTGCCCGCGGCCTGGGGGACAGAGGCCAGTGACCGTGGCCAGTGAGGCTGACAGCCTATGTGGATTTTCAGTTTTTTCCAAATTGAACGGTTCTAACATCCCAAATAACTCCCAAATCTCCATTTTAATTCCATAAACATTCAATTAAACATTGGTAACATCCATGGGGGTTGGTGGAATTTGAAATTCAAAAGGGTATCTCAAACTCTATAAATAGGAGCCTAATGCTCACTTGTAAGATACACTATTTTCCATCCACAAAGCAATTGGCTGGAAAATACTCCAAAAGGCTTGATAATTCCAGAGAGCTATTTCTTAGAGAGATCCCTTAGTGCTTAGAGAATAGGGGGAAATAAGCTTTTGGACAAAGGTTTTGAACCTTGTTCAAGTTGGTGATCCCCACTGCTCTACACTTTGGTTTTGTGAGAGTTTGTTTGTTTTTTTTTTATTGATTTTTTCATTATGTTGTTCTTCATGTATTATTAGTGTATTGAGTTTGTAATCCTCTTCTCAATTTCTATTTACATATTCATTGGTATCTTTTGTTTTAGGATTTTAGATCTTATAATTCTCTTCCTTCTCTTATTTCTATTTACTTGTATTTTGAGCAATTGAGTTGTAATAGTTATTTAATCAATTACCTTGTCTATTGTATTCTTTGCATAGAGTTGTATTTTGATTTTTCCATATTTTTATTAAGCAATAAAATATATTCTCTAACATATTATTGATCTTGAATCTCAATGTCGTGATCAAAGAACTAGGGTTTTTGAGATTCACAAGCCTTAGGAGAATTATAACTATTTGGAGGATAATTGCACTATATGTTCTTTCTCTCTGTCTTCCCAAAAAAGGTTCAAAAGTCAAAAGTCCCTTCCTTGAGCTCTTTCATGCATATTTATAGGCTCAAGGGGGGTTACATGGGCCAATGGGCCTTAATTATCCCTAATATCTGCATATCAAGACAATAAAGAGGAAATAATCAACGTAGTTATTATAAAATTACAATTTTTTAAGGAAATAAACCGAAGCATACGACCAGTTTGGTCACATCTAATCATGAGGTTTAACGAAGTAACAGGGAGTTGGTCGATAAGCGAACAACACCTCTTCATTTCGACTCTGCCACGTGTCAACCACGTTTGAGAAATTCTTGCCACGTCATCAGCATCAGTTTTTGGGTAAACATTTGCCCCCCAAGTTTATTTTACTGCGACCAGCATAAAGTAAACTTAGGAAACTGACTCTTCGCATACCCCACCAAATTTGTCAGAGTTGCCTATGCCTTCTCGAAAAAGGTAACTAATCATGTCCAATCAAGTCTTTTTGGTTTACCAAAAATTTTTTTGACGGCTATTGTGTTTCCCCATGCTTTGAAAAAAGTAATTCCATGATTACCTCTTTTACAGTGTCGCGATCAATATAAATAATCCCCCCAAGCTCAATTTTTACTTTTTACTTTTCACTTATCTTCTTTTCTTCAAGAACTCTGAAGAATCGAGCCAAACAACCTAGAAGCTTTCTTTGCTGATCTAAGGAACTTTTGCTCAGACGTTCAAAACGTTCATGTTCATAATCTAACTTTCATCCAAGTAAGTTTCCCGAACCTTTCAGTCGTTTGAGATGCCATGCAAAACCTTTTTTTTTATCTGTTTCGTATCTGAGCTCTTGAATTTTCTTGAATAAAACTATTTTGGGGTAATGGCATATTGATCGACGTTTGATAGGGTAGTGAAATAATGTTTTATAGGAGTTATGAGTCAGTTTGGTAGTCGAGATTGTGGATTTAGGGTGTAAAATCGAAGTAAAAATTCGATTTTTAAGATAGTTGAAAAATTGGGTTTTTCGCGCCCCTTCAGAGTTGAAAAAGTTTTCTCTGAAAAACTTTTTACTTCCGCTTTTTAATCCGTTTCTCAAACTGCTTGTATCAAACTTAGTGTTTTTGCTAGAATGATGTTGGTCGTATAAAATCTTATCTTTTATATGCGAGCAATGTTATTCGAACTGTCAACAAAAGTTTTTAGGCTTTAAGTTCTCATCTCCCCTTCTCTGTTTGCAGATTTTCATGCAAGATCCATTGGGAGGTGAGAGACCAATTGACGACGACCTGCTCGCTCAACTGCTTGTGGACGAAGAACAACCGTCATTACTTATTCCAGACATCCCTTTTTCTCGAATTCCACCTAACAGACCTCACTCAAACCCTTCAGACATGGGTAGAGTAAAATCCACTGCCCAAAAAAAGAAACCATCAATACCTTATGAAAACCAGCCTGCTCCTGATGCATAAATTCCCTCGACCAGCGGTAGAGTTGAGAGTACTCCCGAGCCAGGAATCCAAACTTAAGCCCAACTCTGAAACGTCATTCGACCAGATGTCAAATGGTATATTTCCCCTCCTAGTTGAGTAACGATTAGGATGATTGCCAATTACATCAAGAAATACGGGCTTCCTGGGGTGACCCTAGTCCAACCCACCAGAGACCAATGGGAGAATCTGCCTGGAGGCGCCTTCAGCGCCTGGTTGAGGTATCACATCAAGGTGGGAGCGATCCTGCCTCTCCATCCTTTCTTTCAAGGAGTGGCCAATTATTTTGGGGTCGCTCCTTTCCAAATAACCCCAAATGGGTATAGAATGCTCTCTGCACTCTATATCCTTTATAGTCATAAGAAGTGGTCAGTCCCCACACCACACGATGTCAACTACCTGTTCGACCTAAAATCAAACCCCAACCAAGAAAATACGGGGTTTTTCCATTTCTGCCACTAGGAAACGACCCGCACTTTCCTGAGTGATACCACTTTTATATCTAACGTGGGGAAGTACCATCTAGAGTACTTTCTGACTACCGATATGGTCGCTAACAACCTGGCCTTCACCCAAGGAGGTAATATCTTTGCACCCCTGGTCATTTATTTTCCTTTGATTCTTCCTGCATTCCCCTTAGAGATTTAGTGCATTTCAAGTCCATGGCTGCGACCGTCTCCCACTCCAAACATGGAAGTCTGATCAGCCCTCTTGGCCAGCATGACCAACGTAGAGAAAAACATCAAAAAACTAGTCACAGAGGCCAATTTGAGGCTGGTCGGCCTTCTGGCACCTCACCAGATTGTGAGGGAATCTACCGTGGGGAGTGCCACTGGCATTGAAGTCCCCGAACAACAACAAGATGTATCACAACCTCTAACAAGGAGGGCAACAAGGGTGACTATCAATGAACCAACCGGCGCCCCGCGACCTGCTGCTGCACTGGCCCCTCCAGGGAAGGGCAAGAAGAAGGTCTTCGAGCCTATTCTTGAGTCATCAGACGATAACGGTACTGATTTTTTGCTTTTAGATAGTCTGCCTATTCCCTGCCACCTTTTTGACGAGGATGGCAACTTTAAATACTTTTAAATTCAGACTTCTTCAGGGCAGAGAGTGAGTGTAGCACTAGTAAAGTAAATAGTGTAGCGACTTGTTTTTATAGCTAGGGTATTATACTTTTAATTTCTTTTCCCTTGTTTCCTAAACTTAGCAAGCTCCTTTTATTATATTTCCGGATTGTTCACTTGTTTCTTCCTTGCAAACATGCCTGCCAAATGAGCTTTTGACTTGTACGCCAAATCAGCGAACAAGAAAAAATCCCACAAGTGCTAGTCTCGAGAAGGCTGCAGCAATCCCTCCGCGAAGAGGTCTCGAACAGAAGACCCTCCTGCACCTACTCCCACGAAAGAGACAACTCCTCCACTGGCTCCTGCTAGAGAGGCAACTTTGCCATTTCCAATCAATCCAGATCCCCCATCTCCGGTTAGACAGACTCCTCCACCAGCTCCAACCGACCTTACGCCTCTAACTTCCACCGTCCAGCAGCCGGCTGGTCGCCGAGAAGAAGCCTCGAGAGACGACCTCATGAGCGTGGTGCTCAATTTAGCCAAAGATAGGTTGTCCAGAATAACAAAGCACCATCACAGCCAGGAGGCGATTCAGGAGACTGGCTCCATGGAGGTTGATCTAGTCTTCAACCGCGCACTGAACGAAGTGCTTGCTGTAAGTTGCTCTTTTTATTTTAATTTATTAATTTCCTTGCCAATTCGTCCCTACTAACAGCTTTATATCTTTCTGATCGCAGGGAGTTCTTACCATGACTTCTGGCTGGCGATACTCGAGGACATTGTCCACTCAATTCGAGAAGAAACTCAGCGATCAACTTAGTTCTATTGAGGCTCAATACGTTGAGCAACTCAAGCGACTGAAGCTACTCATGCCGAGCAGCTAAAGGAAGTTGAGGTGAAGCATACTGAGGCTCTTAAGGAAGCTAAGGCGAAGCATAGAGATGTGCTACAAGTGACTGAGGCCAAACTCGCTTCTCTTGAAGAGGAGTTGAAGAAGAAGGAGGCGAGCATTGCCAAGACCACTGCTTCTAAGGAGCAGTACCAGAAGACTTCACTCATAAATTACTGGGAAGCCCACAAGCTTCAAGCTGAGTGATGGACCCAAAACGGGTCTGTTTAAATATTTATACTCGCAAGTGCACGAATCGTATTTATAAAATAGTTTTCGTGTAAGCACGAGGTCGAACCCAAAGGAGTTGTCTAAAATCAAAAAAAGAAAACTATGTTAAATAAAAAGTAATAAATTCTAACCTAGTTCCAAATATTGATGAGTTTTAATATTATGAACATAAAATAAAAGATTGAAAAATAAAGCTATTTAAGAGAATGAAAATAAATCAATAATGATTTGACAATAAGTGTTAAAAGAAAAGATTATTAAGATACTAGAATCCACAAAATGTAAGTTTAATAATATTTATTAGTATATTGATTCCCAAGTTTTAGTGATAGTTAAAATAATTTAAACTATCATTTTCCAAAAATATTTATAATTTTAAGCACAAATTTCTTATAAAAAGATAGGATTTTTATTCACTTTTCAAAATTATAATTTCAAAGCATTTAGTGTAAATCAATCTAATGAAATAACAAATAAATCAATGAACATTATTTATAAGGCAAAACATAATATTTTTGTTCTAAGCATGGATGTGTACAATTTAATGACACATCTTACACAAAGAATATTATGTTTATGCACTAATGAAGAACAAAGTGTAAATATGTTCTAACAATCTAAAATACAAGATATTTAAGATGAAAGAAATATATTTAGAAGAAAAATCCATAAACTTTGTTGCACAAAATGGGAAATCAACATACAAAATAAATATTATCTAGTTACAAAATGTTTCATCATCACCTTAATAATCTTAAAAAGATTAGAAACTCATAACTAGAATAGAAAATACAAAATAAAAATTACAAACATAAATAGGAAAATTTGGAGGATGAACCCCCAAATTTTTCCTCTAAAAATACATAGAAAATAACCAAAAAGAAGAAGAAGATGAAGAGAATTGAGAGGTTTTGAATGTGTTGAAATTATGGTATGGTAACCTCCCCCCCTAAAAATAGACACCCTAAAACCCTTATTTATAGCCAAAAATGATGATTTAAAATAATCAATTTAAATTGATTAAATTAATTTAATTAAGTATAATATGGAAAATAGGGGTAAAATATAGGGTGTAATAATGATGTTTTGGGGTAAAAGGTGTAGAAAGTGGGGTAAAAATGTGGTATTTTTGGAGAAAATGAGACAAGGGAACATTGATATTTATGGGCTCAATGCAAAATAAAGTGGCTTGGGGCTGCTTTATGGCAGGCTGGGCCTTCATTGATGCATGGCTGTGAGGTGCTGGGGACAGCTGGAGCATTGATGAAGGCAGTAGTGGAGTCTCGCCTGGAAGAGAAATGGCATTTGGAGGAGCTGACTGGTCTTGCTGGTTGATGGCATATGGTTGGAGCTTCAGCCATGAGATGCTGAACGTGGAGCTCCTTGCTGGGAAGGAAAATTTGGGCTTGGGCCTTGGTAAGCTTTTGCTTACTTATGGCATTTGAAAAATGCCATTTTCTTCTTCTTTTTTTCAGCTTTATATTTTTTCTTTTCTTTTCTTTTCAAAGCCCAAAAATACAATAAATTCCCTAGAAAATAAACATAAAATAAATCATAATAAAATATTTTCAACTATAAAATAAATCAATTTAATTCTTTGAAAATATTAATTATAACTTAATTTATATTTAACATTTAATTTCAATGATACAACATTTTTTCCTCAAACTAAACCACAATAATTCAAATAATTAACTACAATATTTTACAAAAAAATAATTATAAAAACACACAAAAATCTAAAAAATTAAAATAAACCTAATAAATTCAAAATTACTTAAAAACTTAATAAATTACTTAAAAACTCAATAATTAAGCAACAATTAGCACATAAAAAGTGGTAAAATAACTCTATTTTGTAGAGTTATCACTGAGCTGGAGATAAGCCGCAAAGAAGTTGCTGTACTGGAGGAACAAAATGCCCGCAACCTTGAAGACTACGAAGGGGCGGCGTTCGAATGCTTTTACCTGTTCTGGAAAAGCAACCCTAGTGCTAATTTCTCCTATCTTCCAGACCATATCAAGGAGGCAGAGCTAGCTAGGTGTGTTGCTCGCCTAGAAGAAGAAACAACTCCAAGGTCTCCAGAGATCTCTTTAACAACTGGCATCGAGGGTGCCCGAGAAGAGGCTGGAGTACTGTCGACCACCAACAGCAAAAATCACCACAGTACCCCCCAACTACTTCATAATATATTTTATTTTTTAATTATATGACCTACAGGTCATGATGTAAAAACAATTTATGTTTTAACTTATTATTGCTGCACGGGCAGCTTTTCCCTTTTTATTAAACAGTTACATCCGAGCAGTCACTGCTCGCGGTGTAAAAGGATTTATTTTGATATTATAATATTTTTATGTTATTATAATATCTGTTCACATGACCGAACTTAGCATAGTAATTTGGATTGATTTAACAAAATAACAATATTTTGAAAAATACTTTAAGTACTCTAGCATGCTTTCACTTATTTTGATCATGTGTTTACATACATTTCGATATGCTTTGCTTACTGGATGCCTTATATGCCCTCCAAGTGATTGAGGAGCTTTAGGTCCTTGGTCACTTGCCTTGAGAAAAACTTGTTTGAACAATACTGCTCGGAGCAAAGAATTTAAAACGATAATACAGCAAAACAACACACGTAATGAGCAAATACTTGTAATAAATACAATAATTGGCAAGAATTTCTGGCTGTGCATAGTCCCTTATATTTCTCGTAATAAATGGACAAAACATGTCTGTACGAGTGATCAACAAGATCTTACACTTATAAGTGATTAGTCACGTAAAATGACCAACCCTTTTTCATAACTTGTAAAAAGTAAAATTAATACAAGCCAATTCTTTAAGAAGAACTGCTTATTGATAGTACTTGCACAGGTGTTCTCCATTCCAATAGTGAGGAATGAGATATCCATTTAAGCGAGCAAGTTTATAGGTGCCTGGATGGAGGACTTCTTCAATCTGGTATGGTCCTTCCCAATTAGGTTCGATTTTTCCAACAGCCTGGTCGCGGGTGTTCGTGAAAACCCTTCGAAGTACTAGATCTCTGACATTGAATTTCCTTTCGCATACTTTAGAATTGAAATACAAGGTGACCTTTCGCTGGTAAGCAGCTACTCGGAGTTGGGCTTGCTCACGCTTTTCATCCATCAAATCTAGGGATTATATCAATAGTTGGCTATTAGATCCTTGATCATACAGTATTCTTTGATGTGATGGCGGATCTAACTCAAAAGGCAACATAGCCTCATATCCATAAGCCAAGGAAAATGGAGTATGACCAGTTTCTGTTCAATGGGAAGTTCTGTATGACCAAAGTACCTCAGCCAATTGCTCCGGCCATGCCCCCTTAGCTTCTTCAAGTCTTTTCTTCAGAGTATCCTTTAGCATTTTATTGACTGCTTCGACTTGTCCATTTGCTTGAGGATGAGCGACTAAAGAAAAGTTATTCATAATTCCATGTCGTTCGCAAAAATCTGTGAACAGATCACTATCAAACTAGGTGCCGTTGTCTGAGACAATCTTCCTTGGCAATCTATAGCGACATACGATGTCTTTGACCACAAAATCCAGCACTTTCTTGGTCGTTATGGTTGCGAGTGTCTCAGCTTCGGCCCATTTAGTGAAGTAATCACCAACAACCACAACGTACTTGACGCCGCCCTTTCCTGTAGGCAATGATCCAATTAAATTTATACCCCAGACTACGAACGGGCACAGACTTTGCATCTATTTTAGCTCATTAGGGGCTGCACATGGAATTTTGGAGAACCTCTGGAACTTGTCGTACCTCCACACAAATTCCATCGAGTCTTCATTCATTGTTAGCCAGAAGCATCCTTGCCTTAGGATCTTCTTCGATATGCTCTGCCCCCCAGCATGGTCTCCACAAAAGCCTTCGTGGGCATCTTTCATCAATTTTTTGGCCTTCTCTTTCGAAATACATTTGAGGAGCGACATTGAGTATCCCCTTCGGTACAAAATTCCATCGACCAGGATATACCTAGCAGCCCGCTGCTGAAGGGTCCTAGCTTTTTTTCTATTCGCCGGTAAGACGCCTTGCGTAAGGTACTCTATGTAAGGTGTTATCCATGTATCAGCCGCCTAGATCACCAAAGAGGTCTCCTCTACTGGGATGCTTGGCCCATATAGCCGCTCAACTGGCACTATGTTCAGAGTGTCAGCATCCTTCGCACTTGCCAATTTGGCCAAGACTTCAGCGTTTGAATTCTGGTCGCGAGGTACTTGTTGGAGGGTGTATTTGTAAAACTGGGCCAATAGATCCTTTGTTTTGTTTAAGTAAGCAACCATTTTTAAACCTCGGGCCTGGTATTCTCCCATGATCTGATTTACTACCAGTTGAGAGTCACTGTAGATGTCAAGTGCCTTTATGTTCATGTCCCTGCCCAATCGTAACCCAGCAAGAAGTGCTTCATACTCGGCCTCATTGTTAGAAGCAGTGAAGTCAAACCTGATTGTGCAGTGAAATCGACGCCCTTCAGGCGTTATTAAAATCACTCCTGCTCCTGCGTGATGTTCATTAGAAGAGCCATCCATGAACAACTTCCATGAGGGAGTTTGGCTTTGAGGCTTAGGTTCTTCAGGTGATTCTGGCTGTTCGCTATCTGGAAGCCCAGTGAAATCTGCGATGAAGTCATCCAGGGCTTGCCCTTTTATCACTGCTCGTGGAAAGTAAGAGATATTGAACTACCCAAGTTTGACCTGCAGCTTCTGGCTTCTGCAGAACTTGCCGTAGAGGCTGGTCGGTCAAAACTATGATTGGGTGAGCTTGAAAGTAGGGCCGCAGCTTTCTGGAGGCTAAGATTAAGCAATAGGATAATTTCTCAATGGGTAGATATCACAGCTTCGCTCCAATTAGCCTCTTTCTTACATAATAAACAGCCTTATGCACGCCTTCTTCTTCTCTTACTAAGACAACACTGGCAGCGTATTCTGTGATCACCAGGTAGATGAAAAAAGTTTCTTTATCAACTAGCTTTGATAAGATCGATGGTTGCGACATGTGCGTCTTCAATGCTTGAAAAGCCTGCTCGCACTCCTTTGTCCATTCAAATTTCTTGTTTCCTTTGAGTAGATTAAAAAATGGGACACATTTTTCCGTTGATTTGGAAATAAATCTACTGAGAGCAACAATTCTTCTAGTTAAGCTTTGAACATCCTTGATCTTCGCTGGCGATTTCATATCGACCAGAGCTTTGATCTTCTTAGGGTTGGCTTCAATTCCTCGGGAGTTTACTATAAATCCCAAGAACTTCCCTGATCCTACTCCGAAGGAGCACTTGAGGGGATTCAACTTCATTTGGTACTTGTTCAAGACGTTGAAGCATTCTTGCAAATCCCCTATATGCCCTTCTGCCTTCTTCGACTTAAACAATATGTCATTGACATATACCTCCATGTTTGTGCCGATCAGATCCTTAACACATGTGGTTGACCAATCGTTGCTAAGTCGCACCAGTGTTTTTCAAACCGAAGGGCATTACTTTGTAACAGTAAAGCCCTGTGTCAGTCCGAAAGCTAGTGTGATCCTCATCAGGAGGATGCATACTGATCTGATTATATCTGGAATATGCATCCATAAATGAGAGAATCTTATGCCCTGTAGTGGCATCGACCAGTTGGTCGATTCTAGGGAGTAGGAAACAATCTTTAGGGCAAGCTTTATTAAGGTCTGTGAAATCCACACATGTTCGCCATTTGCCATTCGGCTTGGGAACCAACACGGGATTAGAGACCCATGATGGATAAAATGCTACCCTGATGAATCCATTCTCCTTTAGCTTCTCGACTTCTTCTTTTAGGGCCTTTGATCTATCTTTGTCAAGCAGCCTCCTTTTCTGTTGTACTGGTGGAAAACTATTGTCTATGTTCAAGACATGGCTAATGACTTCAGGGTCTATTCTGACCATGTCTTTGTGCGACCAGGCAAAGACTTCCTGGTTTTCCTTCAAAAATTCCACTAGTGCTTGTTTTGTTTTTGTCTCTAAGTTTTTACCAAATTTCACAACCCTGGTCAAATTTTCTTCATCGAGTTGGACCTCTTCAAGGTCCTCGATGGGTCCTATCTCTTCATCAAAATCCCTAAAGCGAGGATCTAAATCTCTGTCCTCACTTTGGGCAAGGACCTATTTGGTGACATCATCACCTGATTGGTCTTGTACATCATCCGCCATTTGCAACTCTTTTCCGACAACTTCCCTCGATATACCTTTCTTTGCCTTAGTTATCGAGGTGTTGTAGCACTCCGTTGCTTCTCGTTTATTTCCCAGCACGCATCCTATCCCTGCGTTGGTTGGAAATTTCATGTCCAGGTGCCATATCGAGGTAATGGCTAGTAGGTCGACCAAAATTGGCCTCCCAATTACAGCATTATATGCCGAAGGACAATCAACTACTATGAAAGTAGTGAGTAATGTCATGTTAGCAGGTGCAGTACCTGCTGTAACTGGAAGCCTAATCGACCTAGTTGGGGCAAGCCCTTCGCCAGAGAAACCATAAATGGTTTGGTTGCACAGCTCCAAATCCTTGACAGACAGTTTCATTTTTTCCAGTGAAGACTAGTATAGGATGTTGACTGAGCTTCCTGTGTCAACCAGCACCCTTTTAACCATCATGTTGGTAATCTGAACATCCACGACCGGCAGATCGGAGTGTGGGAATCGTACGTGCTGGGCATCGTCCTCAGAGAAGGTTATTAATTCCTCCTCCGTTTGAGCCTTCTTTGGTGCTCGATCCTCCACACTCATCATCTCGATGTCCTGGTCGTGGCGTAGGGTTCGAGCGTATCATTCCCTTGCCTTCCCACTACCCCCTGCAAGGTGTGGGCCACCACAGATGGTGAGTAACGTGTCTGCCACAGGAGCTGGCTGTAAAGGTGGCGAGTGTTGGCGTGCAAATGCCTACTCGTTGCCATCATGAGCCTCTCGTTGAAACCCTCCTTCAGCTCACACATATCTCCTTAAATTTCCCTGTCTGATCAAGAATTCAATTTCATCCTTCAACTAGTTACACTCATTAGTGTCATGTCCGTAGTCGTTGTGAAAGCGACAGAATTTCGTCGTCTCTCTTTTGGAGATATCCTTCCTTATAGGCACGGGTCGCTTATAAGGCACACTAGAGCTGGTCGGCTGGTAGACCTCTGCTCGACTTTCGACAAGGGCCATGTAGTTGGTGAATCTCAGCTTGTATCTGTTGCCTTTGGGGCATTTATTCTCAGAGGTTGACAGCTCATTGTCGCCTGTTTTCCACCATTTCTGCCATTTCCATTCCCATTGCCCTTGCGGGTTTCATTGGGTTTCTCCAACCCATTGGCAGCCTTGGCGGTTTCTTTCTTTGGCACCTTTTCCTTTATGGGCGCTTTCCCCTCGTTGGAAATCACGTCCTCGAGCTTGATATATCGATCAACTCGATCCAAAAACTTCTGGGTACTTCTTACCCCATTCTTTCCTAGGCTACTCCAGATGGGAGAATGGCGTCTAACCCCAGCAGTCTTGGCTCCAGCTGATGCTCGCATGAGGTGCTAGACATACTCCTTCAAGGGCTCTCCCTCCTTCTAGCGTATCTCGACCAGTTGGTTGGCCTTAGTGGGGTGTACGCGACCCGCATAGAACTGTCCGTAAAATTCCTTCACGAACATTTCCCAAGATACTATACTAGCAGGAGGGAACCGAAAGAACCACTCATGCGCAGTGTCAGATAGTGTTGTAGGGAAGATCCTGTAGCGGGCATCTTCTAACACTTTCTGTATATCCATTTGTATCTCAAATTTGTTTACATGAGATACTGGGTCGCCGTACCCATCAAATTTTGGCAGTGTTGGAATTTTGAATTTACTGGGGGATTTCGCCACATCAATCCTTTGCACAAACGGAGTGCCCCTCCTCTGATCGTACTCTATGTGGGATGTTCGACCCCCGACCAGCTGTTGTACTGCCTGGTTCAAAGCATCAATCTGAGCCTGTACTGCTTCTGGGATCGTTGGGGCGACCGGTGCCAGAGGAGCGTACTCATCGTGTCTCTCACGACGGTCATTGAGCACGTCCCTCAAATCTTCATCCCTGTGCCTCTGCTCGCTAACTCCTAGCCGATCAAAGATGTTGTTTTGTCAGGGTTGCCCCTCAGCGTTATGGCTTGCTGGCCTATCTTCTCTAGGTGGGGGGATCCTGCCTCCACCTCTTTCCTCATTCCTCTGATCGACATTCCCTCTAAAAAATCGGCTTCGTTATAGTCATGGCCGTCTCTAAACTGTGGCCAACTATGGCGCGACCGGTTGTTCACGCTATTTCCTCCTCGGGCTGGTATTTCCCGAGCGTCAAGTGGAGGCTTACGCTGGTCATTGGGTCACCGTACATTATTATGTCGTGGGGGGCCCCTGACCGCAGAGCCTGACTCGTTGTTCCTTCTATTGGCAGAAGGACGCTGCCCCTTACTCGGTGGATTTGGCTCTTCGTCCCCTGGGCGTATAGGGTTGCGGGGTGGCTGCTCGGCCTTATTCTTCCTCTGGCATTGGGGATTGCCTTGACCAGCTTGAGATAGAGCATGCTGCTCAGGAACCCGAATTGGGACATCATCTTGAGCCACAGGTGGCTGCTCCGGCCTTTGGGGGCTTGCTGGCTGGAGCGGAGGACTTGGATTGGGAGCCCACTGTGGTGGCGTGCTTGGTGGCTGATCCAGTTAAGAGGCCGGAATGGCCTGTCCTTGAGCCAACTGAATGGCTGCTCTGAGAGCGACCATGGCATCCCTCTGCCGATGGTCCATGTTTGACTGCTGCTCACTCAGCTCCTGACGCTGACGTTCAATTTCTCTCTGCTGCAGCGCCATTGTCTCTACTGCATTCTCCTGATTGGCCCTCAGATTGGCCAACTCATCTTGCAACACCCCAGTGTTTCCCTCAGCGTTTCCATATCAAACTCCTCCTCTTCAAACTCTAAATGTGGTTCATTCTCTACCACATTTGGAGGAGGAGGTTGAGATGGTGTAGCGCCAGCGACCGGTCCGGCTTTCTTAGATGTCTTTGCCATTAGATTTTCTTACAGCTTCTTGAGTTCAACTCTCAATGAAAGCACCAGAATGTTGACCCTCGATTTGGCCAATGACACGGAGTCAGAAATACGACAAGAAATGAGATACAAATCAAGAATGGAATCCAATGGTAAAGAAATGACACGACTGATTTATAGTGGTTCAGCCCCAATGAATGGTAATGACCTACATCCACTTAGTGCTATTATTGATCTTGAATCCCAATGTCGTGATTAAAGAACTAGGGTTCTTGAGTTTCACAAGCCTTAGGAGAATTACAACTATTTGGAGGATAATTGCACTATATGCTCTTTCTCTCAGTCTTCCCAAAAAAGGTTCAAAAGTCAAAAGCCCCTTCCTTGAGCTCTTTCATGCATATTTATAGGCTCAAGGGGGGTTACATGGGCCAATGGGCCTTAATTATCCCTAATATCCGCGTATCAAGGCAACAAAGAGTAAATAATCAACGTAGTTATTAAAAAATTACAATCTTTTAAGGAAATAAACCGAAGCATATGACAAATCTGGTCATATCTAATCATGAGGTTTGACGAATCAACAGGGAGCTGGTCGATAAGCAAACAACACATCTTCATTTTGACTCTGCCACATGTCAACCACGTGTGAGAAATTCTTGCCATGTCATCAGTAGTCATTTTTGGGTAAACAGAGAGCTTAGGTGACGATGTGTACATATGCGGCTGCTCGACCGCCACGGCCGAGGGTTGAAAGAGGCACTAGGGTTAAACTATATTTTTGTAAATATATAACTGCTTAGATCTGCTGATTGTAAATATTTTCTTGTAATTAACCTTTAAATTATATTTTTGGGATCCCAATGTATGCAGCAAACGTTCCAGTGAAACGTTATATCTTAACCAAAAATTTTAATCCTAGATTGCTAATCATACTTAGTTACACAATTATGGCCAAATGACTCGGTTAGCGAGTTTAGCACTGTTTAAAATGTGCACCGTAACGGTCCTTGGAGTTTAGGGCGTTACAAATATCTAAGATATCCAAACTCCACTAAAGTTATACAATCTATATTAAAAATAAAAAAAAATCAAATACAACATACATCTCCTTATTCTTTGCATCCAGGCACCACGAAGATGTATCAGGATGTGAGATCATTGTATTGGTGGCTTGGGATGAAGAGGGATGTAGTGGAGTATGTGGCTAAGTGTTTGACATGTCAACAGGTCAAGACTAAGCATCAGAAGCCAGTAGGGTTATTGCAGCCTCTAGATATCCCAGAGTGGAAATGGGAAGATATCACGATGGATTTCGTGGTGGGGTTACCCAAGACTGTGGGTCAACATAATTCAGTATGGGTTATTGTGGATTGCTACACCAAGTCAGCTCACTTCTTACCAATGAGGACTATTTATACAATTGACCAGTACGCAGATCTCTATGTGAGAGGGATCGTGCGCCTCCATGGAGCATTGAGGTCGATCGTGCCAGATCGGGACCCCACTTTCACTTCCAAGTTCTGGGGAAGTCTACAGAGGGCTATGGGAACACAGCTGAAGTTCAATATTGCTTATCATCCTCATACATATAGGTAATCTAAGACGATGATCCAGATATTAGAGGATATGCTGCGAGCATGTATGCTGGACTTTGGTGGGTACTGGAGTAAGTGCCTACCTTTGATAGAGTTTTCCTACAATAGCAGTTATCAGTCTACCATTGGGGTGGCACCTTATGAGATGTTGTATGGTAGGAAATGCATATCTCCCATTCATTGGGATGAGACAGGAGAAAGGAGATACTTGGGTCCTAAGGCAGTTCAGAGGACCAATGAGGCCATTGAGAATATTATAGCTCGGATGCTTACTTCTCAAAGTAGACAGAAAAAGTTATTTAGATCCCAAACGCATGAATGTGGAGTTCCAAGTGGGAGACTATGTCTTCCTTAGAGTCTCACCATGGAAAGGGGTGAGAATATTTGGGAAGAAGGGCAAGCTAAGCCCTAGGTTTGTTGGTCCATTTGAGATCCTGGAGAGGATTAGTCAGGTGGCCTATAGGTTGGCCTTCATCGGCATTGTCAGCCGTGCATAACGTGTTTCATATCTCAGCTCTTTGAGGTATGTATCTGATGTGACTCATGTTCTGAGTTACGAGGATCTGGAGCTTGAGGCATATCTCTCCTATGAAGAACAGCCAATCCAGATACTAGACAGAAAGGACAAGGTCCTCAGAAATAAAAACGATACATTTGGTTATGGTATTGTGGAGGAACAACAAAGTAGAGGAAGCGACCTGGGAGCTGGAGTCAGATATGCAGAGTCAGTATCCCGAGTTGTTCAGGTAAATTTCGTGGACGAAATTTTTGTAAGGAAGGGATAGTTGTAACGACCCAAAATCCCTAATGTGGCTTAATGCCTAGATTAGGGGGCCAGGAGGGCCATAATTGATTTATTATGCAAGTCAATGATTATATGCATGATTGTGTGAGTTATATTATTATATGATGATAAATGCATGCATGTGGGTTCACTTTTCATTATAAGGGTTGTACGCCCTGGATTTCCCACGGGCTGATTAGCAAGCCGAGCTGCGGTCTAACCATGATTACCTCATGAACAACCCCAATACCGGAGCTTCTGTCTCGTGGTCGTACCTACTTAGCTCGGGAAGACCCCAAGGGTTCGCCAAGATTGCCCGACTGGGGGAAGGACTCTGAAGGCCGAAGGTCGAGTTAAGTATGCATCTCGTGGTACGAGCTAGATATGGAGGCTATGACCCTTTGTAAAGTATACACACGCAAGGTAAACGTGCATATATCAGACATCACGTGTCTGATATCCCCCTGACTTCTCGAACACGCAGCAGGAACATACGTATTCAGACACCCACGACTGGGTTGGGCCGTGTGGCCCATTATCTCCTTACCTATTGATTTGACCACACTTATGTGTCAGGTTTAGGAATTAATCATGAATGTCACAGAGTTGATACGATAGGTAAGGGGTCATGGGATGACCTTCTTACCAACTCCCAGGTGCCTTCTCCTATAAATATGGAGACCCTGGGAGTAAATAGAGGTTGGACTCTCAATTGTAAGAAATACTCGGTAATCAAATGCCCAGTATATATCAATAATATTGACTAGTGGAGTAGAAGGATTTTAACCTTTGAACCACTTAAAAAATGTGCCTTGAGTCACCTCTTTCATTCTCTAAGATCATATATCTGGTACGGTTCATTATTAGCACTAATCTCTTTCTCTTCTTCTTTTAATTACCTGTTGGCGAAGAACCGCGTCAACAGTTTGGTGCTTTCATTGAGAGAAAGTTTGATTAGTGCTGTCGCAAACATCCAACTATGGTGACTACGCGGTCCAGGCATGGTAACGAGACAGAACAACATGATGGGCAGGAGGCTTATCATACTGCCATCCCTGGTGAACAAGTTCCTGAAGTCCAGCAGCAGCCAGGAAAACAGCCGGCGGGCCAAGATGATACTGGTAGTTCGACGCTCCGGCCACCTAATTCGAACCCATGTTATTATACTGCGGTGGAGATGGAGAACGCTCAGCTGAGGATTCAGTTAGCAACAACTAGTCAGCAAATCTAGGATATGCTGGCCCGACTACCTCCTCTCACAACCGGCGTTAACGTCGGAGAGAGGCAAGGCGAGGCTCCTAAGTCTCGCCGGGGTAACCGATCCAGGCATAGCCGTTCGGATAGACTTCCAGCAGCCAACTCCACCCCTTCATCACACCGTCAAGAGGCAAACTTCAAGGAAATGCCTAGGGCCGGACAACAGCAATACAGTCGTTCGGTCAGGACGTCGACTCCTAGCTCCCAACCATCCTCGAGAACGCCCAGAGGAGCTCGAGGAAATTCCTGAAGGAGATCCGGGGAGGGCTCGCGACGTCAGCCCGTCCCCGACGACCGCCCTGCGCCTCGTCCAGATCGCTCGGTGCGGGACCGGCAGGTTGGCAGGGCCGAAAGGCCCCCACCAAACTTGATCCGTCCAGACAGAACTAGGATCGCCTCCCCAGTCAGGCATCCTCCTTCTCCAATCAGATATCCATCTCCTCCTCGGTCCGTCCAAGACATCCCAACCTATGGGAGTAGTAGAAGAAACCCGCAATCAGCTGGACCTTCCCGGCGTAGCAGGGTGCCAGGGGAAAGCTCAGATCCTCACCACCAAAGGCGGACTCCAAGCTTATCAAGCAGGAGCCACTGGACCGGCAGTCGCCGAAGTGATCTCTCTGGGGGAGATTTGCGTCAGCGTTTAAGTTCGGCACAAAGTCACCAGACCACCCAGGGAGGCGACCTGCGAGATCGCCTCAACTCTCATAGAGGGGGCCAAGTAGGAGGAGATGGCCAGGCTCGCTCAGAGGGGGCTCTGTCCGAAGTACGTAACGGAGGGAATGTCCCAAATAACCTATCTCAAGATGGGAGGGGCAATAACCCACCAAATATGTACAATGGATCAGGAGCTGTTGAACAGCTCTGAAATAACCAAGGACATCAGGACCAAACCCTCGAGCACCTGACTCAAATGGAGGAGCTGATGAGGAGGCTCCTGTCAGAAAAAGAAAAAGACGAATATGATTCAGGGGACGAGATGGAACTTTTCGTACCCAGTATAGCAGCGACAGCATACCCATCCGGTTTCCGTATGCCTCACTTGTCAAAATTCAATTGGGACGGAGACCCATCGAACCATTTAGGGATGTTCAACACCCTGATGATGGCCCATAACATTGGTCCAGAGATGCGATGCCTAATCTTCCCTTCCACGCTAACCAGACCAGCCAGGCAGTGGTTCAAGCAAAGTAAAAGACAGTCAATCAGTTCCTGGAAGACCTCCTCAAATGACTTCAAAAGGGCATTCCGAGCCTCCCAGGCCGCCCGTGTCCAAGCCGACTCCCTAGAAAATGTGAGACAGAAGCCCGGTGAGACTCTGAAGGCCTACCTGAGCAGATTTGCAAACGTTGCTGCTCGGGCTCGAGACGCGGATGATAGCTCCAAGCTCATGGCCATGAGAACCAAAATCCTTGTCGGAGGAGACCTCTGGAAGGACATACAAAGGAAGGGATTCAACTCGGTTAACGAATTCCTTAACAGGGCCCAAGAATGGATAAACTTGGAGGAAGCCGAAGCCTTAGCTGCGGGAACCAGCCAGGTTCCCGATCAGCCCGCTAGAGTAGGGACGGAGGTTGTGGCAGCGACCCAAAATGTCACACAGAACAACCAGCCCGGTGGAGGCAAAAGAAAGGGAAATGGCGAAAACAGTTAGCACGGCCAAAAGAAGAATAAGTCCGTAGACAAGTTTAAGCTCGTTTTCACGACGTATACTGAGCTCACCCAGTCCAGGGAGAGTATCTTCCTGGCCAACTCTACTCGAGTCCCCTGGAAGAGGCTGGAGCCATTGAAGCACCACAAAGGAAAGAAAGATACTTCCAAGTTTTGTCGTTTTCATAACGATGTGGGCCACAATACCGACGATTGTAGGCATTTAAAAGATGAGATCGAGACTCTCATCCGAGCCGGCCCCTTGGCTCAATACTCACGGAACAGGGTTACGGCGAGTCGACCTGCTCCAGAAGCCCCAGCCAGTCAGCCCGGGTCTCGGGTAGATCAGGATGTCCCTCCTCCCATGGTCGGAGGAGAGATATCTACCATCTCGGGAGGTTCGCATATGGCTGGCACGAGCAGAGGCGCCCAAAAGAGATACGTGAACGAACTAAAGGCTCATAACGGAGTGGAGTTCGTTCCGGAACAGCGTCAGTCAAAGCAGTAGCGATTGGAGAGGCAACCAATCATTTTTACGAAGGAAGATGAAGGCCATGTCCAGTTCCCTCACAATGATCCCTTGGTTGTAGCAGTCCAGCTCACCAACCGGAAAGTGAGGAGGGTACTGATAGACAACGGAAGTTTGGTGAACCTGTTATTCCGATCCACCTTAGAGAAGATGGGCTTAACTGTTGCCGAGCTTAAGGAAACCTCCATGATGTTGTATGGTTTTTTGGGAGAAGGATCAGCAGTGATAGGGACGATCGAGCTGGTGATCACCCTTGGTGAAGGACCTCGGACAGTCTCTAAACTACTCGAGTTTGTGGTTATTGACTGCTCTGCTGCCTACAACGCCATTTTGGGCCGACCTACGCTCATAGCCTTCGAGGCCGTCACGTCCATTCGACACCTCGCAATGAAGTTCCCTACTTCAACAAGAATCTGCACTATCCAGGGCGATCAGCTCGATGCCGGGGAATGCTACAGCATTTCCATGAAGGGAAAATCTAAACCCGGGCAGCTGGCAATGGCCATTCAGAGTAAAGAGGAATCTCAGGAACCCTTAGTAGATCCTGAGATTGAAAACCCTCAAAACGTCGAGGGGGAAAATGTCGTCTTAAGTGAGGATATTGACCCCTGAATAGGCGAGGATAGATCCAAACTCCAGGCGATTGAGGAGCTCGAGGAAGTGAACATTGACACGCAGAATCCGTCACGGACGGTGAGGCTCGGGAAAAACCTCTGCGGCAAGAGGAAGGCGGAGCTGACTACGTTTCTGCGGGATAACTTGGACGTATTCGCATGGTCACACGAGGACATGGTGGGGATTAGCCCGAGTATTATCATGCACACACTTCATCTGGATAAAAGCATTCCTGCCAAGTCTCAGAAGCAAAGACCTTTAGGAACAACCCAGGCTGAAGCCCTAGAAGAAGAAGTAGCCCATCTCAAAAAATGTGGCTTTATCCGTGAAGCCAAGTTTCCAGTCTGGGTCGCAAACCCCGTGCTAGTTCCAAAGCCTAACGGGAAATGGCGGACCTGCATCAATTTCTCCGACCTGAATAAAGCCTACCCCAAGGATTGTTTTCCATTGCCAAGGATTGACCAGTTGGTGGATGCCACGGCAGGGCACGAGCTCATGTCCTTTATGGACGCGTACTCAGGCTACAATCAGATCGCGATGAATCAAGCGGACCAGGAGCACACCAGCTTCATGACCCCGACTAATGTCTACTGCTACAAGGTCATGCCGTTCGATCTGAAGAACGCCGGAGCTACCTACCAAAGGCTAGTAAATAGAATGTTCGCGGACCAGATCGGAAAAAACATGGAAGTGTACATTGATGACATGCTAATCAAGTCAAAGACTGCCGATAACCATGTTTCCGACCTGGAAGAATGTTTTAAGATACTACGGGAATATGGCATGAGGCTCAATCCACAGAAATGCACTTTTGGAAGAATGTTTTAAGATACTACGGGAATTCCTGGGGTTCATAGTCAATACACGAGGAATCGAAGCAAGCCCCGACAAGATCAGATCATTGCTCGAGCTTCCTTCGCCCACGTCGCGGAAAGATGTCCAAGGCCTGACAGGAAGAGTAGCAGCCCTCAATCGGTTTATTTCCAAGTCCACCGATAAGTGTTTGCCCTTCTACAACCTGCTTCGAGGAAACAAGAAATTTTAATGGACAGTAGAATGCGAAAGTGCATTCCTCGACCTGAAGGCACATCTGGCTGAGCCGCCCGTGCTATCCAAACCAAAGGCAGGAGAGCCTCTTTTTCTCTATCTGGCTGTCACTGAGGATGCAGCTAGTGCCGTACTGGTACGAGAAGAGGATCAGGTTCATAAGCCAGTCTACTACATTAGTAAGAGACTTCTCGGGGCGGAATCACGATACCCACGGATGGAAAAATTGACGTTCTGCCTTATCACGGCCTCGAGAAAGCTCAGGTCGTACTTCCAGTCCCACTCAATACACGTCATGATCGATCAGCCTCTAAGGCAGGTTTTGCAAAAACCTGAAGCATCGGGACGTTTGTTAAAATGGGCAGTCGAACTCAGTCAGTTCGAGATTTTCTACACTCCGCGAACTGCTATAAAAAGTCAGGCCCTGGCCGATTTTGTGGCAGAATGCACGGGATTCTAGGAGGACCCAGCAGAGGACTCACCCCGGGCCACCTCGCCCCAATCGTTGTGGAGGATCTTTGTGGACGGTTCATCCTACGAAAGTAGCTCTGGGGCTGGAATCATTTTGATATCCCCCGAGGGACATAGATTCTACTCGGCTTTGAGATTCAGATTCAAAGCCTCCAATAACGAGGTCGAATACGAAGCTTTGCTGGCAGGACTGAGGATAGCCCAGGAGTTGAAGGCAATCTCCATCCAGTGCTTCAGTGACTCCCAGCTCGTGGTAACCAGGTTCTGGGCGAATATCAAGCACGAGGACCCAAGATGGCCGCCTATCTGGCAAAGGTGAAATCTGAGCTGTCCGCATTTGAGCGAGGATCGATCGAACAGATACCTCGGGAACAGAATGCTAATGCAGATGCTCTTGCCAAGCTCGCCACCTCCAGAGAGACGGAGACCTTGGGGTTGTTACCAGTAGAATTCCTAGAAAAACCAAGTATAGAAGGAGCCAGGACGGAGGTCGAGATGATTGACGCCAGGCCGACCTGGATAACCCCCATCCTTAAATATCTCGTCGAGGGAAAGCTGCCTGAAGGACGTAACGAGGCACGGCGAGTCCTGTATCAAGCTCCTAAATATACGATAGTCCATGGTGTGTTGTACCGACGTGGGCACTCCCTCCCCCTCCTCCGGTGCGTTCTTCCAAGTGAAGCAAAGGCCATCCTGCAGGAAGTGCACGAAGGGTTTTGCGGGGACCACACTGGGGGGCAGAGCTTGGCCTTAAAGGTTCTCAGGCAAGGGTATTACTGGCCAACTCTATCCAAAGATTTGATCTCATACGTGAAGATGTGCAACAAGTGCCAGTGATTCGCTGCAGTTGCCCGAGCTCCTCCAGTCGAGCTGAAGATGATCTCGTCCCCATGGCCATTTGCCGTTTGGGGGATAGACTTGGTTGGCGCCCTCCCCACTGGAAAAGGCGAGGTCCGGTACGCCGTGGTAGCCATCGACTACTTTACTAAGTGGGCTGAGGCAGAGCCGTTGGCAACGATAACGTCCAAAAAGGTGCTTGACTTCGTGGTTAAAAGCATCATCTGTCGATTCGGCCTACCCAAGAAAATCGTTTCCGATAATGACACTCAGTTCGACAGTGACCTATTCACCGAGTTTTGTGAAAGGCATGGAATTATAAAAAGTTTCTCCTCCGTGGCCTATCCTCAGGCTAATGGCTAGGTTGAAGTTGTCAACAAGATCCTAAAGGCGAGCCTCAAGAAGAGATTAGATGAAGCGAAGGGGGTCTGGCCAGAACAACTCCCCCAGGTCCTATGGGCGTACCGGACTTTGCATCGGACTCCTACGGGTCATACTCCCTTTTCCCTAACCTTTGGGAGTGAGGCAGTCCTCCCCATGGAAATTAAGGTTCTTTCGCTTAGAGTCCAGTCTTACGACCAAGATTGAAACCACAAGCTCCTGCACCATTCCCTCGATCTGGTTGGTGAAAGGCGAGAGGATTCGCAACTCCAGCTCGCCCATTATCAGCAGAAAATCACTCGCTACTTCAACACCAAGGTCAAAAAACGCGCCTTTAGCGTGGGCAACTTGGTCCTAAGGAGATTTTTCCTCGCCGGTAAAGATCCTAAAGATGGAGTTCTGGGACCAAACTGGGAAGGACCATACCAGGTCATCGAATTCATCAAGGAGGGAACTTATAAGCTAGCTCGACTTGATGGAGGGGCGGTCCCGCGAACTTGGAACGCCACCCACTTAAAGAAATATTATCAATGATTCACTTGTAAGGCTTGGAAGGCCACTTTTTATGTATTAATGAAAATCAACTTTTTATGCATATTTGCAAGTGTAATATAAAGTAACCACGAAAGACCCTTTCCCAATTACTTGGGGGGGCATATGGTACCTGGATATAACCAGGTCTCCTTAACGACTTAGAAGTTGATTCATATCGATTGACCGTTGTTTTCTTAAAAACGCGAGATATTGATAAGGGTGAACGATAACTAAGTCCTATCTTGGTTTTAATCGGGTCATAAAACTTAGAAGTTGATTTAAATCTATTGATCGTTGTTCTTCATAAAGAGCTCGAGATATGGATAAAAGTTAACGCGAACTAAATTTTCAAATTAAGTTCCTGGTTTTAACCAGGTCATAAAACTTAGAAGCTGATTTAAATCTATTGATCGTTGTTCTTTTTAAAGAGCTCGAGACATGGATAAAAGTTAACGCGAACTAAGTTTTCAAATTAAGTTCCTGGTTTTAACTGGGTCATAAAACTTAGAAGTTGATTTAAATCTATTGATCGTTGTTCTTCTTAAAGAGCTCGAGATATGGATAAAAGTTAACGCGAACTAAGTTTTCAAATTAAGTTCCTGGTTTTAACCAGGTCATAAAACTTAGAAGTTGATTTAAATCTATTGATCGCTGTTCTTCTTAAAGAGCTCGAGATATGGATAAAAGTTAACGCGAACTAAGTTTTCAAATTAAGTTCCTGGTTTTAATCGGGTCATAAAACTTAGAAGTTGATTTAAATCTATTGATCGTTGTTCTTCTTAAAGAGCTCGAGATATGGATAAAAGTTAACGCGAACTAAGTTTTCAAACTAAGTTCCTGGTCCTAACCAGGTCATAAAACTTAGAAGTTCATTTAAATCTATTGATCATTCTTCTTCTTAAAGAGGTCGAGATATGGATAAAGATCATCATAAACTAAGTTTTTCAAAAGATTGTAACCGAAATACGTAAAGGCAAAAAAAAAAAAAAGAGTATTATATTGGGGGGGGGGGGGGGCACAAGAAAAGAAACACCCTAAGCTCCGCCAGGTGGTCCCTTGGAGGTCGCCGTCTCACCCTGCTCAGCTGCGCCAGAACTATCCTCTGTGACAGTCAGAATCCCGTGATCCATAAGGGGAAAGACCGGGTAAGCTGTGCAATCCCACACCGCCTGGGGAAGGTCAAGTGTAATGATTCTAAGACTGTGTAGGTATGGGACTACACAGTTGAAGAGGGCTTAAATGGATTGATGGGTACTACCTATATCAGGAAGTTGCATCTTCTTTTCGGTAGCCCATCACTTGAGAACTCCATGGTTAAGCGTGCTTGGCCTGGAGTAATCTAGGGATGGGTGACCTCCTGGGAAGTTTTCCCAAGAAGTGTGCGAGTGAGGACAAAGCACGCTGGAAAGACTTGTCTTGGTTTGTAGGGCAAGTCGTCATTCCAGAAAGCAGCCATAGTGACGTGGGGCGTCACATCCTCGGTCTCCGAGGGCACCTCTTTATCAAGGCGAGCTTGGAACTTCACCAGCAAGCGCGCCCAGAGACTCGCCGACATGAAAGAAAAGTCTGCGTCTGGATTGTAGACCCAGCAATGGTAGAACAGATCTTCCATGGACTTTTCTGAAGTTGTCCGCTCGGCCTCCAGGGCATTCTGTGCAGCCTGGACCTCAGTCTTCGCAGCGTCTAGGTTCGTCTTCGAGGTGGCAAGGGAGGACTCGAGCTCTTGGATCTTCGAACGGGATTTCTCCAACTCGACCTGGGAGGCCGCCAAGGCATCCTTGGCCACTTGCAGGGTAGTCTGGTGCTCGTCCCTCATGTCCCCGAGCTGAGTTTTGGTCCTGACGATGCTCCGGTGAAGGGTGACAACGCTCTGCAAAGACGGAAAGACAACTGCCTTAGGAAAAAGCAGGCCAAAGAATAACAAAGTAAAAAAAAAAAAACCACAAAAGTTGAGGCTGGCTTACCGTCATGGCCATGCCTAGTGAAGAATCCAGCACGCCCACCGGGCTCATTGTCTCGATGGCCCGGAGGTCCTTCTCGGTGAACTTGTATATATGGCTGACGGCGTAGTTCGCCGACTCATACACCGTTTCCCGAAAGGCCTCGGGGATCTTCTCCAGGTCCTGGGGATTGACTGGTATGCGCACATCGGAGGATACGATGGCCGAAGTCCCGACCTCCGTTACTGCGTCCCGGGCGGCCAGTGGAGCTCGCAGAGCCGGTGGGGGCATATTGCTTCCCCCGGCAGGAGGCAGAACCGCTCCAGCAACCTGTGAAGCTAGGGCTTGATCCTTCTCCTTTGCAGGAGACTTGGTGGGAGTCCCGGAGGCATTCTTGGACGTCCAGAGCCTTTTCATTCTTGGCCCAGCTGAGGGGTTCCCCCCGAAGACCGCACCTCACAGGCTCTCCTCGGCCTGAGACATCTCGTCAGTAAAAAAAAAAGCATGGTTAGTAAGAGTTAGCAACCATACAGATACAAAAACAAAGAGGTAAAAAGTATATGAATACTAAGGGAATCCTACCCCCCGAGCTCGGGGAAGAATCTAAGTCGATCACTTCCCGAGTTGGCTCAAGTTCTGGGCCCGAGTCTGACTCGAGGCTAGATTCGTCTACACCCTGCCTAAGCCCCGGAGCTACATCACCCCTCCGGAGTGATGGCCATGTTCGAAGGTTGGTCCCATACTACTCGAATAGGATCGACCTAAAGGCTAGGGTGTTATCTACTACTACGGTACCCCTAGGTCGACTATCTTGGTAATCCAACACAAGCCGGTCGACGCAATGGAGCAGGGTCGTGTTCAGTTCCGGATCCCTTCGGTGACGATGGACGGTCTGCCTAGGATTGAACCTAGCCAGCCGGGGGTCTGCTGTGGCCCTATCTAGACTCCTAAACAAGTAAGGGTTACCTTGGCCAGAAGGACCCGCGGCTGCTCCGGATTGGATCCTCTCCTCGCCTGCCACCGGGATGACCTCCAAGGTCCGCTTCCTATTCCTCACGAGCGGAACTTCATTGCCCTCGTCCTCCTCATCTTTGTCTTCCGCGACCTCCTCCACGATGATGGGTCTGGTGTCGCGAGCTGGGGGAAGCCCCTGGGGCCTCCTGAGGTTTAAAATCTGATTCGGGAAAATCAGCTTGTAGGCTACCATCGTCTCGTCTGTTACGAGCACGCGATAATCCTTCTCGCTGGGGGGCAAGCCCGCCAGCATCTCGTATTGAGCCCCGAGGGTCACAGATTTCTCTGTCCTCACGAAGATGGCTGCAGAAATAGCCTAAGTCAGAAAGGGGTACGGGAGGAGCTTAAACGACACTTAACTTACGAGCTAAGGAGAAAAGATACTTACGAGGATGATTGAAGTAGTGGAGCTTGCAATTCCTGAACCCCGTCGACATAAAGAATGGATCCTTGAAGTCGTTGGGTGGCTGGGCAGCTCGATGACCGCAGCCGTATTAGGGAATCGGGTTAAGTAGTAAAACCCGTCGCCTCGCCCCCGCTGGTCCAGGCTAGCTTTGAGGCAGAAAAAATATAAAATATCCGCAGGAGTGGGGACCTCCCACTCATGCTTCTGAAACAAATACTTCAACCTTGCCAGCAAGCGGTAGGAGTTGGGCGGGAGCTGAAACGGTGCCAACCTCACATAATTAAGGAAATCAGCAAAATACTGATCCAGTGGGAGGAAGGCCCCCGCCTTAAAATGTTCGCCGCTCCAGGCCGCGAACGATTCGTCGAGCGGTGCACAACTCTACTCGCCATCTGCAGCAGGTCGGGCCACCACAGACGCCTTCCCCAGTGCGATGTTGTGGGAAAGGAAGATCTTGTTGATCTTCACCTGGTCGGTGATTTTTGAGACGATCCTCTCCGCCTCAAAAAATGCATCAGGAGCCACCTCGAGCTCCTTCTCCACTGCCGGCCCAAAGCGGGGGATCGGGGAGTCCGGCACCACCGCTTTGCCTTTGTCCTGCTAGGAGACCGAGCTTCCGACGGTCTTCTGTTGGGCATTCCTTTTTGGTGCCATCTCATCGCCTAACGAACAAAACAAAACATTTCAGAAAAGGCGACCCAAGCGTGAGGGAAAAATCAAATGTTACTTGCACGAGCTGAGGTAAGCCCAGCCCGTGGAGAGTGAGACCACGCGGTTCTATGAACACACGCCTGTGCTCCCAACAGATCCCCGATTACTCGGAATTCGTGTGTCAGGAGGGTCATGATAGAATTTGCCTTGGGGGGAAAGTTTTAGTAGGCAAAAATTGCAAATCCGCCTATGAGGCGTGTTCCCTAAGCTACCCGATTTTGCACCCCAAAGTTCCAAAACTCCTACCCATAAATTTTCCCTAGAAAAAGCATCCTGAAAACCATACTCTTAAGTGATTTCCTACAGCAAAGATACCCTAACCTAAAAGGGCTTTCACCCTCCGTATCCACAAAACCCAGTAAACCCTTGCATGCGGCTACAGTAAATTTTTTACCTAAGCTACAGTGGCATATATTTTCAAAACGCACATGGTCAGGAAACTCACAGTGTTTGGCTGGAAGGTGGGTGAAGGTGTCGCCTTGGTGAAAGCTGCATCTGTGTGTTGGCTTCCAAAGCTTTGAAGAAATTCGTGCGTCTGAGCTTCTTGAACGCTGAAAGTAGCAGCCACAGAGAAGAGGGTTTGTTCTTCTGAAATGAAGAGAGAAGAAGGAGAGAAGTTTGGAAATTTTTTTAATGAAAGGGTGGCCCATGCGTAGGGTGGCCACCCCCTTTATATACGTGAAGGATCACGTGTAGATGGCCGTTGGATGCCCCTGGTGAGGAATCCAAGGCCCTCCACTCGAAATACGAAACGGCTGGGCATAGGCTAGGCCATTAAATGCGGTTCTCGTAAGACGTACCGTCACCAACCACGATGTTCCACGTATCAGGCGCCTGCGTAAGAGGTGGAATGTGAAGAGTTCATGGGGAAGCCTAAAAGCCCCTACTGTGGTCCAATACGGCGTGGCGTACCACGAGCAGGAGCTTGGGGGGCAGATGTACGCCCTGGATTTCCCACGGGCTGAATAGCAAGCCGAGCTGCGGCTTAACCATGATTACCTCATGAACAACCCCAATACCGAAGCTTCTGTCTCGTGGTCGTACCTCCTTAGCTCGGGAAGACCCCAAGGGTTCGCCAAGATTACCCGGCTGGGGGAAGGACTCTGAAGGCCGAAGGTCGAGTCAAGTATGCAGCTCGTGGTACGAGCTAGATATGGAGGCTATGACCCTTTGTAAAGTATACACACACAAGGTAAACGTGCATATATCAGACATCACGTATCTCATATCCCCCTGACTTCTCGAACACGCAGTAGGAACATGCGTATTCAGACACCCACGACTGGGTTGGGCCGTGCGGCCCATTATCTCCTTACCTATTGATTTGACCACACTTATGTGTCAGGTTTAGGAATTAATCATGAATGTCACAGAGTTGATACGATAGGTAAGAGGGTCACGGGATGACCTTCTTACCAACTCCCAGGTGCCTTCTCCTATAAATATGGAGACCTTGGGAGTAAATAGAGGTTGGACTCTCAATTGTAAGAAATACTCGGTAATCAAATGCCTAGTATATATCAATAATATTGACTAGTGGAGTAGAAGGATTTTAACCTTTGAACCACTTAAAAAATGTGCCTTGAGTCACCTCTTTCATTCTCTAAGATCATATATCTGGTACGGTTCACTATTAGCACTAATCTCTTTCTCTTCTTCTTTTAATTACTTGTTGGCGAAGAACCGCGTCAACAAGGGTATTTTGGTAATTTGGCCCGTTGATGGCATATTTGTATATTTTTATGCATGTTGATGAGGTATGGATGATGCCACATTATTATGTGGATATGTTCGAGCTATTCAGCATGAGACAATCCTAGGATGTAATTTAACGATTTTGTCATAACGGGGTCAATTATTGGGATATTGGATAATGAGAATGATTATTTGATGATGTATTGGGAGTTAGTGAGATCAGGAGGAAATTCTGGGAATTTCAACTATTTTGCCCTGGGAGTCATTTTTGGGACCCCGAGAATTAGGATTTACTTGAGGTTACTTAAGCTTGAAGTAACCTGTTAGAAGGAAAACTACGTTCAAACACCTTTTCTCTTTATCTCGTTATCCATTTTTACTGTTCGTCGCATTTTCGAAGGGAACTTGAGTTCTAGGACTCGAATTCAAGCGAGGATCGAGTTATAGCAATTCTAGGAAATATTATAAGCTTATTAACCAAAGGATTTAGCGAGAAACGACTTAATTTGACGTAATTCAAGCTTTAAGTTTTTAGTTTTTGAGTTTATAAGCTTTGAATTGAATTTTATGTGTTGATGAGTTTTTGAATTGTTTAAGCCTCAGGTTTTGATAGTTTTGGATCATTGGCATGTTTGGGAACTTTAATTTTTCGATTTGGAGATGTTTGAGTAGGTTTTTAGAAGGATTTAAAGAGAAAAACGAAGGTTTTTGGCTAGGTTCCAGATGGGGCCGCGGCTCTGTTCTAGGGCACCGTGGTCCGAGCTTAGTGAAGAAGAGAGGTGGAGCTAAAGGGCATTGGGGCCGCGGTGCCTGGGAGGCGGGGGCGCCTCTGTTTGGGAGGCGGGTCGCGGCTCAATAGGGTGGGGTCGTGGTGCTTAGGGCATTTGTGGCTAGAATGGTGTTTTTATTGTGGGAACTCAAACCTTAGGCCTCGAGATCGTTCCTACTACCCGGTTTAGCAGGATTCGATGTCCCGGAGGCTAGGTCTTGGTCCAAGAACCTTTTATTACTTATTTTATTGATAGGAGTTTATATTTGTTAGGAAACTTTATCTATCCTTGTCCCAGTTAGCGAGAGTCAAAAATACAACTAATTGAATAGAGTGGTAAACTTATTTAATAATGGACAGCATTATTAACAACCTACTATTCGATCAAAATAAGAAAACAAAATCTCTCATTTTATGAGCTAGACCCACGGTTTCGATAATCATAGATTTAGTCCTAGTAGTCACCGTAGGGGTGAGTCTAGTTGATAACTCTACAAAATAGAGTTATTTTGCCACTTTTTATGTGCTAATTGTTGCTTAATTCTTGAGTTTTTAATTGATTTATTAAGTTTTATGGTAATTTTGAATTTATTAGGTTTATTTTGATTTTATATATTTTTTGGTATTTTTATAGTTATATTATTGTAAAATGTTATAGTTTAATTATTTAAAATTAATATTGTTAAGTTATGAGCAAAAAGATACAATTTTGAGCTTAAATGTTTAAGTAAATTAAGTTTTAATTAATATTTTCATGAAACTTTTGTTGTATATTTTATTATTGAAAATATTTTGTTTTAATTTAATTTATGTTTATTTTTGTAGAGAATTTGTTGCATGTGTTTTGCTCTTGAAAAAGCAAGAAAAATAAGGAATTATGGCAATTTTGAAGAGGAAAGGAAAAAAAATGGCACATGCTCCAAACTGCCCACCAAGCTCTCACAACCAGCCACGCCCACAGGCCCATCCAATTTAGCCCCTGCCCCAGCAGCTCCTCAGCCCACGGTTCCCTTGTTCAGCCAGCAGTCCACGCCTGCCTCAAGCACAAAGCAGCCCCAAAGCCACCAAACCCATGCATGCCACTTATTGAGCCCAACAAAAAATGCTTTTGTGCCCTTATCCCTTTTGCCAAAAATACCACATTTTTACCCCACTTTCTACACATTTTACCCCAAAACATTATAATTACACCCTATAATTTACCCCTATTTTCCATATTATTATTAAGTTAATTAATTTAATCAATTTAAATTGATTATTTTAATACCTCATTTTGACTATAAATATGGATTTTTGAAGACCATTTAGGGTGTCCATATTTTAAGGAAGAGGTTACTATACCATAATTTCTACACATTCAAAACCTCTTAATTCTCTTCATCTTTTTCTTCTTTTTGGTTACTTTCTATGTATTTTTAGAGGAAAAATTTGGGGGTTTCTCCTCCAAATTTTCCTATTTATGCTTGTAATTTTTAGTTTGTAATTGCTATTCTAGTTATGTGTTTCTAATCTTTTTAAGATTATTAAGGTGGTGATGAAACAATTTGTAACTAGATAGTGTTTATTTTGTATGTTGATTTCCCATTTTGTGCAACAAAGTTTATGGAATTTTCTTCTTCAAATATCTTCTTTTATCTTAAATATCATGTATTTTGGATTGTTAGCACATATTTACACTTTGTTCTTCATTAGTGCAAAAACATAATATTCTTTGTGTAAGATGTGTCATTAAATTGTACACATCCATGCTTAGAACAAAAATGTTATGTTTTTCCTTATAAATAATGTTATTTGATTTTTTGTTGTTTCATTAGGTTGATTCACATTAAATACTTTGAAATTATAATTCATAAAAAGTGAAGAAAAATCCTATCTTTTTTGAAGTAATTTGTGCTTAAAATTATAAATCTATTTGGAAAATGATAGTTTGAATTATTTTAACTATCACTAAAACTTGTGAATCAATATACTAATAAATATTATTAAACTTACATTTTGTGGATTCTAGTATCTTAATAATCTTTCCTTTTAACACTTATTTTCAAATCATTATTGCTTTATTTTTATTCTCTTAAATAGCTTTATTTTTCAATCTTTTATTTTTATGTTCATAATATTAAAACTCTTCAATCTTTGGAGCTAGGTTAGAATTTATTAATTTTGGTTTAAAATAGTTTTCTTTTCGATTTTAGACAACTCCTTTGGGTTCGACATCCTTGCTTACACGATCACTATTCTATATGAACGATTTGTGCGCTTGCGATTTATAAATATTTAAAACATACCCGTTTTGGGTCCATCACTAGTAGAATTTGACCTATAATTATCTATCTTTCGAAATCTAACATTATCAAAATAGCTAATGAACATCTTCCATAGGGGGACGAATCAAAGCGCCTCGAGGCCCCATTAAGCTATTGACGTTGTTAAACTAACGGTGGAGATCGAATATAAATCTTAAAATAAGCTCATTATAAAATTAAAAAATAGTATTTTTATTATTTATTTTTAGAAAATTTATGACTATGGTTTTCCCAAAAAAAAAAAAATTAAACAGATTAAAATTTTTAAAACCAAAGTCCTATAATTTCCTATTAATTCTAAAGTGTCACATTGAACCAAATTCAATTAATTTAGAATTAATTTGTTGCTAATCAATAATTAGGTTTAACTAATATAATGAACTTTGATAACTCTATAAAATAGAGTTATTTTACCACTTTTTATGTGCTAATTGTTGCTTAATCCTTGAGTTTTTAATTGATTTATCAAGTTTTTAAGTGATTTTGAATTTATTAGGTTAATTTTGATTTTTATATATTTTTGTGTGTTTTTATAGTATATTATTGAAAAAATTTGTAGTTTAATTATTTAAAAATAATATTGTTAAGTTAGGAGTAAAAAGATGCAATTTTGAGCTTAAATGTTTAAGTAAATTAAATTTTAATTAATATTTTCATTGAACTTTTGTTATATATTTCATTATTGAAAATATTTAGTTTTAATTTAACTTATGTTTGTTTTTTTTGTATGATATTTGCTCTTGAAAAGCAAGAAGAATGGTGAAAAAAATGGCATTTCTGTAAAGGGAAAGCAAGGAAAGTGGTATTTCTCCATGCCCAAGCAAGGCCCACCTGCTGCCTGGCCCAATCCGAAGCTGTCCTCCTCAGCCTTCAGCATTCCCTCTCCACGCGAGCTGTCCCTGCCACCACTTCATCAATCAGCACTTGCCACCAACGCCTACGAAGCAGCTCTTCATATGCATCCTTCAGCCATTTCAGCAAGCCATCAATGCCTCAACTGCTCCCAGCCGTAGCCCACGGTCAGGCCCAAGTTCCAGCCTTCAGCATCCACGAAGCCCAATCCGTTTGCCTCCAAAGCTCCAGCCGCATGCTCTTCACTGAAGAGTCTTTAGCATATATCACAAGCACTTCATGCCTTCAACGTTCCAGCTAGTCAACCACGGCCCATCTGCCCAACCCAAACCGAACCACTTTGCCACAGCCACCAATATGGCTAAAAAACCATATTTGTTCCCAATGTCCACTTTTTTCTTTTCACTAAAATATCAACTCACTCTTCCATATTTTTCTCACCTAAATAAACATTCCTAATTCATATTTTTTTACCCTAGCTTTTCACTAATCTTTTACCCAACCAAACATTTCATTTTTCCAATACTCTTACACTTACTCTATTTATCCTACCACTTCCCAACACAATTAAATTAATCAATTTATTTATTTTAATTTGATTAATTTAATCTCCACATTTTGCCTATAAATAGAGTCTTGTAAGACCATTTGGGGGGGCTCTTCTTCTTCATCTTTTCAACACGTTCTACACATATTTCTCTCTCTTTTCTCTACCATTTTCATCTTTTGAAGAGCATGTTAAGTATGTTATTTTGTAATTTTTATCTAGTTATGAGCTTCTAATCTTTTTTAAAGGTTATTAAGATGATGATGAAGCAAAATGTAACTAGATAGTATTTTTTGTTGTATGTTGATTTCCCATTTGTACAACATTGTTTATGGATTTTTCTATCAAAGATATGCATTTTTTCATCTATTATTGATTGTTAAAGCATATTACACTTAGTTCGTCATTATGCAAAAATATGATATTCTTTGATTAAATGTTTTTCATTAAATTGTTCACATCTAATTCTTAGAGCATAAGTATCATATTTTGCCTAAACATAATCTCTTTGATTTTTTGTAGTTCCATTAGGTTGTAACACAACTAATGCTTAGAAATTATATCTTATATAAGTGAAGAAAAATCCTACATTTTTTAAAGAGTAACTTATGCTTGAATAGAAAATATATTTAAAAAAATATATATAGTGTGATTTATTTCAACTATATCAAAACTTGGGAATCAATATACTTATAAATACTATTGAACTTGCATTTTGTGGATTCTAATATCTTAATAATCTTATTTTACTTATCTTATTTGAAAACCATTTTTCTATTTAATCTTAAATCTCTTTATTACTTGTCTTTTATTTTTCTAAAACAAAATCTCATCAAATATTTGGAACTAGGTTAGAATATTATTACTTTGTTTGAAATAGTTTCTTTTGATGTTAGTCAACTCCCATGGGTTCGACCTCGTACTTACATGAACATTATATTCCGAAACGATTCGTGCACTTGCGAGTTTAAATATTAAAACACCCTCTTTTGGGATCAACAAACTTATACAATTAAGTCCAACTCAGGTAAATGGGTTATAACAATTGGGATTGTATGGTTGAGGGCTGGGTCCAGTATGTCGTTCCCACTACAGAGGTCCCTAATCTTCTATACACGGTCCAAAAGAAAAGAATTTAAACCTTCGTTTTGTTAATTGTTATTAATTGATTAGGCCTACTATAGTCATGCAAAACAAATGGGTCTTCACAAGTGGAATCACCCACAAGAGAGGAATTTAAACTTTACATTTTCTAATGGGCCCAAATAAAACCTATCATTTTATGAATATTTTATTTGGCAAAAACCATATATCTAACAAACATATGTGCAATTATATGTATCTAAGCCTAATTGCAAAAATACCACATATAGTGCAAACAGACATGTTATAATTGGATGGGTCTAATCATGTTACTATATGAAAAATTCTATGAATTTATGCAAAAAGACCACAATTAATTATCTAGAATTTATAAAAAAAATTCAAATTAATTAAATTATTACAAAAATAAGTCAATTTAAAGGAAATTTATCAACAATTAACAATAATTAATTTAAATTTCATTTATCAACAATCAACTTGGTTTAGGTTAATTTGAAGAAAAAAATATTAATTTAATTTAAATAGGATTTATCAACAATTAATAAAAGTTAATTTAAATCTCATTTATTAAAAAATATTTTATTAATTGTTTGAAAAATAATTGTAATTTTTCAAAATTTAACCAATTTTAAATTTTAAAATCAATATCTCATCTGTTTTTAAAAAATATATTGTGTTGTTACAACTATAAGCAAATATTTTAACCATTTTTAAAATAAATAAAATATTAATAGTTATAGCAACCCTAAAATATCTTAAAACAGTTAAACGAATTCAAATATCCATGAAAATATCTAATTAACAAATTTTAAATTTCAAATAATTTAAATATTAAAAACTATAGAATAAACATATATTTATATTTTCAAATAAAGATTTAATAAAATATCAAGAATTTAAAAGAAAATATTTTAAATATCTCATAACTTAATTCTAATATTTAATATATTAAAATATTTAAAATTAAGTTGTTAGTCTATTTTTAAATTTGAATTTGAATCTTTGTAGAAAATATCTAATTATTTAAATCTCAACTAACAAAAATATTTTATTTTAAAAAACATTTTTAAATACAAAAACAAATAAGATATTTTTGTCTTTGATTATAAATAATAAATTTTCACATTTTTAATTTTCTTTATTTTAAAAAAAATTAAAAAAATCGAATGAACAGTACCCTGTACTGTTCATCGCGCGCGCAGTTGGCTAGTGTGCGTGGGACACACGAGCGGTGTGCGGTGGGCACATGGGCATACGCATGTAATGACAGCCAGGCAAAATATTTTGGACAATTTTTTTTGTTCAAATTTTCAAACCAAAAACGTTTTCTAATTAATTTTTAACATGTTTTACACAAAATAAAACATATATAATATTTAATGGCATAGAAAACACTACAAAATAACCTAAAAACTGCCAATAATCACATAAAATCAATATGCTTCATAAAAATATGAAAATCCATCTAATTATTCAAACAAAGCAAATAATCCAATTTTTAACATGTTCATGCATGAAAATAAAGATTACCAAAGGCTCTGAGGCCAGATGTTAGGAAACTTCATACATGATCTTTATTTATTTTCATGCAAATCTATTATTAAACAAATTAATATGAGATAACCTAGAACATGTTTCTAAAATTGAATTCAAAGAGAAACAATTCTAATAATACTTACAGTATATGATGGACCCTAAACGGGTATGTTTTAAATATTTATAACTCGCAAGTGCACGAATCCTATATGAAATATAGTGTTCGTGTAAGCCCGAGATCCAACCAAAATGAGTTGTCTAAAATCGAAAAGAAAACTATTTTAAATCAAAATTAATAAATTCTAATCTAGCTTCAAAGATTGATGAAATTTTTGTATAATGAAAATAAAATAAAGGATAATAATAAAGATATTAAAGACAATATATATAACTAAATTACTAATTTTCAACAAGATAGTAAAAGAAAGATTATTAAGATAATAGAATCTACAAAATATAAATTCAATAATATTTATAAGTACATTGATTTCCAAGTTTTAGTAATAGTAGAAATTAATCAAACAATCACTTATTCAAATTAGATATTCTATTTAAGCACAAGTTTTTATAAAAATATAGGATCTATCTTCACTTTTCAAAAAGTATAATTTCAAAGAATTTAGTGTAAATCAATCTAATGAAATAACAAATAAATCAATGAACATTATTTATAAGGCAAAACATAATATTTTTGTTCTAAGCATTGGATGTGTACACTTTAATGACACATCTTACACAAAGAATATTATGTTCTTGCACTAATGAAGAACTAAGTGTAAATATGAGCTACCAATAAAAAATACATGATATTTAAGATGAAAGAAAATATTTGAATAAGAAAATCCATAAACTTTATTGCACAAAATGGGAAATCAACATACAAAATAAACACTATCTAGTTACATATGGTTTCATCATCACCTTAATAATCTTAAAAAGATTAAAAACTCATAACTAAAATAAAAAAAATACAAACATAACTAGGAAAATTTGGAGGAGAAACCCCCAAATTTTTCGTCTAAAAAACTCATAGGAAAAAAGAAGAAAAAGATGAAGAGAATTGAGAGATTTTGAAAGTGTAGAACTTGTGGTATGGTAACCTCCTCTCTCAAATTAAGCACCTAAATGGTCTTGAAAATTCCCTATTTATAGCCAAAATGAGATGATTAAAATAACCAATTTAAATTAATTAAATTGATTAAACTAATAATAATATGGCAAATAGGGATAAATTATAGAGTGTAATGATGATGTTTTGGGGTAAAATGTGTAGAAAAGTTTGGGTAAAAAGTTGGCATTTTTGACAAAGGGGACAAGGGTACATTGTTGGGCTCAAGACAATAGGCAGCTGGCTTAGTGTGGGCTGGCAGGAGGCTTGTTGGGCGTGTGGAGTTTGGAGCAGCTGGGAGAGTGATCTTGGCTGGGGGTTCGGTTGGTGCAAGGGAAGCCAGGCGTGGCTGAGTGAGGTACGGGCCTGGGCAGGGAGGCACGGGCTTGTGGGCTTGGCTGGTTGTGAGGTATCCCAAGGCAGCTTCTCTATTTCAATTCTCAAAAATACAATTTTTTCTTTCTTTTCCTTACTTTTCAAAGCCCAAAATTGCAATAACTTCCAAACAAAATAAACATAAACTAAATCATAATAAAATATTTTCAACTATAAAATAAATCAATTTAATTTTTTGAAAATATTAATTATTATTTAATTTATATTTAACATTTAATTTCAATAATACAACATCTTTTTACCTCAAATTAAACAACAATAATTCAAATAATAACTACAACATTTTACAACAAAATAACTATAAAAACACACAAAAATCTATAAAATTAAAATAAACCTAATAAAATCAAAATTACTAAAAAACTTAATAAATCAATTAAAAACTCAAAAATTAAGCAACAATTAACACATAAAAAGTGGTAAAATAACTCTATTTTGTAGAGTTATCAGTATATGCAGCGGAATAAATGAGTCACTCCTTCAGTTTCTCTAACCCTTGTATCATTTCTGTCGCAGAGTATTATCAAGAAACTGAACTGGTCTTCAGTTTTCTTCACAGCCTTCCAAAGTATCCTTAGATTCACCTAAACTAGAGTGAGCAATTCTCAACACATGAGATAAATACAGAGAGAAGAAGGGAAAAGAACTAAGAGGCTTAGAAAATGATTTGTGTTTAGAGAGAATCTAAAAACTATCAGAAACTTGTGTTTTTTACTTCTGAACTTCTACTTTCATCTCTCACTTAGCACTCATTTTATAGAATCAATTAGGTCATTTAATTTAATTAAAAAATCAATAAAATAATAGCCAATAAACAGTCCTAGGTCAAAATTATCATGGGCTTTAGGCCCGTGAAATTTCCCATTTGATTATAAGCCCATTGGACTTAAAATCAGGGCATGTATTATTTTCTATTGATTTAATTAATTAAATATTTATTTAAATCATTTATCAAATTAATTATTTATAATTTTAACCTTGATTTAAATTTATTTATTAATTTAGATACTAATTTATCTTAATTAATAAATCTGCCATAATTTCTCTTTTCTTCTTAAAATTACATAACTATGTGAAACTATCCAAAGTTGACCTGGTTAACTTTGGTAATTCTAATTGATAATTAAATCAATTAATTAAGACTATCTAAATGATTTTATCCAAGGTACAATGGGGACCATGGGCCTATGAAATCAAGCTCCAATAAGTTATCATAAATCTAACAAATAAATTTACTAACTTACTAATTCCTCGTGATTTCACTAAAGACTCGGAATTGCACTTTTGAATTCATAGAACACTCTATAACAAATATAGATACGCTATTAATTATCCATTGTTACAACCATAATTGTCACTCAATCCTCTATAGACGATCTAAAATGAGATTAGACTAAAATACTGTTTTACCCCTCATTGTATTTTATCCTTAAAACATTTAGTTCCTTGTAAATGATATTTCAGTGAACTAATTTCATTACTGAAATGAGATCTCTATCATTTAACACCCTGAACCAAACTAAAAGGAAACCATCGTTTTCACTTCTTCATTAGAAGTTATAGATGTTCATATCTATTATTAACACTCCCACTCAATTATACTACCGAGTTCCCAAGATGTAAGTATGGGCTAGTCCGTAGGGTAAGTTAGTAACGAACAAGTCAAAGAACTCAAATAATACAATCAGTTAAAATACTAACCACTCAGAATTGAGATTGAATTGACATATGGTCAACTATATGATATGACTAGAATAGATAACAACGATATGTTTACTTATCTTATCAACTATCAATATCGGTTTTGTCCGATGTAACAAATACATCCGATCTTATCTACTTTGCTAATGTTCTGAAAAGAACATAACACCACAATGTGTAAGTAGATCATATCGTAGATTGGCAAGTCAGTGTAAATCATGTGCACTGACTAATCTTAGGACTAACTTATTTTCAACATATAATCATATTTATATTCCACTGTGATTACGTCACTATAAATACGATTAGTTATATGCTCGAGATTTAATATAAGTTTATATTAAACAAATGATCATGAAAATAAAACATGTGAGCAAAGTGACTGACCAAGTCAAAAAATGATTTCTATTCTTTTATTGATAATAAATGAGATTACAAAGAAATTGGGTTTTAATTAGGGCATAAAACCCCAACAATATTTTGTTATGACTAGGTGACCGCTAAGGAACTTAAGGATTGATCGTTCCCAGAGGTCGTTCTTTTATTATATCACGCTCGAACCAGAGGTAAGAAAATTGCACCCAGTATATGACATGCATGGTTATTGATGAGACATGTTGAGTTCTCTATATGTGGACATTGATTGCATTGTAAATGCTTAGCAATCTTGCTTATCTGTGAATGGTACTGGCTTATTAGTCAGAAACGGCAATGGTGTCAATATTGATTATGAAGCTGTGACTTATTATTCAAGTTCGGCAGTGGTACTGAGCACTAGTCATATGGAATTGACTTATGAGTCAAGAACGATATTAACGTGTTTAACGTAAGTGGAAAAGATTAGATCTAATCGACATAAGCATTATCATCATAAGCATGAAATGCTTGACCCAGAGCCAAAAGGCTAACATGACTGATACGTCACATGGCTTAGGAGTGGGTCCCCAGAGATGGACTTATTAACAATCTATTTAAGGAGAAAAACCTTAAAGATGGACTTATTAGTCATCTATACAGGGAACAGATCCTTAGAGGTTGACTTATTAGTCACTGGCATAGTGTGTGACTCCATAGTCACTTATCTGATTGGGTAACCCAAGAGATGGACTTATTAGTCATCTATACAAGGAACAGAGCCTTAGAGGTAGACTTATTAGTCACCTGCACAACGTGTGACTCAATAGTCACTTATCTGATTAGGCTGCAAGCCCCAGTATGATTATCATAATCATCTATTGATATTGAATACATGCAGTAATATGTTTTCTTGCTGAGCCTTGGCTCACAGGTGCTATGTGGTGCAGGTAAAGGGAAAGAAAAGCTCACCCAGCATTGAGTGGAGAGCTTAGGTGGCGATGTGTACATATGCGGTCGCTTGACCACCATGGCCAAGGTGTTTCTCGGAGGAACTAGGGGTTAACCCTATATTTTGCTGCTTAGGTCGGCAGGTTGTAATTTTTATACTGTAATGACCATTTTGGATTGTAAATAACTTGTAAACGTTTTTATGGGCCCAAGTACAGTTCAATGTTTTAAATAAAATATATACATTCCTCTTGACCGAGATTTTTACCCTGGCCTATTAATGACATCTAGATGCACGTTTATAACCTAATGACTCATTTAGCGAGTTAAGCACTGTTTAAAGTTCACAGTAACGGTCATGGAGTAACCAAGGCGTTACAAGAGAGATTGGCATACATTTTCAGATTGAGGTCACTGACTGAATGGTGCCTCTCTAATCGATTTTCATGAGACATCAACAAGGCTTGGATAACTTCAAATGAAAGGGAGTACTCCGGGAGGTGATACCCGAGACAACAGGATCAAAATCACAGCCAAGACCATCAATAAGGTGAATTACCATGTCATCATCATAAATTGGGCAGCTAGCTCTAGACAAATTATCGCAAAGAAGCTTCACTTTATCAACGCATTCAGAAATAGAAAGATTACCTTTCTGAATGCGAGAAATTTGGCCCTTGATTTGGAGTAGTTGAGCTTTGGATTGACTAGCAAATCGTTGTTCTAGGGCTCGCCACAGGGAGTAGGAGGTGGTGAATGTTGCAACAAAAGCAACTAGACCATCTGTCATGGAGGACCTAAGCCAAGAAAGAAAAAGTTGATCCTTTCTTCTCCATAATGTGTACTCAGGGTTAACAAATCCATCAGTGAGTTTCGGATCCGAGGAAGCATCATTGAGGAGGAGATCTTCAAGGTCATGGCCAATCACCGTGGGTATAACCTGGGCTTTCCAAGAGAGGAAATTCAATCTGTTGAGTTTGACAGTGAGAGAGGAATTGAGAGAATTGGAGAAGGGGTTCCAAGATCCAAAAGAATTGGAAATGGAAGCAATTGTTGGAACAAATGAAGTAGATTGTCGAGAAGCATTGAGCTCAGAAGCAGGAATTTCATAAGCAGAAGAACTAGTGGGTACGTACGCCATGGATGACCTTGGTCAGTGGCTCTTGATACCATTAAGGAACTGAAGAAACAAGAACTATTTAGAGAGAATTTTAGTAAAATTCCTCATAAAGTTGTTTTAGAATTACAACCAGAAAAATGAGGACTATCTTTATTTATAGCTGAGTACATACAAAGTGTTACAAGAATTGATTAAAAGAAAACAATTTACTAATCCTCAGCTGTAATAACAGCTTTACAACTAATCAACCAATGTAACAACTTTAACATAAAAGACAGTTAAAGAGAACAACTTCTGTTATGGTTATCAATGAGAGTGGCATTTTTGTCCAAAAGATGGTTGATGGCATACAAATGTAGAAATTATTAAAATTGGCACATTAAAAAATTACCCTGTATTAAGAAGCATAATTAGTCAAGTTTTCTTTTGGTTTTGGGTATTTCATAGATTTGCACAAGTTTCAATTTTATGTTCTGGGTCACTTGAGATCTTGACTGTGTTGTGTTTGGTCTTGACAGCCGTGTGTGTGGAAATCCCCATGGTTTGATTCGGAAGTATGGTCTCATGTGTTGCAGACAGTGCTTCCGTAGCAATGCCAATGAGATTAGCTTTATTAAGGTAAGAGGCTTTAATGATTCCCCTTTGTTATAATTTAGATTTACTCAAACGATTACTGCTTCGAACCTTGTTTTTCCTTTTGTAGTACCCTTAGTATGGATTAGCTTATATTTTTCTTGGAGATGATGTTTTGGCATAAAAGATCATTTTATCACTTTTTTCTGTTTTTAGATCTTTTTCTTAAGAAGAATGATTTTTGTTTTTATGTTTTAGTTTATTATAGTGTTGAACATGAATTAGATTTAAAATTTTGTAATGCGAATTCCTTCCATGAAACTCTTTAAATTAAATTATAGTTTGTACATTACAACAAGCATTATTAGCCTTATATTGTTAGCAAGTAACCCTATAATATAATAACCTTTAGAGGTGTTTGGTATGGAGTTTGATTTGGTGAGAATGATAATGTAAAATCTAATTTATGTTTTGTAAATTTATGTTTAATGACTTGAGAGTTTGTGTTTCCAAGTAGGTCCAATTTTTTAAACATGATTTGAGAGTAATAACCCCCTTTAAACCCTTGTATTTCACATTCCTTAAGTGGTATTTGTTTTGAGTAGTTGAGTGACCTTAAAAAATGTGGAGGGGCTAAAGATGAAGGTGATATTAAACTCAAGTGTATAAAATGATTCATATTATATTTAAAATACATGTGAGGCCCACAAAAATTATTAACTTTACTCCCTAAAATGTCGTACATTCTCATTCTCACTTTCACTTTATCTCATACCAAACACCAAACACCACTTAATGTAAACTCACTCTAACTCTACTATACTTTTGTTTTGTTTTGAGATATATCTCATTTATACACCATCTTCTCTTATTTATCCATGGGAGAGGTGTCTTGCTTATGAACTGCCATATAAGAATTTTATGTATCAGGCCCATGTGGGACTATTGATTTTTCTCTACATTAGTCACCCTATCCAGTGATGATACTCTCCCTAGGTGGTGGCAGCAAACATAGTCCTTGCTTGTAGAAAACATTCCAATGCAAAAGCATACATGGTTGGGATGGCAAAATGGGGCGTCGGGGCGGGGTGGGGCCCCGACCCGACGGGGCATTTTTGTCCCAGTAAAAACGGGGTGGAATTCGGGGCGGGGTCCGACCCGCTAGGAATTTAAACGGGGTGGGGCCGCCCCGCTTCAATTTTTTCTTTTTTATACTCTAACTCAATTGTCTCATGCTACTTATATACATAGTACGTAAAATTGATATTTTATATGTGGTTTAGAATATTTTTAATTCTATACAGACTAGAAATAATTATAAATATTGAAAAATATGTTTTATATAATTCATCATTATTCTTGTATTTATTTTGTAAATGTTAAAATAAAAAAACAAAATATAATATTTGATGGTGTAGTTGATACCAAGTGTAAAATATAAAAATTACAATAAAAAATAATATTTAGGTTTGGAAAAAATTCTAAAATTATAATTTAATATTTCTTAAAAAAAAAAATTAAATGGGACAAATAGGGTGGGGCACCCGCCCCATTTACATTCCTAGGATGTATAAACTTGCTACTTAAAAGATGCATAATGTATCATATGCCATGGTGAGTCTTTTTCCCTACATCACTCGGAGTCGGACAGTCAGTCAGTCGTCTTAGCAATGTTGGCTGTGTTGTCAACTAGCTTGCATTTAAAGAAATTTGACATTTTTCTTGTGTCTATTATTGTACTGAAATGCACAATCAAAACTATCGCCGCTGCAGGGTCATGACTCTCGACCAAACAAATGGCATTGCATGAAGAAGGCCTAGTAGTAGTAGTAGTGATATTATTATTACAAAATACATTTTGGCATTTTATTAAATTTTTTTTTTTATTTATTGTAACAGAGTATCTCATTCGTATCACTAACAATGACGGACTAAGTAAACCCTCTTGTGTGAACTACAAGATTGCACTATAATTTTCCATTTCAAAATTGCTATGCTCTATCAAGGTCGAGTACAAGATTTGGAAAGTGCAAACTTTCTTTCTTCTTCAAAGACAAAAAAAAAAAAAAAAAAACTTTTTCTACATACTTACATTGTCGTTCAGCTGTTAACATACACAATTTTGCTTTAAGGTATTCATATGAAATTGCAGCTTGGTCTACCGAAAATTTGCATGGAGGTCAAGAAGATGAATCTTATTTGTGGGTTCTTCTATGAGTGATAAAGCAGTAGCTGCAATGTGCTTAGAAGTGAGCCCTGCAGCCTCCATTTGGTCTGTCTGAGATCCATGGTCAATATATCTATCAGGAAGCATCATAGACCTCCACTGCAAATCACCATAACAAAATAAAATCATCAAAAAAATTTAATCAAAATCATAATAGTTTAGTTATAATAAAAATATCAGTTTGTGAATTACCTTAAGATTGCCATCTAGTAATCCACTGAGGCTCAAGAAGTGGGAAACATGAGAGCTAAACCCTCCAATGGAACCTTCTTCTACAGTGATCAATATCTCATGTTCTTGAGCTAGTTGCTTGATCAACTTTCCATCAAGAGGCTTACAAAATCTTGCATCAGCAACGGTGATTGAGATGCTAAGCGCTTGCAGAAGATCAGCTGCTGCTAAACAGCTCTGAACTGCTGTTCCGTAGCCTAAAATGGCTACCCTGCTTCCTTCTCTCAGCACCTTTCCTTTGCCAATCTATTATACATTTTTGAGCAAAAGACTTGAATCGTTCAGCAAATAGATTTACAACAACATGAATATTTATGCACTAAAAGGCTTTGTGTGTGTCACTATACCTCTAATGGAGTTCCTTTGTTGTTTGGTGGAAGCACTGATCCAATGCCATTACCTCTAGGGTACCTGAAACAGCTAGGCCGGTCATCTATGGCTGCAGCAGTGGCCACCATGTGCATAAGCTCAGCCTCACAAGAAGGAGCCATGACCACCATGTTTGGTAAACACGCCATGAAAGTTATGTCAAAGGCACCACAATGAGTTGGACCATCAGCACCAACAAGACCACCTCTGTCCATTGCAAATCTCACTGGGAGTTTTTGAAGGTCTACATCATGAACCACCTGCAGGCATGATCACCACCAAAATAAGAAATCTTATGGTCAAATTTTAAGTGGGCAAGAGTTGTTTTGGGTTGTTTTTATGTACCTGATCATAACCTCTTTGTAGAAAAGAAGAGTAAATAGTGCAGAAGGGCTTCAAGCCTTCAGCAGCCAGGCCTGCAGCAAAGGTAACAGCATGCTGCTCGGCTATCCCAACATCGAAACATCTATCAGGAAAATGCTTTTGGAATAAGTTGAGTCCAGTACCACCTCCCATAGCAGCATGAATAGCCACAACTGTGTCATCTCTCTCAGCTTCTGCAATCAAAGACTCAGCAAAATACTGAGTGTAAGAACGAGTACTTGATTTCGTCTTCAGCTGCTTCCCCGACATCGGCTCAAATTTCACAACACCTAAGTACACATAAAAACCAAAACTTGTTATAACTCAACAATGCATAAAACACAAAATTTTGTGCTGTGAATTGTATCGAACACCTACCATGCATCTTATCATCTGCAACTTCAGCAGGAGCATAGCCTTTTCCTTTCTCTGTGATAACATGAATGAGAACAGGCCCTGCTGTTGGCATAGCCTTGACATTATTTAAAATGTTGACAAGATCTTCCACATCATGACCATCTACTGGACCAATATAGTAGAGTCCAAGCTCTTCAAACAATGAAGCCCCTTCACCAGCCACCATACCTCTCACACAATTGTCAACTTTTGCTGCAATTTCATGAGCTTGGCCTCCAATTTGCTTGGAAATGCCCTGTGGATCAACATGTTATAAATATTTAGTTTTTCATGTAAAATTAGAGACTTGCAAGAACAAGATGATAAATGCACTACATTTGGGCTTCAACTAAGCCTTCTTTCAAACTTGGGCCATAGAATATTTATCTTTTCATATTAAATTTTGTACAAAATTACACCTGTATGACAAAGTCCCTTGTTTTCAAAATATATGACAAATTCATTTTTTATGGGAAGAAAAAAACTCATATTTTACAATATATATAGGAATTATTTTCCTTACCAAATATAACTATGATTTAACAAAAGAAAAAATGTAAACACTTTAATTTGAGATCTTCTAAATATAGACACTTTTTTAGAAAAATGGTATATTTGCAAAATTAAGATCAAAATCTGGTACTTTACCAAAACAAAATTAGTTACCTTTGCAGCCTCACGTAGCTTGCGAAAGTTTGTGGTGGAGTTGAGTCTAGCTAGGGCCTTGCTTAGGGCACCAACAGGAGGAGCCGGGCCATGGGTGGTGGCAGTGGGAAGAGAGACTTGTTTGTTGTCGTTTAAGATGATGATGAGATTGGTGCCAAGGTAGCCTGCGTTGTTCATTGCCTCGTAGGCTTGTCCACCGGTCATGGCCCCATCTCCTATCACTGCTATCACGTGGTTGTCTTTTCCTACCAAGTCTCTTGCTACTGCCATCCCTGATCAATTTCCAAAACGACACCATTATTTTGGTTGGTTATGTAAACTTGTTGTCGTTTCTTGTTATTACTTTCCATTAATGAATAATACAAATGATTTAGTGGGGTTTTATTGATTATTCAAGTTATGTACGCATGCATGCATGCATGCATGAGTATGTAAATTTAGATAGACATTAGTCATTTTTTAAAGGTCATCATTCGTAGCAAAACATATTTATTATTTAGGTGTGTCAAGTGACTTGATTGAACATATCTCTTTGTACTAATTTTGAAGTGTAAATTATAAGTATCCCACTAATTTAGTCGTTTTTTAAAATAAAAAAAATTACCTCCTTTTAATAAGTGATTATTTATAAATATATTCATTTGCATAACTTGGCATATATGTTGTCAAATAATTTGAACAATAAATCTTTTTCTTAACTCATCGTACAAAATAAATATATATTTTTTCATTTTTATTGTCATTATTTTAGTTTAGAGTATAGAAGGATTCTATGGTAGGGGCTCTTTTGTATTTCCAAGTCATGAACAGTTTTTCAGCGCGATTTAATTTATGACTGTGTATATCATAGTTATTTAGAGTGTCCTGCAAATTTTCAGAAAATTTCGAATAATTTACAGTGTTGAAAACTAGGTTCAAACATGTTGTTTTCCACACGCATAAAGAAATTAGTCACACGTGCAACAACTTATTTTTAAACTAATTTTCAACACTATAAATTATTTGAAATTTTCTGAAAAATTTACAAAATATTCTAAATAATTATAATATACATAGTCATAAAAAAATCGCACAAAAATTATTCACAGGTTGAGAATACAAAAGAACTCTCTCGATAGAGTTCTTTTTGAAGTCATATCGTAGACATTTCGTAAAGTACATAATATTTTATAAGAAATCTTATAATTCATAATATATATAGGGGATGAGTAAAAAAAATCTACATTTTTTTAATTAAATTTAAAGTGTAATTTTGTACCTAATAAAATTTTATTAATAAGGGGTGTGAAATAAAATAGATGAAAGGAAATTTACCTAGAGCAGCTGAAATACTAGTGGAGCTATGGCCAACTCCAAATGCATCATGCTCACTCTCATCCCTCTTTGGGAACCCTGCAAGTCCGAAACTTTGTCTAATCGTATTCATTCTTGATCGTCTTCCTGTTAATATTTTGTGTCCGTACGCCTGTGCAAATTATATATATATATTTAATTAATTATTAGAAGAAGAAAAAAATATGTAGTAGAAATAGTCTTTTCCTGATATCACAGTGAGCTAGCTAATAATTATTTATTTTTCAACAGTTTGTATTTATATATATATATATATATATTGAATATTTCAAGTAGGGTTTACAGATCCAATATGGGTCATAGCAATACTCGTCCCAATAAAGATGAATTATTTTTGTATGGAATAAATAATAATTTAGCATAATATATTATAAGTGAGAAAGTGATAGATTTGTCATTTTGGCACTAATAATGTCAGCTGATGAATATTTTTAATGTAGTGTTGTCAGTACCACCCTGGACCTTCTCCATGTGCCATAATTTCTAAAATTAAATATAAAATTATACACAACCGACAGTCCTACATATATATATATATAATTTGGTAGAAAACAAAAATTGAACCAAGTAGTATCAAATCAATCATTAAAAACACTACCAACACTAGACATTTTAAGCCACTAAAAGGTGCAATACTTTAAATCCCAATAATTAAAACAGATAAATATTTATTTGGGGTATTGTATTTTATCAAAATACATATTTCATATTTGATATTTTTAATAATGTTTATTTATTATTTTATAATTTAAAATCACGTATATTTAGTATTATAAACTCAATTTTGATCAATAAAATTTTATCAGTATGACCAAATTATCCTCAATTATATAAGTTTCGAATTTAATTGCTTAATTACATATAACTTAGGACAATTTTGTTATATTAATAAAATTTTATCGTTCAAATTTGATTCTAAAATACCAAATATATACAATTTTAAATTACATGGTGCTAGATGAGTGTTATTGAAAACATAAAATATCAAGTATGTATTTCGATAAAATACAAAGTAACAATTATTTCCCCTAATTAAATCCAACAAAAAAAAGTTGAATGAAAAGTTAAGATTTACTGTCACTATTAAAGAATGATAATTTAGACCATAAATATATAAAGAATAAAAAAGAAATTAGTTTACATAAGTACCTGGTGGCCAACATCCCAAATGATCTTATCTTGGGGAGTGTTGAAAACATGGTGAAGTGCTACTGTGAGCTCAGCCACACCCAAGCTTGAGCTCAAATGGCCTCCAGTTTTGGACACTGTGTAAACAATCTCTTCTCTTAGCTCATCAGCTAACATCCCAAGTTTCTGCTTATTTATATATAAATATACAATTAACATACTAGTTAATCAATATAATCAACCATGTAAAATCAAACTATTATTAATATTTTTTTTTAATTATATTTACCTCAAGGGAAAGATTTTTCATATGAATAGGGTAGTTTATGGTGTCCAGAATTGGAGTATAAGGCTTTTCTCCAGAAAAATCAAGGAGCTTATAATTATTATTATTATTAGTGACATGTGCTCCATTATTATTATTATTTTGGCCATCTTTTATGAGGGTCATCTTGTAATGATCTCCATCCTCTGATGAGTTTCTCTCCAGAGCAGCAGAAATCATCACCCCATTCATCTGAAAAATACCAAGAAGAAATTTAGTAAGTAATATATATATATATATAGAGAGAGAGAGAGAGAGAGAGTTTTAATATTTACTGATAATGTTATAGATTTATAATTAATGTTACCTTTTGATGGTTGGTGCTTGGGAGAAAAGTAGAGGTGGATAAAGTTGGGAGACCAAGAAATGGTTGTCCATTTTGAGAGTTGTGGAACTTTGATGATGGGATGAAACTAGTTCTTAGCAAAGAACTCATTTTCTCAAATGTATTATACTTGAAATAATAATAGGGAAATAATAGTAATAATCTATAGCGAGCTTAATTAATAGAGAAAAAAGAAGATGAGATAGGAAGAAATATTGGAAGTGTGATTGTTTATAAGTAGTGCATATGATATGAGAGGTTGGAGGAGTACTAGTATTTATTGCAAAATAAATATGTGGGAAAGGAGAGTTTTCAACATTAAAGCTTGGAAGTTTCCACATGTATTTTTAAATAATAAAATAAAATAAAATAAAAACTTGTTTTTTTTAATTATTTATTTATTTGGTTTATTATTGATTATTTTGAAGTGGATAATGAGTTATGCTAATTGGAGATATAGGGAACATCTTTATATCCAGGGTCGGCCCTGGGCATAGGCGGGCTAGGCCCGTGCCTAGACCCACCCCTACCCAGGGCCTATTTTTTTCAAATTTATTAAAACCGTCTTAGGCCCACTTTTTTTCAGGGCCGGCCCTGTTTATATCCCACTAATTTTGTTAACAATAATATGAATGAATGAATGATCATTACTAAATGTACTTTATATCAACTTTTAATTACTTTTTTTTTTCTTAAACTAACAATCAAAGGGCACTTATTCTAGGCTAAGACTCATGTTAGTTAAAATCAACATCATTTTAATTGTGTGGTAATTAAGATGGAGATTCACGAATAATTTTTGAAGTTGAAGCTTGTTAAATGCTTGTCATGAGACGACAGTGTCATGGTTGATGTTATTTTGTCATGATTCTAATAACACCAAACTTCTACACCCATTTTGGTTTTAGTGTGTTGTGCAGTGGACCTCTCATTCCTTTATAAATTTCCCATGCTTTTCTTATTTTTTTCATCTAATATTTCCTCATACATTTCAACGAAACTCACTATATTATTTGACTATAAGGAGACAACGATTTGTTTTGATTTACATATATTAGGTCGTCTATTCTATTTACTAATTTAAATAAACATGAAACATTTATAGATTCGTAACAAATTAATGGTTACACATGTAGACTGAAAAGTCATATATTTATGAGATGTTTCCGTCATCTTTTTTTTTTTTAAATATATATATTTGCGTCATCTTTATTTTTCGAGAAACTTATACCACAAATGTCTATGATTGAATTGGTAGTGTACCAAAATACCACATTTGTAACCATTTACTAAAAAAAAAATTCACAAATTATATAGGGTTTATATATTTTTAGACCTTGTGTTTTATCTTATTATCTGTTTGTACACTGTGTTTTGACAAATTATTTTTTGGACCCTATATTTTCTAAAATAGTTCAAATAGAGTTCTAAACTCAATTTTGATAAAAAAAAAATTTGAACTAAAATCATAAATAATTTATCATACTAACAACTCAGAACAAAAATATAATCATTCTGTCTAAGAACTGTGTTGTTATACTCAATTATTTGTTCATCAAAATTAGATTTAGGAGCCTATTTGAACCATTTTACAAAACACAAGGTCTAAAAAATAATTTATCAAAACACAGGATCCAAACAGATAATGAAGCAAAACACAAGGTCTAAAAAAGTATAAACCCAATTATATATGATATATAATTAAATATTACATTTATAGCATTTTGAGGCAAATTGGAATAGGAAAATGAAAAAGTCATAAATGTTGAGTAAGCTAAAGGCATGTTCTATCTAGTATTGAAAAGAGTATTGATATTTGATATTTCAAGGTGTCTAATATTACATGAGATGACATTTATGGTTGGTTAGTGATATCTCATATTATTTATTAAATTTAAATGTGTGGGATCGATATTAAATTGCACCAATAGAAATATGTCACATTCTTATGATGTTGGGCACCAATGATACTCCTTATTACTTCTATTGGGCACCGATGATACTCCTTATTACTTCTATGTTGAAAATTAGATGAAGGTAATGATATCATACACCTAAGTAACTAAGATTCAAGATATTATCTGTATTTTTTTTATTTTTTTGAAAAACAAAAAAGAAAAAAAAGATATTGCTGTATTTTTATATTAATATTATATTTTCAAGTGGAAACATGTGAAAAATGTGCTATTATCTTTGTTACGTCCAATTACACTTAAAAACTTATTATATATTGGGGGCCATTATTTTATTAGATTTTGTCTCATTATTTTGTGATCTAATTAGACACTTGCATAGTTGCATGTGACATGTGTTACATAAGTATATTGATTTTTTTTATTAATTTTAGCCAAATATTATATATAATCTTATAATTTCAAAACGTTATAATAAATTTTGTGAATTATCACAATGACAGAGAGATAACTTTGAGCTCATGATAGTCAAATTATTTATAGTATTTAATTGAAAACTCAAAAATACGCTTATTAAAAGTTTATTAATTGATTATGTAAACGCAAATAAAAATAAAAACTAACCATATTAATTTTTTCTTTTTGAATAAACCAAATTGATTTTTTTTAATATAAATACATAATATCATTAGTTATATATTAATGTTATTATATTCTTGATCATTTTTTTTTGCTAACATATAGAGAATATATTTATGGTAGGGTGTTTGTAATGCTCCAAAATCCATAATAAGGTTTAGGACCTTAATTAGGAGGTCGGGATGACCATAATTGATTTATTATATTATTAAGTGATCATATGCATGTGTTATGTGAATTATATTATAATATGATGATAAACACATGCATATGGGTGTATTTTTAATTATAAGGGAATTTTGGTAATTTTGCCCGTTATGTGAATTTTGGTAATGTCTCAATTTTGGTAGGGTTATGCTTCACCATTGAAGAGGGTGTGTTGCTTAGATTGGGGTGAGTTTTTAGCCATTATAACTCTTGTTTTTGCTCTGTTTTCCTAGTTAAGTTTCAGCTGGTTTTTGAGTTGGAAAGTTGGGAATTGATTGGAGTTTTGGCTAGGGTTTTTGGGGTTGTGGTGTCTAGGACGTGTGGAGGTGGTATTTGGGTTCATTTGGGACTTAATTTGATGTTTGGAAGCTTTTGGTTTGGGTTAGAAATGGTGGAATCGAATGAAGAATTTTGTGGGCAGTTTCTGGCTGGAGGTAGCGCTACAACGCTACCTGAAGGGGTGTTAGGGCGGTTTTGGTTCTGTGATGAGCGCTGGGGCACTAGGAGGGTAGCGCTACCCTGTTTCTTCAGAACCCTGTTTTGAGTGTTTTTAAGGGTTTCTGGCTTGGGGTTTCAATCCTTAAGGTCCGGGATTGAATCTACTCACCGTGTGGGTACATTTCGGGGTCCCGAGAGTGGGGTTTAGATCAAGACCCTATTTTTGTTGATTTTCATTAATCGGAGATTGTATTTGGTTATGACTAGGTGACCGCTAAGGGATTAAAGGATCGATCGTTCTCAAGGGTCATTTTTATTCTAATTCTTGCTCGAACCAGAGGTAAGAAAACTGCACCATGTGTATATGTGACATGCATGGTTATTCTTGATGCATGTTGGATGTTTAAATGTAATGCATATGATGCACGAGAAACATGTGATTAGGGGCATGCCGTGAATATTGAATATGAGATTGGTTGGAGCTTGAGCATCTGTGTTTATGCATGATCCTAATTGTGCTAGCAATTGTTAAGTAAGCATGCTAAATGCCCTGGATTCAAATATTTGACATATGATATATGTTTGGTAGAATTGCTTACTTGTGTATGGCACTGACTAGTCAGGGTAGGCACTGGTCGCGTACTACGGACCTAAGAGCCGAGAACGGTGCCACGTCATGAACGCAGGGCCGATTAAAGATTAGATCTAATCGATATCAACATTGAATGACTCTAGGGCATTAATGCTGGACCGACCCTAAGGTCGATGAATCTCATAAGCGCTTGACTAGTCTAAGCTAGTTACTCAGAGCCAGGGCCAAAGGCCTAGGTGACGGCTTGTCACATGGCTAGGGAGCGGAATCCCACGGTTGTAACTCTATGGTCACGCGATAGGTTATATTGGTGACTAGTTCATGGAGCACCTATCTTGTTTAAGCTAGTGAAATGATCACTTATCTATAAAGCCCCAGTGACCCTATCGTCACATGGCTATTGGGAACGGAACCCACCTCAGTGACTATTACAACTGTCACTCTTCTATTTGGGGCTAAAAACCCTGGATGATTATTGTGATCATCGGTTGATGTGTTATACTCAACATTTCGTGAAATCATTTGCCTGCTTGAATAGGGCTATCTCTGTTAGGTGTGTGCCTTATGATTTGATGTCATGATATGACTGTTCATGAGCATATTGAGTTTTTCTTGCGGGGCTTCGGCTCACGGGTGCTATGTGGTGCAAGTAAAGGCAAAAGAAAGCTGGACCATCCTTGAGTTGGAGAGCTTAGGTGACAATGTGTACATAGGCGGCTGCTCGACCGCCACAGCCGAGGGTTGAAAGAGGAACTAGAGTTAAACCCCGTTTTGCCGCTTAGATCGGCCTGTTGAAAATATTTTCTTGTAATAGACCTTTAAATTATATTTTTGGGATCCCAATGAATATAGTAAACGTTCTAATGAAACGTTATATCTTAACCAAAAAATTTAATCCCTAAACCGCTAATCATTCTTAGTTACACGATTTTGGCCAAATGACTCGATTAGCGAGTTTAGCACTGTTTACAAGGCACACCGTAACGGTCCCTAGAGTTTAGGGCGTTGTAGTGTTACTGTTTAAAAATTTTGATAAATATAATTTCTTATTTAATTAATAATATTTTATAAACGAATTTTAATTTAAATTTAAATATGAACCAATTACATACTATTACATTTACGTTTGATGGCAACAACTAATAATAGGACAAATATTTAAGTACACAAATTGCATAAATTAAGATATTTTTTGCAGTCAATACTTTTACTAATTATAGAAAGCAGTATATAATAGGTAATGTGGATCTACGACTATATAAAGACTCATTTGGTAATAAGCTTACTTTTCTATCAATAAAGTGTTGAGATTTGTTAAATATAATGGTTAAGATGTTTACACGTTTAGGTGCAAAACACTTTACATTTTTCACTTAAGGAGAAATGAAAACATGAAATTGTGTGGAAGACATCTAAAAGTGACTTTTATAGGTCTAAAGTGATACAATGAGGTATCCAAACTGTTACACCCAGATTTCGAGCCTTGAGAATTGTGATCTCGAAAGCTGGATTCGTCAGATGTGAGCTCGCAATACCTAGAATACGTGTTCGCAACCTAGGGCCGAACCTACAAGCAGGTGGCAACCTCGGAGATGGGGTAGCCTCGAAATCCGTACAGGCTCGAAAGACAGACATCGGAGTACGTCTATTCTCGGGTGGCCTCGGATCAAAAGTTCCGAGCCTGATGTAGGTATGAGCTCGATACTATGTGGTCTAGGAGAAAGTAATACTTGAAAGTCACTTAGACACTTGGGCTGATACAATGCTAACGATGCTGATTGCTGACTTCGAACATCTCAGTGAGTCGCTTGAAAGGATGCAGTATACATTTATTGTTGTAACTTCCCTATAATAAAGGGATATTATTATTCAGTTATATGCCCCCTGGTCTTCAGGGGACGTTTCCTTGTATATAGGGGTTACAGGCTTTTAAAGCCATTAAATTTATTGAAAAAAAATAACTTCCCAGAAACGTGTGGGATAGTATTCTGAAGTCCCCTCTATAAATAGAGATGTGATATACCTTTGTAAAGGACAGAAACTTTTGTGATCTTGGGAGAAACTCTGGAGAATTCATTCTTGAAGAATTTCCATAAATATCTTAAAGTTCAAATAACAAAGACTCGTGGACTAGGCAGAGTTAACTTCTGAACAACGTAAAAAGTTCTATTTGTCTCATTATATTTTTCTGGTCATAACTATTTGTTGTTTACGTGCTCTATATTAACTGTTGATGAAAAACGGCGCCAACAGTTTGGTGCTTTCATTGAGAGCCTTAAGCATTCAGTCCCTGAACAAGTTATGGCCGCAAACGATCAAAATATTCCTGAAGAAAACTATCTGAGAAGCCCTGGGAAACAGCCAATGGTGAACCCAGATGTTGAAGAAAGAAGTGAGTCCTCCGATTCTCGGGGACCACCAGCACTTCTAAGGGATGAGGATATGTACTACAATCCAGAGCGGTACGTTCCCATTGTGGAACTTGAAAATCGACAGCTGAAATAGCAGTTGGCTGAAGCCAACAAGCGGAATGAGGAGTTGGCTAGGATAGCCGCGGAGGCTCAGGGGGCTTAGCCCCCGCCTTCTCGTGAAAACTAATCCCCTCCTCCGAGGGACGTGCATGACCCTCCCCGCAGGCTGCGGGGACATCCGCGAAAAAATGCCGCCAAAAAAGGGCTAAGGCAACCCCCAGCGCCAGCAGAGCCATCCGCTCCCACGAGACCCCGAAGAAGTACCCGTGCCAAGGCTCCGGTTTATCCAACTGTGGGAGTACCAGCGGCAACTGAGAACAACCGAAGCCCTGCAGAGGCGCGGACTCAAATCCCTGGAAACACACAGAATGCAACCAACCCATCTCGGGCAAACTCCGGACCGTCTAGGCCACAAAACGGGTGGCAACCACCATCGCCCATACGATTCCCTCCATCGCCTATAAGATATCATTCACCTCCTCGCAGGAACGCTCAACCAGTTCAAGATAATGAGGAAAGACACGCAGGAAGGAGGCAAGGGAACAGAGAAGCTTACCGGGAGCGGAGAGGCGCCCCATCTGAAAGAAGTCAAACATCCCGATCTCGCACTGCAGAGACGAGGCGACGAGAAGGAAACCCATCTCGAAATAATCATGCGACAAGTCTCACTAGTGACGATTCTGGAGATACCAGATCAGTCAGTATGCATGATCGTGGTCGAAAGAATACTGGGAGCCGCAAGAATCGCTTCGACCTGCGAGAACACCTGAACCAGAATCGGGGTAATGTTAACTTGACAAACACGGACTTGAGGGATTGCCTAAATAGGCGTAAAGACCCCCTGTTGGGACGTGAACCTGGACTTGTGATCGACGACAGCCAATTTCAGGCCAGACTCCTCACGGACCCAGTCCAGGAAAGAATTGATCAGTTGGAAAAGGCCTTCAGGCTTTTGAAAAATGAGCAAGCTCAGGGTCGATATGAAGATTCTGACGAGGAGCTTGAACCATTCGCTCCCCATATTTCCAATACTCCATTTCCTCAAGGATTTTGGATTCCTCAAGTTCCAACTTTTGAGGGAAAATCCGACCCATACAGCCATTTGAGTACATTCAACACCATAATGAGAGCGAGTAACGTGGGTTACAAGCTCAGATGCATGTTATTTCCAGCATCACTGACGGGACCAGCCAAAAGTTGGTTCGAGAAATATAGAAGAAACTCAATCACTTCTTGGGATCAGTTGTCTAAGGACTTCAAGAAGCATTTCAGAGCCATGATGGGGGTCAGGCCTGAGGCATCGACCCTGACTAATGTCCGACAGCAGCCAGGCGAAACGTTAAAAAGCTACCTTATGAGGTTTCACTTAGAAGTTGCATGGGCTCGAAATGTGGATGAAAATGGTCATCTAATGGCTGTCCAAGCAGGGGTAATGCCAGGGAGTGCTCTCTGGGATGACATGCAAAGAAAACCGGTGAGGTCCCTGACCGAGTTTAACAAACGAGCACAGAGGTTTGTCGATGTAGAGGAAGCGAGGTCGACACTTAATGTGACCTCCCAGCCCGTAACTACAACAATAAACGTGAACTCTGCCTCAACCTCGACGGACCCACCCGCTTCAAAGCTTGCTGCGAAAAACCCTTCCAAAAGAAAAAAGAACGAGGGGAGTAACCCTGAAGCCGAGGGAGGAAAGAAAAAAAAGGGGGAGAGATATTTCTCTGTGTACAGAGTGTACACCGAGCTCAACGAGTCTCGGGAGAAAATATACCTGGCTAATGAAAACCAGGTCCCCTTCAAACGCCCAAAACTAATGAGAAATCAGAAGTCCAAGAGGGACTCCAGAAAATATTGTCGATTTCACAGAGACACCGGGCATACTACTGATGAATGTCGACAGTTGAAAGACGAGATCGAAGGATTGATCTCAAGAGGTTATTTCAAAAAATATGTCAAAAACCAGAATACTAATCAGGCGTCCACGAGCCAGAGGGCAGTCGCGCCACAGCATGCACAAAACAACAATTCCCGAGCTAGGGAAGAAGACAGGCCCCCTCCGATAGATGGAGAAGACGTGATAACTATCTCGGGAGGGCCTCATCCCGCGGGCATGGGCAGGAATGCCCAAAAAAGATATTTGAACGAGCTAAAGACTGGGGACGGGTCTCCTTATGAACCCAAACCAAGAGCTCCAAAAAATCAAAAGATTGAATCCCAGCCAATAACCTTTACTGAAGACAACGCGTCCCATGTTCAGTTTCCTCACCATGATCCACTGGTCATCACCCTTCAGCTGGCAAATAAGAGGGTTCACCGAGTTCTCATAGACAATGGGAGCTCAGTTAACATCCTCTATAAGGCAACCCTAGAAAAGATGGGACTCTCCCTTTGCGACCTGAAAGCATGTGCGACTACACTATACGGCTTTTCAGGAGAAGGAACCGCTTGCATGGGATCCATCAAACTCCCCGTGACCTTGGGAGACTACCCAGTCTCAACAACCAAGATGTTGGAGTTCGTAGTGGTAGATCTACCTTCAGCCTACAATGTACTGCTCGGGAGACCCGCCCTGGTTGGGCTGGGGGTAGTCTCATCTGTAAGGCATCTGGCCATTAAATTCCCGACCCCTAGTGGCGTCGGGACGTTGAAGGGAGATCAGTTAGCTGGAAGGGAATGCTACAGCATTTCCTTAAGAGGAAAGAAACAGACGAGCGCACAATCACTCGTCATTGTTCAAAACAAAGACAGAACGGTCTTGAAGATTGATGAAGAAATCGATCCAAGGGTTGAGGAGAAGGTTGACCTCGAACCCATAGAAGAACTCGAAGAGATTCAGCTCGAAGAGTCCAATCCCTCGAAGAAGGTAAAGGTTGGAAAATACCTCCAGGAAGAAACAAAATAGCAACTAATTTGTTTCCTGAAAAGAAACCAAGATGTTTTCGCGTGGTCCCATTCGAACATGGTAGGAATAAGTCCGAACATAGGGAGCCACGCACTGAATATTGATAAAAGCTTCCCACCGAAGCAACAAAAGCGGAGACAACTGGATGATGACAGAAAAAAGGCGCTGAAGGAGGAGGTTGACAGGTTAAAGGCAAATCGGTTCATTAGGGATGCTTTTTACCCTGACTGGGTAGCCAATCCGGTGTTGGTCCCAAAGCCAAATGGGACGTGGCAAACCTGCATTGACTATTCGAACCTCAACAAGGCTTGCCCAAAAGACTGTTTTCCTCTACCAAGGATTGACCAGCTCGTGGATGCCATGGCAGGGCATGGACTGATGTCATTCATGGATGCCTATTCTGGATATAACTAGATTGCCATGCATGCCCTTGACCAGGAACATACGAGCTTTATAACAGACAAAGGGCTATACTGTTATAATGTCATGCCATTCGGACTCAAAAACGCTGGAGCAACGTACCAGCGGCTCGTAAACATGATGTTTTCAGAGAAAATAGGGAACAACATGGAAGTTTATGTTGATGACATGCTAGTCAAGTCTCAACTTAACAATAACCATGTTGACAACCTCGAAGAATGTTTTGTCGTGCTCCGGAAGTATAACATGAAGCTTAATCCACAGAAATGTTCCTTTGGGGTGTCATCCGAAAAATTTCTGGGCTTTATCGTAAATGCTCGTGGGATAGAAGCTAACCCGGATAAGATCCAGGCCCTAATCGACATGCCCTCACCTCGAAGGCACAAAGATGTCCAAAGTTTGACCGGCAGGATGGCGGCGCTAAGTATGTTTATCTCGAAATCTACAGACCGTGGCCTTCCGTTCTTCAACCTATTGAGGGGAGGCAAGAAATTCGAATGGACGGAGGAATGCGAGCTGGCCTTCCAAGAACTTAAGAAGCACCTCGCAGAGCCCCCCATCTTGTCAAAGCCTATCACGGGCGAAGTACTGTACTTGTATCTTGCCACTTCTGAGCATGCAATAAGTGCAGTGCTCGTACGAGAAGAAGACAAGGTACAGAGGCCCGTATATTACATCGGCAAAAGATTACTGGGGGCAGAGTCGAGATATCCTTTGATGGAAAAGCTAGCTCTCAGCTTAATTCATTCGTCTCAAAAACTTCGACCCTACTTTTGAGGGGGCAAAATGTTACACCCAGATTTCGAGCCTTGAGAATTGTGATCTCGAAAGCTGGATTCATCAGGTGTGAGCTCCCAATACCTAGAATACGTGTTCGCAACCTAGGGCCGAACCTACAAGCAGGTGGCAACCTCGGAGATGGGGTAGCCTCGAAGTCCGTACAAGCTCGAAAGATAGACATCGAAGTACGTCTATTCTCGGGTGGCCTCGGATCAAAAGTTCCGAGCCTGATGTAGGTATGAGCTCGATACTACGTGGTCTAGGAGAAAGTAATACTTGAAAGTCACTTAGAGACTTGGGTTGATACAATGCTGACGATGATGATTGCTGACTTCGAACATCTTAGTGAGTCACTTGAAGGGATGCAGTCTACATTTATTGTTGTAACTTCCCTATAATAAAGGGATATTTATTATTCAGTTATACGCCCCCTGGTCTTCAGGGGACGTTTCCTTGTATATAGGGGTTATAGGCTTTTAAAGCCATTAAATTTATTGAAAAAATAATAACTTCCCAGAAACGTGTGGGATAGTATTCTGAAGTCCCCTCTATAAATAGAGATGTGATATACCTTTGTAAAGGACGGAAAATTTTGTGATCTTGGGAGAAACTCTGCAGAATTCATTCTTGAAGAATTTCCAGAAATATCTTAAAGTTCAAATAACAAAAACTCGTGGACTAGGCAGAGTTAACTACTGAACCACGTAAAAAATTCTATTTGTCTCATTATATTTTTCTGGTCAAAACTATTTGTTGTTTACGTGCTCTATATTCACTGTTGACGAAAAACGACGTCAACACAAACATTCCCAAAAAGTTTAGGAGCATTTAGATGTATTTTGAGACAAGTCTTGGAGTGTCAAATCAGAGGTATCGGCAATGTGTCGCCTCCTAGGAGGCGACACATCGGCTAGGGCTTCAAAACCCTAGTTGAGACAAACCAGGCAATGCATCGCCTGAGCTGTTACGAGTGTCCGTACATTTTACGTAAAATGCTTCAAATGATGTGTTTTAAATACTCTAATCCTATTGGTTATACTAATGATGATGCCTACACTATAAATATGGGCCATTAGAGTTGTAAAGTATTGATCACACTTTCCAACTCTCTCTCTCTCTCTCTAACCTCTCTCTCTAGCTCTCAAAGACCAAATTTTTCTCCAAGAAACCCATCACGCTTTGCTTGAATTGCATGAGTTTTAAGGTTTGTTAAATCTCAAATCTCATTCTACTTAGTTGAAGTTTCAAGCAATAAGAGAAGACTTGGAATAGAGATTTTGGACAACAATATTCTTATTGTGTATAAGTATTAGAAGTTTCCCAAGGTTGAAGATTCAAGTTGCTCTAATTCAAATGTTGTATCTATCTAACCCTAACTTTGTTTGGTGTTATTATTCTATTGTGTTTTCATTGTTAGTACTGATGATTAAATATATCTAAGTTCATCTTATCATCATTTAGTTTCTTATATTCAAGATTGACATTCATATGATGAACATGTTTATTTGATTATCAAGATTTGTATTCAAACTTTGATTAAGGTTTTTGCTTAGCATTTAGGGTTAAAAAAATGGAATTATTCTCATTATTAATTGTTGATTTGCAAAGTGTAAAGTCATATATTCCCAACATAAAGTGTACGTACAAATATATGTATATAGGGAAATGTTATAGTAAGGGTGCCAGTTTAGCCCCTATCGGTCTGGGTGTTTCTGTTTTCGCCATGTAGAGAAATTATAATCTAAATTTTTTTATATGATGTTGTACATTATTGTTATAGCAGGCATCCCACCAATTTTCTGGAAATTCTGAATAATTTATGATGCCCAATACAAGATTCAAACAGTTAATTGCACGAGTGCAACTAACCATTTGAACTCTAGTTTTCGACATTATAAAGTATTTAGAATTGTTTAAAAATTTGGTGGGGTACCTATTATAACTACAATATACATCATCATATAAAAAAATGTAGATTATAATTTTTCTAAATACCTAAAACAGAAATTCCCCTGCCGGTAGGGACTAAATTGGCACCCCTACTATATAATTTTCCTATGTATATATTGTAAGCTTTTATGGTAGGACCATTATTTTTGCCCCTACTAATAGGGATGTTTTCTATTTTCACTACATGGAGAAATTATAGTCCAAATTTTTTATGTGATGGCGTACATTGTAGTTATAGCAGACATTCTACCAGATTTCGATAAATTCCAAATAATATACAGTGACGAAAACAAGGTTCAAACAGTCAGTTGAGCCCTATTTTTGGCATTGTAAATCATTCGGTAGGGGCAAAAATGATGCCTGTGGACCAGCATTTTGGTCAACGAAACTGAGTCACTTTATACAACAGAATAAGAATTAAACGAACTAAAATCAAGTAAACGACACAAAGAATTTTATAGTGGTTTGGCCCCCAAGAGTTGGTAATGACCTACGTCCACTTGCACTTTTATTTATCGGAAAAGAACCACACTTAAGATCAAGAAGAAACAGAGTTCAATTGAGTTTCTTAAGCTGACAAAAGAATACACTTCTGCTGACCCAGATTTTGGCCAACTGACACGGAGTCAGAATATGCTTGATGTGAATGAATGTGTTGAAAAGAATCGAATGACAAAAAGTAATAAGAACACGATATTTTATAGTGGTTCGGCCCCAGAATCTGGTAATGACCTACATCCACTTAGATTGTTATTGATATGATAATCAAAGGAGTGATCAAAGAACAAGGGTTCAATGAGTTTCACCAACCTCTGAAGAACAATACAATATTTCAAATAGAATTACACTAGTCTCAAGTAATTCAAAAGCCAAAAATCCCTTCCTTGAGCTATCTTTCTCTATTTATAGGCTCAAGGGGGATTACACAAGATTGTTACAGATATTCTCTCCTGAATAATCGGATACTTAGGAAATTGTGTGAGTTAAATTCGGGATTTACAAAGATCTTTATAGTAATATTACATTGCATGCGGAACCATCGACCAGACTGGTCGTAGGTAAGATTGGGTCGCCTCCTGCTTATAATGTGTCTTTTGGTCGATACATTAGCAGAGCTCTTCCAGGTGTCAACCACGTGTACAGGGATCACTTGCCACATCATCAATGCCAATTTTTTTGATAACATTTTCCCCCCAAGTTTATTTATTACGAGCAATAAATGAACTTTTGAGCGAACGACCCTTCGGTAACCCCGCCATACGTGTCAGAACCCTATGTGTGTTCTTGGAAAAAGCAACCTACTCCTGTCTAATCATGACTTTTTGGTTCCCCAGTAATAATTTGACAGCTATTCCACTTCCCCATACTTCGAAAAAGGGAAACTGATGATTACATCTATTTTATGCCACAGACAAACTTATATAACATCTCCAAACTTCCCTTCATTTTCCTTAAAGTGCGTTTTGTCTTTCAGGCCCATGGTTACGTCCAACCCCAACACCAGACATGGTGTTGAGGTCCAATGCACTGGCCAGGATGACGGACGTAGAAAAAAGCATCAAGTCCCTAGTCACTGATGATAATCTGAGGCTAGCTGGCCTTCTGGCTCCTCGCCATGCAACAAGAGGACCCGTGGTAGCTGATGCCACTGCCGAGGGGGTTCCCGAGCAGCAACCTCCTGCGTCCCCTCCCCGAAGGAGGACGATGAGAGTTACAATCAGGGAGCCCACGTGCAATCCTTCCACAGAAAGGCCTTCTGCTCCCCAAGGCAAGGGGAAACAAAAGGCAAAAGAGCCGGTTGTGGACTTGGGGGAATCCTCCGATGAAAACGGTACATTAATTTCGCTTTTAAATAGCTTGCCAATTCCTTGTCACTTGTTTGACGGGGAGGGAAAATTTACATATACTCCAAATCTAGGGCCAGACTTCTTCGTGCCAGATAGTGAGTGTGTGACTAATAGAGTCAATAGTATAGCGACCAGTAGTTGTAGCTCGGGTATTAACTTTGTGACCTCTTTTCTGTTTGATAAAGAGTTTTCATCTGCCTTTATCTTTACCCTTTGTATGTGTCTACTTGTATGCAGATATGGCCACTCCCAACGTCTTCGACCTATACCAGGCTGAGGAGGAAGAGGAAGTTCCTCAGCTCCGGCGAAAGTCGTCAAGGAGACACAACGGCGAAACAAGCCAGGGACCTGCCAAAAATAGTCGAACAGAAGATCCTTCTAAGGACGTGCCAACTGGGCAAACTTCTACTCATCCTTTGGCTCCTACTGAGAAAGAGACTCCTCCTGCTCCGATGAACCCTCCGGCTGCGCCCAGCAGGGAACAAAACAAGCGAGAAGAAACTCTTGGGGCCAAACTCTCGAGCTGCGCCTTACAAGCAGCCAAAGACCACCTTGCGCACATCGTGAAGAACGACCGCGTCAAGGATGCAATGGTTGAGGTAGAGAGTACGGCGGTCGACCAAATTCTGAACAGGACCCTAAACAAAATAGCCAGCGTAAGTGTTTCTTATCTCTTTGGCCTTAGTCTTTTTATTCTTTGCAACAGGTTCTAACTTTATCTTCTGTCCTCAGGCTTTGCTGTCTGCAACTGCTGCTCGTACCCGCACCCAAGCCAACATCGAACAGGCTCGGGCAAAGGCCATCGAGAGGTACCAGGTGAAAGCGGCCTAGGAACTTTCGGCTGCAGAGGCTAGGCATGCAAAGGAGTTAGAGGCGATCGTTCAGCAGAGGGATGCAGCGGTGACAAAGCTATCGAAGGCTGAAGCTTCGAAGGCAGCGATAAGGAAGCAGAGGGAGGAGTATTAGGAGTCCGGCCGAGTCCAATTTCGAGAATGCAAGAGACTGGGCGAGGAGCTCAAGTCCAAGAATGAGGCCATCGCCACCCTTGAGAGCCAAGTGGAGCAGCTGAAGCTTGACAACTCCAAGAATCTGGAAAGGTATAAGAACGCGACGCTCCGGTATTTTTACAACTTTTGGAAAAACAATCAGGGCGCCAACTTCGGCTATCTTTCAGAAGATGTTAGGACTACTGAGCTGGCTCGCTGCACTGCTCAACTGGCTGAAGAGGAGGCAAGAGCAAGGATCCCTGCTTCTCCAAGCATTGCTGGTGCAGAGGAAGAAGGAGTTGCCGAGGATGCTGCCAACCAGAATGCTGATAAAGACCCTCCTGCTCCTAATGCCTCTTGAGCTTTTATTATTATTTTTTCCTTTCTTTTGATTATACGACCCACGGGTCGTGATGTAAAGACAATACCTTTTTTGAATTAGCTGCATGGGCAGCAAACTTTTCCTTTTATTTGAACAGTTACATCCAAGCAGTGATGCTTGCGGTGTAAAAGATTGCATCATGATGCTATAACATTTTCATTTATTATAACATTTGTCCGTATGACCGAACTTAGCATAGTACTTTGGCTTAATTTAACAAAATATTAATTTTGAAAAATACTCTAAGTACCTTAGCATGCTTTCACTCATTTTGTTCATGTGTTTACATACCTCATGGTATGCTTTGCTATCGATGTGCCTTATATGCCCCCCAAGTGATCGAGGAGCTTTAGGTCCTTGGTCACTTGCCTTGACCATGACCTGTTCGAACATTTCTGCTCGGGTGAAAAAGTAATACTTGTAATACAACAAAACAACACACGTAATGAACAAATACTTGTAAATACAAATTCACAAAGGTTGGCAAGAATGACTGGCTGCGCACAGTCCCTTATACTCTCGTATTAAAAATGGACTAAACATGTCTTTACGAGTGATTCTAAAATAGAATCTTACATATACGAGCAATTAGCCATACAACGTGGCTAATTCTCTTTGCAAAACTTGTAAAAAGTAAAATTTAATACAAGCCAGTCCTTTAAGAAGGATTGTTCACTGATAATACTTGCGCAGGTGCTCCCCATTCCAATATTGTGGAACGAGATCTCCGTTTAGGCGTGCAAGTTTATAGGTGCCCGGATGAAGGACTTCTTCAATCTGGTAAGGTCCTTCCCAATTAGGTCCAAGTACTCCAACAGTGGGGTCGCGGGTATTTAAGAAAACTCGTCGTAGCACCAAGTCACCGACGTTGAATTTCCTTTCTTTAACTTTGGAGTTAAAGTACCGGGCGACTTTTTGCTGGTACGCAGCAACTCGAAGCTGGGCCTTCTCCCGTATCTCGTCCATTGAGTCTAGGGACTCCATCATTAGTTGGCTGTTCTGGTCCTAGTCATATGTTATACGTTGATGTGAGGAGGGATCTAACTTGACAGGTAACATAGCCTCATATCCGTAAGCTAGGGAAAATGGGGTATGTCATGTCGCTGTTCGGTGAGATGTTCTATACGACCAGAGGACTTCAGGCGGCTGCTCCGGCCATGCTCCTTTAGCATCTTCAAGCCTCTTCTTCAGGGTATCTTTAAGAGTTTTATTCACGGATTCAACCTGCCTGTTTGCTTGGGGATGCGCAACTGAAAAAAAGCTTTTAACAATTCCATGCCTTTCACAGAAGTCGGTGAATAAGTCGCTGTCAAATTGGGTTCCGTTGTCTGAAACGATCTTTCTGGGCAAGCCATATCGACAAACCATGTTCTTGATGACAAAGTCAAGGACTTTCTTGGTCGTTATGGTGGCGAGTGGTTCAGCTTCGGCCCATTTAGTGAAGTAATCAACTGCCACGACTGCGTACACCGCCTTTTCCCGTTGGCAGGGACCCAATCAAATCTATTCCCCACACTGCAAAAGGCCACGGACTTTGCATTTGTTTCAATTCATTTGGAGCCGCTCGTGGAATTTTGGAGAACCTTTGACATTTATCGCATCTTCGTACAAACTCCATCGAATCCTCGTTCATAGTTGGCCAAAAGTAGCCTTGCCTCAGAATCTTTTTTTCCAAACTCTGCCCCCCAGCGTGATCCCCGCAGAAGCCTTCATGCACCTCTTTCATGAGTTCCTTAGCTTTTTCTGGTGTAACGCATCTGAGTAGTGGCATTGAATATCCTCTTCGGTACATAACACCATCGACCAGTATGTACCTAGCGGCTCGCCTTTGTAGAGTTCTGGCTTTGTTTCTATCTGCCAGTAGCACACCATTCGTCAGATATTCCAAGTAAGGTGCCATCCATGTATCCTCTATTCGAATCTCCATATTGGTCTCAGCTGTTTGTATGCTTGGTTTACTCAGTCTTTCAACTGGCACAATGTTCAAAGTGTCAGCATCTTTTGCGCTCGCAAGTTTGGCTAAGGCGTCTGCGTTTGAATTCTGATCCCGCGGTATTTGCTGGAAGGTGTACTCTGTGAACTGGGCTAGCAGGTCCTTTGTTTTATTCAAGTAGGCCACCATTTTTAAACCTCGCGCTTGATATTCCCCTAGAACCTGGTTCACGACCAGCTGTGAGTCACTGTAAATATCAAGAGCTTTTATGCTCATATCTTTTGCCATTCTCAATCCAGCGAGGAGCGCTTCGTATTCGGCTTCATTATTTGACGCGGTGAAGTCGAACCTGATGGCGCAGTGAAATCAATGCCCTTCCGGCGTTATCAATATCACTCCCGCTCCTGCGTGGGATTCGTTGGATGACCCATCCGTGAATAACTTCCACGAAGGAGTTTTTTCTTGAGGCTCAGGCGCACTCGACGATTCGCACTGCTCGCTCTCTGGGAGTTCTGTGAACTCTACAATAAGATCAGCCAATACTTGTCCCTTTACTGCCGCTCGCGGTGAATAAGTTATATTAAACTGCCCTAGTTCGACTGCCCATTTCAATAATCGTCCAGCCGCCTCTAGTTTTTGGAGGACTTGCCGCAGGGGCTGGTCAGTTAAAACCATGATAGGATGGGCTTGGAAGTAAGGGCGCAGCTTCCTAGAGGCCAGGATTAAGCAATATGCTAACCTCTCGATCGGTGGATATCTCAGTTCTGCTCCGATCAGCCTTTTGCTTACATAGTAAACCGCTTTCTGTATTCCTTCTTCTTCTCGTACTAGCACCGCGCTCGCAGCAACTTCTGTAATCGCCAGGTAAATAAACAAAGTTTCTCCTTCTATTGGCTTTGATAAGATGGGAGGCTGTGCCATATGAGCTTTCAAGGCCTGGAATGCTTGCTCGCAGTCTCCTGTCCATTCAAACTTCTTATTTCCCCTAAGTAGATTGAAAAAAGGGACGCACTTGTCTGTTGATTTCGAAATAAATCTACTTAGGGCTGCAATTCTCCCGGTTAAACTTTGTACATCTTTGATCCTTTCTGGGGACTTCATGTTGATCAGGGCTTTTATCTTGTTGGGGTTGGCCTCGATTCCTCTTGAATTTACAATGAACCCCAAGAATTTCCCTGATCCAACTCCGAAGGAACATTTGAGGGGATTTAACTTCATCTGATATTTGTTCAAAACATCAAAGCACTCTTGTAAATCCTTTACATGTCCTTCTGCCTTTTTAGACTTTACCAGCATGTCGTCCACGTATACCTCCATGTTTATTCCGATCAGCTCTTTAAACATGTGGTTGACTAGCCGTTGGTAAGTTGCACCTGCGTTTTTCAGTCCGAAGGGCATCACTCTGTAACAATATAAGCCTGTATCGGTCCGAAAGCTGGTGTGATCCTCGTCAGGGGGATGCATGCTAATCTGATTGTAGCCCGAATATGCATCCATGAACGAGAGGATCTCATGTCCTGCAGTAGCATCGACCAGCTGGTCGATTCTTGGGAGTGGGAAGCAGTCTTTTGGGCAGGCTTTATTGAGATCTGTAAAATCCACGCAGGTTCGCCATTTGCCGTTAGGCTTGGGAACCAGCACTAGATTGGAGACCCAAGATGGATAAAATGCCACCCTGATGAACCCATTCTCCTTTAATCTTTCAACTTCTTCCTTTAAGGCTCTCGATCTATCCTTATCGAGCAGCCTTCTCTTTTGTTGCACGGGTGGAAAAGTCTTGTCTATATTTAGGACATGGCTCATAACTGCAGGGTCTATCCCAGCCATGTCTTTGTGTGACCAGGCAAAAACCTCCTGGTTCTTCCGTAAAAATTCCACCAGTGCGTGCTTCGTGGTGGGCTCTAGGTTTTTCCCGACCTTTACAACTCTGGTCGGGTCTTTTTCATCGAGTTGGACCTCTTCCAGGTCCTCGACGGGTCCAACATTTTCTTCAAAATCCCCAAAGCGAGGATCTAAGTCTTTATCCTCACTTTGGGCAACACCCTATTTGGTGACTTCATCACCGGATTGGGTTTGTGTATCAACCGCCATCTGCAACCTATCTGAAGTAGTGCTCTTTGATGTTCCTTTTTTCGCCTTCGTTACTGAGGCGTTATAGCACTCCCTAGCTTCCCTCTGGTTTCCCAACACGCGTCCTACTCCTGCGTCCGTTGGGAACTTCATGGCTAAGTGCCACATAGAGATGACGGCCCATAGATCAACTAGTATAGGCCTTCCAATGACGGCATTGTATGCCGAAGGACAATCGACCACTACAAAAGTGGCGAGTAATGTCCTTGTAGCAGGCGTTGTACCTGTCGTCACTGGTAGTCTGATCAATCCGACAGGGGCGAGTCCTTCTCCAGAGAAGCCGTATATCGTTTGGTTGCAGGGCTCCAGGTCCTTAACGGACAACTTCATACGTTCCAGTGAAGACTTATACAGGATATTCACCGAACTTCCTGTATCGACTAGCACTCTCTTTACCATCATGTTAGCCATCTAGATATCCACGACCAGTGGATCGGTATGTGGGAATCGGACGTGTTGGGAATCGCCATCAGAGAAGGATATTTCGCCCTCTTCTGATCGAGCCTTTTTTGGCGCGCAGTCCTCCACAGTCATCATCTCGATGTCCTGGTCGTGGCGTAGGGTTCGAGCATATCGTTCCCTGGCCTTTCCGATATTTCCCGCGAGGTACGGGCCCCCACAACTGGTCAATAATGTTCCAGTCACGGGGGCAGGCTGTAAGAGCGACGAGCGTTGGCACGTGGGCGCCTACTCGTTGCTACCCGGAGCTTCTCGTTGGGAATTTCCCGAGGCCCGTACGTATCTTCTCAAGTGTCCTTGCCTAATAAGGAACTCGATTTTGTCCTTCAGCTGGTTGCATTCGTTGGTGTCATGTCCGTAGTCGTTATGGTAACGACAGAACTTGGTAGTGTCTCTCTTCGAAATATCCTTTCGAATGGGGCCAGGTTACTTATATGGCATACTAGAACTTGTGGCCTGGTAAACCTCTCCTCGTGACTCGACGATGGCAGTGTAGTTACTGAACTGAGGTTCATAATGGTTACCCTTCGCTCGTTTATTGTCGGAGGTGGAAGGCTCGTTATACGGTCGTTTTCCACCATTCTTGCCATTGCCACTGCCGTTCCCGTTGCCTTTGCCGTTGCAGTTAGGTTTGGACCCATTAGCGGCTTTGGCGGGCTCAGCTGCTTTCTTATCCTTGCCGAAAGGCTTTCCATCGTCGGCAATGGTATCTTCGAGCTTGATGTAACGATCAGCCCGATCCAAGAATTCTTGGGTAGTTCTAACTCCTTCCTTTCGGAGGCTTTTCCAGAGGGGGGAGCGACGCCTAACCCCTGTGGTTATGGCCATCATTTTGCCTTCGTCCCCCACTGTTTTTGCTCCAGCTGCTGCTCGCATAAAGCACTGGATGTAGTCCTTCACTGATTCTCCATCCTGCTGGCGAATTTCAACCAGCTGGTTTGCTTCGGTCGGATGCACATGACCTGCATAGAACTGTCCGTAAAACTCCCTTACGAACATTTCCCAGGAAACTATGTTTGCAGGAAGGAACTTAAAAAATCACTCATGCGCGGCCTCAGAAAGTGTTGCAGGGAAGATCCTGCACCGAGCGTCTTCGGACACTTTCTGAATGTCCATTTGTATTTCAAACTTATTGACATGAGACACTGGGTCTCCGTACCCGTCAAAGTTTGGAAGTGTATGCATTTTGAATTTGCTTGGAGTTTCTGCATTAGCTATCCTCTGTACGAGAGGAGTGCATTTCCTCCTATCATGGTCGATATAAGATGTCCTTCCCCCGACTAGCTATTGCACTGCTTGGTTGAGGGCATTTATCTGGGCCTGTACAACGGCAGGAATCACTGTAGCCTCTATTGCTGGGGGGATGTTCTCGCCATGCCGCTCACGATGATCATTGAGTACGTCTCGAAAATCCTCGTCTCTTCTCCGTTGCTCGCTACCCCCGAGCCGGTTGAAGACATTATTCTGCCTGGGCTGCCCCCCAGCATCCCGTCCATTGGGTTGGTCATCTTGGGGTATCTGGTCGCCGCCTCTACCCCTTTCTTCATTCCTCCTACCAGCATTTCCTTTGCTTGAGTCGGCCTCATTATACCCATGGCCATCTTTGAACCTCAATTGGCTGTGGTGGGACCGACTGTTCCCTCGATTTCCATCCCTGGCTGAAATGTCCCGAGCGTTAGAGGGTGGCCTGCGCTGGTCGTCATGTCCCTGGGCATTATCATGCCGTGGGGGACCCCGGACCGCAGAGCCTAACTCTGAGTTCCTCCTGTTACCAGGAGGATACTGACCTCTGTTCGGTAGGTTTGGCTCATCACCCCTACGGCGTCTAGGACTACGAGGCTGATGCTCGGCCCTATTCTGCCTCTATTGCGGGGGATTTCCGCGACCAGCCTGGGATGGAGGCTGTGCCTCAGGGTCCATTTGGACATCGTCATGGGGCACCTGAGGCTGCTCGGGCCTTTGTGAACTCGAGGGCTGGATTGGTGGGCTAGGATTAGGACCCCTCTGGGGTGGCCCATTGACAGGTTGGTCAGGCTACGAAACAGGTGCGGCCTGATTCCTAGCCAGTTGCAAGGCTGCCTCGAGGGCTGCCATGGCTTCGCTCTGGCGGCGGTCCATCTCTGTCTGCCTTTCGCTTAACTCCGCGCACTGTCGTTCAATCTCCTGTTGCTGCCATGCCATAACCTCGGCAGCTGTCTCTTGACTGGCTCTCAGATTAGCCAGCTCTTCTTGCAGCGCTCCCAGAGTACTTTTCAGCGTCGCATCATCCATTTCTTCCTCCTCAAAATCTAAATGTGGCTCATCCTCAGCCACGCTTGCAGGAGGAGGAGGAGGTGGCGGGTTTGACAGTGCAGCGGCGGCCGCCTGTCCAGTTTTCCTTGCAATTTTCGCCATTGATTTTCTCAGCAATGATAAATCAAGCTTTCAATGAAAGCACCAGAATGTTGACCCATATTTTGGCCAGCTGACACGGAGTCAGAATATGCTTGATGTGAATGAATGTGTTGAAAAGAATCGAATGACAAAAAGTAATAAGAACACGATATTTTATAGTGGTTCGGCCCCAGAATCTGGTAATGACCTACATCCACTTAGATTGTTATTGATATGATAATCAAAGGAGTGATCAAAGAACAAGGGTTCAATGAGTTTCACCAACCTCTGAAGAACAATACAATATTTCAAATAGAATTACACTAGTCTCAAGTAATTCAAAAGCCAAAAATCCCTTCCTTGAGCTATCTTTCTCTATTTATAGGCTCAAGGGGGATTACACAAGATTGTTACAGATATTCTCTCCTGAATAATCGGATACTCAGGAAATTGTGTGAGTTAAATTCGGGATTTACAAAGATCTTTATAGTAATATTACATTGCATGCGGAACCATCGACCAGACTGGTCGTAGGTAAGATTGGGCCGCCTCCTGCTTATAATGTGTCTTCTGGTCGATACATTAGCAGAGCTCTTCCAGGTGTCAGCCACGTGTCCAGGGATCACTTTCCACATCATCAATGCCAATTTTTTGGATAACAACTTCAAATAGTTTTTTCTGTAAAGTGCTTACAAAAGAAATCTCTATTCATTTTCTCTCCTCTTTCTCACTTAGGGTTAATGATTGAATAAATTCCTTATTTATACAGAGAGTCTTAATGGGCTATGGGCCCTTACAAGCAAATCTAGGCTCTACACGTGTAGGTATGGGATCAGTAGATTCAGTTATATATTCAAATAATATAAG